>NC_141598.1:30381397-30981397 GCF_047967505.1 Dipteris shenzhenensis | reverse complement strand
GCCTTATCTGCAGAGTTCGGCATGAAAGATCTTAGACTTATGCACTATTGTCTTGGAATTTAGTTCTAGAGAGATTCAGATAGCACATTCATGAGTCAGCTCAAGTATGTTGATAGTCTCCTGAAGAAGTTTCATATGGCAGATTGCAAGATTGCAGCCACTCCCATGGAATAGAGTTTGAAACTTACTAAAGATTCAGAAAAGCCTGTAGTTAATGATAGATACTACAGGCAGGTCATCGGATCTCTTATATATTTGACAATCACACGGCCAGATATTTATTATGCAGTAAGCTCACTAGCACAGTTTATGGCAAATCCAAAATAGTCTCATTGGAATGCAGCCAAAAGAGTCTTCAGATACATCAGAGGTACAAGATAGTTTGGGATAGAATACAGAGGAAGTCATCCACGGGTGCATGGATACTGTGACAGTGACTATGCTGGAGATCATGAGACCAAGAGATCAACACGGGGATATGCATTTTTCCTTGGTCAAGGTGCTATATCATGGTTGTCAAACAAATAGCCAACTGTTTCTTTATCTTTGACTGAAGCAGAATATAGAGCACTCACTACAAGTGCATGTGATGTTGAGAGTTCACGCTCAACATCATGTGATCATGTGTGCATAGCACCATCACATGATCATATGTGCATAGCACTAACCTTATAGAGTGCTATAAAGGAAAGGGTTAGATCCCCTAACCCTAACCCTAAAAGGGTTTGTATATATTCTATTTTTTCAACTAAATCTAGTGTACAGTTAGTCATTTGTGGTGTGGTCTCTAGCTGTGCCCTCTCTCCTCATCTCCACTCTTCTCCTCTCCCCTCTTCATATTTTGTCACAGTATCAGAGCTCCCTTGCCTTCCGCTGAGGCATTGTGATTCTTGAGAGTGATTGAGAGATTGTGAGATTGAGAGTTCTCTTGAGTGATTGTGAGATCCTTCCCTTCACTTCCGTTGAGAGGAATTTCCATCCATTTGAGAGGAATTTCTATTCATTCTTCTGTGAGAGTGAGTGGTTCTTCATAGTGAGAGACATCTCTTCCGTTGAGAGACTCTGTGAAAGAGAGAGTTCATTCCCTTTAGAGATCTATTTCTATGAGAGAGAGATCCTTTGAGAGAAAGTTCCCTTGTGAGATGTTTGGTTGAGAGAGATACTCATAAGAATTCAAGTGAGAGTCTTCTCTTCCTGAGAGAACTTAGGGAAATAGATCTTTGTGAGAGCTCCATCATTACGAGCTCCTTCAAGTCAGCTACAAAGCAAGCTACTCCTACACAGTTTGGCTCTCCAACCGCTACCGCAAGCAAGGCAGCGTGCATGCTCCAACGACTTCTGTAGCCAACTGCAACAAAGGCGATGTCAGGCAAGCTTCTACAATAGCGACCTCAGAGGCGCGTCAACACTCTCCGCTGCACTATTCTCCAATGCTTTGGAGATCTCTTCACGAACGAAGACTTCGTTCTTGAGGTAGCTCCAGAGCACCTTTCGTAGGAGCATTCACCTGCAAAGTCTCTTGGATGCAAAGGTTCCGACTACTCACCCCAGCGACCAGCTCTAGCTCCAACGGCATTAAACGACGCTCTAGCTCTACGAGCCTTTGTGTGCTGCTCCATAGCCACATCTCCAAAGCCATGTAGCAACGATTCGCCAACAGGCTTGTGAATATGATACGATGCAGCTACCTTGCATGCACAACTACACAACTACCTAATCCTCATGGCTGGCAGCCCCTGTAAGCCACCTCCAAGGTCCTCTACACAGCTGGCAATGAGCCTCTTATAATGGCAACCACGGCTCCTGCAACAGATCTCTCCATCCCAAAGCGGGTGTCAAATGACCACCTTCAGAGCTCCCTCACTTCAAGAGTCGAACGCCGCTCCAACATAACATCTCCGCCTCTCAGAATCGGACGTAGTTGACCTACGGCTCCATCGCCAGCAAAATTGACAGGCTCCTTTGAGCTCACGGAGCTCACGGGCTCCATCTTCAACAACGACTCCTATGCAACATTGCTCCATGCTCCTAGCTCTTGGCTTCTCAACACTCCCTCAACGAGCCAAACAATGGTAGGCTCAGATACGGATTGCACGCCCAAGCCCTCTCCATCAATGGCGCCATCTCCAAGGGTTGCAGAGCTCCAATGAAGAAGAAGACGAAATCTTTGAGATTCCATCAGAATCTCAAAAGATTTTGGTCGTCGTCCTTACGACACATGGCAGTTACCCTGGTCAACCTTATCCTCAGGATCACCACACCAGGGCTTGGTCAAGGACCAGCCACGTGGTAGACCTTATCTACCACATCACCATCGAGTGCCACATCATTAGCTTATCCACAGTGCCACATCATTGGCCACATAAGCAAGCCATGTCATCTTACCACATCATCAGTGACACATCATCACTGACTACCATGTCATCAGCCATGTCACTTGTGCCATGTCATCAATGCCACATCATCTGTGCCATGTTAGCATTGCCACATCACCTTGCTGACATCATCTATGCCACCTCAGCACTGACCCTCTACAGGCACAGTCCCTTGCTAGGCACACTGTGCACACACTGCATGTGCACACTCCTACCACCTCTGCATAGAGCTTCACTGGCACACCTCTTGCTAAGCACAGTGCCACATCATCACTACATGTGACACAGTGACACATCATCATTGAGCACCATTTGCACTCCTTTTGCCCCTCCACCTAGATCAAGTCATATCTCTTGATCCAGGAAGAATTTGAGGGTGCTCCAAAAAGGAAAGTTGCTTGTTTTTTCCTGCTCTACGCGCTCGTTACATCATGCGCACATTTTAGCGCAAGTTACACTCATATTTGAGCCTCGCCAACAAAACCACTTCCTTCACACACATTTGCCTCTACATCGATGCATCTGACCCATCACTTAAAAAGAACAAAATGAAAGGAATTATTTGTTGTTCATTCATCGATTGAGGGTTGGTTTAGATCTAGATTAGAGTAGACTAGATCGCCATAGAGGGGACGCTTTGAATTCCCCAAGTTGCCAATCTAAGCCATGCCCGAAATTCCTGAATAGTACCTACCCGGAGTCAGTCCATATGCTCACATCCGATTTCACATCATTACATTACCTGAAACCTTACGTTCATCGGTTTAGTGAGCAGACTTCAGAGTTCAGAGGCATTGCAGATTGATTCAGTGGGCAGATAGCACTTGATTTCACATACACATGCCACCATTGTAAAGCCTATTCGGCTATCTCAGGGCATCGTACACATCATTTTCAGCCTTGTAAAGCCTCTTGGCTATTCCTGACATCATTGCCACAAGCCTTGTAACATAGATTAGATTTTATATACTGCAGTTCTATCTTCACTGATGGTACAAAGATTTCACTTGGAATATTCAGTGTATTTGTAGTTGATTCATACAGAGATCTTCACGACACTTCTGAGTACATTTCTTGCACCATGTCAACTAGCAACCTCAATCTGGAGGCATCTGCTAGGTTAGACAACTCCAATTATGGTACATGGAAATACTAAATGGAGACCATTCTTGTGCTTCAGGACAAATGGGAGTATGTCGATGGGTCTACACCTAGACCATTGGCCGATCTAGCCACCAGTAGCTCTACTCCATTTGTTGTCATAGCACCAGCAACAGGATCTACATTGGGATCTACACTACACAAACAGTTTCCGCACCAATAGCAGATCTTGCCATTGCCCGAGCTCAAGCAGAATGGGATAAGAAAGACAAGTATGCCTATCACCTGATCAAGAAGAATGTGCAAGATGTCATTCAACACAGTGAAGACATCAAAAGAAGCATGGGACATGTTCGCAGCTCTCTACGAGTCCAAGAACATCCAAGATTCTCACCCTGACAAATCAAATCAACCAGAGTTTCTGCAATAGCAGTGAAACCGGTCATGCTTATGTACTCCGCATCAAAGACTACAACAATCGACTTGCAGCAGCAGGAGAGACTATGAATCCCGCAAAAATGGTTCAAGTAATCTTGAATGGACTAGGAGAAGGATATGAGAATCTAGTCCAGAGTATTGCCATCCAACAGCAAATTCTGACACTGAAAGAACTTCAGTCAGTCCTACTTGGTAAAGAACTCAAGACTCAGGCCATTCAAGCACGTAAAGGTCATTCTAATGATCATGCATTCACAGCTTCAGACAGAAGCAGAGTCAAAGGTAGAAACAAAGGTAGATCATACCAAAAAAGTGGTCATCATCAACAAAATCAAAGTCAGCATCAGCATCATCCTCAGCAAAGTCAGAATCAGCAAAGAGGAAATCATTCCAATCGAGAAAGATTTCAAGGATGAGGGAATGCATCCACCAATGTGTCAAACATTTAGTGCAACTACTGTCACAAGTTTGGACACTATGAAAGAGATTGCTGCAAGAAGCAGTACGACAAGGTCAATCCAGCAGTAATCGAGGGAATTCCCGAGGAAGAGGAAATCATCATGGTGGACATTCTAGTCACAGTCATTTTGCAAATGAACATGGAAATATGTTTCTTGCAAGTGAGGAATTGCATCTGATTGGTACAATGCACCTAGACATTGATTTCAATCTGAAAGAGGATTTTAGCTATCAAGTCAACCAAGTGGAAAAGGATCCTTGGTACATCGATAGCGGTGCATCATCTCATATGAGAAATCATCAGGATGGTTCACAGAAATGAAACCATTAGAAGGACAAAAAAATGTCATCTATACAGCAAACAATACACCGAATCCAGTTCAAGGGACAGGTGTTATCCCTATGAACAATTTCACTAGTACAAAAGGATTAGTCAAAGATGTACTCTATGTTCCGAAGCTCAGCAAGAAACTTTTGTTAGTAGGTCAAATGATGGAACACAACTACAAAGTCATCTTTGACAGTGATGAATGCACTATTAGAGACAAATCTAAAAGATGTCAGCTAGTAGCAAAAGGTGTCAAGGAAGGACACTTATAGAGAATGCTAGCTACAGTACCAGATAAGCATGCCATGTCAGCTCAAATGCAACAGATGCCACTATCTGCAAAATGGCACAAGAGATACGGTCATGTCAACTTCAAGTACTTGTTAGATCTCAGGAATCAGAATATGGCAATTGGGATTCCGAAGCTACAGTTTCTTGGAAAAGTTTGCAAAGCATGCTATTTTGGCAAACAAAAGCGAACCAACTTTGTCAAAAGTACCTCTCGTGCACGAGGTATTCTTGATTTGATACATACAGATGTATGGGGTTATGCCCAGACTCGTAGCATCAATGGTTCACTTTACTACTTGACCTTCATCGATGACTACAACAGATATTGTGTAAAGAAAAAGGGAGAGAGATAGGAGACTCAAGTTCAGCTTTCTTCACTACACACAAAAGAGAGAGGACACAAGGTTGGAGGGTGAAGCCTTTTTTCACTTTTGCACACAACAACAATACAATAGAAGAGGGAAATACCCTATATGTCAAAACCTAGAATACGTGGTTCATATGTGAACCCAAACCAAAAACATACGTGGTAGTCTAACTACACCACGAGTACGACTAACATAGACGGTGACATAAATGATAGTCATCCAGGAGATATGTCGGGGATAGAGCTTGATATCTCAACACTCCCCCTCAAGCTCAAATCCATCTCATGTACACCAAGCAAGCTCCTAAATCTGCGAAGCTTCTCGGTACCCAATGCCTTCGTAAAGATATCAGCCACCTGCTCCTCAGTGCTGACATAGACAAGATCAATCTCACCAGCTAGAACCTTCTCTCTCACAAAGTGATAATGCACCTCAATGTGCTTCGTTCTAGCATGATAAACTGGGTTATTAGCAAGCATGATGCTGCTAATGTTGTCACAATGAATGACAACTGCTGCATGAACTGACTGTCCCATATCTGCAAGTAGCTTCCGTAACCAAGCTACCTCACATGCAGCCATTGCTGCACCCCTGTACTCAGTCTCTGTGCTCGACAAGGCAACTGTTGGCTGCTTCTTGCTGCTCCAACTGATGGCACCACTCCCAAGGGAAAACATAAAACCACTAGTAGATCTCCTGTCTGAGACACTACCAGCCCAGTCAGCATCTGTGTATCCATGTACCTGTAATGCACACCCAGCTTCATAAAACAGTCCATAATGCAATGTGGACTTCACATACCGCAGTATGCGCCTAGCCGCATCCAAATGTGGCTTCCTCGGTGCCTGCATAAACTGACTCACCAGCCCCACAGCATAGCTCAAATCTGGTCTGGTTATAGTCATGTAAATCAAGCTACCTACTATGCGCCTGTACATAGTAATATCTTCAAGAAGCTCACCTGACTCTGCATTGAGCTTCACATTCTGCTCCAATGGAACAGAGATAGGCTTACAGCCTGTCATCCCATATTTGGACAGCATGTCCAAACCGTATTGCCTTTGCAACAGCCATATCCCACTCGGGGATCTAATAACCTCAATGCCCAAGAAGTAACGTAGCTCTCCCAAATCCTTCATCTCAAATTTCTGCTTCAACAGTAGCTTCACTTCATTAATGTCTGCATCACTATCACCTGTAATAATCAAGTCATCAACATAGATGACTATAAGCACAATCCCTCTGTTTGTCCTTTTCACATAAAGTGAAAAATCTGAATTTGGAAATCTGAAATCCAATAGTGACAAGATATTGCCCTATCTTGTCTGACCATGCCCTCGGCGCCTGTTTTAAGCCATACAAGGCTTTGCGCAACCTGCATACAAAATCGGGGTGTGCTTTATCCTCATAACCTTTTGGCTGCATCATATAAACCTCTTCCTGCAAGTCACCATGCAAGAAGGCATTTTTCACATCCATCTGATGCAAAGACCATCCCTTTGCAGCAGCCATAGCAATTACTGCTCTCACGGTTGCCATCCTTGCAACTGGGCTGAAAGTTTCCTCATAGTCAATTCCATATGTCTGTGCAAAACCTTTGGCAACCAATCTTGCCTTGTACCTGCTAACAGACCCATCAGCATTGTGCTTTACTTTGTAAACCCACTTGCAGCCAATAGCCTTCTTATCATGAGGCAAAGGCATCAAATCCCAAGTGTGGTTTGCATCCAAGGCAGCCATCTCTTCATCCATAGCTGCTTCCCAATTTTTATGCCCTACTGCATCCTCAAAACATGTGGGCTCTGGCTCCTCTAGAACCTTGACCATATAAGCATAGTGATGTGCTGTATACCCATCATATCTCAGCCTGTCAACTGGATACTTAATACGAGTGGACCTCCGTACAACTGGATCAGTTGCAGGCGTCTTTAAATCATGCCTGCTTTTCCTTGCACCAGGTGTAACAACAGAAGGAATCCCAAGTTCCTCATCAAGGCTCATTTCAGAGCCGCTTGACTCTCCATCAACATGAGAGCTACCAGCAGACACATCAAACACTGGAGCATGGTCCACTTTTTCTTTTCCCTTATGTGATACCTGCACAACACTATCAGGACTGCCATGTGACGATTCACTAGATCTCAATCTCCCTGTCCATGCATTAGATCCACTAGTAGAGGACTCTCTGGGTCCACTCAAGGCTTGAGATTGCTGCTCTGCATTTATTGCAGCATTCCCATTTCCTGCATCTGCATCTCCTACCATAACAGTTGGTGCATACCAGCTGCTCATTTCATCAAAAACAACATCTCTGCTCACTTGCATTTTGCGGGTGGAAGGGTTATAACAGCGATACCCTTTCTGGTGCTGAGCATATCCAATAAAGATGCATTTTTCTGCCTTTGGATCCAGCTTTGTTCTCTTCTCATCAGGAACATGAACATAAGCTATGCAACCAAATACCTTCAAGTGAGAAATATCTGGTTTTTGGCCTATATACATTTCTTCAGGCGTCATGCCATGGACAGCTGCAGTGGGGGTTCTGTTCATAATATAAACAGCAGTTGCTACTGCTTCAGCCCAAAAATAATCAGGCATGTTTTTCTCATTTAGGATCGCCCGTCCTACTTCTGCAATATGCCTGTTCTTCCTTTCTGCAACCCCATTCTGCTGAGGGGTAGACCTGCATGAGTACTTCCTTTGAATTCCCTGTTCTTTCAGATATTCACAAAATTCTTCTGAAAAGTACTCTCCCCCTCCATCAGATCTTAGCACTTTAATATGCACACCTTTCTCTTTTTCAACCATGGCCTTAAAAGCCTTGAAATGGCTGAACACTTCACTTTTGTGCTTCATAAAATAAATCCACACCTTCCTAGTGTAGTCATCAATAAACGTCACATAATAATGGCATCCACCAATAGAAGCAGCTTTGGTTGTCCAAACATCTAAATGGATCACTTCCAAAGGTCTTCTGCTCACCTTAGCATTTTTGGGAAATGCATGTCTGGCCTGCTTACCCATTTGGCATGCTTCACATACCTTTTGCATTCCCTCAACTCTGAATTTAGGCAAACCTACAACAATGTTTTTCGTTTGCATAGATTTCAGCCTTTGTATATTCACATGCCCAATGCGCTTGTGCCATATCTCAATATCTGCAATGACACCTCTCCCATGCGCAAACATAGCAGCTTTCACCTCAGGCATATCAACATCCAAGGTGAACATTCTACCATTTTTGTTGCCTTTTGCAACCAAGCGGCAATTATTTTTCAGGTCCTCAACAAAGCATCCATCAGGATTAAATCTAACCTGCAGACCTTGCTCAACCATCTGGCCAACTGACACTAGGTTCTTAGTGATTTTTGGAACATGAAGTACATCTGCCAAGTACTTCGTTTTGCCATCCTGCATAGCCAATGGCACTTTACCAACCTGCGTAATTGGGTGCGCAGTATCATCACCTGTTTCAACATAACCTGGCTTATCCAAATTTCTAACATCATGAAGTTAACCATATGCTGCATCACAAAAAGGTGCTCATTTCTGTCGTCACCATGCCCACTTGATGATGCATAGTTGCTTTGCTGCAACTTTCCACTTTTGATGTCATTCTGCTTTTTATAGCATGTATTCTCCTTGTGTCCAGGCTTTCCACAATAATAGCATTCTGTGCTGCTATTTACTTGCTGGTTCCTTTGCCATGAACCACGGCCTCTTTGGCTCCCCCTGCCTCTAGAACTACCACGTCCTCCTCCATAGGACTGGTTTTCCTGTTGTTGCTGTTGGTTCTGATTTCCTGCACGGCCACCAGAACGGCCTCTTCCTCTACCCCTGCCTCTACCTGTATTCGAGTAGAAAGCAGTCTCTTGAGAAGTTGAGGTGGCTGAACCACCATTCCTTTGCTCTTCACTCAGCAAGAGAGCAATAAGTTCCTGAAAATCAGGAAATGTTTCACGGACTCCAATGGATGTCCGAAATTGTGCATAATCTTTCCCAAGACCATTCAAGGTCACGGACACTAAGTCCTCATCATCAACAGGTGCTCCAATGGAGGCAAGAGAATCTGCAAGGCCTTTCACCTTCAAGGAATACTCATTTATATTCATATTTTTCCTTTGCACATTGTGCAACTCCTGCTTTAGCTGCATCTTTCGTGCTTTGGTATTTGTGCTATACAGCTTCACCAATGTATCCCATGCCTCCTTAGGCGTCTCTAGATCCTGTATATGCACAATCATAGAATCTGAAATGCTAACGGATAGCCAATACAGGCATTTTCTGGCTTTTTCATGCCATTCTTTAAAGGCCTTCAATTCAGCAGGAGTGGGAGCAGCACCCAAAACTGGTTCTGCAGTTTCACCACTGATGTAATCCCAAACTCCCTTTCCCATAAAGAAGTTTGTCATCCTGAACTTCCATGCTTGGAAGTTGTTCTTGTCAAGCTTCTCACTGACAATGGTAGACAGATTCTCAGACATTTTACAAATCACGAATTGCAACAGCAACCTGTAAACACAGCAAATGCCTCAGAAGGGCAAATAGCAAAACTTCTGCAAAGAGCCTTACAGGGGCAGATCTGCAACACTGACGAAAGTGGTATTTCACCACACAGTCACTTCCTCGTGACGATTTTGCATCAACAGGCAACAGGCATGAATCTGCAACTCCCAATATCTCTGCACATAGGCATACGATGCAATTTCTGTGGCACCTTTCCACCGACTAGCCGCGCGGTGGTCGCACAGCAAAAACAGGGCCTTTTTCTGAGTGCCTGCGAAGAACTTCCGCCTTCAAAACGGGCCCCGAAACGGCCCCAAATCAGAAAAATAAAGTCGCACTCCTGCACTTCTGGCTGTGCTACCTGCAGAGATTTGCTCCCAAACTCGAAATAGGAAAGCTACACTGGTCCTCTTACCAGGACATCACAAACTTGGCTAGCTTTCTTGAGCTCCTTACCACGAACAAGGCTCTGATACCATGTAAAGAAAAAGGGAGAGAGATAGGAGACTCAAGTTCAGCTTTCTTCACTACACACAAAAGAGAGAGGACACAAGGTTGGAGGGTGAAGCCTTTTTTTCACTTTTGCACACAACAACAATACAATAGAAGAGGGAAATACCCTATATGTCAAAACCTAGAATACGTGGTTCATATGTGAACCCAAACCAAAAACATACGTGGTAGTCTAACTACACCACGAGTACAACTAACATAGACGGTGACATAAATGATAGTCATCCAGGAGATATGTCGGGGATAGAGCTTGATATCTCAACATATTGTTGGGTCTATTTTCTAAAAGAGAAATCTGAAGTGTTTTCCAAATTTCAAGAATTCAAAGCCATGGTAGAAAACCAGACAGGCAAAAAGATCAAGGTCATGAGATCAGACAGAGTAGGTGAATACATGTCTTCAGCATTCATGAACTTTTGCAAAAGTCACGGCATTCATACACAATTCACATGTGCAGATACTCCTCAGCAGAATGCAAGGATCCATCTAGTGTCCCGGGCTCACACATGGCTTCTCCTCATGTGGGGGCCTTACAACTTGAGCACCTTGGACCATTGGTGGTTACCAGGAGGGTGGGGCATTGAGCATGTCTAACAACAACTTCTTGCAGGCTCTGGGCTTTAAGTGCAGACCATGTCTCTTAGACCAATAGCGCTACCTCATGGAGGCATCAGTGTGCTCTACTTTTCTATCGGGACATCTGTAGGCTTAGCATTGGAGCCTACAACAACTGTAGGATTTTTTTGCTTTTGCTCCCTAATGGCAGCTCTGCTCTTGGTCTCCGGGGTTCTTCTGCACCTTGAGACATGTGAAGGCACAGTCTATAAATTTTAGGCACATGCTCATCTTTCGACTCTAAAACTACTGAAAAGCCAAAACTATCTCACCTTTCTCCAATCCATTCATCTTTCATTTCTTTCCTCTTTTACCAATAAAACTCTACAGCAGCAGGTCATCCTCCTCTACAGAATCATCCTACCCTAAAGGTTCATTCTCCCTTGGATTCCCGTTTCCACTACTGTGCACTTCACTTACATCGTCGTTCCCTATGGAGGAGTCAAGCAGAGACAAATAGTCACACTCAGACCGCTTCTGTGACAAACCTGCTTGAGACATTTGCTGCCCTAAAAGTAAAAACAATAGTCAAGTGATTGAAAGCTTATGTTATTTGCAGCTCTTGTTTGAGCTCTAATAGTGCTCTACTAGTCCTACTTCATGCTATGCTTATTCTTTTTATTGCAAGTTAGTATTCAATTAGTGCTATAATAGTGCTCTAATAGAGCTTTCTACATTTTAGTACTCTAACAGTGCTCAATTAGGACTCAATTAGGACTTATTAGAGTTCCAATACCAGTTAGTCCTCTAATAGTGATGTAATAGTGCTTGTTAGTGATCTAATAGTGCTTCTTAGTGCACTGATAGTTGGTTTGATCTATGCTAGAACTTACTAGAGTTTCAATACCTATTAGTCCTCTAATAGTGCTATAGTAGTGCTTGTTAGTGCCTTAATAGTGCTCTATTAGTGCTTGTTAGTGCACTATTAGTGTTGGTCAGAGCTATGCTAGAACTCTTAAGAGTTCAAGTTAGTCCTCTAAATATAGTTCTCTAATAGTGTTGTAATAGTGTCCTCCAAGGCTATGTTATAACTTGATATAGTCCAAGTGCCTAGTACTACTATATTAGTGCTATAACAGTGCTTATTAGTGCATTTATGTTGGTCAAAGCTAGACTAGAACTTCTTAAGAGTTCAAATACATGTTAGTCCTCTAATAGTGCTCTAATAGTGTTGCAATAGTATTCTCCATGGCTATGCTATAACTTGATATAGTCTAAGTGCTTGGTACTACTGTAATAGTGCTCTAATAGTGATCTATTAGTGCACTATTAGTATTGGTCAGAGCTACACTAGACTTCTTAAGGGTTCAAGTACATGTTAGTCCTCTGATACTGCTTTAATAGTGATATGTTCTCCAAGGCTATGCTAGAGCCACACTAGAACTTCTCAAGAGTTCAAGTACATGTTAGTCCTCTAATAGTGCTATAATAGTGTTGTAATAGTGTTCTCTAGGGCTATGCCAAAGCTTGATATAGTCCCCGTGCTTGGAACTACTATAATAGTGCTCTAATAGTGCTTGTTAGTGCACAAATAGTGCTGGTCAAAGCTAAGCTAGAACTTGTTAAGAGTTCCAATACATGTAATTATTCCTCTAATAATGGTCTACTAGTGCTACAATAGTGCATGTTAGTGTAGTAACACTGCAAAAGTTAATGGTGTGCTGGAACTTGTTATGTGCTCCAATGGTGCAGGTCAAAGATGTGCTACTACTGTAATAAATATTGTAACTGCTATGCTAGAGCTCTAAACAATGGCCAAGGTAGTGTTGGTGAAAACTTACCTCAAAAGCCAATTGAGGCATGCATGTGCTGGTTGATGTGCACCTACCACCAATGACCATGTAGCATCAGTTATTCGTTGTCCACAACCAGGATGCATGCACTCTCGCTCGATGGCACATAACTGTGCAAAGAAAAACAGTGCTATGGGTGTTTGTAGGGTAGCATGCAAATACCTTGTACCTCATCATCATGGCCAAGGTTGCATCAAACACAAGAACTGGAAACTATCAAAGGGATTGGAATCCTAGTGGCTTGCTGCCAGCATGGCACAGGAGGCTGGAGAGTTGTAGAGGCTCTGCTCCACACATGGAGCATCTTCTGAGCAAACTCTACATGCACCTCACATTCCCTCAGATCCACTTCTCATTGATGCGTTTCTTCCTGCAATCACATGAACCACTAAGAACCATCTTGCAAGTGTTTGAAAAAATCAAAGTCTTGCAAGCACCAAAGTTTGCACAGGCGAGGCCAACATACCTCTACAGAATCCACGGCAACCTGAACATTGCCGGTGCTATCGACCTCCATGTAGGCAAGCATGGATTTTAGTGTTTCTATTTTGACATGCAGATTCTATTTTTTTGTTTTTGCTGCAGTCTCATATGCCTCCATGGCATTGGCCATATCATTCTTCACCTTCTAGGCAATTGAGCTAATGCCTCGAGTTTCATGTAGCTGGCATTTTGCCTTCTCAAGAGACTCTGCTACCTTTTTGTATTCATCCCTTGCCGCAACTAGCACTTTTCTCTTTCTTGCAATAGTACCACTACATATTTGCAATTCTCTAACCTAGAATCTTCTACACCTGGAGTTGGCCACCCTTGGTTGCTCCCATCAAAACAAAAACTTCTGCCAACAAAAGCTTAGGAAGCCAGAGGAGTTCCAAATTTCCTCTCATTGTCATCTTTCTTATTCCCGCTCATCCACTTGTCGAACTTTTGCTAGAGCTTGTCTTGATGTTGGACCAGGGAGATTATGCTCTCAGTGAAACCTACCCAAGCAATCAACCCTGTGTTTGTATGACCATCCTGTCCATACTCATAAGCAAATCCTCTCGCAAATGAGAGGGACAACTCCAGGTTGATCAGAGGTTCTTGATAGACCTTTAGTTGAAATTCAAAATGCTGGGAGTACACCTCGAGCCTAACAAACTGGCACTTTATTTTTTCATTCCCTTGCCAAAGGTGGGAAAAAATTTTAAATTTGAAGTATCAATATTCAGTTCACTTTTTGGGGCAATGTCAAGGTTTAAAGCACCCCACATTGACACTCCATGCCAGAAGGTATTTTGCAAGAAGAAGGAGAAATTCCACATAGAGTATGGCATGAGCTTGGTGGGCCTGAACCCATGCCAACTCATAGAACTTGATGTTTTGGACAGATTCTGGTTGACTTGTGACATATGCCAAGTGTGACTCTATGTCCTTTGATCCTCATCAGTTGAGAGGATGCAGAGGTTGGTGGCTCTTGACCTACATCTAGGATGTAGCTTGCCCATAAGCTACTACATCCTTCTCCTCCTCCCGTGTCTTAGCCACTATGATATGATGATCTGTTGCAAGGACCCTACTCTTCTCCTTGATACCCCTCCATTGTGTCAAATTGAAGACATCAAACTCTTGTGCAAGAGTAGGGTCTACATTGCATGCTTTGTTGAAGTGAGTCTCTGCATTAGGGATCTATCAAAGTCATACTTATATATCAATATAAAATCTTGGTGAAAGTTTTTTAAGTTAGTTTTTTAGTTTCATAATATCAATAGGACATATTACAATTTTATATATTTTCTTTGAAAATTAAAGAAAAAATTAGTAAATCTTGGTGAATTTTTTTCGCATAAAAGTTTCAAATCTTGGCGAATGTTTCAATCCTTTATTTTTATTAAGGCATACAAACTTTCGATTCTAATATAAAAGTTTCGCTTCTTAACGAAACTAAGACGAAAAAACCATCCATACTCTACATTCCCAATAAAGCTATCAACCCAAAGCATGGCATTTGTCCCCAATTGCACTCGGCTAGCAACGTCTCATGACCTTCAGATTGCAAACTCTTCTTGGCATCATGAAGAAACATCATCTTCATAGTGCTTACTCTGTCTAGACTAGACATGGTTGATTCCATATCACTCTCCTCCATGTTGCACACCCTAACAAAAAAGGCATCCCGAATGCTTGTCGTCACTCTCTTATGCTCACCCTTACTTAGATCTTCCCCTACTTTTTGCTTAGTGCCAGTGATTGAGGCCTTTCTTGCTAGCAGATCTTACTATGTGTGTGGAAAGCTTTATCGCTTGAGACTAGCAAAGAGCTACATTTGCCACACAATACTAAGCAGGCTAACATTAACTCCCACCCTATTCATTATTATTATTTTTTAAATACATAAAATGCAAATGAATTATCATGCATTGATGTAAAAATTTGAACATTTCCTAAAAGCTAATAACTAATTTCAATCCACAAATGATTCTTTCAATGCATGCATGTAGCAAATGCTAAGTTAATTCTTAAAAAATTTAACAAAACAATCCCCCTATATGTGGAGATCCGTGGAAACCTAAATCTAGGTCGTGGTTACAACTAGCCTTGTGTCCTATTAGGCGGGATCAGGAACCACTCTTAGACCAAGCCCCTCGGCCAAGATTTTGAGAGAGGAGTATTTTTACCACTTCTGTTTGGTGAAAATGAGCTTGGCGGTTGGCATATATCTTGGGATAGTAGTATTACTATTGGTAATTTGTGTATTGCCATCGGTAATACTAGTACTAACGGTGGTAGTATGTCAATACCACTGGTAGTAACATGATTTTGGTGGGAATACTGCTACTACTAGTGGCAATAATATTATCAACAATATTATGAGTACTACCGCTAGTAGTATTGTGTTCAAATACCAATGATAGTATAAATATTACTGTCGGTAAAAGACTACCACTAGTAGTATTGACACTACCACAAGTATATATCTAGTTTCCAAGTCAAGGCCACTTGATAGTGCAAAGGCATGATTGTAACCGCGATTGTGTGAAATATGTAGAGATTTCACATGATTACGTGATTATGCAATCCCAACAATAGACAATCTACAGAGTTTACACTTCCTTGATGCCCAATCTTTTTTTCCACTTCCAGGATGATAACTATGTTGACAAAGATGCTAAGCCTTTAGCACACATCATCTACTGAGCCTTTTTTCTAGTGTTGTTGGATTTGGAGCTCATGATAATGTTGCTAGGAGCTGTGGTGTCAAACATTCTATGCTTTGCTTGATGCTTTTCTCTTCTGCAAACTCTACCATACGTCTTCTCTTCTACAAACACTACCACCCCTTAAATATATTTTCTCCCTTCTCGTTGACACATTCGATAGCTTCCACCATAGCATTGGCACTTTGCTTCTTCACCAAGATTGAAATCCCTCTCTCCCCTTCGTCACTCCCCTTGCCGAGCTCAATAGCATTGGCACTTTGCTTCTTCACCAAGATTGAAATCCCTCTCTCCCCTTCGTCACTCCCCTTGCCCAGCTCAATTCATTAGCTTACTCTCCCGTAGTTCCCCTAGAATCATAAGTGCAACACCAGCTTGGCAAACAACCCTGACTTCTACAAGATACCTCACGTAGAGGGTATCCCTATTGAACAAAATCTTAAGCTCTTCAATTTGCATGACCAAGCATTTCTCCACATGCATCTTATCGAATGGTTTAAGAGCATTGATATCACTGTCGAAGGCAAAACTTTGAAGGACAAATTGATGTAATGGGATCTAGAGTCCTAAAGTCTAAGGTTTTGAGTGTGTGAACACATGGTGTGCCTGGATAGGTGTCAGTAGGTTGATTGAGTGAATCTAGGTGTGTGGTGTGTGATTGAGGGAATCATGGAAATGATTGAGAGATTTGTGGATCTAGATGCTCTACTGAGCTCACATGTGATGTCACTACTAGATGGAACTGGAGCCTATATATCGGCTTGTCTCTCTTGAATAAACTCTCTCTTTTGCCTCAATTTATGAATCCTTTTTGCAACTCCAACATGTGGTATCAAAGCATTGGTTCACTCTCCTTGAGACCTCCTTGAGTGCCATGTCATCATCTTCTTCACCACCATGAAGTTTTTGAAGCTTTTCTTCTCCTTCTTCCCATGAAATTTCCAAGTGCTTGTTCTCCTTCGTCCCAGAACCATTTCACCTACCCTTTCAGTTGTAGTTTCCCCTAGTTAGGGCTCACTTCCAGCTGGGAGGAATTTAAGAAAGAAGGCATCTATAGCCCATGCTGTTGCTCACTCCATTCAGCGCCATTTCTTTAAATTCAGCTTACTGAAGCCACCATTTAAAAAATGGTCTAAGGTGCACTTAGGAGACGCTATGGGATACTTGTTGGTGAATTTTTAGGGAAAATGGTCAAGGGAATGAGGAGAAACTAAGGAAAAACCAGTTGGGTTTTAAAGAAGACATGCTTTTGGGAGGTAGAAAAGATGTTGTTGCCCCTAGAGGTGTGAAGCTTCATTTGGTTTGAGACTTGTACTAAGTCTTCTACTTACAAGTACCATTAATTGCATAGCAAATTCCCTCTACTTGATTATTTGTGAAGTGAGGTAGCAATCCTCCAAGGTTCCTCTGCTTTCTGCAAGCATTTTTAGACTATTTTTGAAGTTTGATACTACACTAAATGCTAAGGTGATGCTTGTGGAGTTAAAGTACAGATCAGCAATTTAGAGATTCCTTTTTAAGTTAAGTTGAATGTATTTTTCAGCTTTTATGTTGAGGATTGAGGTTATGATACTTTGAAGTGGATTTCAAGTCATACTATCTTGTTGACTAGTTGACTAGTTGACTAGTGTGGGTTGACTCTATGACAAGAGCTTACATGAAGGAAGAATATATCATGACTTGCATGATGATTTCCAATGGATATGATTGGAACAAAGGTTTCAACTACAACCATTATGATTCATTTTGAAGATGTCTTAGTTATGGTTTCAGTATCTTTGATAATGTATGAAATGTACTTGCATTTGGTTGACTATACCTTGCCATACAATCATGACCACCTCTTGTACAAGAGTAGACACTGCCTTGCATGAGAAGTGCTAAGACCCTCTTCAGTCCATATGATTCACAAAATTCTTTTAAGGCCTAGACACTCAAAGAAGATGGACTACAAGGATCTTATATTGTAGAATATGGACAAGATACATTAAAGAGTGTGGAGAAGGACAAAGAGCAAAGGATCTACAAGATTGGCTACACCAAGAACCTCTCTAATGACAATGAGCCTCACACTATGGTAGCAAGGAATATTTTTGTGTGTGTGGTCAATAAGGGTTCTCTTCCTTAGGATGTCCCCCTCAAATGATTGTTAGTCTTATGTGTTACCTTGTTGGATCTAAGGGTATTCCCATGCATAGTCATTGTCTATCTCCCAATTGTAAACCAACAAACCAAAGTCAGAGTGAGATCATGTTGGGATGAGGATGCCCAAATGAGTATACTGTTGATGCAACTAGAGTGAGTACCAGGTTGTGGATCATGTGTGTTGCCACTAGAGGTGGGCAAGCCATAAAGTTTCCCATGGACTACTACTAGGGTTGAGGTCATCAATTTGTGGGGGGGAATGAAGGACAAATTGATGTAATGGGATCTAGATTCCTAAGGTCTAAGGTTGTGAGTGTGTGAACACATGGTGTGCCTGGATAGGTGTCGATAGGTGTGATTGAGTGAATTTAGGTGTGTGGTGTGTGATTGAGAGAATCATGGAACTAATTGAGAGATTTGTGGATCTAGATGCTCTACTGAGCGCACATGTGATGTCACTAATGGATGTAGCTGGAGCCTATAAACTCTCTCTTTTGCCTCACTTGCTGAATCCTTTTTGCAACTCCAACAAACTTATCATTGCTAGTTAGGTTCTCTTCGCTTGTTCTTTTTCTCAAGAGCCTTGTAGGCTACAACATTGGCAGAAGTCATATGTTACCTGAACATGCTCTCTCTATATTAAGCATTCCAACACAGATTCCTCACATTGATGTCTTCATATCTCAACCATATTTTGAACGAGCTACCCTACTATTGCCAAGAAAATGGACTCTTTAGTTGAGGTAATAGGCCGGGACATTATAGAGCTTTCCTACATATCATGCCATAGAGTGAGAAGACTACAATCTTGAGCAGCATAGCAACTTTGCTAAGGAAAGTTCTAGCTACTTTCCTTAGCTTTAGAGTTCAAATCATTATCAATGG
This sequence comes from Dipteris shenzhenensis, assembly GCF_047967505.1. Taxonomy (NCBI): domain Eukaryota; kingdom Viridiplantae; phylum Streptophyta; class Polypodiopsida; order Gleicheniales; family Dipteridaceae; genus Dipteris; species Dipteris shenzhenensis. Next base: position 30,962,383 of record NC_141598.1, on the reverse strand, counting down.
CTTCTTTCTTTAGCTTCTAATTTGAAATCATATCCAACGATCTCACCTTTTTCATCGTTAGCTCCCAATAGGTCAAAGACTAGCAATGATCGAGTGAAAGCAACAAAACTAATGAAACAAGTAGAGAGGAAGATAAAAGGCGACACAAGAAATTAGTTTTGGAAAGCAACCTCAAGAACAGCTTAATTAAGAATGTGGATTTGCAAGATAACAAGTTCTAGACAACGTTCTTTGAAAGAGGATCTAAAAGTTAGCCACTAATTGATGAAATAACGCTCAAAATTTCACCACTAAACAAGCATTAGAATCATTGCACTTCAATTTGTTCCTTTTGAAGATGGAGCCATCTACGAGTGGAACTCTCCTTCATTGGTGAACCAACAAACACATTTTGTGGATGTTGTGATCGGACCATATTACTAATTCTTCACATTCTTTTCATAAGAGAATAATAATAACTCTCTCACCTTACTATCAATTTTACCTTTGGATGTTCTTCAATTTTGATGTATGCCTTGGCTATATGCATTGGAACTTGATTTATGGCATTAATGATGTATGCCTTGGCTATCTGCATTGGAGCTTGATTTTTGGCTAAATGTTGTGATACTTGCTAGCTATGTGAGCCCTCCAAGCCTTGCTATCTCCAACTGACCCTTTATAGTAGTGGGGATGAACTTTGTTAGCTAGATAGAGCCTTTGGGACGACTTAGGAAATCAAAAAATTGTGGAAAGATTCTTATATGAAGGAATTTGATTGGGTAGAGGCTACAAATTATGCTATAAAGTATTCACATTACCACACATACCTCCCTCAAGTTGTATACCAACATCACACTGTCCATCCCTTCCCCACGATTTATCCCCCCTTTTCCTTTACACGATTATATTCACTTCCTTTGATGCTCAGCTTGTTTAAAAAAATATTACATTGGTTTTGTAGGTACCTTGAGGTAACCTTTCTGTAAAGCATTAATGGCTTCCTACAAGAAAATAAGGGTGTACAATTTTTATAATCCCATTGAAAAGACACTTGGTGTAGTTTGTGTCAAGGAGGTAGCAACGTATAGCATGATATGAAAGTATATTTTAGAAGAGTTGTTTGGAGAACCTTTTGAGTTTGTTTTGGATGATTGTGTGGTGCTTAATGAAAAACAAGAAGACAAGTGGAAAGTGGAGTCTGAAGATGTGCATCTTAAGAGAAAAGCAGTTTACGAATAATCTCAATCTCACAAGTTCTAATAAGCCATGTGTGAGCTTGACCAATTGTGAATAGTGACCAAGAATGTTATCCTAGTATAGAGGCAAGCCCTACACTTGATGCTTCCCAGAAAGTGGATTTGTTTGTTTCCACTGAGATACTACAAAAGTGGGAAAAAGAGTGTGATAGGGTGCAAATAAAGATGAAGGGCATGATTGTCCCAAGGGATGATAGCTTTGAACTCAAGGTAGATGAGCTAGATGGAAAAGGAATCATATGTGTATGGTGCAATGAATGTGGAGAGGCATATGGATGAGGCTCCTTTCATGGGAAATTCATCACTTACAATTGCCTCTCCAACTTTTTGCAAAGTCACATCCAAGCAAGGATTTACAGTGGTATTAAAACTTTTGAACATTTTTAAATTATCCCTGGGGCGTTTTAAATGCCCCAGTAGTAGCAATTTTTATATGGGAATGGATCCAACCGGTTCCCAAGTGTGTATCAATACCCAGACCGGTATTGCTACAAAACACTACATGGTATTCCATAATAATGCTCGATTCTTTTTACACCAACCGGTGTTTCACTACCCCGAGTGGTATAATTAACACCAGCCAATGTTTAGCTACATCGATCGATGTTGTTAATGTTCTATAAACCAGCACTGTGCTCGTACTATTCACAAAATCGAGATTCTTAGAATATTGTGGAGTCTTGGGAAAGACAAAAAGAATAAGAAAGAGGATAAACAAAGCTACAAAGAAATTTGTAAGTTTGGTTAGTCCTTCTAAGTTCAAAAAAGTATCTAGTGCCAGTGGTGGGCTCGCTTTTGCCAGTTGGAATCCACTCGCACTTAGATACTAATTGGAAAATTAGCATTTACATACTAGTAGGTGAAGAGTAAGTTAGTTGCATGTGACATTGTACTTAGCTTTGGAAAAATAGATGACATTCATTTTTTGCATGAAGTATATAAGTTGTAACTTGTCTAGATTCTACACTCTTTGGAAAGACTTGTCACTTAGGACTAGGTAAAGGGTTTGTTAGTTGCATGGCTTGGGATTTTAGTTTAGTTACATAACTTAAGATTTCTATCTAGATGCATGAAATATAGTAGATAGATACTAGCAAATTTTAGAAAAATGGAATAGTAGACATTAGCACATGAAATGATTTACTTTTGGAATAGTTTATGTTTGTGTGTATTATTTTCTTACTTTTAGCATATGTATTTATTTATAAGCATGTAACTATAGCTTGTAACTATATCTTAAAAAAAAGTCAATGAGCTGGTTGGAGGCTTGCTTAAGCCGACCTTGAATAACTCATTCGTTGATGAATAATATTATACCACGTGTCGGATGGAGATTCGCTTAGGCTGACCTAGAATATCTTGTATGTGGTGAAAATTAATACTACATATTACTAAAACTCTACAAACTAGTATTTAAAAATGATGAATAAATGCTTGACTTTGAGCCGCTCGCTTATGCTGACCGTTTGCGTATCGCTCGAAGTCTAGCTAGTTGTGGAGCTTGCAATTTTCGGCTCTTAGCAACTGGCAAAACTATGTCGTGTACGTGTGGAGAAATAGGGGTATACATAGGTTTACTATCCTTATGTTTTATAGATTATTAGGTGAAACAAATTAGATATCATTATATTGCATACATTTTAATTTTTAGCCTTTATTAGAACTCAAACTCCATAGTAAATATATACATTAAAAAAAACAATATTGACAATTGAGGGTATTAGGTTTACAAATTATCGTAGCTTTGAAAGTAGTAGAAAAATTGTTTATAACTACTTGTGTAAGTAATGCTAGATACTGCTCCAGTGTGTGTAAAATATCAACATCTGTCAATAGAGCATGATGTTTGGATGATCATGGTGTAGATATATGCTTACTTCAGAGAGAGAAGAATGTGGGAAAAGGCGATTTTCCATCCCATGCCTATTTCAACAGGTAGATTACCACGTTCACAATCATCCAATTATGTTGAGAGGGGGTAAGATAGTTGGATGATTTCTCTCTCTCGAGGTCTAGCAAGCTTGCATGGAGTATTCTAAGTTAGTGTCCCAAATAGCCACATTGATTTTGGACGTGGGACTATAAACGATTCAAAATATTGTTTTGTGTCCTAGAACCTAAATGATATGGTAGTATCCAAAACATGAAAATTAATGTGAATATACATAGTACTCATATAAATTTTTGTATGTTTGTCTTACAATCTTTAGTGGAAGCATGGCTCTAGAAAAATAAGGAAGAAACCCAACAAAGGCTCGTGATTACGTACGATGTTGCCTAACAAGAAGTGGAAATGCAACTTTTTCATGAAGAGTACTCAGGATCTGGAATAAGAATGCAAAAGATCTTCTTGGGTGATAGCAACAAACAGATTGGAAAATGCAAGGGGCTAGGAGTTGAGAGAGTTACAACCACTCTAGGCAAAGAAATTCCTAAAAGTACAGACAACCAAGTAGATGATATAGTCACACGTCACCAATCCTAGCCTCAAGAATGTATGCCTGATGATATACTCACAACTCAAGCTAGTCAATGTGTAGATGTGCCACCTCAAACTCATACACACATACAACAAGCTACTCTACAAAGTATATGGAGAGTGGACAATGTAGTGACATGTCTTGTTCGCAATTGCGTGCGTGTCTGCAACAAAGATATTTGGAAGAGTCATTTAGACAACAACATATAGAGAAAGTGAACAAGATGTTTTTGAGGCCATTTGTCGCACCAGTTACCCACTAATCATGGTTCAAAATCCGCATTGGAAAAGAGCCATGGCATTTGTAGCAAAGGTGGGCCTAGGCTTTATGTTGCCCAGTTACAATGCTGTCCGCAACAACTACTTGGATGCATACTATGAGAGGATGAAACTAGAGATGGGAGCAAGTAGTATACAATGGTATTGAGAGAGAAGGATATACCATTGTTAGTGATGGATGGAGAAATGTCACCAAGAGGCCTTTGATCAATATCATGGTTGTGACATTTAAGGGACAGGCTTTTCGTCAATCCATTGACACAAGTGGTAATGCCAAGATAGGTGAACACATTGTTGAATAATTGGAGGCTGTAATTCTAGATGATGGGGAGCATAATGTTGTTGACTACTGAGCAAGACCTCTTAAAGGAAAATAAAAGATCCACAAGTGACGGCATTAGCTACAACATGGGTTGTCGTGCCGCTTTGCAAAAGATGTTAACACATTGGAACACATAATACAGCCTTGGCATAATCTCTTGGGATGATTTTTTGAGGATGGATCTGAATATGTTGCTGCTGTCAGGGAATTATCCACTTTTCAAAATAGGGAAGGGTTGTTTGCATATACAAGAATATGAGACCTCGCAAAGGAGATTCTTGCATGGAGATGGTGGAAAGAGTGTGGAGCCTCGACACCTCATTTGCAAACGTTGGCATTGAAAGTGCTATCCCAACCTTGTAGGAATCTATCGAGTGAACAAAATTGGAGTAATTAAAAGTTTGTTCATTCAATCACAAGAAATTGCTTGAAGATAGAAAGATAGAGAAATTGGTGTATGTTTATGCAAATGGTAGAGTTTTGGATGATGTTAAGGGAGAGAGTATTGATGGAGATTTAGCCAAGTGGGTACATTATGATCTCCCAGGCCCGTTGCATGATCCTCCCATTGTTGGACAATTGCAAGTCATAGCTGAAGCAAGCTCTAGCAATGAGGAGGATGAGGATGAGGATGAGGAAACTTTGTGATGAGCAATCATTCGTATTCTTGAGATACTATAGACACTACTAATCGTGCTTACATTTTGACCTATTAAATATTGTGCTATTTAAAATTTTGTTGGTTGACATCATAACAATTTTGTTGATTGATGTCATACCAATTGGAAGTTATGCTAAAGCATTTAGATGGTATTACAATCATGCTTAGATTTTGACTTAATAAATATTGTGCTATTAAAAATTTTGTTGATTGACGTCATGTACCAAGTGGAAGTAATGCTAATGCATTTAGATGGTATTACAATTGTTTTATTTCCATGTTCAAAATTGGAAAGTATTGTCCAATTTCTTGCAACATTTATGTATTTGTGTAAGTGATGCTAGCTATTGCACCGGTGTGGGTAAAATGCCGACATCCATCAATAGAGCATGATGTTGCGGATGATCATGGTGCAAATAGATGCTTACTGAGGAGGGAGAAGGATGTGGGAAAACGCGATTTTCCATCCCACACCTGTTTTAACAGGTAGATTGTCACGTTTACAATCATCCAATCACATCGAGGTGGGGCAAGATAGTTGGATGATTTCTCTCTCTCTCGGTCTAGCAAGCTTGCATGGAGTACTCACATGTTGGAAGTTACGACGAAAATGCATTTCAAAGGGTTTAAAAGTTTGTGATGATTATGAACACAATTAATTAACTGCACTTCTTAATTTGACAGCACTTAATGGCTCTAGAGAGGAATGCTGGCTCAACAGCAACACGCAACTACGTTATAATAATAGCATGAAATCATTGGAGATGTGATATCTGTGAATTTTGAGGCTCATCGGCGAGGATGTTTTGGCACTTCGTGGGAGATCTTAATAGGACAATGCCACGATGCAGAGGTGATGGTGCACAAAGAGTAGCCGCCATCTTGTAGCCACCTTCTAGTATTGATGTTGAGATAACAACACAGTCTATAGATGTAGTTGAAGTTGTTGCAAAAGTGGAGAATAATGTTACGATGCTAGACGGCAGCTGGTGGAGATGTAATGTTTGCCATCAAATATACATTGGCTCTCGCTCAAGAATGAGATTGCATTTCTTGGGTGATGTGCATAGACAAATTTCAAAATGCAAGGGACTAAGATATTAGGCCTTGCAAACTATTGTTGCTACCATTTTGGGGCCTGTTGTACAACATTATTGTTTTGAGGCATTGTAAATAACCTTTTTAATTTTGAATTGACTTATGGTGAAACTGATTTTGCAAATGGTGCATATGGTGAAACTAACATTGAGTTTTTATTTCACTTCAAATTATGACAATAATAATTACTTCAACAATTGCACTTATTCCTAGTTTTGCAAGTTGCTTGAAGGATGTTATAAAATTATCATTTGCAAACTATGATCACTTATTAAAGTTCGTGGAGTAGACCCTGTTTAAGTGGAGTAGACATTACATATACAATTTCACTTCAAAGTATGACAATAATAATGCATCCACATTAATTACTTCAATGATTTTCAACAATCAATGCATCCATGTTAATTACTTCAACAATTTTCAACAAACATTGCATTTCTAACAATTTTACTTCAAAGGTATGACAATTCAACATGGAGCATGTTAGCCTTTTCACAATAATAATTTGACTTGGAGATTGCGTGTTTGCCATTTAGAAATATTATTGTTACAAAATATGTGCTGGCACTATCCATACAAATCAAGCCCATAAAAAAAATAGGCCATAACATGGAAATATTCATACAATATTGAGTATATGGAAATATCGATATAAAATTGCCTTAGCAAAAAAATAATCCAACAGATGGCTACATGCATATAGGATGTTATCAAAATTGGCTATATTCATACAAGATGAGGATAAAAAATCAGGGGGGTCACTCATCATATGTAACTCTATCAGGTGAGTTCAACAGGAGGATATTTTTAAATTGTAGAATTAATAAAAATTAATTTACATAAGGGTGCATTTAAAGTAGTTTTGGGAAAAAATTATAGATTTGTATAGAATAAGGGTACATTTTATCAAGGAAGAATTTACAGATAGGGGATTTTAGAAATATGCCTTGAACACACGTGATATAGAGGTTTTATACATAGTGACCCCCCCGAGGACCAAAATAAATTAAGCAGAAACTTTTCTCTAGCCACCTCGTGCAAAAACGGGTGGTTGGTGGGTGCTTTGAGCCCCCAGTAGAATATGTAGCCCATGGTGGCAATATAGCACCACGAAGCACCCACAAAAAATCATCACCCCAAGCACCATCCTGGCGATAAGCATGAGTATAGCAAGGATGATCGCCATGAGGATGATCAACTACTAAAACAAAGTATTACACTTTATGAGAATAAGATCCATTTCTATTATCATCGTAAACAAGTTTCTTCAAAATTGAAAGTACACCATTGTAACGAACCTTTGATACAATTATTGCAAATAGATAATACATGCCCAAAAAATAATTTAATATTATATATCTGTTTGTATAGAAAATTCTTCCTCTCCTTATCGTTTAAAAATCTACGTAGCCTCAGATCAGGAGAGTACATTGCACCGATGCTGAGCATGTCATACAACTCACATGCCATGGGAGTGTTGCATGCCGAATATGAACATCTCGCCTTTAAAGTATTCACAAGATAGGCAAGGTGAAAGCGATGATCACTAGGGAGGGCATAGTATCCTGTGGCCCTATCAAAACCATCTTGGCAGATTGGACAACATCACTTATCCATGATGAATTGCAATTGTGCAGGTATCATGGATGGTTTGCACGTGGAGAGGCCAACAAAATCGTATTGTATGTAGTCTCATTGCAGGGAAACAATATGTCCACTTGTCCTACAAAATGGAATTTGTATTGAGACTGCTTTTTAGTATATCCCAAACAACCACCATGTTGGTTTTATTAAATTGTTTTTGTAAATCCCAAATGGTAATTCCCATGCTTGTTCTTAGTATATCCCAATAACCACTGTGCTGGTTTCCCATAACAAATCCACACATCCTACAAATCCATTCATCTTCTAATAATAGAATCAAACCACTATTAACTAGAAAAGAATTCGAGACAAGAGGCTAGATGCTAGGCATGGCGATGCTCGAGGGCCATATAGGAAAAGGGAACGTGAGGGGAGAAGCATTAACATGGGTGGGGAAAAGGGATTAAGAGGGGTGGGAATGAAGAGGGAGACTATGGCACAAGGGGAGAGGGAGAGGGGAAAGAGGAGCATGTACATAATGGGATGAGGAATGTAGAGATGGAGACATCAAGGGAGGAGGGTCATGCTTTATTTGAAAGGAAGGATGGGGGGAAGAAATCAAAGTACTATCTAGGTGGCTTTACAAGAATGAGCGTGTCCCATCAAGGAATAGCCCCCTCCTTTTATAGCCAAGAGAGGGGATCTCTCCCAATAAATGCATCCTCCCACATGCATGGTGTGTGTGGAAGAGTCTCCCATGTGGGCTAGGCGGTTACGCACTCTCAATTGTGTGCGACAACCCTTTGCCTCATTTTTCCACATGAATCAACCCCCATATCCCAAGTCTAAGATACTCCCTTGGTCTCTTCCCAATTTTATAATACATTCAAACATCTAGGAGGACAAGTGGAGGGTTGGCACAAGGAATCTTGCCACCTCATCCTACTTTCCCATTATTTAACTTGCATTCTTGGACTTTCTACACCCCCCCCCACATGGGCCTATCCTACATGGAGGGAATAATCCAATATAATATCCATCTCCACCTATTTTATATTACTTTTCCCATTGTCCTTGGGCCATATCTCACTAAATACAGGCATGGGACTGCCTAGGTGGAGGGGTGGTACATGGAGGACCCATGCCACCTTATCATTTTATATTATTACTACCATGGATTATGTATAACACACCTTATGGGTCCTCTTACGTGGAAGGGTGGTACATGGTCATGCCTTGCCACCTTAACCCTGGGCCTTATGCACACCATATTTTATTATACTATTGCCACACATACAAGCACACACACATATTTATGCCTTTTACTTTGGTCAAATTTATCCATGATAGTTCCCCCCCCCAGGCAGGGAATGCACAACATTTCCATGCCTAGGACCATCATGCACAAAGAAGCTTTTGAGATAACGCTTGTTGATCACCTTCTTGATATATGGCTCATGCAGCTCTTGAACTTGTACAGACCCATTTCTATGTTCCTTGATGACTTTGTATGGACTAGTCCACAATGGCAAGAACTTCTTATCCATTTGGTGGTCCAATCTGTTATCAAAGCATAGCACAACATCCCCCTCAGCAAAGTGTTTTTCCCATCCCTTGCAAACTTTAGCATCCAAGTAGGCTTTTTGTCGATTCTTTTGGAACTTTGTTTGATGTAGTGCAAGGCATCGAGTTTCATCTAACTTCTCAAGTTGTACCAACCTGGCCTCTACATGTTGATATGTCATCCTCTATTCTTGTGCCAATCTCAAGGCTAGAATCTCTATCTCTAGGGGTAAAACTGCCTTAGTACCGTATACCAACTCAAAAGGAGTGTGACCTGTAGATGTTTTATGAGCGATGTTGTAAGCCCATATAGCTTCAATGACCTTCTTCCCCTCTCCCTCCCCCTCCCCCTCCAAGCCCCTCCTCCTCTTTCTCTCTGCCTCCCCCTCCCCCTCCCCCTCCCCCTCTAGGGTTCCCCCCAGCAGCCCCCCTACCCTAATCACTCTCACCACCTATCCCCCCCCTCCGCCCCCCGCATCCATACCCCCCCTCCCCTACTTCCCCCCTCTCCACCTCCGCAACAGGTTCTTCCGCCTTGACACCCCTGCTAGCAGGCAAGGGAGAGATGATGCCCCATTCTGCTTCCTCATCGGAGCAGCCGGTCCATTTAGGGAGAGATCCTGAGGAACAGGGCTTGTCCTCCTGGTCAGCAGCTCCCAACCTCCAGCCTATGTGTCCCTTACTACAGGACTTCTAGAGATTCTAGACTCATATCCTCTACCATTGGAGGTAACGCTCATGGTACTACAGCCCCAAAAGGGAGGTTTGATCAATGAAGTGGGATTTTAGATACACCCCATTTGGAGATTCGAGTTTGCCTCCACAAGGTTGGAGAAGTGGTCCCCAGAGGTGTTCGATGCTATTATAGGAGATCAGATATCATGCATGATGGACGAGTGGATGGGGCCAGAGGGACTAGACCTTTGGCATGCCCATGGCATGGAGGTGAAATTTCAGTTGTGCTTCACGTGTGAGGAGCCGGTGTGTGGTTTGGTGGTAGGAGTTATCAGATTGCCGCTGGAGGCAAAGGTGGAGCAGGCATACTTCTGGCCCCTCCAGAAGTGTGCGGAGCTATTTGGGGTAGGGTCTCCTTCATGACGAAGTGGGCATGGAAGATCGGTATTGAACTGGTATCCACCCTAGTACATTGCCGCACAAACATGGACTATTCACCCTCCAAACACCCGACAAAGTCACACAAGGCAGTCTTTCTGGAACACACACCCTCATAGGAGAGCCTTGTTCCCAACAACCCCATCCTCATGAGCTAGACCATTGTGAGTTGGAATGTGCACGGGCTCCACGACCGTGTTCGTAGCTAGCCACAGTACCTGATACTCTGGAAGGAGTTGCAAAGGGCAATGGTAGGGCAGGCAATGGACATCCTTTTGATTTAGAAGCACATGTTTTCAACCTCAGACATCAAATGACACCATCACCTTCTCCCAAGGAGAGGTCCAAAGGAGTGGTCCCCCATAGTAAGACAGAGCAGGCAGGTCTGCATCTCAATCTCATAGTCTTTGGCTCTAGAGGTTTACGATCAAGTTGAGCTCCAAGATAGGTAGTTTGGATGGGAGTTGGGACGGGAGAGTCTAGGATTGGGATCCTGAACGTGTATGCCCCAGCATGCACACAGCACTACCCGGCCTTTTGGAGGAGGCTATCAAAGTGTCTTCCGGATGTTGACTCCTGGATTGTTGAAGGGGACTTCAACAACCTAGATTTCGAGGAAGACAAGCAAGGTGGCACCTCTTTCTCTGAGATGCCAATAGCAGAGCGTAGCACCTAGGAGTAGTTCATTTTCATGATCAGTGGTGTCAAAGACCCATGGTGAGAGCTAGATTTCAGTAGGACGCATGGTAGCTGAGAGTGCTCTCAACGGAAGCAAGAACAGAAGAGGGAGAGAGAGAAACAGAGAGCCACACAAGTTTTGGTGGGTGCAAAACCACCCCAATCCTCTTTTTCATTCATTTATATATGTGTTTGAGTATTGTACATAACTGGGGTAAAGGCACAGTGACCTTTAACCCCCACAACCTCCCACTTAAAGGACGATGTGCCTTTAAGGGAGAACAACCAGTGAGCATACTATCCAATGCCCATCAATACACGACAATACTCAAACTCAGGGGGGTCACTATGTATAAACCCTCTATATCACGTGCGTTCAAGGCCTATATTTAAAGTCCCTTATCTGTAAAAATTTTCATTAATAAAATGTACCCCTTTTCTATACAAATCTGTAAATTTTTTCCAAACCTATTTTAAATAGTCCCTTATGTATATTTATTTCTGTAAATTTTAGAAATAAAAAAAATCCTTCTGTTGAACTCACGTGATAGGGTTACATATGATGAGTGACCCCCCCGAGTACTCAAACCACTCACTAGGTAAACTCTTTGTTAGCATATCTATAGGGTTATCATCTATATGAACCTTGACAAGCTCTATGCGCTTGTCCTCAAGTATCTCCCTGACGAAATGGTACCTGACCTCAATGTGTTTGGTCTTTGCATGAAAGACCGGATTCCGTGCTACACTCATGGAATCACTATGCAATGTTGGTACACCTATATGAATCCCATAGAGACTCTTCTTCAGCTTGCAAACTAAATGCTCTTTTCCCTTTTCTTCAAAGCCTTCCGGCTACACCATGTAAATTTCCTCATGCAAATCCCCATGCAAGAAAGCTGTCTTGACATCCAAATCCGCATGGCCAAATCTCCCTAGACCCTCATGATTAGAAAGAAGCTAGCAAGATTTGGCCGCATGGCCAAATCTCTTTAGACCTAGGTGATTTAAAAGAAGCTAGAAAGATTTGGCATCACAACCAAATCTCCCCAAATCTTGCTGCTTTGAAAAGATTTGGCCGCACGGCCAAATCTCCCAAGACCCTTGTGATGAGAAAGAAGCTAGTCGCACAGTCAAATCTCCCTAAACCCTTGTGACTTATAAAAAGCTAGAAAGATTTCGCATCGTAGCCAAATCTCCCCAAACCTTAGTGCTTTGAAAACTTGGTGCTTTGAAATAATTTGGCTGCACGGCCAAATCTCCCCAAACCTGGTGCTTTGAAAAGATTTGGCTACATGGCCAAATATTCCTAAACCTATGCTTTGAAAAGAATTGGCCGCACGGCCAAATCTCCATAGACCCTTATGATTAGAAAGAAGCTAGCAAGATTTGACCACACACAAATCTCACCAAACCCTGGTGCTTTGAAAAGATTTGGCTGCACGGCCAAATCTCCATAGACCCTCGTGATTAGAAAGAAGCTAGCAAGATTTGGCCGCACGGCCAAGTCTCCCTAAACTTGGTGCTCTGAAAAGATTTGGCTACACGACCAAATCTCCCTAAACCTAGTGCTTTGAAAAGAATTGGCCGCACGGCCAAATCTCCCTAAACCTGGTGCTTTGAAAAGAATTGGGTGCACAGCCAAATCTCCATAGACCCTTGTCATTGGAAAGAAGCTAGCAAGATTTGACCGCACACAAATCTCCCCAAACCCTGGTGCTTTGAAAAGATTTGGCTGCACGACCAAATCTCCATAGACCCTCATGATTAGAAAGAAGCTAGCAAGATTTGGCCGCACGGCCAAATCTCCCTAAACCCAAGTGATTTAAAAGAAGCTAGAAAGATTTGACTGATTTGAAAGAAGCTAGCAAGATTTGGTTGCACAGCCAAATCTCTTCAGACCCTAGTGCTTTGAAAGAAGCCCACAAGATCTGGACACAAGGCCAAATCTCCCCAAACTTTGGTGCTTTGAAAGAAGCCCATATGATTTGGCCACACATCCAAACCTCCCCTTCCAGTGCTTTAAAAGAATCCCATAAGATTTGGCCGCACGGCCAAATCTCCCTAGTGCAACCAAATCTCCCTAGAATCTAGTGTTTTCCAAATCTACTACTATGTCTAGTGTCGATTCTAGATTCTATTTCAGATATGTTTATCGATAATGTGTTTTGTCTAACATTAAAGATTATAAAGATGATAGTTTGTATATTGCTTGGGTTTTTTTACAGGAAAGACACAAATGTGAAGAAGGTTGAGAAAGTTGTAAGTGGATTTGCAGAAAAAAGCATACCTTGGTACTTTGACATATATAGTATTGAGGGAGCACAGTTGACACGAGTTCACTTATTTGTTTTGTTACCTAATAAAAGTGCATACACTTGTGTTGGATCGGTACATCAAATCACTGAAGATGTGGTTGGAAAAGAGGGAGATATTGGATTGTTGATCATTATAAATCAAAATAAGAAGTTTCTCTTGGATCCCAGCGATTATGAAGCATCTCGTATGAAGTCTGATGTAGATGACAACATGCACTCAAGAGGCTGGATAAGTGTTGAATCAATTGATGGAAATGAAATTGACACAGTGACAACAATCATTGAATCATATCGCAAAGTTTCAGCAACATTAAAGAAGCGTAAGAGTGGGGAAGATAGTGGGGAAGGAACAAAGAAAGGAAAATCGACTGTGGTTCAAGCACCAGGTGGTAGCGGAGAAGGGGCAAAGAAAGGAAAGCTAACTATACTTGATGTACCACAAGAAGGAACACCTCCAGAGGGTATGCTAGCAGTTGTGGAAAGAAGCAGTGGTAGTGAATTGGAGTGAAGTGGAAAGGTCATAGGAAAAAAAGGGCAAAAGAAACCATCAGGCTTGGTGGAATATGAAAAATACTACCCATTCGGGTTGCATGCAACATTTTCAATTCCAGTTACAAGATGTCAAAAAGCTCCTTCAAGCTATGTATATAGAGGGTTGAACAAAGAGCATGTGGAGAAGCTTGCTGCAGACTTCGGTTATAACTCTAGGCCTCCTGCTGCTGTAGCGGATTTAATGCCTTTCAATCCTAAAACAAAGCAGCCCCTGGAAAGGGTAGATAAAAAGGATTTAACCAAGTGCCACTACTGGATACTATCTGGACAACATTCAATATATGCTGCTAAAATATTCACATCTAATGATGATAACAGCACGGACCAAAGAAAGAACTACTACCGCACCCGCCGCCAGGCGAGGATTGTAGTGAATTGTCCCGCACGCTTTTGTGTGGAGATATCAAAGATGGCAAACCTGGAGTCTCAAAATATCTTGAGACAATCTCCATACATTGATATACTTAAGCAGGTGAGGGGACAATGGATTCTCTTTAACAGACCCAAGAAAGCACAACAAGGGCTTGCAAAAGGACATCCAGATCGTGAGAATTGGGATGTAAGTACACATTTTAATTATGAATCGTTTTTTACAAGTCAGATTTCGTAATTATTGCATTCTAATGGATTCATATATTTTGCAGGCTTTCATTAACACTGGCAAGGTAACATTGGGCAATAGCTTTGCCACGAAGGATGTACATATGATAATCACAAGCAATGCCATTTATGATGGTTGGATCTCCATCCTTGAGGATTACATTGCAGGCAAATATTCACAAGATGGAAAATGCCGTAGGCAACCCACTGTCTCAATGTTTAGATGCTTGCATGGATTGAGTGATGATCAAATCGGTCAAATTCAAAATGACATTAAAGAAGGTAGAGTAGTCATAGCTAAAACAAAGACTGATGCCATGATTCTTGATATTGAAGGACGAGCTATGCAGATCAAGAGAGATGCTACACTACAAGAAGAACTTTATATGTTTATATCCGCAGAACGGCCTTCTTTAATGTTAAAAAATTGGGATGAGTGTAGATTACATTTTAAAATTACTCCAGAATTGTATCATCGGATTCGTGGTTGCTCTGAATCATGGTTAAAAGTGAAGCTTCAACAGGGCAAGGAAACTCCACCATTGCCTGATGCTGCAAAGGGGTATCTGAGGTGGATTATGGGACAAAGTGAAGGTGCAAGTCATGGACCGAATTCCACCCGGCCTTGGAGGTTCTACACAGTTGGTTCAAACATGGAGGGAATGGAATTTATACATAATGTGTACCAAGAGCCAATGGCAATAGGGGTTGCCTTTTTGGATGTAATGTATGGACCAAGCAGAAGTAGAAATTGGAATGAGGATCACTTTGAGTGTTTGTTGAAAAGCTTGATGACAATCACTTCTCCCCCAGTGCAATTCCTTCTTGTGGTTTTCTTGACCATGGATCATGTATCATGTTTGAAGAATGCATTAAATAAGACATGCGGACAATATAAAATACACTTCGGTTGCCTTAATTTTGAAACTACAGATATATTTGTCACTGGATCTATGGATGGCTTAATTGCCTGTGTATTGGTAAGCAAGGAAAAGCATTTCAATGATATTGAGCGCTATACCAATGCACAATGTAAGCCATCAATATATGTTGCAGATGAAAAATATGAAAAATCAAGTGGTGCAGAAGAATCAAGTGATGAGAATGATGATGACGAGGATGATGATGATGAATTTGACATTGAATTGTCCTTGAAAAGAAAACATTCAAGTATCATGAAAGACATGATCATGGGTTTCTGTCGAGAAGATGAATATGTATTGGACTTGTTCTCTGAGGGGCTTGCTGCAATAGAGTCTCTTTCTTGTAAGAGGCATGTTGTTTCAGTTGTTGAGACTTATGAGGAGTTGGCAAAGGTTGAAAGTATATGTTGCACGTATGCTTACAGTAATCATGAAATTCGACAATGGGCTGGCTTGCAAGAACCAATATTGGCAATAGAGGGGGTGCCAAAAGAAGATGACACAATTGAAGGTGGAGGGGATAAAGAAATTGATACCATACCAGGACAAAAAGAGCTTCAACCCTTCAATGAAGAGCAGCGTGAGCATTTACAAAAACACGCTTCAAAGTTTTGGGAAACAGAAGAGGAAGCAACAGGTCCTTGAAATTGTCCTTTTATATGGTGTTCGTGTTTTCCATATGTTATCTTCCTATATTCTCCATATGATGTATTAATTTTGTTCCAAAGATCTTTTAATATTTCTTGGAAATTTCTTCTATCTCATTGCCATAGTTCAAACATTCATATGTATTCTTGAATATGTTTAATTTTCTATATTTCATGAAAAGATGTGTTTGCATGTTGTAATGCCTTCGGAGTGTGATACACATCCAAATTTATTTATGAGTTCATAAATGTTAAAAAGTGTGTTGAGTCTTAATCATGATGAATGAATTAGTGTAAATTGTTGTTTCTATCCTTATTCACTTCATATGAATGCTCAAATATGTTTTGGCCGCTTGGCCAAATATTTTCTTAGTGGGAACACTCGGGCAATGCTAGATAATGTTGGACTCCACTCTATCTATTACGCAAAGGTTTTTGGCATTATAAGGATATGTAGTTTTGGGGATTAAAATAACTTGAAAGGGTATAGATTCAACAACTTTAGGGGGTATACTAAGCATATGAACATGAATGTTTTCTTTTTTTTAGTATTCCAATTTTGTTTTGAAAAAGAAAAACATGAATGCTTTCACACAAACAAATTGCATTGAGAGCACACAACCTAAAGTTTGACAATTTGGTTTTCCATCTCAATCTTCAGTTTGTTTCTACTTATGAATTTCATTTCCTTGTTTATCAACAGATATTGGCCATCTCAATTTCACATCGCTAGAAGCATTGCCTGTACATGTGACACCTGATCCAATGATTCATTATGTGCCTAATTTGAACATTAGCATGCAAGTTCCAAGCTCAACATGGTTGCTTGAAAATGTTGAGGATGCAATGTCTGCAGTCAATGTTCCATTGACAAATGTGAATGCAAGCTTAGAAGGTAAAGGAGAAGATGCAATGTCATTGTATGAAGCCAAGGTGCAGGAAGAAATCTTAGAAGGTAAAGGAGAAGACATAATGTCACCCTCAGAAATAATATCAAAAGAGGTGATAACAAAAATAAGACTAGCAGTGATAATAGATTTGAAATGGTTATTGCTCGAGCATTGTTTTTCAAAGTCAAATAAACATATGAGCTGGCACAATGGGAAGCATTGGCTTGTTCTCCGTCCTGGGTGTTTAGAGTTTCTACAATGGTTGCTCGATCAGTACCATGTTGGCATTTGGTCCACTGGAGGAGAAAAGGGCATGGTGCAACACATGCTGGACACTTTGGAGCATCATGTTAACAGAAAGTTACATTTCTTCATGGTTTGGGGTGCGATGGCATGCCACAAGCATACAAAGAGTAGAATCATTCGACCAGATAGGATGAATGTGGAAGCGGAGTTTAAACCATTAATGAGAGTGTGGTGTTGTTTTAAAGAGGAATGCAAACTAGCAAGAACAGTGTTCATTGATGTTTCGCCTTACACGGGTTGTGTTAATCCGGCAGAAAATTGCATTTTTCCTACAAAATTTGATATAGATTGTGGTGATTCTATTTTGCTTCATGAGTTATTACTGTACCTACAGATGCTAGATGATGCAGTAGATGTGCGCAGTGCCATCTCTTCTAATAGATTTGGTCAAGCTCCGATTGTCGAAGGGCATGATATGTTCTATTATTTTCAACCAGTGATCCTTGAATTCAAAGAAAAAAACAAAGAAGTTCTCGAAAGGATGAATGTCGAATCTCATATGTCTACTCGTAGTTCAAAAAAAGACACAGAGAAAGGTATTACTTCACCTATAACCAAAACTAGAGTGAGAGGGACTTGTCCTACTACAAGAAGTATGGTGCATGCTCAACATGTTATATTGAATGAAGAGGAAGAATGCATGCTAGGAAAAATTTCCAAAATGGGGCCATTGAAAGATAGTGAGGCAAAACGCTTTGCTATGGTTCTTGGATGCAAGGAAAGGGGAATCACTGCCGATGCTGCAAGGGCATTCTTAGCCAACTTGATTCGATTTTATTGTATAGACAACCCTTAGGGAATGTGAGTGATCTTGTTAATTAGAGTTGCAAACACAAATGCTCAACTAAAACATTTGTACCTACATTCTGATTTATATTTGGACACTATTTGGTTAGATTTGTTGCAAAACATTATGTTTCAATTTGTTTTGTGAAAGAATTAATAGACATTGAGTTAGTACCTTGTTCAAAAAATGCTATGTGCTTTATGATGTGAGTTTGTTTTCCTCCACTAAAAGAATGATTCTTTGATTTTAAACATATGATAGGTGTTGCAGATTGTCCTGAAAAGTTGAAGAGCTATCTTATTACAAATTTTGATCCTGCATCCAATGGCTTATGGAAACATAAATTGCCCATACCCATTGAGCACGTGTTCGAAATGAATGGCATCCATTATGAAGTAAAGAAATCAACAATACCTGGGGCAGGATATGGTCTTTTTGTACATACGAGCATCAAGAGAAAACAAGATTTGATGGTATATAATGGTCCAAAGTATGATTATGATACTTGGAGATCTCTCCTCAAGTTTTTCCCAAGGATGAAGACTTATGGAATGTTTGAAGATCCATTCGTTGAGCCATTGACAGATGTGAAATGTATTGTGGGAGATGTATTGTATGGAAACATTGCTAGATATATAAATAGCTCAATGTATTATAAAGAAAGAACAAATGTTATATTTGTATACATCCCTAAACTACCACCTTGGGCTCAAAAGTCACAAGGAAATTTGAGTGCCCATGGCTACATTACTGTGCAAACCATAAAGGATATCTCCTTCAGAGATGAGCTACTTTGTGAGTATGAATACTAGTATGGAATTGTTAATGATTATGTTAAATGATGTGGTGCAAAATTGGCTATGTGTCAATGGTTTTGATTATATTTAGTACAAGAAAGCAATTTAAAAAAGGGTTTTTATCAAGACCATGTCTCTGAGTTTCATGAGCTCTATTGTGATGGAACGGTGTTTTTGAACACCACATTTATATGATGGATGTCAAAGCTCTACCATAATCCTATTGCATATGTCAATACTGCAATTTATCAACATAAAAACATATGAATTTGACATTAATTTGATACATCTAATATACCAAATAAAAATTGGCAGTTGTTGCAAGTTTAATTTTGTTTTTGAAGACCACATTTATATGATGGATGTAAAAGATCTATAACAATCCTATTGCATATATCAATACTCCAATGAATCTTCCTAACGCAACATCTATAAATTGGCTTTTGTTTGTGGTTTCGATGCATACGAAACAACAAACATCTTTCTTTCACTAGCAAATCAACAAATGTTTTGGCCATGGAGCCATGTTCACATCTATTAAGGCCTTTTTCCATAGAAACATACGGAAGATTTTTGCTTGGGTTTCTAGGAATTGGGAAAGTATTGTGCATGTTCTAGTCTCCCCCAACATAATTGAAACTTGGGTCCTCAATGGAGCTAATGTTTCAATAAAAAACATCAAATTTTACTTTTGAAGTGACTATATTTTATTTCGTGGGAATTGGGATTTTCCCAAATTCTCTAATATAGTGTTTGTGGGCTTATGCTATAGCTCGGAAGAGTGATGTGTTCCAGGTATTTTAGAAATGGCTGGCCTTGGTTGAGAATCAGTCAGGTAGAACGCTTAAATGCCTACAGACTGACAATGGTGGAGAGTCTCTCTCTCATGACTTTCAACATTTCTGTGATACTCGTGGGATTAAGAGGGAGCTTACATCCCCTCGTACTCCAGAGCAAAATCTAGTTGCAGAAAAGATGAACCGTACCATTCAAGAAAGGTTGCAATGCATGCTTTCCAATGCAAGTCTTTCTGGTGGTTTTTGGGCTGAGGCAATGAAGACTGCAGTGCATGTGATCAATAGATCACCTAGTAAGAGTTTGGATGGTGGTATTTGTGAAGAGGCATGGAGTGGCAAGAAGCCCTCTTACTCTCATTTGCGTATATTTGGGTGTGAGGCATATGCACATGTGCCAAAAGAGCTTCGAAAGAAGCTAGATCCTAAGTCTAGGAAATGCATCTTTCTGGGTTATGGTTAAAGTGGAGAGATGGGCTATCGTCTCTGGGATCCAGAAGCAAAGAAGATCATACGCAGCCATGATGTGGTCTTCAATGAGAAGAAAATGCATAAGGCACCCATGAGGGACGTGGAAATGAGGAGAATCACTTTCCAGGATGTGAATCCACCTGCATATGTTGATAGACAGCAAGCTGTCCATGCACCAAATGTGCAAGAAATGGTACCACCAAGTACTCCCATAGGTATACAATCAAGGGTAGATGATGGATCATCTATTGGTGGAAATGATGAGCCAAATGTGGCTGATATGCAGGTGGGACAGCAAGCTGAAATGCCCTTGAGAAGATCATCTAGAGTGTCTAGACCGCCTGATAGGTTTGTTCCAGGGGTAGACTATGTTATGCTTACTGATTGCGAGGAGCCTTCTTGCTACAAAGAGGCTATGATGCATGAGGATCAATGCAAGTGGGAGTATGCTATGCAATCAGAGATGAGTTCACTTATGAAGGATAAGACTTGGGACTTGGTTTCTTTGCCACATGGAAAGAAAGCATTGCCATGTAAATGGGTGTACAAAATGAAGGTCACAGGTGATGATGTGCCTAGGTACAAGGCCCGTTTGGTTGCTAAAGGGTTCAAGCAAGAGAAGGGTGTGGACTTTGATGAGATATTCTCTCCAGTTGTGAAGATGACCACACTTAGATGCATTCTTGGACTAGTGGCATCAGAGGATATGGAGCTTATGCAAATGGATGTCAAGACAGCTTTCTTGCATGGGGATTTGCATGAGGAAATTTACATGGTGCAGCCGGAAGGCTTTGATGAAAAGGGCAAAGAGCATTTAGTTTGCAAGCTGAAGAAGAGTCTCTATGGTCTTAAGCAAGCACCTAGAGAATGGTATCAGAAGTTTGATGCTTTCATTCGGTCCCAGGGTTTTAGAAGGAGTGAAATTGATCACTGCCTCTACACTAAAAGGGCTAAGGATAATAGCCTGATAATCTTGGCACTATATGTGGATGATATGCTATTGGCTACCAAGAATAATTATGAGCTAGATGCATTAAAGGCCAAGTTGCACATGAGGCCTTTGATATGAAGGATTTGGGATTTGCAGGTCATATTCTTGGTATGCGCATCACGCGTGATCGGAGTAGGAAACTCCTTTGGCTTTTACAAAAAGAGAATCTTACAAAAGTATTGCAGCGTTTCAATATGGAGGGGGGGAAGGCAGTGAGTACTCCATTGCCTCCATATGTGAAACTGAGTCATACAGATAGTCCCAAATCAGATGAGGAGAGGGCCATGATGGCCAAGGTTCCTTATGCATCAGCGGTTGGGAGTCTTATGTATGCTATGATAGCTACTAGACCAGACATTGCATTTGCAGTGGGCGTTGTTAGCCGGTATATGGCTAATCCAGGAAAGAGGCATTGGGAGGCAGTTAAGTGCATCATGAGGTACATGAAGGGTACCAAGGAGATGTGCATCTGCTTTGGTAAAGGAGACATGCGTGTACTTGGGTACACAGATTCAGACTATGCAAGGCATGTGGATAGTAGGAGATCCACTTCTGGTTATGTGTTCACCTTTGTAGGTGGTGCAGTGTCGTGGATGTCTCGTGCACAGAAGTGCGTGGCTTTGTCTACCACAGAGACTGAGTATGTTGCAGCCATAGAGGGTTGCAAGGAGGCTATATGGCTTGATCGGCTAGTGGGAGATTTAGGGATTCATACAGGTGTACGGACATTGCATAGTGATTCCATGAGTGCTATTCAGCTAACACAGAATCCGGTCTTTCATGCAAAGACCAAACACATTGAGGTCAGGTACCATTTCATCAGGGAGGTACTTGAGGACAAGCGCATAGAGCTTGTCAAGGTTCATATAGATGATAACCCTGCAGATATGCTGACGAAGAGTCTACCTAGTCAGTGGTTTGAGTATTTGAGAGTGCTCTCAACGGAAGCAAGAACAGAAGAGGGAGAGAGAGAGACAGAGAGCCACACAAGTTTTGGTGGGTGCAGAACCACCCTAATCTTCTTTTTCATTCATTTATATATGTGTTTGAGTATTGTACATAACTGGGGTTAAGGCACAGTGACCTTTAACCCCCACAACCTCCCACTTAAAGGACAATGTGCCTTTAAGGGAGAACAACCAATGAGCATACTATCCAATGCCCATTAATACACGACAATACTCGAACCGCTGATGACTAGGTAGACTCTTCGTCAGTATATCTGCAGGGTTATCATCTGTATGAACCTTGACAAGCTCTATGCGCTTGTCCTCAAGTACCTCCCTGATGAAATGGTACCTGACCTCAATGTGTTTGGTCTTTGCATGAAAGACCGGATTCTGTGCTAGCTGAATAGCACTCATGGAATCACTATGCAATGTTGATACACCTGTATGAATCCCCAAATCTCCCACTAGCTGATCAAGCCATATAGCCTCCTTGCAACCCTCTATGGCTGCAACATACTCAGCCTCTGTGGTAGACAAAGCAACACACTTCTATGCACGAGACATCCACGACACTACACCACCTGCAAAGGTGAACACATAACCAGAAGTGGATCTCCTACTATCCACATGCCCTGCATAGTCTGAATCTATGTACCCAAGTACACGCATGTCTCCTCTACCAAAGCAAATGCACATCTCCTTGGTACCCTTCATGTACCTCATGATGCACTTAACTGCCTCCCAATGCCTCTTTCCTGGATTAGCCATATACCAGCTAACAACTCCCACTGCAAATGCAATGTCTGGTCTAGTAGCTATCATAGCATACATAAGACTCCCAACTGCTGATGCATAAGGATCCTTGGCCATCATGGCCCTTTCCTCATCTGATTTGGGACTATCTGTATGACTCAGTTTCACATATGGAGGCAATGGAGTACTCACTGCCTTCCCCCCCTCCATATTGAAACGCTGTAACACTTTTGTAACATACTCTTTTTGTGAAAGCCAAAGGAGTTTCCTACTCCGATCACGCGTGATGCGCATACCAAGAATATGACCTGCAAGTCCCAAATCCTTCATATCAAAGGCCTCATGCAACTTGGCCTTTAAAGCATCTAGCTCATAAGTATTCTTGCTAGCCAATAGCATATCATCCACATATAGTGCCAGGATTATCAGGCTATTATCCTTAGCCCTTTTAGTGTAGAGGCAGTGATGATCAATTTCACTCCTTCTAAAACCCTGGGACCGAATGAAAGCATCAAACTTCTGATACCATTCTCTAGGTGCTTGCTTAAGACCATAGAGACTCTTCTTCAGCTTGCAAACTAAATGCTCTTTGCCCTTTTCTTCAAAGCCTTCCGGCTGAACCATGTAAATTTCCTCATGCAAATCCCCATGCAAGAAAGCTGTCTTGACATCCATCTCCATAAGCTCCATATCCTCTATTGCCACTAGTCTAAGCATGCATCTAAGTGTGGTTATCTTCACAACCGAAGAGAATATCTCATCAAAGTCCACACCCTTCTCTTGCTTGAACCCTTTAGCAACCAAACGGGCCTTGTACCTAGGCACATCATCACCTGTGACCTTCATCTTGTAGACCCATTTACATGGCAATGCTTTCTTTCCATGTGGCAAAGAAACCAAGTCCCAGGTCTTATTCTTCATAAGTGAACTCATCTCTGATTGCATAGCATACTCCCACTTGCATTGATCCTCACGCATTATAGCCTCTCTGTAGCAAGAAGGCTCCCCGCAATCAGTAAGCATCACATAGTCTACCCCTGGAACAAACCTATCAGGCAGTCTAGACACTCTAGATGATCTTCTCAAGGGCATTTCAGCTTGCTGTCCCACTTGCATATCAGCCACATTTGGCTCATCATTTCCACCAATAGATGATCCATCATCTACCCTTGATTGTATACCTATGGGAGTACTTGGTGGCACCATTTCTTGCACATTTGGTGCATGGACAGCCTGCTGTCTATCAACATATGCAGGTGAATTCACATCCTCGAAAGTGATTCTCCTCATTTCCACATCCCTCATGGGTGCCTTATGCATCCTCTTCTCATTGAAGACCACATCATGGCTGCGTATGATCTTCTTTGCTTCTGGATCCCAGAGATGATAGCCCATCTCTCCACTTTAACCATAACCCAGAAAGATGCATTTCCTAGACTTAGGATCTAGCTTCTTTCGAAGCTCTTTTGGCACATGTGCATATGCCTCACACCCAAATATATGCAAATGAGAGTAAGAGGGCTTCTTGCCACTCCATGCCTCTTCAGGAATACCACCATCCAAACTCTTACTAGGTGATCTATTGATCACATGCACTGCAGTCTTCATTGCCTCAGCCCAAAAACCACCAGAAAGACTTGCATTGGAAAGCATGCATTGCAACCTTTCTTGAATGGTACGATTCATCTTTTCTGCAATTGGATTTTGCTCTGGAGTACGAGGGGATGTGAGCTCCCTCTTAATCCCACGTGTATCACAGAAATGCTGAAAGTCATGAGAGAGATACTCTCCACCATTGTCAGTCGGTAGGCATTTAAGCGTTCTACCTAACTGATTCTCAACCAAGGCCAGCCATTTCTGAAATACCTGGAACACATCACTCTTCCGAGCTATAGCATAAGCCCACACTTTCCTAGTTGTATCATCAATGAATGTCACATAGTATTCAGCCCCACCTAATGACCGTGTAGGCATGGGACCACATACGTCTGAATGCACCAAATCAAGAATTTCAAACTCTTTCTTTCCCCTTCTTTTATGGGCTGATTTAGTTTGCTTCCCATAGAGACAATGCTCACAAAATTCAAAATCAAAGAAACTCAAATGCGGTACATAACCCAAACGGCATAAGAGTTTCATTCCATTCTGGGTCATGTGCCCCAACCTGCAATGCCACAAAGAAGTGCTTGGTTGCCCGGTTATTGCAACAACATGATCAAATACCCCTGATACATGTAAGGGATACAAAGTCCCACACTTGGCACCCCTAGCCAAAAGCATAGAGCCCTTTTGAATTTTCCAACTTTGAAAGCCAAAAGTGGTGTGAAAACCAGCATCATCTAGCTGACCCACTGAAATAAGACTCTTGGTCAGCTTAGGCACATGTCTCACATGTTTCAAAACAAATGCAGACCCATTTGCAAAAGAAAACTTTATGTCACCTACTCCCACTATGTCACATGCATAGTCATTTCCAAGATGCACACAACCTGTCTTTCCACTATCACAAGTGGAGAACCATTCCCTATGGGGAGTAACATGGAATGAAGCACCAGAATCCAAAATCCAATCCTGGGAATATGCATCATCTGAAGTGGTAAGCAATTTTGCAAATAAAGTAGACATGAAGAGAACATCATTGTCACTATCATGTGTGACTGCATTGATCTTCTCGATCTTCACTTTTCCTTTGTCCTCCCTTGGACTCTCTTCCTTTTGATTTGCACCCCAATTTGCATTCTTTTTCTTATCCTTTTGCTCTCTTTTCAGCTCTCTTTTCAGCTTGTAGCAATCCTTTTTCATATGGCCCTTCTTGCCACAGTGGTAACACTCAATGTTCCGTGCCCTGGATTTGCTATGAAACTTCCCTCTTTCTTGGGACTTCCCCCTGAATTGTGATCTACCCCTTTGCACATTTAAGGCTGCATCCTGCTTGTTGCCATCCATAGACTTCCGTCTAATCTCTTCGGCCAACAAGCTACCCACAACATCATCAAATTTCAGTACTCCACCAAGTGCAGAGTTACTAACAGCTGTACGGAAGGTATCCCATGAGGATGGCAATGAACATAAGAGAAATATTTCCTTAGTCTCCGCATCAAAATTCATCTTCTGAGCTTGAAGCTGGCTGAAAATATTATTGAATTCATTCAAGTGAGAAGCAATGGAGACCCCTTCCTTCATCTACAGCTCAAACAACCTCTTCATGAGGTAAACTTTATTAGAGGCAGTTTCCTTCTCATAAGTGGCACACAGTTTCTTCCACAAATCTTCTGTAGTCTGCTCATTTACTACTGTGAAATAAACTGACTCTGCAAGATGAAGTCTAATAGTAGACATTGCTAATGCATCCAACTCATTCCAATCATCCTCAGACATATCCGCAGGCTTAGATTCAATACCTGCCAAGGGTTTAATCTGCTTCTTTTGAATAAGCACATCCCTTATTTGTTCTTTCCACAAAGAAAAGTTTGTCCCATCAAACTTTTTAATGCTGAAAAACTCCTTTTCAGACATGGAAGAGGATGCCATGATGCAAATAAAGCAAAATCCCAAATGCTAGTGCCTGCAAGAGAGAATCACACCAAATACCAGGTGCACCCAAATGTATATGCCACAATAGAATGAAATGTCACCAAAACTCAAAGCGCAAAGCATCAAAAGATGCATCTGACTCATGTGCATATACTATGCATCCATATGAGCAAATCTGGCCCAAAAGAAAATGCCAATAAGTGCCAAATGACTCAAGCATAAACACCGTCCACTGGCATATGCATCAATAATATCTCATCCAAGAGAGCATAGCACTATCAATGCATCACCTGCAATGTGTCAAAGCTGTCCCTCAGCTTAAAATAGCATCCATGTGCAAAGCGTCCATAAAAAATAGCATCCCACAAGGCAATTTGGGCCTATCAGCGCATCCAACAAGGACCGCAATGCATCCAAATGGCCTATAAATCATCCACTACAACCCAATGCATACCACGAATGAGCGCACACTGCTCAAACTACTGTAACCAGAGTGATCTGCATAAGGTATGCTTAAGAAATCATAGTCCCATGGTAATGAGTGCTACTGAAAATAGAACCTGAGATGCTTCAAAACATGGGCGCCATTGCATAATCGGACTCAGCAAGAAAATCTGCAAATATCTCTCTTCTGCCAGAACTCCAAAATCCCAACCGATGAGTGAGAAATGGGAGTCAACACTTATCCACTGCCATGTGGCATAAATCTAAGGTTTCAAAACCTTAGAATGAAAAATGCATAACAGAGAGATGAAATCGAATACACAGAGATCTATAACTCTGAAAATCCTCCACCGAATTGCACAAGAACTGACAGGTAGGGTTTTTGGGCGTCCGGAACGCAATGGGACAGACAGTTTTGGAAACCGTGGTCTCAATCACTAGGTCCAACACACGGACTGAAAAACGTTTTTGGAAACATAGCTATTTGTAAACTCCACTGGAGTGTGAATGATGAGCAACATAGAAGTTTTAGGACCTCCTGAGTCCACCGGAACTGACAGATCTACAAATGGTTGCTCCAAACTTGAGTTCCAACACCCGGGCAAAAAACGCAGAAACTGACACAGTGAGTCAGAAATCCAATGAAATGATCCCGGATTCAAGAATAAAGGCGTTTGCAGGCTCCTGAAGTAATGTGGACACCAAAAGCAAGCAATAGTTGCCTCTACAAGTCAATACGGAGTCTCTGTCATCGAACGGAACAGGGAAAAGCTCAAAAAACGACTTTTTCTTTGAAAGCTCTTAACAGGCTCTCAAAACCACTTCGCAAAGCCAAAGTGACTTTTCCAAAGGTTCCTCCAAGGTCTCTGCATACTCGGATGCAAGTAAAGTCACCCACAAACCTTCCCACAGAGCTTCTCCTTCCTCCCACAGAGCTGCTGAGCTTCAAAGCATTCACGGACGCTCAGCTAGATCACCCGGGCTCTGATACCAGTTCAGAGTGCTCTCAACGAAAGCAAGAACAGAAGAGGGAGAGAGAGAGACAGAGAGCCACACAAGTTTTGGTGGGTGCAGAACCACCCTAATCTTCTTTTTCATTCATTTATGTATGTGTTTGAGTATTGTACATAACTGGGGTTAAGGCACAGTGACCTTTAACCCCCACAGTATTGTCGTGTATTGATGGGCATTGGATAGTATGCTCACTGGTTGTTCTCCCTTAAAGGCACATTGTCCTTTAAGTGGGAGGTTCTGGGGGTTAAAGGTCACTGTGCCTTTACCCCGGTTATGTACAATACTCAAAGACATATATAAATGAATGAAAAAGAAGATTAGGGTGGTTCGGCACCCACCAAACTTGTGTGGCTCTCTGTCTCTCTCTCTCCTTCTTCCGTTCTTGCTTCTGTTGAGAGCACTCTCAATAAGCTCCATATCCTCTGATGCCACTAGTCCAAGCATGCATCTAAGTGTGGTCATCTTCACAACCGGAGAGAATATCTCGTCAAAGTCCACACCCTTCTCTTGCTTGAACCCTTTAGCGACCAAATGGGCCTTGGACCTAGGCACATCATCACCTGTGACCTTCATCTTGTAGACCCATTTACTCGGGGGGGTCAGTCATCATATGTAACCCTATCACGTGAGTTCAACAGAAGGATATTTTTAATATCTAAATTTTACAAAAATTAATTGACATAAGGGAGTATTTAAATTGATTTGGGGAAAAATTTACAGATTTATATAGAAAAAGGGTACATTTTATTAATGGAAAAATTACAGATAAGGGATTTTACAAATAGGCCTTGAACGCACGTGATATTGAGGGTTTATACATAGTGACCCCCCCGAGCCCATTTACATGGCAATGCTTTCTTTTCATGTGGCAAAGAAACCAAGTCCCAAGTCTTATTCTTCATAAGTGAACTCATCTCTGATTGCATAGCATACTCCCACTTGCATTAATCCTCGTGCATCATAGCCTCTCTGTAGCAAGAAGGCTCCCCGCAATCAGTAAGCATCACATAGTCTACCCTTGGAACAAACCTATTAGGCGGTCTAGACACTCTGGATGATCTTCTCACGGGCATTTCAGCTTGCTGTCCCACCTGCATATCAGCCACATTTGGCTCATCGTTTCCACCAATAGATGATCCATCATCTACCCTTGATTGTATACCTGTGGGAGTACTTGGTGGTACCATTTCTTGCACATTTGGTGCATGGACAGGTTGCTGTCTATCAACATATGCAGGTGGAATCACATCTTGGAAAGTGATTCTCCTCATTTCCACATCCCTCATGGGTGCCTTATGCATCTTCTTCTCATTGAAGACTACATCATGGCTGCATATGATCTTCTTTGCTTCTGGATCCCAAAGACGATAGCCCATCTCTCCACTTTCACCATAACCTAGAAAGATGCATTTCCTAGACTTAGGATCTAGCTTCTTTCGAAGCTCTTTTGGCACATGTGCAAATGCCTCACACCCAAATATACACAAATGATAGTAAGAGGGCTTCTTGCCACTCCATGCCTTTTCACGAATACCACCATCCAAACTCTTACTAGGTGATCTATTGATCACATGCACTGCAGTCTTCATTGCCTCAGCCCAAAAACCACCAGAAAGACTTGCATTGGAAAGCATGCATTGCAACCTTTCTTGAATGGTACGATTCATCTTTTTTGCAACTAGATTTGGCTTTGGAGTATGAGGGGATGTGAGCTTCCTCTTAATCCCACGTGTATCATAGAAATGCTGAAAGTTATGAGAGAGATACTCTCCACCATTGTCAGTCCATAGGCATTTAAGCATTCTACCTGACTGATTCTCAACCAAGGGCAGCCATTTTTGAAATACCTGGAACACATCACTCTTCTGAACTATAGCATAAGCCCACAATTTCCTAGTTGCATCATCAATGAATGTCACATAGTATTCAGCCCCGCCTAATGACCATGCAGGCATGGGACCACATACGTCTGAATGCACCAAATCAAGCTTTTCAAACTCTTTCTTTCCCCTTCTTTTATGGGCTGATTTAGTCTGCTTCCCATAGAGACAATGATCACAAAATTCAAAATCAGAGAAACTCAAATGCGGTACATAACCCAAACGGCATAAGAGTTTCATTCCATTCTAGCTCATGTGCCCCAACTTGCAATGCCACAAAGAAGTGCTTGGCTGCTCGGTTATTGCAACAACATGATCAAATACCCCTGATACATGTAAGGGATACAAAGTCCCACATTTGGAACCCCTGGCCAAAAGCATAGAGCCCTTCTGAATTTCCAACTCTGAAAGCCAAAAGTGGTGTGAAAACCAGCATCATCTAGCTAACCCATTGTAATAAGACACTTGGTCAACTTAGGCACATGTCTCACATGTTTCAAAATAAATTCAGACCCATTTGCAAGAGAAAACTTTATGTCACCTACTCCCACTATGTCACATGCATAGTCATTTCCAAGATGCAC
Source organism: Dipteris shenzhenensis (assembly GCF_047967505.1). NCBI lineage: Eukaryota > Viridiplantae > Streptophyta > Polypodiopsida > Gleicheniales > Dipteridaceae > Dipteris > Dipteris shenzhenensis. The sequence continues at coordinate 30,932,133 of NC_141598.1, read as the reverse complement.
ACAACCTGTCTTTCCACTATCATAAGTGGAGAACCATTCCCTATGGGGAGTAACATGGAAGGAAGCACCAGAATCGAAAATCCAATCCTAGGAATATGCATCATCTGAAGTGGTAAGCAACTCTGTAGATAAACTAGACATGAAGAGAACGTCATTGTCACTATCATGTGTGACTGCATTGATCTCAAGGAGTAGGACCCAGGTTCTTAGTGGCTTAGCAACAAATTCAAAAGCGCTCGCCTAGAGCTTCAGGACATGGAGATTTGGCAGGCTGAGTTCTCTTACCACTCCTCCCAAGCCCGGTGGGTGTAGGAGGGGGAGAGGATGATGAAGCAGGTGATTGGCTTAATTTCTGATGCCCACCATCTCAAGCCGAAGATCATTGAGGGCCTTGGCTAGGTCACAGACTCTAGGTTCTTTAGCAGGAGGGGCCGGGGGAGTAGGAAGGAGGGGGGCTCATGGGCGAGGTTGGGGAAATCTTCAGCCAGGCAGAGGTTGAGGATATACTCCTTGTTGAGGGTAAGCATCTAAGGGAGGACCATACATCTTAGGTGGAGGCGGTGGATACATCCCTGATGGGGGGTGGGTGTATGCCCTTGAGTTGGACCCCTGAGGTTGTTGTTGCAAGAATTGAGGGGGTTGCAGAGGGACAATCGTCTTCTTTGAAGCGGGGTCAAATTGAACTTTATCAAACTTTTGAGCAATCTCATGTGCTAGCACCATGGTTTCTGGATTCTCCCATTTAAGCTTGAGATGAAATTCATCACTTGCTCCTGCTACGAGGTAGCCCAGCACATGCTGAGTCATTCCAGCTCAAAATCTGGCATTGTCCTCTTGCGTGGCAATCAAACGGTCTAGGAGCACGGCCGCTCGATCCACATATCGTCTGACTGCTTCATGTTTGCCACCTACAGGTACACATTCTTCGGCTGCTCTTCTTTACCGAAATAGTCGATCATAGCTACTATCAACCTTGGCCAACTTTGGCGAACGTCTTCGCCCTGCTTCTCATACCACACTTGAGCCAAACCCTCTAGAAATGTGGGAAGAACCAACAGCCATCTATCTTCAATAAGAAATTTAAGAGAAACACAATGGCACTTGAAGGCCACAAGATACTCATTTGGATTTTCTTCCACCCGACCACAGAACACGGGAATTTCAGCCATGCTTGGAAGATGGAAAAGAGAGAGATGATATCTATTGGCAAACAATGGAAAGAGATAGCTTGAACTAAAAATCAGGTGAAGATACATCTACAAAGCACACATAGGCAGGGTAGGGTGTGACTGGTGTATTGTGAAATATTATATGAGAAGAATCTTCAGCATAGAATAGCTCATAGACAATCTTAAAAGGACCAACCCTCATGATATTGCATCCATGTTAATAAGCGAGGGTTAGAGACGTGGTGCTGCATGAGGTTGTTCATCAAGGTAAACAAGAATGCCATGACAAATGTCAACAGTTGGAGAGCTTGCACATCACCTTTAGCTTCTTCTAGTTCTTGTAGTCGCCATGCTATTTCTTCAAGGGGTGTGCGGTTTGGCATCCTTCTTTTGTGCAATGTCCTTAAGGACCTTTTTGATAATCTTCCAAAGTCGGTAAACTCGTATTAAATATACCCAACACTTAGTTTCATGATGACTACAACCTTTGAATTCCTTACAAATGATCATGCTCATTCGTGGCTTGTGGCTTTGTTGGGGCGATGCTTCCACTCACTTCATGCGTGATTGAAGTACAAGCTTCACGTGCCAAGAAATCAGCAACTATATTTTGAGCTCAAGGGATATGCTCAATTTTTACCTCTTCAAATTGTTGGCAAAGTTCCAATGCTTGTTGATGTCATGGAACAAGCCTTCACTCCGAACCTTCCACCTTCCACTAACTTGTTCACACACAAGTTGAGAATGTCCTTGCACTTCAAGTGGCTTGATGTGATGTTCTTGCACCTTTTCTAGCCCAAAAATGAGTGCCGAGGACTCATCTTGGTTGCAAGTACTTGCTGATGTAGACTTGCTATAACAATACATCTCATCCCTTGGTGAAGTGAGCTTCACACCCACACTAGCAGCCTTGGTCGAAGATTTGTATGCGCTGTCAAATTGGAGGAGCCAATATGTCATCACACCAAGACTAAAATCCAGACATCCCAAGTTTCTCGATAGTCCAAGATAGGTAGAAGGAGAGGGTGGGGAGAATTCAATACTTGAGCAAGGCATTCAACACCAAATAAATTTGCAATCCTTTGTTGATAGTTTATCTTTAGACCAAAAAGAATTCCAACTTGAAGCTCAAAATGAGGCACAAAAGGTTGATTACGTACAAAGGGATTTCCTTGGTCGAACATTACCAACCATAGCCAAGCCCTAGAAACCTTTGTAGTGAGATCGAGAAGAAATCATTCAAGAGGAGCTTATCCACAGGAATTAATAAGCAGATGCGTCAAATCTCCCCCCAAGCTTGGGGAGCATCCCACCCTTTGAAGAATTTCACCCTTTGAATTACCTGCAATGCAACAAGTAGCTCGATAACTGCACAATGAGTAGAATTGAAATCAAAGTCCTCCCAGTGTATCACTAGTTCTTCACCTTAAATCGTCCATGGTGTATCATCCCACCCATCATCTCCTTGAACTATGCATTATACAATCCATTGTTGAAGATTTACATGAAGATCAAGAAAGAGATCTTGCGAATTGGTAGCTATAATGAGCGGAGGACCAAGCACCAAATCCTTGAACTCGTTAAGAAGTGACATAAATATCCACTCTCCTCGTGTGGTGTGCATCCAAGAAGTGAACTTGAAAAAGTTCAGAATCTACGATCTAGTATCAATTATGAATAGAGCACGTGAAATGAAGTACTTTTGCTTTTTACAACAAGAGGAAACTCCCTACGGTTAGAGAGTTACAGTTCATGAGATTTCACCATATAAGCAATATCATAACACTTTCATCACTTCCTATATGTTGGCCCATTGGTAAGTCTTCCTTTTGTGAATGGGGAGGTCTTGATTTCAATTACCACTCCTTATTAAAAAGAGAGGAGAGGAGAAGAGAAGAGAAGAGAAAGAGAAGGAGAAGATAGAAGCGGGGGCGCGAGGTCTATTGCAGATGTGCAAGAGCAGTTTTGTGTGGCGCCGCACAGAAGATGCATAAGAACCTAGAAGATGCATAGGAACCGCATGCGAAAGGCATAGAAATTGAGAAGTAAGACAAGGAGCTCAGATTGAAGAAGGCCAACTGACTGCAAGGAAAAGGAACTTGAAGGGAGGAACCAGCCCCTTCAGGAAAGGAGCAAGAAGGGCCGAGCCTACAACACTCGGGGGGGTCACTCATCATATGTAACCCTATCACGTGAGTTCAACAAAAGGATATTTTTTATTTCTAAAATTTACAGAAATAAATATACATAAGGGACTATTTAAAATAGTTTTGGAAAAAATTTACAGATTTGTATAGAAAAGGGGTACATTTTATTAATGAAAAATTTATACAGATAAGGGATTTTAGAAATATGCCTTGAACGCACGTGGTATAGAGGGTTTATACATAGTGACCCCCCCGAGCTACAACAAAGAAGCTCGAATCAAGGAAAGAGAAAGTGGCATGAAGGGAAGGGATGGGCCAAAATATGAAGGAACCTAGAAAGGAGCAAGGAGGGCCAAGCCTGCAATCAGGGAGCTCAACAAGGAGTCCTTGAGATGTAATTTGAAGTAAAGGAGTCTTTGAGATTGTAATCTATGTAGTCTGTGTGTATTTTGTTGAATTGTTAATCTTCTCCAAAGTTTACTTGGGCAATGTTTCCTCAGCTAAGTGACTAGATAGTATCCTTTGATCCACGCCAACGCAGCGATAATAATGAGATGAAAGATTTCGGTTCGACACCTAATGTGAGACAAAATATTTTGATTAGATCACTAATGTGAGACCGAAAGATTTTGATTAGTTAACTATTATACCATGACCTCCCTATTTAAGTGCACTGCAGACACAACTATTAGCCCATATCTAGCCCCAAAACTCTGTACACCAATCCACCTACTGCGAATCTCTGGCATACCCAAAAGACTTTGGAATGCTTTTTTTCTATCTAAAAATGATGTTGGATGGCATCCTCACTGAAATAGACCCAGAGAAGAAGGAGGAAAATATCTGCAAGGAGGACATGCTTCAATGGTGGGTGTATTACTTGGAGTCGGCATAGATGGTTATTATTAATTTCCCTGGCTATTGTTTTTTCTACTCCTTTAAGGTACTTGTCAAGCTCATGACGTACGTTTCTTTTGGTAGGACATGATAGAGGATCAAAGATGTATATAGTGCAAAAAGCAGGATGAAGAGGACCCCCAGCGAAAGGAGTTACTATGGGCGTATAAGTCAGCAGAGTCAAGCAAGTAGTGTGTAATCTGAGTGTGTAAAGAGGTCTGCCATTATGCAGTAGACTAGCCTCTAGAGCTGGGAGATTCTTGCTATAGAGAGGTTGATAAGATAGTTGGGAGTCTAGAATTTCCTTGAAAAAACCAAATGTCATTGTGTTTTGAAATAATAAAAATCTTGCAGACATTTCTTGAACTTGTGGATATTCTCATGGTGCTTGTAATACTTGATTTTGTAATGACCTGCTTCCATGTTAGTACTTAAATGTCTTAATTAGCCCAGTGGTTGAAATCTGATGGTTAACTATACCCAGTCTAAAGGGCACCAGCCCTATGCAACAAATTTTAGGATAGGACAACAGTAGTGTAGGGATAGCAAGGTAGTAGTGTAGGATTAGTCTAGGATAAGTTATCACCAGTGCGGTGGTTGGTTGCACTAGAATATGAATAGCCGCCAACGCGGTGGTTCTATTATTACAAGATGAATGGATTCGTTATGGGAAACCAACACGGTGGTTGTTGGGATATACTAAAAGCAAGCATGGGATGAAATATGACGGTTAACAGTGGTTGTTGGGATATACTAAAAGCAAGCATGGGATGAAATATGATGGTTAATGAAACAATAAATAGTCTAAAGAGCACTGTTTTAGTATAGCATTGTGCAACAAATTTTAGGATAGCAGCAGTAGTGTTGGGATAGCACGGCAGTAGTGTAGGGATAGCATGGTAGTAGTGCAGGATAAGTTATCGCCAGTGCACTGGTTGGTTTGTACTAGGATATGAACAGCCACCAACATGGTGGTGTTATGGATAAATTTGACCAAAGTAAAAGGCATAAATATGTGTGTGTGCTTGTATGTGTGGCAATAGTATAATAAAATATGGTGTGCATAAGGCCCAAGGTTGAGGTGGCAAGACATGACCATGTGCCACCCTTCCACATAAGAGGACCCATAAGGTGTGTTTTACATAATCCATGGTAGTAATAATATAAAATGATAAGGTGGCATGGGTCCTCCATGTACCACCTTTTGCCCAAATGGCAAATTAAGCTGCAACATCTACTTTCTCATCGTAGATAGCTGTAGCAGGCAAGCACATTTGATCTGTCCATTACCTGGGCAATGGCAAATATGTAAGAAAACAATACAACGTCTATGCTCAACAGATAACAGGATCTCATACGTAAGAGAGAAAAGTAGATAGTATGGAGAATCAAAATTTTGATTACTGTAAAACTGATACAATAGATGGCACTACCTCCCAGCCGTGCACTCCCGTGAGAGAAGCTTCGATGGCATGCTAGAAACAGTAGAGGATGGTGGTTGCATGCTAAGGAATCATGGTTGCTATAGCCAATGATGAAATGGGCTTCACGGGCTTGCTCTTATATAGCCACCAGTCGTAGTCGGTTAGACCCAATTGGGTAACCAACCCAATCTACCCAAAATGGCTGACTAGGGGTCGGTCCCGAAATAGGCCACTGACCACACAATAGAACCGTGGCACAAAATAGAGCAACTAACCTATGGTCACCGTTTGGCCCAGAGCCATCAGGGATCATTTGGGGCTCCAAACGGGCCCCACAACCCAAGAGTGGGCTGCCCCAAGAAATGCTTTATGTACCCTCAATGTTGCCAATCATGGGATGCCTTCCCGCACTTGCATGTAGCCTAGTTGGCAGTGTGCCAACTCAGGCCACACATGGCCCCCATCTGGTGTCCAAACCAGGACCTATCGGATAACTGAGCTACTCAAATGCCTTGTCCTCATATGGGGGGCTTACAAGTAGAGTTAGATATTTCTTGCATAGTTACAGAGAGTGGAGCATTGATACCTAACACCCCCCCTCAATGTCCACCCGCAAGTGAACTTATTGTTTTGGCCCAATGCCAAGTCGATGAAGATGCCTCTCTAGCAAATCTCTTCCAAGAGCCTTTGTGAAGATGTCCGTAGCATTCTTTGTAGTCAGACAGTACACCAAGTCGACCTCTCCATCCATGATGAGCTCACGTACAAAGTGATATTGAATCTCAATGTGTTTTATGCGAGCGTGGAACATAGGGTTCTTTGCAATCGCCATGCAACTCTGATTGTCACATGATAATTGTGTAGGCTTGTTTTGCACTGACCCATGTCCCCTAAAATCCTCCTCAACCACACTCCCTCACAAGAAGCAAAACATGCTGATTTGTACTCAGCCTCAGTAGAAGAAAAAGCAACTGTAGGTTGCTTCTTGCTGACCCATGACACAGCTCCAGATCTAAGTGAGAAACAGTAACCTGTCATTGATCTCCTGCTGTCCATGTCTCCTACCCAATCGAGTCACAGAATCTGGTCAAGATGTTGCCCTTGGTATAGGTGATGCCATAATCAAGTGTGCCTTTGATGTATTTCAGCACCCGCATCCTTGCCCTCCAATGGTTCTCTCGGGGCTTATTGGAAAACCCGCTTAGTACACTAGTCACAAAATTGATGTCCAGTCGCATGTTGCACAAGTAAATAAAGCTGCCCACAAGCCTTCTGTACTTCGTTTCATCCACCAGTGGTGATGAATCCTCATTTGAGAGCTTCACGTCAACCTCCATAGGGGTGCCAACTGTCTTGCACTCAGCCATGCCAAATGCCTTCAGTATCTCTCTAGCATACTTCAGCTGTGAGATGAAAATCTGTTTAGGCTCTTGCCAAACTTCAATCCCCAAATAGAAATGCATTAGTTCGAGGTCTGCTGTCATTTCAAACTCTCTCTCTAGCAAATGCTTTGTCTGTGAGATCTTCTCTTCATGGTTCCCTGTTATGACAAGGTCATCCACATAAAGGACCACGATCATACACCTACCTCCTTCTCTGAAGATATACAAATTTGCATCAGATGGGCTCCTCCTGAACCATTTTGTAGAAAGTAGGCATCAATCTGCTAGTACCACGCTCATGCGGCCTGTTTTAGCCCATAAGGTGCCTTCTTCAGTTTACAAACCTTACCTTCTGAACCGGGGATCACAAAACCTGGTCACGGTTGTTCCACGTATACCTCCTCCTTGAGATCTCCATTCAGAAAGGTAGATTTCACATCCATCTGAAACACGGTCCAACTTACCTGGGTTGCTAAAGCCAAAACATTGCAAATTGTGGTTAGTCGAGCTGTGGCAGCAAAAGTATCATGATAATCAAAACCATGTACCTGTGTGAATCCTTTTGCCACGAGCCGAGCCTTGTACTTATCCAACATGCCATCGGACTTGTACTTGGTCTTGTACACCCACTTGGTGCCGATTACCTTGTGTTTTGGTGGTCCATCCATAAGGTCCCAAGTGTTGTTCTTCATTATGGAGCCATACTCCGACTGCATAGCCTCCATTCACCTATCATCACCCTGTGCCTCTTCACCTGTGCCTCTTCAAGACACTTGGGTTCATCAGCATGGATCACCTCTATCATCAAAGCATAATTGACCAAGTGTTCCTACACCCTTCTTTGCTCCTCCAATCTCTTGGACCGGCAGTGTTCAGATGGTTGCTCCTCAATGGCTAGAGGTTCTCTGCTGTCCAAAAGCTACTTTACCCACTTTGGGAATGGCCGTTGCCATTGTGGTTCTATAGACTCTTCTTCCTCTTCTTTATCTTGAATCCTCCCAAGCACCATTGGGGGATTTCGGTCTGCTATTGGTGGTTGAACTGGATGGATATCCTAGTCCTGGTTGTCTGGGAAGGAAGCATCCTCCTCCAATTTATGCGGTTGTTCTGAGAAGACATCGCGGCTTACTATTACCTTCTTGGTAACAGGGTTATAGAGATGGTAACCCTTGGCCTCTTCATTGTAGCCCAAGAAAATACACTTCTGACTCTTCGGTTCCCATTTGGTCCTATTAGCATTAGGTACATGCACAAAATAGTCACATCCAAAAACTCTGAAATGTGCAGCTGAAGGTTTCTTACCAGAAAAGGCCTGCAGTGGAGTCATCCCATTCACAGCCTTTGTGTAGCTACGATTCAGAATGTGGACTGTTGTGTTACATGCTTCAGCCTAGAAAGTCTGGCAAATCTTTCCCTTTCATCATACTCCTACCCATTTCGCAGATGACGCGCATCTTGCACTGTGCTACTCCATTTTGCTGTGATGTATGTGGCCGGGGTTTCTGCCTCTTGATCGTGTGACTTTTGCAGTAACTTTTGAATTCAATTGATGTGAACTCTCCACCTCTGTGTGATCTCAATTTCATCACCTTCCTCCCCATTTCTTTCTCGACCATTACATGCCATTCCTTGAACTTACTAAAGGCCTCGTCTTTAGTCTTCAAGAAGTATATCCATATCCTTCTACTGTAGTCGTCAATCAGCGTCATGAAGTAGTAGGAACCACCCAAAGCTTCTGTCTCCATCTTTCTGCAAAGGTCCGTGTGAACGAGCTCTAGAGGAGCCTTTGCCTTGCTGGCCTCTTTAGGAAAGGGCTGCCAATGCTACTTGCCCATCATGCAAGCTTCACATACATCGGGCAAATCTGTAATTTCTCATAGGTCTGCAATCATTCCACTTTTATGCATCTCCTTTAAAGAACTAAGGTTTAGATGACCAAACCTCTCATGCCACACCTTAGTGTTCTTCACATCGGCTCGAGCATTGAAAGTTGAGAGTTCGTAGATGTTGCACCATGTACCTTTACCAATGACCTTCCCTTCAAGATCCAGAATCTATGCACCATTCTTATCGAATTGAACTTTGAGGTCTCGATCCGTGATCGCAGAAATGGACAACAAGTTCCTCTTGATATCTGGCACATAAATAACATCGGATAACGGTTTTACAACTCCATCAAACTTGAGAACTATCGTACCTTTTCCTTTTGCTAGACATTTTGCATCATTGCTGACTGCTACCAAGATGTCATTCCCTACCAGCTATAGAGAGGTATACCAATCCTTCTGACTGGTCATGTGTGGCGCGATGCACCACTGTCAATAATCCAAGGTTCATCCGCAGGTACATGAACTGCCTCCGTGCAAATCTCCTCAATTGCTACAAACAGCTCTACTAGTACTACCTGCGCGCTATTGCTGGACTCTTTCTTTACTCCGTTCTTCTCATCTACAATCTTCTTCTGACACTTATTCTGCTTGTGCCCTGCCTTGTTGTAATAGAAGCACTTGATCTTCTTCTTTCTCTTTTTATCATCAGAAGAAGATGGGTTACTAGAGTCCTCACCCTTACCTTTCTTTGATCCAACATAGAAAGCCGAATCTTCTCCAGTCCTCGTCTTTTGATGCATCTCCTCCTCCAGAAGCATTGCACTGAAATCCTCAAAGTTGAGGGACGGATTTCTATTCTGCGTATTCAACGTTGTAACAAGAATTCAACGTTGTAACAAGATCGTCATACTTTGGTGGGAGAATCTATATGCACCTTCATGCTAGATTCTCACTGGTGATGGTGATGCCCATCGTAGTCATCTGATCGCGCAGATTCTTCACCTTGGTGATGAACTTATCTATTGCTTTAAACTCAGACAATTTCTTGTTCACGAGTTGAGTCTCCAGATTTTGAATCTGCGTTTGATTCGTGGTCTCGTACTAATTTTTCAAGACCGTCCATGCTTCCTCCCCTATGGTGACATGTTGAATTAACGCCATGATAGAGTCACTAACACTGCATACAATAGAACACAGCCCATCTACATTTCTTCTTGTCCACACGAGAATCTCATTTGCACTTGGTACTATCTGTTGTCCTGCATTGCTGGATCCGGTCTCGCAACAACCTGCTTCACGTCCACCCCAGTAGCAGTGTCCCAAAGCTCATATGCGCTTAGGATGGTCTTCATCTTGAACTTCCAGAGTGGATAGTTAGTGCCATCCAACTTTTTGCTTTCACCAAACGGTGGGATTCGCAGTCTTGCGGGCTTGTCCATCTCTCACAATCTGCTCGCAAACAAAAACACACTACCAAATCTTCTTGCTAGAGTACCCAGGCTCTGATACCTTGTAAGAAAACAATACAACATCTGTGCTTAACAGATAATAGGATCTCGTATGCAAGAGAGAAAATTAGATAGTATGGAGAATCAAAAATTTGATTACTATAAAACTGATATAATAGAGGGTGCTGCCTCCCAGCCGTGCCCTCCTATGAGAGAAGCTTTGATGGCATGTTGGAAACAGGAGAGGACGGAGGCTAGATGCTAAGGAATCACGGTTGTTGTAGCTAGTGATGAAATGGGCTTCATGGGCTTGCTCTTATATAGCCACCAGTCATAGTCGGTTAGACCCAATTGGGTGACCGACACAATCTGCCCAAAATGGCCGACTGGGGTTCCATCCCAAAATAGGCCACCGACTACACGATAGAACCGTGGTGCAAAATAGAGCAACTAACCTACGGTCACTATTCGGCCTAGGGCTAAACGAGATCATTTGGGGCTCCAAATGGGCCTCGCAATGTGAGAGTGGGCTGCCTCAAAAAATGCTCCATCTACCCTCAATGTGATCAGTCATGGGATGCCTTCTTGCACTTGCATGTAGCCTAGTTGGTAGTGTGCCAACTCCGTCCAGCCATCAGGCCACACATGGCTCCCATTTGGTGTCCAAACCAAGACCTACCGGATAACCGAGCTACTCAAATGCCTTCTCCTCATATGGGGGGCTTACAAGTAGAGTTAGCTGGCTCCCGCGTAGTTACACAAGAGTGGAGCATTGATATCTAACAAAATGGCATTCTCTACATAGCGATTTTGTATGCACAAACACTCCAAAGCAAAAAATGTGCATAGGGTGGAAGTATGCAGGCCATCGCGGATACATCAACCATCTATGATGGGGGTATGGCAGAGCATGCATTTTGGACCCTAGTGCATAGTAGGATAGGCATCCGATTTAACTATTGTGGCAACCATCAATACCATAGTCTTGCTCTGTACATGAGGAAGTTGCTTCTTGATTCCTTCCTCCCTCATCCTAAGGCTGTAGATGTTCTCCTTCATCTCCTCCACTTTTTGCTCACTCTGTGCAACAACTTCATCTGAATCCCTTAGCATCTGTTGAACCTTCATAAATTCCTAAAAACCATCTTTATGGGTGGTTTCGGAGACTTCCACTCTAGTTTGGAAATATTGCAGGACAACAGACTTCTTTTCATAACTGTCGAAAGCCATGGCAAGCTTGTGCCAACATCTATTGTGATCTTCTTGCAGGGTATTGTAGCTTGCTCTTTGGACTTCCAATAGTGTTTCAAAAAAACAACCCTCACTGTGGCTACTGCAAATTGCTCCACCGTGGTGGTGGAAACTTGCTTCATCATGATGGATAAAACTTGCTCCACCGTGGCTGCTCTCTGCATCCTTCCTGGCTTGCGAAGCTACCTCGTTGTCTTCTCCACCCCGGCTGCTCTCTGCCCCATACTTCCTGGCCTTGAAGGTCTCTCACAGTTCCTGCATCACCTTTCTAGTTTCTGCATTCTCCCTTTTTAGCTCCTCCATCATCTGGTCTTTTTCAATGTTCAATGCGTTCTACATGTTGTAGAGCCATTTGTAAAGACCGTCCTTTTTGTCTCTCTAATGTTCAAGGTCCTTTTGCATATTTTCTAGCTCCTTGTCTGCCATGTCCCCGTCATTTCTCACTTCTTTGAGCCTATCTCAGAGCTCCTTTATGCGCTTCTCTGCTTCTTCTCTTCTATGTCTTTCCATGTCGACCAATTTTGTAGCGGCCTAAGCTTGCTCTTGTGCCTGCAAGGCCCTCACTTTTGCCTCCTCTACCTTGGCTTCTGCACCTTTCCTGAAACTTTTCTCAAGTTGCATTGCCTTTGCTGCATCGGTGGCTTTCTCTTGTAGAAAAGTCACATTCTGAGACATTTGCTTTTCATATTGCTCAAAAATCCCTTTGAGGGTAGAAAGCATCAGGTGCATTGCAACTCCTACAGACTGAGATGACAATTGAGATTTTCCATCCATGCAATTCTTTAGGTTGGTTGACACGCTCTTGGAGATTGCCCTTGAGAAAGATACATCATGTCCTTTCAGTTGCTCTACTACTACTTGAACCTGCCAAAACTTGCAAGTTTCTCTTGTATCAGGAAAGAAGTGAATGGTCTTCTTCAGCACATCTTGGAGGTATGTTGGCAAGCTCGAAATCTTGAATCCACCATTTTTACTAATCTGAGCATTGTAGTATATGTCTAGAATATCATGTCTATTCCATTACTTCTCAAAAAAGTGTGCTTGCGAACTACCTCCAGAAATTCCTAGAGCCTTTTCAATCACGCTTTCATTGATGGTAATCTTCTGACCTTGACAGACTAGTTGCCCCTCCTTCACATTCACCTCCTGCACCATCCTAGTGAAGTTTTGGAGAGCATCTAAATTAGGATTTTGAATAGCGATAAAGGAGCTCCCATATGTCACGATTTCAAGATCAGGGGAGGAGGGGCTCTTGCACTATGCTATAGAGGGGGAGGAAAGATTGTGTGAGGAGCTCCCAGACCTCTGTGCAGGGTCCAGTACTAGAGGGGATAGAAGTTGCAGCAGGAAGAGTGCAAGGAAGAAGGAAACGCTAGAGAGGGATAGAAGATGAAGCAGTGAAGGAAATGGAATAGTGGAGGCTTGAGATTGCAAGGGAGAATGAAAAGTTTGAGAGGGATAGAAGAGGAAACAGTTAAGGGAATGGAATAGCAGTTTATAGCCCAGTTTATAGCCCCCAACTACATTGTCAAGGTGAGAGCCACCATGGTGGTTGTAGCCTGACTACTATCAAGGAAGATGAGAGCCACCACGATGGTTGTAGCTCGACTACTTTCAAGGTGAGAGCCACTACGGTGGTTGGCCTGAATTTTGAATAATTCAAGGCGGTAGTACTGACTTGCATGGTAATGAATGATTAGAGGTGGTGGCATCTAAGATTCCTAGCCACATCTGTGGTGGCAGCTAAGATCCACCGAGCTATTAGTTAATTACCAACCACCGCAGTGGCCGTAATTACTCAGCTTCTAGTTACTACCATTGGACTTGCATGTACGATTATTACGAGTGCAGTTAATTATCGTAATGATGGATTAGAGGTGATTAGGCTTCATGATTTACTTTTATGGGAATTACTGCTCGATGGGGGTGGCTATCATCAACCATGTTTATTGTGGCTACGATTCCACCATGCCACCGCTCACCCACCACCACACTTTAGCATGCATGATCACTATGAGTGCAGTAAAAATTTCCAATCACCGAGCTCGCATGCTCAATCAGTAGAGAACTAGAGTGCATGGTAGACATGGTAATGAGAATTACTGCGTGGTGGTAGTGGCTCTCATTAGCCACATTTATCATGGCTAAGATTCCACCAGGCTGGAAATTAATTACCAGCCAATGGAGTGGCACCACATGGCATCTTCATCATGATTACCAGCCCCCGTCTGGGGGATTCCACCGCGGTGGCCTGCAATTAATATGGATGGAACCTTGGGCTCTAGCCACTGCAGTGGCTCAAAGTTTATAATATATATAAGATCCGTGGCATTTGGCATTTTACTATGTTGCTTTGATTCAGCCCATGCTCTGCTACTTTGCTCCACACCCCTCCTCTAGCTCTTTTCTACCCCTGCTCTACTTTGCTCCACACTCCCTCCTCCAACTCTCGTCACTGCATCTGCATCTTCTGCTCACCCACTCATCTTTAGCACACCTAGTACCACCCCCCCTTGATGCTCTGTGATCAAATAATATCTGGCTTCTCATATAAGGTGATTGTGTTGCAGTCACTTGGAGTAGAAATGCTAGCACTAGTGGAGACCCTTCATTCCCACAGCCGACTCCTCACACATCAGAATGTCATCACTGTAGATAACATGCTCACAGAGGGCCTCTTTATGGAAGTGCTATATGGGTTCCCCCTAGATGTCGATGAAGGCCTTAATATTTTTAGAGCAAAGTAGTTGGGGGGGCCATAATCTGAGTCTTGGCAATGTGCATGGTCTTAGACCTCTCCATCGTATCCTGCTTTGGCTCCCTAAAAATTTGTAATGCAACAAGATATATTGGTGGAAAATTGAGTTGTACAAATTTCCTCTTGCTTAGACGAGGCTCTCAGCAATGGCTGGATGTAATCTTTTGGGCTCTCAACGATCTTTTGACTCACTAGATGTAATGTTTTGGTCTCGAAGGCATTTATGTAATCTCTTTTTCAACAATTTGAGGCTCTCAGTATGCACTGTTGTTAACTTTTATATTTGTATTTGAATGGTTATGGCTACTACCTATAATCTTTTGTTTAAGGCTTGGTAGCAATTGCCGAGTTTTTATAAATGTAAGATCCTTTGTTCAATTTTTGCTCGGTATAAGTTGATAATTTTTATGTAACCTGTTATTGGATGTAAATGTACATTGTAATCTCTTTTTCTCAATTTTCACTCAATAAATTGTAATTTTACCATCATTTATATTTACTACAATAAGGACTAAAATACCAGGAAAGAAGGACTACAATTTCCTTGCTTTATGACCAAAATTGCACTAAAATAACTCCAACGACCCCACCGTTGTGGTTGCACGGAGATACATCTAGAAAAATACAATTAAACTTTCAAAAAATGCAATTGATAATATGGCCCTTGAGGGGTCCCCTTTAGGGGCAAGGGCCATATCGACATGCCATTTCTGTCTACTGGCATCCTGGATATTGTATTATGCACGTAGATATGGCCCTTGCCCTTAAAGGGGACCCCTTAAGGGCCATATCATCAATTGCATTTTGCTTGGTTTCACCATGGAATACATTTTTCTTGGTACATATATAACTCCAAGAACCAGCACGATGGCTTTCATAGATCTCCTATTGTAATACATAAAAATAGGTAACGAAGCT
Organism: Dipteris shenzhenensis; assembly: GCF_047967505.1. Lineage (NCBI taxonomy): Eukaryota > Viridiplantae > Streptophyta > Polypodiopsida > Gleicheniales > Dipteridaceae > Dipteris > Dipteris shenzhenensis. Next base: position 30,916,910 of record NC_141598.1, on the reverse strand, counting down.
ATAACTCCAAGAACCAGTGCAGTGGTCTCTCAAAGACAACCTTGAATTTTGGGTGATGATAGGTGGTCAGGCCAGAGACTTGACAAAACATGAAGAGGGGAGAGGTGAAGAGTGGAGATGAGGAGAGAGGGCATAGCTAGAGAGCACACCACAAATGACTAACTATACACTAGATTTAGTTGAAAAAATAGAATATATACAAACCCTTTTAGGGTTAGGGTTAGGGGATCCAACCCTTTCCTTTATAGCACTCTATAAGGTTAGTGCTATGCACATATGATTACGTGATGGTGCTATGCACACATGATCACATGATGTTGAGCATGAACTCTCAACACCTTCCCTCAAGATCAACATCATGAAGTAGGCCTTCCCTCAAGATGATGATTCTGGGGAATCGAAGAAGGACTGAACATTACATTCCAGCACACCCCTTTAATGGGAATGTCCTTCCTTTGTGTCAAACCGAGAGCTAGTCGGTGTTTTTCGAATAGCTCTTTATTTGAGTGGTTTAATAAAGATGTCTGCAACATTCTCTTTGCTATCACAATGCTGTAGTGTGATGTCACCAAGTAACACTCTCTCACACTCTCAAGGATCGCAATGCCTCAGTGGAAGGCAAGGGAGCTCTGATACTATGACAAAATATGAAGAGGGGAGAGGAGAAGAGTGAAGATGAGGAGAGAGGGCACAGCTAGAGAGGTTACCACAAATGACTAACTGTACACTAGATTTAGTTGAAAAAATAGAATATATACAAACCCTTTTAGGGTTAGGGTTAGGGGATCTAACCCTTTGCTTTATAGCACTCTATAAGGTTAGTGCTATGCAGATATGATCACATGATGGTGCTATGCACACATGATCACATGATGTTGAGCGTGTTCTTTCTCTGATGAAGTGCTCTCTGACATCAATGTGCTTTGTCCTGGAGTGATATACTAGATTCTTGTCCAATGCTTGAGCCGATTGATTATCACAGTATATTGTTGTTGGCTTTCGCTCATCAAAGTAATCTATTTCTAACAATAGTCTTCTGAGCCATATAGCTTCACATGCACATGTAGTGAGTGCTCTATATTCTACTTTAGTCGAAGACAAAGAAACAATTGGCTATTTGTTTGACAACCATGATATAGCACCTTGACCAAGGAAAAATGCATATCCCTATGTCGATCTCCTGGTCTCATGATCTCTAGCATAGTCACTGTCATAGTATCCATGCAATCATGGATGACTTCCTCTTTATTCTATCCCAAACTATCTTGTACCTCTGATGTATCTCAAGACTCTTTTGGCTACATTCCAGTGAGACTATTTTGGATTTGCCATAAACTATGCTAGTGATCTTACTGCATAACAAATATCTGGTTGTGTGATTGTCAGATATATAACAGATCCAATGAGCTGCCTATAGTATTTGTAAGTGACTGTAGGCTTTTCTGAATCTTTAGTAAGTTTCAAACTCTGTTCCATGGGAGTGGCTGCAATCTTGCAATCTGCCATATGAAACTTCTGTAAGAAAATAATACAACGTCTATGCTCAATAGATAATAGGATCTCGCATGCAAGAGAGAAAACAAGATGGTATGGAGAATCAAAAATTTGATTACTATAGAACTGATACAATAGATGGCGCTGCCTCCCAACCATGCGATCCTGTGAAAGAAGCTTCAATGGCATGCTGAAGATAGTAGAAGATGGAGGCTGGATGCTAAGGAATCAAGGTTGCTGTAGCCAATGATGAAATGGGCTTCATAAGCTTGCTCTTATATAGCCACCAGTCGTAGTCAGTTAGGCTCAATTGGGTGGCCGACCCAGTCCGCCCAAAACGGTCGACTGGGGGTCTCCAGCAAGTCTCTTCCAAGAGCCTTCGTGAAGATGTCCGCAGCATTCTCTGTAGTCAGACAGTACAGCAAGTCGACCTCTCCATCCATGATGAGCTCGCATACAAAGTGATATTGAATCTCAATGTGTTTTGTGCGAGCATGGAACACCGGGTTCTTTGCAATTGCCATGCAACTCTGCTGATTGTCACATGATCACTGTGTAGGCTTGTTATACACTACACTGATGTCCCCCAAAATCCTCCTCAACCACACTGCCTCACAAGAAGCAAAGCATGCAGATTTGTACTCGGCCTCAGTAGAAGAAAGAGCAACTGTGGGTTGCTTCTTGTTGACCCATGACACAACTCCAGATCTAAGTGAGAAACAGTACCCTATCACTGATCTCCTGCTGTCCACATCTCCTGCCCAATCCGAGTCACAAAATTTGGTCAAGATGTTGCCCTTGGTATAGGTGATGCCATAACCAAGTGTGCCTTTGATGTATTTCAACACCAGCATCCCTGCCCTCCAATGGTTCTCTCGGGGCTTATTGGAAAACCTGCTAAGTACACCAATCACAAAGCTGATGGTCGACCGTGTGTTGCACAGGTAAATCAAGCTGCCCACAAGCCTTTTGTACTTTGCTTCATCCACTAGTGGTGATGAATCCTCGTTTGAGAGCTTTGTGTCAACCTCCATAGGGCTACTAACTGTCTTGCACTCAACCATGCCAAATGCCTTCAGTATCTCTCCAGCATACTTCAGCTGTGAAATGAAGATCTGTTTCAGCTCCTGCCAAACTTCAATCCCCAAATAAAAATGCATCAGTCCGAGGTCTGTCATTTCAAACTCTCTTCCTAGCAAATGCTTCGTTTGCGAGATCTTCTCTTCATGGTTCTCTGTTATGACAAGGTCGTCCACATAAAGGACCACAATCATACACCTGCCTCCTTCTCTGAAGATATACAAATTTGCATCAGATGGGCTCCTCCTAAACCCGTTTTGCAGAAAGTAGGCATCAATTCACTGGTACCACGCTCGTGGGGCCTGTTTCAGCTCGTAAAGTGCCTTCTTCAGTTTGCAAACTTTACCTTCTAAACTGGGGATCTCAAAACCTGGTGGTTGTTCCACGTATACCTCCTCCTTGAGATCTCCATTTAGAAAGGCAGATTTCACATCCATCTGAAACGTGGGCCAACTTCCCTGGGCAGCTAAAGCCAAAACACTGCGAATTGTGGTTAGTGGAGATGTTGGAGCAAAAGTATCTTGATAATCAAAACCATGTACCTGTGCAAATCCTTTTGCCACGAGCCGAGCCTTGTACTTATCCAATGTGCCGTCGGACTTGTACTTGGTCTTGTACACCCACTTGATTCCGATTATCTTGCATTTGGTTGGTCGATCCACAAGGTCCCAAGTGTTTTTCTTCATTATGGAGCCATAGTTCGACTGCATAGCCTCCATCCACCTATCATCGCTCTGTGCCTCTTCACCACACATCATTTCGTTCTTCTGCACTTGTCACAGAATTGGTCATATGCTGCACCATAAATAGATGCTCATTTCTATCATCACCCTGTCTACTAGAAGATGCATAATTGCCATGCTGCAATTTTCCATTCATAATGTCATTCTGCTTTTTGTAGCAGTCCTTAGCCATATGACCCATTTTACCACAGTAGTAGCATTCAACATTGTTGTTTGCATTTTGGCCTCTCTGCCATCCACCACGGCCTCTTTGGCTCCCCTTGCCTCTAGAGTTACCATGTCGTCCTGCATAGGGCTAGCTTTCTTGAGTTTGCTGCATATTCTGATTTCTACCACGGCCTGCAAATCGGCCTCCTCTACCTCTGCCTCTACCTCTTCTAGCATTTGAGTAGAAGACAGTTTCTTTTGAAGTTCCTCCTGAAGAAGATGCACCCCCATTTCTCTGCTCTTCAGAAATTAGAAGAGCAAACAACTCTTCAAAGTCAGGAAATTTTTCACGGATGGCAATAGATGTCCGGAACTGTGCATAATCCTTTCCTAGACCATTCAAGGTCACAGAAACTAGATCATCATCTTCCACTAGCGACCCAATGGAAGCAAGTGCATCTGCAATTTTCTTCACCTTCATGTGGTAGTCATTGATGCTCAAATTTTCTCTCTGCATATTGTGCAACTCCTGTTTGAGCTACATTTTCCTAGCTTGCATATTTGTGCTGTACATTTTTGCCAAAGTATCCCATGCCTCCTTTGGCATACTTGCATCCTGAATATGCACAATCATAGAATCAGAAATACTGATAGACAGCCAATACATAACTTTCCTGGCTCTCTCATGCCATCCTTTAAATGCCTGCATTTCTTGTTGATTGGGAACATTAGGAAGAACTGGTTCTTCTTCATTTCCTGTAATGAACTCCCAATAGCCTTTTCCCATAAGGAAATTCGTCATTCTAAACTTCCATGCCTAGAAGTTGTTCTTGTCAAGCTTTTCTGTGACAATCTGTGAAAGAGAATCAGACGCCATTACAAAATACTACAAAATATTCTGTCACTACAAAAAACATAGCTTTTGCCTCACACAGACAGATATGCAAAACTAACGAAAGTGGTATTTGACCACACAGTCACTTTCCTAGTGATGATTTTGCATCAACAGGCAACAAACATGATTTTGAAACTCCCAATATCTTTGCACACAGGCATACGATGCAATTTTTGCGGCACCTTTTCACCGACCGACCAGCTGAGCAGTGGTCGCACAGCAAAAACAGGGCCTTTTTTTGAGTTCCTGCGAAGAACTTCCGCCTTCAAAATGGGCCCCGAAATGGCCTTGAATTAGAAAAATAAAGTCACCAAGGGCTTTGCCCTTTGATGATAGCATATACTGCCCTCTCGCCACACCGCGAAGGGCGTCTCAATCTGAGACAATGCACTCTTGCACTTCTGGCTGTGCTACCTGTAGAGATTTGCTCCCAAACTCGAAATAGGAAAGCAACACTGGTCCTCTTACCAAAACACTACGAACTTGGTTTGCTTTCTTGAGCTCCTTACCATGAACAAGGCTCTGATACCATGTAAAGATAGTGGGAGAGAGGGAAGGATTCTCACTTGCAGCTTTCTCACATACACAATGGGGGAATATACACACAGGTGGAGGCTGAAAACAATTTTCCTCTTCTTAGTTGTGAAAGCCAAAAGAACTCTAGTACAAAGAAATAGAAGAACCCTATATGTGGGTCCCAAACCAAACTCAACTAACTAAGGTGGCATACTAACTGAGCCACAAACTAGAGTAGATAAGGATAACTGTCATCCAGCTATTATTCGTGGGCGGTGTACCAACCGCATCTGCAGCTAACAAGTTGGTGACATAAATGCACAATGGTCACCTTGGCATATCACGAGTGGAGCTCGATATCTCAACAATTAGAGGAGCAAAGAAGGGTGCAGGGACACTTGGTCAACTATTCTTTGATGGTAGAAGTGACCCGTGCTGATGAACCCAGACTCAGGTGCATCAAACCACATGACAGGTCATGCAGAAGATGGATGCAGGATGCAAGGAAAATGGAAAAACCAAGATTTTTGGAGACTGGTGATGATACTGCACATCCTATTGTGCAGATTGGTAAAAATATTTTGTCTATGCAGGATGGGAAAAAGAAATACCTGTCTGATGTATTTCATGTCCCGAACATCACCAAGAACCTGGTTTCTGTTGGTTAAATGGTTGAGCAGGGCTTGCAGATCAGATTTAATCCTCATGGATGCTTTGTTGACGATATGAAAAATAACGGTCGCTTGATAGCAAAAGGAAAGAAGAAGGGCATGATGTTTACGTTGGATGCGGACATGCCTGAATTGAGTGCAGCAATTTTTGCACATGGGACCGGTGTAGTTGCAGATATTGATATCTGGCATAAACGCATTGGTCATGTTAATATACAGTGACTTAAGTCAATGCAAGCCCAAAATATTGTTGCAGGATTGCCTAAATTTAAGGTTGCAGAAATGCATAAGGTTTGTGAAGCCTATCAATTTGGAAAACAGGCAAGGAAATCATTTCCTAGGCATGTTCAAGAGAGTAAAAAGCCATTGGAATTAATCCACTCTGATGTGTGGACTACTAAAGCTGCATCTATTGGAGGTTGTCACTATTTTGAGCTATTTTGTCACTTTTATTGATGACTTCAGCAGAAAACTTTGGGTGTATTTTATGAAAAAGAAAAGTGAAGTGTTTGGGCACTGCAAAGCTTTTAAAGCTATGGTTGAAAAAGAAACAGGCCTGCAAATAAAATGCCTAAGGTCAGATGGAGGGGGAGAGTACCTCTCAAATGAGTTTGCAAGGTTCTTGTAGGAGCATGGCATAAAGCAGCAATATTCATGCAGTCATACCCCACAGCAAAATGGACTTGCAGAAAGGAAAAATAGGCATATTCGAGAGGTATCTCGGGCCATGCTAAATGAAAAAGATCTACCAGATTATTATTGGGCTGAAGCAGTTGCTACAGTAGTTTACATAATGAACAGGACTCCCACTGCAGCAATACATGGCATGACGCCAGAGGAGATGTATACTGGTAGGAAGCCAGACATTTCTCATTTGAAAATTTTTGGTTGCATTGCCTATGTTCATGTGCCAGACGAGTTGAGGTCCAAGTTGGATCCAAAAGCTGAGAAGTGCATCTTTATTGGTTATTCTCTGCCAGCAGAAAGGGTATAGATGCTATAACCCTTCTTCTTGTAAGTTTATAGTGAGCAGAGATGTTGTTTTTTATGAGATGAGCAGCTGGTATAAACCAGTAAATGTGATGATTGATGTAGATGCACAAAATGGTAATGCTGCACAGAATTCACAACAGCAATCACAAAATATCAGTGGACCTGCAGTGTCCTCTAGCAGTGGTTCACATACTTCGCCATGGATAGGCAGATTGAGATCAGGAGAATCTCCTCAAAGCAATGCAGATAGTGGTACACAGGTATCATGAAAAGGAAAAGAGAAGGTAGATCAGCCCATGTTTGATGTGAATGCATGTCACTCTTATGTGGATGGTGAATCCAGTGGCTCAGAACAGAGCATTGATGATGAGTTGGGTATTCCTTCTGTTGTTACACTTGGAGTAAGGAAGACCAGGGATGTTTTGAGAGCACCTAGAAGTGAGCCTATTTTGCGCAGGTCTACCAGAGTTAGGTATCCTATGGATAGGCTGAAATATCATGGATTTACAGCCATTTACTATGCCTATATGGTCAAAGTGATACAGGAACCAGAACCCAGTTCTTTTGAGGAAGCCATGGGAAATGAAAAATGGGAGAAAGCCATGGATGAAGAAATGGATGCCTTGGAAGCCAATGCTACATGGGAATTGGTGCCTTTGCCTAAAAACAAGAATGCAATTGGCTGTAAGTGGGTTTATAAGATCAAGCACAATGCAGATGGTTCTGTGAATAGATACAAGGCAAGATTAGTTGTCAAGGGGTATGCACAGACATATGGCATTGATTATGAAGAAACATTCAGTCTGGTTGCAAGGATGGCAACTGTAAGAGCAGTCATTGCTATGGCTGCATCAAAGGGATGGTCTTTACATCAGATGGATGTAAAGAATGCCTTCTTGCATGGTGATTTGCAAGAAGAGGTCTTTATGGAGCAGCCAGCAGGTTATGTTCATGCTACTCATCCTGAGTTTGTTTGCAGGTTGAAGAAAGCCTTGTGTGGCTTGAAGCAAGCACCTAGAGCATGGTTTGACAAGATAGGACAGTATCTTGTCACTATTGGTTTTCAGATTTCCAAGGCAGATTTCTCACTCTATGTGAGAAAAACAAAGAAAGGGATTATGCTGCTTGTCATTTATTTGATGATTTGATCATCACAGGTGATAGTGATGAAGATATCCTTCATGTGAAAATGCTATTGAAGCAGAAGTTTGAGATGAAGGATTTGGGAGAGCTGCGCTATTTCTTGGGCATTGAGGTGATTAGATCACCAAGTGGGATACAGCTCTTGCAGCGGTAGTATGGATTGGACATGCTATCCAAATATGGGATGACAGGTTGTAAGCCTATTTCAGTTCCTTTGGAGTAGAATGTGAAGCTGAGCATAGATGCAGGTGAGCTTCTGGAAGACCCTACTATGTACAGACGCATAGTAGGAAGTTTGATTTATATGACTATCACCAGGCCAGATTTAAGCTATGCTGTTGGATTGGTAAGTCAGTTTATGTAGGCTCCAAGGAAACCGCATTTGGATGCAGCTAGACGCATACTCAGGTATGTGAAGTCCACATTGCAATATGGACTATTTTATGAGGTTGGGGTTCAAATACAGTTGCATGGATACACTGATGCTGATTGGGCTGGTAGTATTCCTGATAGACGATCTACCAGTGGATATGTGTTCTCTTTTGGGAGTGCTGCAGCCACCTGGAGCAGCAAGAAACAGCCTACAGTTGCCTTGTCGAGCACAGAGGCTGAGTACAGGGGTGCAGCAATGGCTGCATGTGAGGTAGCTTGGTTGCATAAGCTACTTTATGATATGCATCAGTCTACAGATGGGCCAGTTGTCATTTATTATGACAACATGAGCAGTATACACTTGGCAAATAACCCATTCTATCATGCTAGAACAAAGCACATTGAGGTGCATTATCACTATGTGCGGGAGAAGGTTTTACTAGGTCTTATTGATCTAGTTTATGTCAGCACAGAGGATCAGGTAGCTGACATATTCACAAAGGCATTGGGCGCAGAGAAGCTACGCAACTTCAGAGACTTGCTTGGTGTGCAAGATTTGGGATTGAGCTCGAGGGGGAGTGTTGAGATATCGAGCTCCACTCGTGATATGCCAGGGTGACCATTGTGCATTTATGTCACCGACTTGTTAGCTGCAGATGCGGTTGGTACACCACCCACGAATAATAGCTGGATGATAGCTATCCTTATCTACTCTAGTTTGTGGCTCAGTTAGTATGCCACCTTAGTTAGTTGAGTTTGATTTGAGACCCACATATAGGGTTCTTCTATTTCTTTGTACTAGAGTTCTTTTGGCTTTCACAACTAAGAAGAGGAAAACTATTTTCAGCCTCCACCTATGTGTGTATTCCCCCATTGTGTATGTGAGAAAGCCGCAAGTGAGACTCCTTCCCTCTCTCCCACTATCTTCACACTAATCTCTTGGACCGACGGTGTTCGGATGGTTCCTCCTCAATGGATGGAGGTTCTCTGCCGTCCAAAAGCTACTTTACCCACTTCGGGAATGGCCGTTGTCGTTGTGGTTCTACAAGCTCTTCTTCATCTTCTTTGTCTTGAATCCTCCCAAGCACCATTGGGGGAGTTCGGTCTGCTATTGGTGGTAGTACTGGATGGATATCCTAGTCCTGGTTGTCTAGGAAGGAAGCATCCTCCTCCAATTGATGTGGCTGTTTTGAGAAGACCACATCATGACTTATAATTACCTTCTTGGTAATAGGGTTATAGAGACCATAACCCTTTGCCTCTTCACTATAGCCCAAGAAAATACATTTCCAGCTCTTTGGTTCCCATTTGGTCCTGGTAGCATCAGGGACATGCACAAAACAGTCACATCCAAAAACTCTGAAATGTGCAGTTGAAGGTTTCTTACCAGAAAAGGCTTGCAGTGGAGTCATCCCGTTCACAGCCTTTGCCCTACTGGCCTCTTTAGGAAAGGGCTACTGATGTTGCTTGCCCATCATGCAAGCTTCACATACATCGGGCAGATCTAAAATTTTTGGTAGGTCTGCAATCATTCCACTTTTATGCGTCTCCTTCAAAGAACTAGGGTTTAGATGACCAAACCTCTTATGCCATAGCTTAGTGTTCTTCACATCCGCTCGAGCACTGAAAGCTGAGAGTTTGTAAATGTTGTTGTGCCATGTACCTTTACCAATGACCTTTCCTTGAAGATCTAGGATTTGTGCACCATTCTTATCGAATTGAACTTTGAGGTCCCGATCTGTGATCACAGAAACAGACAACAAGTTCCTTTTGATATCTGGCACATAAAGAACATTGGACAACTGTTTTACAACTCCATCTGAATTGAGACCAATCATACCTTTTTCTTTTGCTGGACATTTTGCATCATTGCTGATTGCTACCATGATGTCATTCCCTACCGGCTGTAGAGAGGTATACCAATCCTTCTGACTGGTCATGTGGTGCGATGCACCACTGTCAATGATCCAAGGTAAATCCGCAGGTACATGAACTCCCTTCATGAAAATCTCCTCAATTGCTACAAATAGCTCTATTGGTACTGCTTGCGCACTATTGCTGGGACTCTTTTTTGACTCCGTTCTTCTTATCTCTAATCTTTTTTTGGCACTCATTCTACTTGTGCCCTGCCTTGTTGCAATAGAAGCACTTGATCTTCTTCTTTCTCTTTTTATCATCAGAAGAAGATGGGTTGCCAGAGTCCTTACCATTACCTTTTTTTTATCCGGTCCAAAAAGCCGAATCTTCTCCAGTCCTCATCTTTTGATGCATCTCTTCCTCCAGAAGCATCACGCTGAAATCCTCAAAGTTGAGGAGTGGATTTCTATTCTGTGTATTGAGCACTGTAACAAGACCATCGTACTTTGATGGGAGAATCCGTATGCACCTTCGTGCTAGATTCTCACTGGTGATGGTGATGCAAATCGCAGTCATCTGATCGCATAGATTCTTCACCCTAGTGATGAACTTCTCTGTCGCTTCAGACTCGGACAATTTTGCATTCGTGAGTTGAGTCTACAAATTTTGAATCTGCATCTGATTCATGGCCTCATACTGATTTTTCAAGACCGTCGATTCCGCTATGGTGACATGTTGAATTAATGCCATGATGGAATCACTAACACTGTAGACAGTAGAACACAGTGCATCTGCATTTCTTCTTGTCCACGTGAGAATCCCATCCGTAGTTGGTACTATCTGTTGTCCTACATTGGTTGGATCCGGTCTCAGAACCAGCCTAGTAGCAATGTCCCAAAGCTCATATGCGCTTAGGATGGTCTTCATCTTAAACTTCGAGAGAGGATAGTTAGAGCCGTCCAACTTTTCGCTTTTGCCAAACGGTGGGATTCACAGTCTTGCGGGCTTGGGCCATCTCTCACAATCTGCTCGCAAACAGAAACACACTACCAAATTTTCTTGCTAGAGTCCAGGCTCTGATACCATGTAAGAAAATAATACAACGTCTATGCTCAACAGATAACAGGATCTCATATGCAAGAGAGAAAACAAGATAGTATAAAGAATAAAAAATTTGATTACTGTAGAACTAATACAATAGATGGCGGTACCTCCCAACCATGCGCTCCTGTGAAAGAAGCTTCGATGTCATGCCGAAAACAGTAGAGGATGGAGGTTGGATGCTAAGGAATCAGGGTTGTTGTAGCTAGTGATGAAATGGGCTTCACGGGCTTGCTCTTATATAGCCAGTAGTCATAGTCGGTTAGGCTCAATTGGTTGGTTGACCCAGTCCGCCCAAAACAGTCAACTAGGGGTCCCAAAATAGGCCATCAACCATACGATAGAACCGGGATCATCTGAGGCTCCAAACGGGCCCTGCAACTCGAGAGTGGGCCACCTCGGGAAATGCTCCGTCTACCCTCAGTGCGGTCAGTCAAGGGATGCCTTCCCGCACTTGCATGTAGCCTAGTTGGCGGTGTGCCAACTCTATCTGAAGCCGTCCAACCATCAGGCCATACATGGCCCCCATCTGGTGTCCAAACCAAGACCTACCAGATAACCGAGCTTCTCAAATTCCCTCTCCTCATATGGGGGGCTTACAAGTAGAGTTAGCTGATTCCCACGTAGTTACATGAAAGTGGAGCATTGACATCTAACAACTTCTTCAGGAGACTGTCAACATACTTGAGTTGACTCATGAATGTGCTATCTAAATCTCTCCAGAACTCAATTCCAAGACAATAGTGCATAAGTCCAAGATCTTTCATGTCGAACTCTGTCGATAAGTCTTGTTTCGATTTTCTGATGAAGCTATCCTTGCTTCCTGTCACAATCAGATCATCTACGTACAAAAGTGCAATAGTAATGTCTTCCCCTTGAACTTTGTAGTAGAGAGTATGATCTGCATTGGACTTCATGTATCCCAAATCAACAAAATACTTGTCGATTCTACTGTACTAACTTCTGGGTACTTGTTTTAAGCTGTAGAGACTTTTCTTGAGATGAAAAACCTTATTCTCCTTTCCGGGTTCAGCATAACCTACTGGTTGTTGCATGTAGACTTCCTCATCTAGGTAACCATTGAGAAATGCATTCTTGACATCGAGCTGATACACATTCCATCTATTGAGTGTTGCTCGTGATATCAAGAACCGTATGGAATCCATCTTTGCTACAGGAGCATAAGTCTCATCATAGTCTTGACCATATTGTTGTGCAAATCCTTTTGCAACTAGTCTGGCTTTGTATCTCTGAATACTTCCATCTGGATTGTACTTGACTTTGTGTATCCATTTGTTTGCTATGGCCTTCTTTCTTGGTGGAATGTTGCATGATTCCCAAGTATTTTTCTTATACAAAGCATCCATTTCTTCATTCATAGCAGTTTGCCATTCTGGCTTGTCTACTGCATCTTCAAAGTACACTGGCTCTTCTATAGCCATGATGGTAGTCATAAGAGCATAGTTGGTGGTGTTGCTGGCAATTCTTGCTCTTCTTCATCAACCTATTCTGTAGATGACTGTGAAGTCGATGCTTCTATCTCCTGTGTAGGTGAGGTTTTCCATTCTGATTCCTCATCAAAGATTACATCTCTGGAGATAATGACCTTGCGGTTGATGGGATCATACAATTTGTATGGTTTGCTTTCTTCACTATAGCCAACCATGATGCATTTTCATGACTTCGCATCCAATTTCCTATGATGATCATCATGTATGTGGCCATATGCTATGCAATAAAATATGCAGAGATGCCTAATGTGTGGCTTGTGTCTAGTGAATGCTTCATAAGGAGTCATACCTTGTATCGGTTCAGTAGGAAGCTGATTAAGCAAATAGTTTGCTATAGCTATTGCTTCTGCCCAATACTAATTTGGAAGATGCTTTTCACTAAGAATTGCTCTAGCACTGTCTGCTAAAGTCCCATTCTTCCTTTCAGCTCTTGCATTCTATTGAGGAGTATCTGCACATGTGAATTGTCTTCGTATGCCATGATTTTTGTAAAAATTCACTAATGCTGAAGACATATATTCACCTCCTCTATCTGATCTCATGACCTTGATCTTTCTGCCTGTCTGGTTTTCTACCATGGTTTTGAATTCTTAAAATCTAGAAAACACTTCAAATTTCTCTTTCAGAAAGTAGACCCAACAATATCTGATGTAGTTGTCGATGAAAGTCAAGTAGGAAAGTGAACCATTGATGTTGCGGGTCTGGGCATAACCCCATACATCTATATGAGTTAAATCAAGAATACCTCATGCACGAGAGGTACTTCTACCAAAGTTGGTTCGATTTTGTTTGCCGAAGTAGCATGCTTCACAAATTTTTCCAATAAACTGTAGCTTCGGAATCCCAATTGCCATATTCGGATTCCTAAGATCTAACAAGTACTTCAAGTTGACATGACCATATCTCTTGTGCCATTTTGTAGATAGTGGCATCTGTTGCATTTAAGCTGACATGGCATGCTTATCTGGTACTGTAGATAGCATTCTATATAAGCATCCTTCCTTGACACCTTTTGCTACTAGCTGACATCTTTTGGATTTATCTTTGATAGTGCATTCATCACTGTCAAAGATGACTTTATAATTGTGTTTCGTCATTTGACCTACTAACAAAAGGTTCTTGCTGAGCTTCGGAACATAGAGCACATCTTTCACTAATCCTTTTGTACCAGTGAAATTGTTCATAGGGATAACACCTGTCCCTTGAACTGGATTCGGTGTATTGTCTACTGTGTAGATGCCTTTTTTCTATCCTTCTAATGGCTTCATTTCTGTGAACCATTCCTAATGATTTGTCATGTGAGATGATGCACCGCTGTCGATGTACCAAGGATCCTATTCCACTTGGTTGACTTGATAGCTAAAATCCTCTTTGGGATTGAAATCAGTGTCTAGGTACACTGTATCAATCTGATGCAATTTCTCGCTTGCAAGAAACATATTCCCATGTTCATTTGCAAAATGACTGTGACTAGAATGTCCACCATGATGATTTCCTCTGCCTCGGGAATTCCCTCGATTACTGCTGGATTGACCGCTTGGTTGTACTACTTCTTGCGGCAATCTCTTTCATAGTGTCCAAACTTGTGACAATAGTTGCACTGAATGTTTGAGACATTGGTGGATGCATTCCCTCGTCCTTGAAATCTTCCTCGGTTGGAATGATTTCCTTTTTGCTGATTCTAATTTGCTAAGGATGATGCTAATGCTGACTTTGATTTTGTTGCTGATGATGATGACCACTTTTCTGATATGATCTACCTCTGCCTCTGCCTCTACTTCTGCTTTTATCTGAAGCTATGAATGCCTCATCATTAGAATGACCTTTACGTGCTTCAATGGCTTGAGTCCTGAGTTCTTCACCAAGTAGAACTGACTGAAGTTCTTCCAATGTCGAAATTTGCCGTTGAATGGCAATACTTTGGACTAGATTCTCGTATCCCTCTCCTAGGCCATTCAGGATTACTTGAACCATTTCTATGGGGTCTATAGTCTCTCCTGCTGCTGCAAGTTGATACAAAGAAGAGGAAAACTATTTCAACCTCCACCTTTGTGTGTATTCCCCCATTGTGTATGTGAGAAAGCCGCAAGTGAGACTCCTTCCCTCTCTCCCACTATCTTCACAAGTAGTAGTTGTGAGGGAGCTGTGGAGGAGCTAGGAGGGCCAACGTGAAAGCATGAAGTAAGGCACAAGAGCAATGAGGCACCTGCAAATTGGCTAATCGAGGGAGGTGAAGTAGAGAAGGCGCAAAGAACCAAGACTAACCAAGGATTCAAGTAGGTCCACAAAGGTGAGGTTGGTGAAGAGCAATGCATAAGAGAGACGAGCAAGTGACCTTTTAATGTAGTCAAGGCATCGGATAAGATCGAGGCATTACCCGAAGGAAGCTTATCATGTCATGACAAATAAGGTCATGGGCGGTGAAGTAAACGATGGATTTGGAGGTTTAGTAGTTTAGGTTAAGGAAAAAGAGGTTTAAGGGATTTAGGTTAGGCTTAGGGAGTTTTGGAGAGGGTAAACTGAAAACCAGGGGGGTGAGGTTGAAGTAGTACTTCGGAGAAGAGGTGAAACAAGTACTTTGCATGCACAATGAAGTCATCATTATAGTAAGTGAAGTGATGGTGGGTGTTAGGGGGTTAACTTAGAGTTAGGTAAAGTTTGAGGATTAATTATTGGGGATAGTAGAGTAAAAAATGAAAAGGAAAAAGAGTTTTGGTGTTTTTTTTTTAAAGGCAATTTAATAAAAACAATTAAAGGCATGGGACAAAAGGGGATAATACAAATTTAAAAAAGTGGAATTTTCGTTAATAATAAAAAAAATAAAACAAAGGGTTGGGAGGCATTATAAACTAGGGGTTAAATCAATATCACACTAGAAATATTATGGAGAGGTTTATTTTATTTTTTTAAAATTACTAAGGATTGGTTAGGATAGAGATTAAATACGAGAGGACCAAATCTTAGAGAGGTTTTGAAAAGACAAGAAAGGACAAAAAGAAGGGGGCAGGGGGGTCAAGGGGCTAAGAATGTGTACATGTGCAAGAAACATTTTCCTAAAAACAAATTTTGGGGTTGTGTGTGTGTGTGTGTGTGTGTGTGTGTGTGTGTGTGTGTGTGTGTGTGTGTGTGAGTGTGTGTGTGTGTGTGTGAACAAGGGGGAGAACCCAAGTCTAGGGGGGTCAATTGCATAGGGGATGATGTGGAAGCATAGGGGATGAGAAGTGGAGAAGGGGGAAATTTTATATTAATAATAACACATTATTTTCCAACTAGGTTAGTTTGTATGTGTTTTAACTCTTGGGCCTATATAATTATAGAGAGTAAGGGGAAGATTGTGCTTGTGTAACAAATTTCAACATAAACAGGTTTGGTTATTATGTGCCTATGTAAGGGGGGTTTTAGAATGAGGAGGTGGGAGGGTGTGTTTAGATTTAATAATCCCATCAATAAATGAACCATACAATTAATTCAATCATTTGGACAATTATAAAAAGATGTGTATGAGCAATGGATTGAAATTCTTTAAGAAAACAAAATTGACATAACTTTTGACAAAATTGTATTTAAAAAAATGGTATGGAAAACAAGAGGAATGGCAATAGAATTTTTCTTTATATTGAGTTTGCAGACTAAAGCAAAAATTCAATTAAAAAGTGTCGAATCCATCAGGTAGTTCTAGGCTCCGAGGTCAGGGTCTACCTACCTACCACCATCCAAGAAAAATGAGGTATTAGAATGTCATCATTTCAAATGGGTAGACAGGTAATGCCTGTATCCCCTGGCGTGTTATTGCTTTACCAAGGAACATAGACAACCATCTAGATTCACAAGTAAATTTTTTCAAATACAATAAGAGTTTAATGCAAAAGTAGCATCACAATCCATATTTATAATTGATAGACATTTCAAATTATTGTAAATAAATGAATAACCTCCTACAATTAAAGGAAATTTTGCCATAATTAATAGAGATAAAAGAGCAAAATTGAAACTAGCTATGGGAACCACCACAAAAAATATTATTGCGGGGGTAGTCCACACCCTTAAATTTAGCAAATTAGATTATCAACATTTTATAAGGAGGGTAATCCTCACCCTTGAAAGATTAGCCATAATGAAGGGAAACAACTATAGAAAAGGCACTAGGAAAATTAAGAAAAAATGTCAATCTAAAAAACTTTACAAATGAGAGGGAAATTAAACAATAAAGAGGTTAACTAACCACATGTAAACAATGAGGGCCCAAAGGAACATTAAAAGGAGCACACAAGAGAAGCAAAATTAAGAAAAGAATTTAATGGTTACCTAAATATATAGATATAATTGCAAAAAACTTTTTGGAAGGGACAATAAGGTTAATTAAGGGACCATTATGTTTCTTCAATAAGGAATACAAATATTAGTTAAGGGGTGGAGAATAGACCTTTAGGTGATAAATAATGAGGGCCATCAAAAATTTATAAAAAGGCAATTAATGATTAGGAAAAAACATTAACATTAGGGGAGAATTGGGGTCTCAAAAGGGCCTCCAATTAGTGTTTCCTAATTTCAAGGGATTAGAGAGTGATTTGAGGTGTACCAATGAGAGTGCTAGAAGGTGTGGGGCAATGGTATGTTGAGGTAGAGGGTGGGTAGGCCTACAGAGAACCCCTATTGGTTGCTCCCCTTACACTAGGGACCACCCAATCCATCCCCCCCTCTTAACCCATGTTTGACCCTCCTACCAGGTGCACCTCCGCCACATGAGCGCAAAACTATCTTCAATGGGATGGTAGGGCCCTTATGGCGAATTTTTCTTCTCCCCTCCCTCTTTTTTCCCCCCATTGTTCTGGTCTAGCCTGCCAAATCGCTCAGATTTGAACCAAATCCCATGCATTTTCCCTCTTCCCCCTCTTTCTCTACTCCTTCCTCTGGCCTGCTTGTTGCAGCTCCTGTCTCTCTCTCTCCCCCCTCTCCCTCTCCTTTGCCTCTGTTGGAGCTACTCTATCCCTCCCCTTCTCCCTCTCCTATGCCTCTATTGCTATTGCTCTGTCCCTCTCCTTCTCCCTCCCCTGTGCCTCTGTTGTTGCTACTCTGCCCCTCTCCTTCTCCCTCTTTTGTGCCTTTGTTGGAGCTGCTCTGTCCCTCTCCTATGCCTCTATTGCTGTTACTCTGTCCCTCTCCTTCTCCCTCTTTTGTGCCTCTATTGTTGAATTGATGTAGGAGGCATTTGAGATCTCTCAATGGTGCACTATATTAGTCGAGCAGGAGGATACATTGTGGTCTTCCACATCCAATTTTTAGAATGGCCCACTTAACTAGTGAAGTGCATCAAAGTATTGACATCTTGATCATTGTGATCCACATCACATGGCTTCCCCTATTGCATTGTATCCCATTGGCAATGGTGTAAAAATCTTTGTGCCCAGCTACCCTGAGAGGAGAGCCTTAATGTATTAGTATGAGGATCTTACTTGGGGATTTCAAAAGCCTCTTTTTTCTATGTATTAGAGGTAGCAAAGAGGAGGTATAGGCTATGAAGAGTCTTTGTATTTTAATGGAGAGATTAGAATACAAAAATGTACATTTTATCACATTCTCTTCCTTACAAGATACCATGTCACAAGCAATAATTTTGATTGAGTCATGGTTGGAATTTTGAATGTGTTATTAATTCAATAGAAGGTAATGTTGCCTTGAATTGTAAAATATTGAATACACTACCTCCAAGTTTGTTTTGTAAAGAGGTGAACCTTTTAGATGCAAACTTGTCCCTTTTCCTTCATTTGTATCCAAAGTAATTATGACCCCCTCAACTTGTGATTGATTTTTGAAGGTCTTCTACATTGATATTGAACATTCAATACACCCTATTTTTCCAGTCAAATATCATAGAGCTACTCATGCTCTCGATTTTGAACTAAAAAAATTTGCAATCAGAGTTATAGTGCAAAAGTTATAGCTATTTTACTATTCTCTTCATATTCCATGCAATTAAGTTCTATTACTTCTATATATATTTTTGTAAAATTAATTTAGGAAAATATTATGAATATTCCAAGTCAAAATAATACTCTCGAGCAAGTTTGGTAATTTCGGTGACCATTTTTGGCAAATGTAGGAGGAATTGGCGCAGAAGGCAAAGTTGGTCAAGACATCATGGGGTGTCCAAAAATGCACAAACCCGCCACGATGCAAATTTGGCCATCTGTCCATAAACCTGCCAAGATGCAAATTTGGCCATCTAGATAGATGGACAAAATCACATCGTGGTGGGTTTGTGCATTTTTGGACACCCCATGATGTCCTAACCAACTTTTCCTTTTGCGCTGTGATCAAATTCCTCCTTTATTTGCCAAAAATGGACATCAAAATGGCCGAAGTTGTCAAACTCCTTCATCTACCTCTTCAAAATCTATATTTCTTCATAGGAAATCATGAAGTGCATCAATCCTGTACAAGGTGATATAGTAGCCAACCTAAAAATTAAAATAAAAGATACATGGACATAGCCAACCTCCATGACTAAGAAAACATAGAAAATGAAATTTTTAGATTCCTCTTCAAAATATATATTTTCTCATGTAATGCATCAAATTATTTCAAGGTGATTTAGTTATATGAAATCAAATATTTCATTGACATAGCTAACCTAAAAGGTGGCTCCAAAGGCAAGATAAACAAAGAAAATGAAAATTTATAAGGTGATGTAGTGGAAGATCAAAGTCCTCTGGATTAAATTAAAAATTACATTGACATAGCCAACCTACAAGGTTCCTCCAAAGCACAAGAAATTATATAGAGAATATATTGCCTAAGGGTCTTACCAGAGCTGTGCTACAAGGCACATAAGTTGTCATATTGACCAACCGTCATTTGCTAAGTTACTTTGTAAATATTTTCTTTTCCATGTTTATCTATGTTGAACTTGATGCATCTATAAAGACACATGGATTTCAATTAGGTAGATGAAGGAATTTGACAATTTGGGCCATTCCAATGTCCATTTTTGGCAAATGTTGAAGGAATTTGACTGCGGCACTAAAGACAAAGTTGGTCAGGATGTCGTGGGGTGTCCAAAAATGCAAAAACCCACCATAGTGTGAATTTGGCCATTTGGAGGGTGTCCAAATGGCCAAATTCACGCCATGGTGGGTTTTTACATTTTTGGACACCCCATGATGTCTAGACCAACTTTGCCTTCTCCGCCGTGGTCAAATTCCTCCTACATTTGCCAAAAATTGACATTGAAATGGCCAAAGTTGTCAAATTTCTTCGTCTACCCCTTCAAAATCTATATTTCTTCGTATAAAATCATGAAATGCATCAATCCTTTACAAGGTGATGTAGGAAAATCTCAAATTTTAGTTTTTAAACACTCCATCTAATCAATGTGGTGCCATGGTCAAATCCCTTCTACATATGTATTGGAATGGCCAAACTTGGCAAACAACATTTTATTAACTTGTAAGTTACATCAAAATGTGATACATGGATGATTTTTTCAAGTTATTTTCGTTAAGAAGCTAAAATTTTATATTGGCATCAAAAGTTTGTATGCCCTAATAAAAATGAACATTTGAAACATTCGCCAAGATTTGAAACTTTTATGCAAAAAAAGCTAAAGTTTCGCCAACATTCATATTTTTTCCTTCAAATTTCAAAAGAAAATATATAAAAAAGTACTACATTCTATTAATATTGTGAAACTAAAAAAGGGCCGTGAAAACTTTCGCCAAGATTTTATATTAATATAAAAGGATAGATTCGATAAAAACATTCCTGATGTGATATAACTTTTTTTTGCAAGCTGATATAAAAAATATATACAATATTAAAAAGAACAGATAATTAAAATAGACATAACAAAAGATTCACCATTTGGCCATAGATACATGAATTTTTTTGCTTTAGATAGAAGAATATTATTAGAAATAGGTGTTTGTATTTCAAATTGTATTCCAAAGAGGCTTCATAGCCTATTTCTCTTCTTCTTCAACTCTAATACACCAATAATAGGGTCTTTGAATCCTTGATTAAGTCCTTAGAAAGACTGCTATGCTATTTGGAATCTCACATTCAACTCGTAAGTTCTTATAATCTCATGTACAACACATTGGAATGGATAATGTAGGTTGCCTTGGGTCAATAATGTGAATTCTCCATGCCTTCTTGTTCCAAATGGATAGATTCTCCATTCCTGCTTACTACTACACACATGAAGAAACATCCTTTTAGAAATTTAAATTTAAATAGATGTAATGCATCATGTGAATTCTTCTTCTTCAATAAACTTTTGGACTTCAAGACATACATTAGCAGCATCACAAGCTCTAGGCATCTCGTTTGCATCACCATTCCCTTCAAGTCCTACATCACCTCCAAAACAACTTGCTCATGCATGACTTTGTGCCTTTCAATATGAACAGTCCATATCATCCTGGCTACCATTCTCATATCATCCTCCATGAAGGTCCTGAAAGAACAACTAAGGGAACCTTAGCAAAATCAATGCACCACTGTGGATAATCCAAAGTAAGAAATTACATTGAAACACTACAAATTTAACATTTAATCTCATATTCTCCTCTTTAGAGCACCTACTGAGGTTCAAGATGCTTCTTTTCTTGAAAAAAACAATCATGGATCACATATTGATCCTGCAACTATACGGTCACATGGTAACATGGGAGATCTCCTCAAATGGTGCCATCAATAGTTATAGAGTTTACAGAGACTGTGATAGGCCATGATAGAAGGTAGGTGATGTTTGATGAGGGATGAGAAAGACCATGATGAATGATTACAACGGAGGAGAAGCAAGCAAAGGACTAGGTGTGAGGATGAAGGTAGACGAATATGCATGAGTAGGAGGAGTAGAAGCAATAGGAGCAAGCGTGAGCATGAGCATTAGGGGAGAATTGGGGTCTCAAAAGGGCCTCATAAGGAATGGATTAGGGAATGCTTAGTGGGCTAATGCAAGGGGCTTGGAGGGTCCCAAAGAGGCCTAACCAGCCCAACCTAGGTGGGTTAATCCCACATTTGAGCCCACCTCTCCCCCCATCAATGAGGGGAGGGGGCCACTTTTTAAAATTTCAATTTCAAATTTTGAATCTCCCTCCCTCCCTCTCTCTCTCTCTAACTCCCTCCCTCTCTCTCCCTCCCTCCCTCCCTCCCTCCCTCCCTCCTCCTCCTCCTCCCTCTCCCTCTCCCTCTCCCTCCCTCCCCTTCGCTCCTCCTCTCCGCTCCTCTATCTTGCTCCTCCTCCTCCCTCCCCCTCTCCCCTCCTCCTCCTTCTGGCTCCTCCTCCTCCTAGCTCCTCCTCCCTCCTTCCTCTCCCCTCCTTCTCTAGTCACCCGGGATCCCTCTCCTCCGTTCCTCCCTCCTGCAGAATCTCTCCCCTCCTCCTCCCTCATGTAGCATCTCTCCCCTCCTCCTTCCTTCTACAACAGCTCCTTCCATCCCTTCTATACTTGTCGCCCTACTCTTCTCCTCCTCTTCCTCTTGCCCTCATAGGCTTCTCCTCCTCCCTCTTCCTTGCTACTCTCTCCCTCTCACTGCTCCATCTTTGCCAGCTCTCCCCTACATTTTAGTGTGCATCACTGATACCTCTCTTTAAGTACTCATGGCACCATTCGAGGACATATCCAACAAGTACCATGTGAACCTACAACTGGAGGCAGAATATGCAAGCACACGTTCTTTGGGATATAGCGGAACTCCTCAAAGTGTGCTCCACAGTCTTCGATTGCAAGGGAAGAAGCATCTTGACCTTTGGGTGGATGGAAACTTGTATCCTTTAGACCTTGCCACCCAAAAGAGTCCTCCTTTTCATGCACTGCATGATGTTGTTCGGTTTGTTGGCAAGGGACATGCTAGATTGCTCGGTTATTGCAATCAATTGAACCATTCTCAGACATTGGCTACTCAAGCAAGCGAGGTGCAGAGAGCCCAAGCAGAAGAACTTGCATATTTGGGAAATATTACTATTGTGGAAATGCATAATAGTATGCAGGATCTCCAATTGCAAAACAAAGCACTCAGTGACAAAGCACATGCACTGGACTTGGAGCGACATGAATTGGAAGAATCAATCCAGAAGCTTGCTGAAAGCAAACAAGATTTGGAAAGGTCTATCTATGGCCAAGTTCAACATGCTATGGAGAAGGAATGAGAGAAGTCAATAGAACGAGTACAAAAGTTGAAGGGAACACCTTTGGGACTGAAGGAGAGGAAAAGACAATTGCAATCTATGGATGCATTGTCAACCAATAGTGGTGCCCGAAAGAGGAGAATATGGGCTACAAGGTTAGTTCCCCAAATTTTTCATGAAATTTCTTACCCCAAAATATTTGTGGTGTTGCATTCTTTCCACTAAGACTCATTTGTACTCTACTTTAGGAATTTCATGGAGGATGTGATGGGAACAATGGAAATGGATGATAGTGATCTTTCATATGTTCTAAGAAGTTTAATAAAGCCAAGTGATGTCATGGAAGTGTTGAAGGACCGTACACAAAAAGGCTACGTAAACAAGTTGCTAGAGAGGTAATGAAGGATTTCAAGGGCCTCATGTAAAGAATAAGGGAGAGAGATAGGAGACTCAAGTTCACCTTTCTTCACAACACACAAGCGAGAGAGGACACAAGGTTGGAGGGTGAAGCCTTTCTTCACTTTTGCACACAACAACAATACAATAGAAGAGGGAAATACCCTATATGTCAAAACCTAGAATACGTGGTTCATATGTGAACCCAAACCAAAAACATACGTGGTAGTCTAACTACACCACGAGTACAACTAACATAGGCGGTGACATAAATGATAGTCATCCAGGAGATATGTCGGGGATAGAGCTTGATATCTCAACACTCCCCCTCAAGCTCAAATCCATCTCACGTACACCAAGCAAGCTCCTAAATCTGCGAAGCTTCTCGGTACCCAATGCCTTCGTAAAGATATCAGCCACCTGCTCCTCAGTGCTGACATAGACAAGATCAATCTCACCAGCTAGAACCTTCTCTCTCACAAAGTGATAATGCACCTCAATGTGCTTCGTTCTAGCATGATAAACTGGGTTATTAGCAAGCATGATGCTGCTAATGTTGTCACAATGAATGACAACTGCTACATGAACTGACTGTCCCATATCTGCAAGTAGCTTCCGTAACCAAGCTACCTCACATGCAGCCATTGCTGCACCCCTGTACTCAGCCTCTGTGCTCGACAAGGCAACTGTTGGCTGCTTCTTGCTGCTCCAACTGATGGCACCACTCCCAAGGGAAAACATAAAACCACTAGTAGATCTCCTGTCTGAGACACTACCAGCCCAGTCAGCATCTGTGTATCCATGTACCTGTAATGCACACCCAGCTTCATAAAACAGTCCATAATGCAATGTGGACTTCACATACCGCAGTATGCGCCTAGCCGCATCCAAATGTGGCTTCCTCGGTGCCTGCATAAACTGACTCACCAGCCCCACAGCATAGCTCAAATCTGGTCTGGTTATAGTCATGTAAATCAAGCTACCTACTATGCGCCTGTACATAGTAATATCTTCAAGAAGCTCACCTGTTTCTGCATTGAGCTTCACATTCTGCTCCAATGGAACAGAAATAGGCTTACAGCCTGTCATCCCATATTTGGACAGCATGTCCAAACCGTATTGCCTTTGCAACAGCCATATCCCACTCGGGGATCTAATAACCTCAATGCCCAAGAAGTAACGCAGCTCTCCCAAATCCTTCATCTCAAATTTCTGCTTCAACAGCAACTTCACTTCATTAATGTCTGCATCACTATCACCTGTAATAATCAAGTCATCAACATAGATGACTATAAGCACAATCCCTCTGTTTGTCCTTTTCACATAAAGTGAAAAATCTGAATTGGAAATCTGAAATCCAATAGTGACAAGATATTGCCCTATCTTGTCTGACCATGCCCTCGGCGCCTGTTTTAAGCCATACAAGGCTTTGCGCAACCTGCATACAAAATCGGGGTGTGCATTATCCTCATAACCTTCTGGCTGCATCATATAAACCTCTTCCTGCAAGTCACCATGCAAGAAGGCATTTTTCACATCCATCTGATGCAAAGACCATCCCTTTGCAGCAGCCATAGCAATTACTGCTCTCACGGTTGCCATCCTTGCAACTGGGCTGAAAGTTTCCTCATAGTCAATTCCATATGTCTGTGCAAAACCTTTGGCAACCAATCTTGCCTTGTACCTGCTAACAGACCCATCAGCATTGTGCTTTACTTTGTAAACCCACTTGCAGCCAATAGCCTTCTTATCATGAGGCAAAGGCATCAAATCCCAAGTGTGGTTTGCATCCAAGGCAGCCATCTCTTCATCCATAGCTGCTTCCCAATTTTTATGCCCTGCTGCATCCTCAAAACATGTGGGCTCTGGCTCCTCTAGAACCTTGACCATATAAGCATAGTGATGTGCTGTATACCCATCATATCTCAGCCTGTCAACTGGATACTTAATACGAGTGGACCTCCGTACAACTGGATCAGTTGCAGGAGTCTTTAAATCATGCCTGCTTTTCCTTGCACCTGGTGTAACAACAGAAGGAATCCCAAGTTCCTCATCAAGGCTCATTTCAGAGCCACTTGACTCTCCATCAACATGAGAGCTACCAGCAGACACATCAAACACTGGAGCATGGTCCACTTTTTCTTTTCCCTTCTGTGATACCTGCACAACACTATCAGGACTGCCATGTGACGATTCACTAGATCTCAATCTCCCTGTCCATGCATTCGATCCACTAGTAGAGGACTCTCTGGGTCCACTCAAGGCTTGAGATTGCTGCTCTGCATTTATTGCAGCATTCCCATTTCCTGCATCTGCATCTCCTACCATAACAGTTGGTGCATACCAGCTGCTCATTTCATAAAAAACAACATCTCTGCTCACTTGCATTTTGCGGGTGGAAGGGTTATAACAGCGATACCCTTTTTGGTGCTGAGCATATCCAATAAAGATGCATTTTTTTGCCTTTGGATCCAGCTTTGTTCTCTTCTCATCAGGAACATGAACATAAGCTATGCAACGAAATACCTTCAAGTGAGAAATATCTGGTTTTTGGCCTGTATACATTTCTTCAGGCGTCATGCCATGGACAGTTGCAGTGGGGGTTCTGTTCATAATATAAACAGCAGGTTCTACTGCTTCAGCCCAAAAATAATCAGGCATGTTTTTCTCATTTAGGATCGCCCGTCCTACTTCTGCAATATGCCTGTTCTTCCTTTCTGCAACCCCATTCTGCTGAGGGGTAGACCTGCATGAGTACTTCCTTTGAATTCCCTGTTCTTTCAGATATTCACAAAATTCTTCTGAAAAGTACTCTCCCCCTCCATCAGATCTTAGCACTTTAATATGCACACCTTTCTCTTTTTCAACCATGGCCTTAAAAGCCTTGAAATGGCTGAACACTTCACTTTTGTGCTTCATAAAATAAATCCACACCTTCCTAGTGTAGTCATCAATAAACGTCACATAATAATGGCATCCACCAATAGAAGCAGCTTTGGTTGTCCAAACATCTGAATGGATCACTTCCAAAGGTCTTCTGCTCACCTTAGCATTTTTGGGAAATGCATGTCTGGCCTGCTTACCCATTTGGCATGCTTCACATACCTTTTGCATTCCCTCAACTCTGAATTTAGGCAAACCTGCAACAATGTTTTTCGTTTGCATAGATTTCAGCCTTTGTATATTCACGTGCCCAATGCGCTTGTGCCATATCTCAATATCTGCAATGACACCTCTCCCATGCGCAAACATAGCAGCTTTCACCTCAGGCATATCAACATCCAAGGTGAACATTCTTCCATTTTTGTTGCCCTTCGCAACCAAGCGGCATTTATTTTTCAGGTCTTCAACAAAGCATCCATCAGGATTAAATCTAACCTGCAGACCTTGCTCAACCATCTGGCCAACTGAAACCAGGTTCTTAGAGATTTTTGGAACATGAAGTACATCTGCCAAGTACTTCGTTTTGCCATCCTGCATAGCCAATGGCACTTTACCAACCTGCGTAATTGGGTGCGCAGTATCATCACCCGTTTCAACATAACCTGGCTTATCCAAATTTCTGACATCATGAAACCATCACCATGACTGGTCATGTGGTTAGAGGCACCTGAATCAACATACCAAACATCATTGCAAGCTGCAGCATCTCCTGACATGGAGTTAACCATATGCTGCATCACAAAAAGGTGCTCATTTCTGTCGTCACCATGCCCACTTGATGATGCATAGTTGCTTTGCTGCAACTTTCCACTTTTGATGTCATTCTGCTTTTTATAGCATGTATTCTCCTTGTGTCCAGGCTTTCCACAATAATAGCATTCTGTGCTGCTATTTACTTGCTGGTTCCTTTGCCATGAACCTCGGCCTCTTTGGCTCCCCCTGCCTCTAGAACTACCACGTCCTCCTCCATAGGACTGGTTTTCCTGTTGTTGCTGTTGGTTCTGATTTCCTGCACGGCCACCAGAACGGCCTCTTCCTCTACCCCTGCCTCTACCTGTATTCGAGTAGAAAGCAGTCTCTTGAGAAGTTGAGGTGGCTGAACCACCATTCCTTTGCTCTTCACTCAGCAAGAGAGCAATAAGTTCCTGAAAATCAGGAAATGTTTCACGGACTCCAATGGATGTCCGAAATTGTGCATAATCTTTCCCAAGACCATTCAAGGTCACGGACACTAAGTCCTCATCATCAACAGGTGCTCCAATGGAGGCAAGAGAATCTGCAAGGCCTTTCACCTTCAAGGAATACTTATTTATATTCAGATTTTTCCTTTGCACATTGTGCAACTCCTGCTTTAGCTGCATCTTTCGTGCTTTGGTATTTGTGCTATACAGCTTCACCAATGTATCCCATGCCTCCTTAGGCGTCTCTAGATCCTGTATATGCACAATCATAGAATCTGAAATGCTAACGGACAGCCAATACAGGCATTTTCTGGCTTTTTCATGCCATTCTTTAAAGGCCTTCAATTCAGCAGGAGTGGGAGCAGCACCCAAAACTGGTTCTGCAGTTTCACCACTGATGTAATCCCAAACTCCCTTTCCCATAAAGAAGTTTGTCATCCTGAACTTCCACGCTTGGAAGTTGTTCTTGTTAAGCTTCTCACTGACAATGGTAGACAGATTCTCAGACATTTTACAAATCACGAATTGCAACAACAACCTGTAAACACAGCAAATGCCTCAGAAGGGCAAATAGCAAAACTTCTGCAAAGAGCCTCACAGGGGCAGATCTGCAACACTGACGAAAGTGGTATTTCACCACATAGTCACTTCCTCGTGACGATTTTGCATCAACAGGCAACAGGCATGAATCTGCAACTCCCAATATCTCTGCACATAGGCACACGATGCAATTTATGTGGCACCTTTCCACCGACTAGCCGCGCGGTGGTCGCACAGCAAAAACAGGGCCTTTTTCTGAGTGCCTGCGAAGAACTTCCGCCTTCAAAACGGGCCCCGAAACGGCATATACTGCGCTCTCGCCGCACCGCGAAGGGCCTCTCAATCTGAAGCAGTGCACTCCTGCACTTCTGGCTGTGCTACCTGCAAAGATTTGCTCCCAAACTCGAAGTAGGAAAGCAACACTGGTCCTCTTACCAGGACACCACAAACTTGGCTTTCTTTCTTGAGCTCCTTACCACGAACAAGGCTCTGATACCATGTAAAGAATAAGGGAGAGAGATAGGAGACTCAAGTTCACCTTTCTTCACAACACACAAGCGAGAGAGGACACAAGGTTGGAGGGTGAAGCCTTTCTTCACTTTTGCACACAACAACAATACAATAGAAGAGGGAAATACCCTATATGTCAAAACCTAGAATACGTGGTTCATATGTGAACCCAAACCAAAAACATACGTGGTAGTCTAACTACACCACGAGTACAACTAACATAGGCGGTGACATAAATGATAGTCATCCAGGAGATATGTCGGGGATAGAGCTTGATATCTCAACACCTCATCCAAGAAAAGGAGGTGCTTGGAGCTTGTGATGCTGCTGGTGTAAGTCATAAAGCTTACAACTCTGTTTTTAAATTTTTCAAGTCTACTATGGAGGAAAAGTATAAGATATCTTCAATGCCATTGCCAACACCATGGTCTATAAGGCTTGCACATCAAGAAACAAATAAATGTGCTAGAGAAAAGCTTGGAGGATACCATTGTGTAAGTGGCACAATGACTTGGAAGAGTAAAAAGAAATCTGACATCCAAATGTTTGAGATGAATGCTTTCAATAATGTTTACGTGGATGTAGAGAATTTGCAGAGAGCCATGGTCACATTCTATGGGATGAGAGAAGAAGGTAAGAGAAATTCCCTCTTCACATTCAACTTTATTTCTTTTGATTTCTATATCCTTACTGAATTTCTCTTTCATTATACAGATGGCAAGCTAGTATTTGTTATAAAAATGGATGAAGCTCAATTGGTAAAAGAGCATAAGCTAGAGAGGGTGAGCATTTGTATTATGAATGATGCCTTGCATTTTGCTCAAGGGAATGAGGAAGCTGAGTAGGGTTTCTTAGTCCAATTTGAGAAGGACATATGGTGGCTTGCAACCTTTGAGACCCCAAAGGAGTGCCATGAGACATTGAAGTGGGTATTATAGAGAACCGGCATCCCGTCGATTATTCGAAGACAAGAGGCAGGGCAAACATTAATTGATGGAACATTTCAAGCTGAATGGCATCTAGCTGGTGATTTGAAGACCCTCAAGTGCTTGTATGGTTGTGATACAGGTGCAGATGCAAAATGGACATGCTTGTATTGCACCCACTCTCAAAAGATGCAAAAGGGAAGCCTACAGTGGGAAAATGGCATCCTTTCTTGCAACCAAAGTGCAGTCCCTAATCGTCACAAAAAGGATCCTAAGTGGGACCCCATTCTACCAATTCCATTGGAGCAGGTACATGTGTGTACTTTGCATGTTGAACTGCATATACTTGATAAGTTACTCTATCTCTAGCTTATGCTTGGAATTTGAGGCCACAGCAAGTATCTGCACAATGCATTGCAAAAGCTAAAGAACTACTGTCACATGAAGTTGGGTGTAATAAACTTCACGTACCTCTTCACTTCTTGCTGCTTTCGAACTAACTAACAAAGATATTTATCATTGAGAATGGGATGTTAGAAAGAAGCTTTTATGCTAAGATACCACACCATACTTTCCTCCCTCATATGAGAATGAAGATGGTAACATCCCAAGTGGTGTGGTAATCAAGCATAGGGAGAAGGAAAGGATCAGCAAAGGCCATAATCTCAGTGAGCCGGTAGGGGGTCCAATTGTCATGAAAACTGCCCTCCACCCATGCTAATTTCACCTGAGCAGGATGCTCCCTCAAGACTCCACCTTCATCAATGATCCACCCCTCATAGATTTTTCCTAGAAGAGGGGAAGAAGTTTGCATGGTGGCTCGAGAAACAGATGGACCATGTGTGCACAGTGAGCAGCCGAATAGAAATAACTTTTAAGGCTTTGAAAGAAAGAAAAGGGAAGAGACACTCAAGAGAGAGAGAACCTAAAGTGACCTTCATTACCAATAGAGTGAGAATCCACTCCAACACTACAAACACGAGGGAGAATAAGAGGTTTCATACATACAAGAGGGAGCGGAATCTCCAAGACTACTCATAGAGAGAGAATAAACTAGAGAGAGATGGACTCAAGAGTCTACATAAGAGAATATCTAGAAGAGGGAGAGAAGGCTCATGGAAGAGGCTTGAGGAGACTAGAGCTACAGCAACATGAGGCCTAATGGTGGAAGAGATTGGTGAACAAGGGAGAGGAGGGCTCCTTTTATAGAGATTTTGTTACCCTCCTTCACCCATTTACAATTGCTGCCTGTAGATTCCTTTCCCCATCAATCACATAAGCACGTATGTCACCATCCATGTCCTTTTTGGCTACTCTTGCCATGTGTCCCATCAAAAGATGCTCAAGACTCTTAAAATATTGAGAAAGTCAAGAGTCTCCCCACATGGAGCCCATAGGGATCCTCTCTTTTCCACATGTCCACATCCTTCTTATTCCACATAGGAATTCTAGAAGGATTCCTCTTGACTTCACACTCCACATGCCTTCCACACGCTTGGCATGTGGCCTCTCTTATATTATTGGAACACATGGACATGAGCCCACCTCTTTATATGACTCACTCTTCCTATTTTCTAAAAAACTCCATAATATCCCATACACAAATAACTCTCACCCCATACCAAGGTATTTATAATTCATACCTATGGTATTTACAATGAGCCATTCCACTCATCCTCTCCATCCCATACAATATCATAGAAAATAGAAATAAGTGAGAGCCACTAGGCTATCACTTGATACTCAAACTCTTGTCAAACATAGAGAAAAACAATACCAATGCAAAATTAAAAATATCAATTTTTGGCGTCACATCTTTCCCCCCCCAACAGATCCTCTCTAGTATAGAGAGGGTCTACTGGCCCTCAAGGTGGTGGAGCATAGAAGAATTTAAGGCGATACTCATTGGTGCATCCGGGTATCACCATGCCATCAACATCCTCAAGCTGATAGGTTCCATTCGTGAACTTCTTTTTGACTCGATATGGTCCCTCCCATTGACCGATAAACTTTTTGTCTAGCCGCTTGTCCAGATGGCTATCAAATCTCATTACCAAATCTCCTTCTGCAATATCTTTCTTCTTGCGTAATTTGGTGTCAAAACGGGCCTTGCGCCTTTTTTGAGAAGATTCCAAGTTTTGTAAGGCCTGTAATCTACATTCATTCAAGGCTTCTAGCTGTACCAAGCATTGAGCATAGGCATCCTCCTATCCTTCTATTCTTGCAATAGCTATGCAAAGACTATGTATCTCCAATTCAATCGGTAAAATGGCTTCTATTCCATACACTAGTTGGAATGGTGTAAACCCAATAGCTAGCTTATGTGTGGTTCTGTAAGCCCATAAAACTTCTGCCAAGTACCTATCCCAATGCCTTTTCTTGGTGTCAACAAGCTTTCCCATTGAATCGCACAACAATCCATTTGTTTTCTCAACCAAGCCATTACATTGGGGATAGTATGGCGTGGACATGCTATGATTTATCTTTAGCTTATGCACCACATCTTCAATTAGTTCATTTCTAAAAGAGGTTCCTCCATCAGTGAGAATTTCCAAAGGACAACCAAAGCGTGAACAAATTTGATCAAAGAGAAATTTTGCAACTGTGCTTGCCTTGCTATTGACTGTGGCCTTGGCCTCTGCCCACCGAGTCGCATAATCTGTGGCCACCAATAAATAATGCTTGCCTTGAGATGAGTGAGGGAGTGCTCGCACAAAGTCCAACCCCCACCTCTCAAATGGTCCATATGCTGGAATAGGCTTTAAGGGCCCAAGAATCAACTATCGCCTTCCAAACTTTTGGCATACTTTACAACTTTGACACCATTCATATATATCCTTATGGAGGTGTGGCCAAAAGTAACCTGCATTAAGAATTCTCCTAGTTGTGCTTGCTGAAGCAAAATGACCAGAGCATTCATGACACATTTCTAGGATTCTCCTAGTCTCCATGGGATGAACCACCCAACAGAGTGTGAAGATAGTGGGAGAGAGGGAAGGAGTCTCACTTGCGGCTTTCTCACATACACAATGGGGGAATACACACAAAGGTGGAGGCTGAAAACAATTTTCCTCTTCTTAGTTGTGAAAGCCAAAAGAACTCTAGTACAAAGAAATAGAAGAACCCTATATGTGGGTCTCAAACCAAACTCAGCTAACTAAGATGCCATACTAACTGAGCCATGAACTAGAGTAGATAAGGATAGCTGTCATCCAGCTATTATTCATGGGCAGTGTGCCAACCGCATCTGCAGCTAACAAGTCGGTGACATAAATGCACAACGGTCACCCTGGCATATCACGAGTGGAGCTCAATATCTCAACACTCCCCCTCGAGCTCAATCCCAATTCCTGCACACCAAGCAGGTCTCTAAACTTGTGCAGCTTCTCTACGCCCAATGCCTTCATGAATATGTTATCTAGCTGATCCTCTGTGCTGACATAAACTAGATCAATAAGACCTAGTAAAACCTTCTCCCGCACATAGTGATAATGCACCTCAATGTGCTTTGTTCTAGCATGATAGACTGGGTTATTTGCCAAGTGTATACTGCTCATGTTGTCATAATAAATGACAATTGGCCCATCTGTAGACTGATTCATATCAAAGAGTAGCTTATGCAACCAAGCTACCTCACATGCAGCCTTTGCTGCACCCCTGTACTCAGCCTCTGTGCTCGACAAGGCAACTGTAGGCTGTTTCTTGCTGCTCCAAGTGACTACAGTACTCCCAAAAGAGAACACATATCCACTGGTAGATCGTCTATCTGAAATACTACCAGCCCAATCAGCATCAGTGTATCCATGCAACTGTAACTGAACTCGAGCCTCATAAAATAGTCCATACTACAATGTGGACTTCACATACCTGAGTATGCGTTTAGCTGCATCCAAATGCGGTTTCCTTGGAGCCTGCATAAACTGACTTACCAATCCAATAGCATAGCACAAATCTGGCCTGGTAATAGTCATATAAATCAAACTTCCTACTATGCATCTGTACATAGTAGAGTCTTCCAAAAGCTCACCCGCATCTGCGCTCAACTTCACATTCTGCTCCAAAGGAACTGAAATAGGCTTACGGCATGTCATCCCATATTTGGACAGCATGTCCGATCCATACTGCCTCTGCAAGAGCTGTATCCCACTTGGTGATCTAATCACCTCAATGCCCAAGAAATAATGCATCTTTCCCAAATCCTTCATCTCAAACTTTTGCTTCAATAGCATTTTCACGTGAAGGATATCTTCATCACTATCACATGTGATGATCAAATCATCAACATAAACGACAAGCAGCATAATACCTTTCTCTGTTTTTCTCACATAAAGTGAGAAATCTGCCTTGCAAATTTGAAAGCCAATAGTGACAAGATACTGTCCTATCTTGTCAGACCATGCTCTAGGTGCTTGCTTCAAGCCATACAAGGCTTTCTTCAACCTGCAAACAAACTCAGGATGAACAGCATGAACATAACCTGGTGGCTGCTCCATAAACACCTTTTCTTGCAAATCACCATCCAAGAAGGCATTCTTTACATCCATCTGATGTAAAGACCATCCCTTTGATGTAGCCATAGCAATGACTACTGTTATAATTGCCATCCTTGCAACCGGGTTTAATGTTTCTTCATAATCAATGCCGTATGTCTGTGCATACCCCTTGACAACTAATCTTGCCTTGTATCTGTTCACAGAACCATCTGCATTGTGCTTCACTTTATAAACCCACTTACAGCCAATTGCATTCTTATCTTTAGGCAAAGTCACCAATTCCCATGTAGCATTTGCTTCCAAGGCATCCATTTCTTCATCCATGGCTTTCTCCCATTTTTCTTTTCCCATGGCTTGCTCAAAAGAAGTGGGTTCTAATTCTTGTATCACTTTGACCATATAGGCATAGTGAATGGCTATAAATCCATCATATTTCAGCCTATGCACAGGATATCTAGCTCTAGTAGACCTGTGCAAAATAGGCTCACTTCCAGCTGCTCTCAAAACATCCTTGGTCTTCCTTACTCTAGGTGTAACAATAGAAGGAATACCCAACTCATCATCAATGCTCTATTCTGAGCCGCTGGATTCACCATCCACATAAGAGTGACCTACATTCACATCAAACATGGGCTAATCTACCTTCTCTTTTCCTTTTTGTGATACCGGCTTACCACTATCTGCATTGCTTTGTGTAGATTCTCCTGATCTCAATCTGCTTGTCCATGGTGAAGTATGTGAACCACTGCTAGAGGACACTGTAGGTCCACTAATATTTTGAGATTGCTACTGTGAATTCTGTGCAGCATTACCATTTTGTGCATCTACATCAATCATCACATTTACTGGTTTATACCAGCTGCTCATCTCATAAAAAACAACATCTCTGCTCCCTCTAAACTTATGAGTAGAAGGGTTATAGCTCAATAAAAGTGAGAAAATAATGATAGCCTCCAATAGATGCAGCTTTAGTAGTCCACACATCAGAGTGGATTAATTCCAATGGCTTCTTACTCTCTTGAACATGCCTAGGAAATGGTCTTTTTGCCTATTTTCCAAATTGACAGGCTTCACATATCTTATGCATTTCTGCAACCTTGAATTTAGGCAATCCTGCAACAATATTTTGGGCCTGCATTGATTTAAGTAATTGTACATTAACATGACCAATGCGTTTATGCCAGATATCAATATCTACAACTACACCGGTCCCATGTGCAAACATTGCTGCACTCAATTCAGGCATGTCCACATCCAACGTAAACATCCTGCCCTTCTTATTTCCTTTTGCTATCAAGCGACCGTTATTTTTCATATCCTCAACAAAGCATCCATGAGGATTAAATCTGACCTACAAGCCCTGCTCAACCATTTGACCAACAGAGACCAGGTTCTTAGTGATGTTCGGGACATGAAATACATCAGACAAGTATTTCTTTTTCCCATCCTGCATAGACAAAGGAATGTTACCAATCTACCTAATAGGATGTGTAGTATCATCACCAGTCTCCACAAATCTTGGTCTTTCCATTTTCCTTGCATCCTACATCCATTCTGCATGACCAATCATGTGGTTTGATGCACCTGAGTCAACATACCACACATCATTTCTTTCTTTTGCACTTGTCACAGAATTGGTCATGTGTTGCACCATAAACAGATGCTCATTTCTGTCATCACCCTGTCTACTAGAAGATGCATAATTCCCTTGCTGCAATTGTCCATTCATGATGTCATTCTACTTTTTGTAGCAGTCTTTAGCCATATGACCCATTTTACCACAATAGTAACATTCAACATTGCTGTTTGCATTTTGACCTCTTTACCATCCACCATGACCTCTTTGGCTCCCCCTGCCTCTAGAGTTACCATGTCTTCCTCCAAAGGACTGGTTTTCTTGAGTTTGCTGCATATTCTAATTTCTACCATGGCCTCCAGATCGGCCTCCTCTACCTCTGCCTCTACCTCTTCTAGCATTTGAGTAGAAGATAGTTTCTTTTGAAGTTTTTCCTGAAGAAGATGCACCACCATTTCTCTGTAAAGAATAAGGGAGAGAGATAGGAGACTCAAGTTCAGCTTTCTTCACAACACACAAAAGAGAGAGGACACAAGGTTGGAGGGTGAAGCCTTTCTTCACTTTTGCACACACAACGACAATACAATAGAAGAGGGAAATACCCTATATGTCAAAACCTAGAATACGTGGTTCATATGTGAACCCAAATCAAAAACATACGTGGTAGTCTAACTACACCACGAGTACAACTAACATAGGCAGTGACATAAATGATAGTCATCCAGGAGATATATCGGGGATAGAGCTTGATATCTCAACACTCCCCCTCAAGCTCAAATCCATCTCACGTACACCAAGCAAGCTCCTAAATCTGCGAAGCTTCTCGGTACCCAATGCCTTCGTAAAAATATCAGCCACCTGCTCCTTAGTGCTGACATAGACAAGATCAATCTCACCAGCTAGAACCTTCTCTCTCACAAAGTGATAATGCACCTCAATGTGCTTCGTTCTAGCATGATAAACTGGGTTATTAGCAAGCATGATGCTGCTAATGTTGTCACAATGAATGACAACTACTGCATGAACTGACTGTCCCATATCTACAAGTAGCTTCCGTAACCAAGCTACCTCACATGCAGCCATTGCTGCACCCCTGTACTCAGCCTCTGTGCTCGACAAGGCAACTGTTGGCTGCTTCTTGCTGCTCCAACTGATGGCACCACTCCCAAGGGAAAACATAAAACCACTAGTAGATCTCCTGTCTGAGACACTACCAGCCCAATCAGCATCTGTGTATCCATGTACCTGTAATGCACACCCAGCTTCATAAAACAGTCCATAATGCAATGTGGACTTCACATACCGCAGTATGCGCCTAGCCGCATCCAAATGTGGCTTCCTCGGTGCCTGCATAAACTGACTCACCAGCCCCACAGCATAGCTTAAATCTGGTCTGGTTATAGTCATGTAAATCAAGCTACCTACTATGCGCCTGTACATAGTAATATCTTCAAGAAGCTCACCTGTCTCTGCATTGAGCTTCACATTCTGCTCCAATGGAACAGAAATAGGCTTACAGCCTATCATCCCATATTTGGACAGCATGTCCAAACCGTATTTCCTTTGCAACAGCCATATACCACTCGGGGATCTAATAACCTCAATGCCCAAGAAGTAACGCAGCTCTCCCAAATCCTTCATCTCAAATTTCTGCTTCAACAGCAGCTTCACTTCATTAATGTCTGCATCACTATCACCTGTAATAATCAAGTCATCAACATAGATGACTATAAGCACAATCCCTCTGTTTGTCCTTTTCACATAAAGTGAAAAATCTGAATTGGAAATCTGAAATCCAATAGTGACAAGATATTGCCCTATCTTGTCTGACCATGCCCTCGGCGCCTGTTTTAAGCCATACAAGGCTTTGCGCAACCTGCATACAAAATCGGGGTGTGAATTATCCTCATAACCTTCTGGTTGCATCATATAAACCTCTTCCTGCAAATCACCATGCAAGAAGGCATTTTTCACATCCATCTGATGCAAAGACCATCCCTTTGCAGCAGCCATAGCAATTACTGCTCTCACGGTTGCCATCCTTGCAACTGGGCTGAAAGTTTCCTCATAGTCAATTCCATATGTCTGTGCAAAACCTTTGGCAACCAATCTTGCCTTGTACCTGCTAACAGACCCATCAGCATTGTGCTTTACTTTGTAAACCCACTTGCAGCCAATAGCCTTCTTATCATGAGGCAAAGGCATCAAATCCCAAGTGTGGTTTGCATCCAAGGCAGCCATCTCTTCATCCATAGCTGCTTCCCAATTTTTATGCCCTGCTGCATCCTCAAAACATGTGGGCTCTGGCTCCTCTAGAACCTTGACCATATAAGCATAGTGATGTGCTGTATACCCATCATATCTTAGCCTGTCAACTGGATACTTAATACGGGTGGACCTCCGTACAATTGGATCAGTTGCAGGAGTCTTTAAATCATGCCTGCTTTTCCTTGCACCTGGTGTAACAACAGACGGAATCCCAAGTTCCTCATCAAGGCTCATTTCAGAGCCGCTTGACTCTCCATCAACATGAGAGCTACCAGCAGACACATCAAACACTGGAGCATGGTCTACTTTTTCTTTTCCCTTATGTGATACCTGCACAACACTATCAGGGCTGCCATGTGACGATTCACTAGATCTCAATCTCCCTATCCATGCATTAGATCCACTAGTAGAGGACTCTCTGGGTCCACTCAAGGCTTGAGATTGCTGCTCTGCATTTATTGCAGCATTCCCATTTCCTGCATCTGCATCTCCTACCATAACAGTTGGTGCATACCAGCTGCTCATTTCATCAAAAACAACATCTCTGCTCACTTGCATTTTGCGGGTGGAAGGGTTATAACAGCGATACCCTTTCTGGTGCTGAGCATATCCAATAAAGATGCATTTTTTTGCCTTTGGATCCAGCTTTGTTCTCTTCTCATCAGGAACATGAACATAAGCTATGCAACCAAATACCTTCAAGTGAGAAATATCTGGTTTTTGGCCTGTATACATTTCTTCAGGCGTCATGCCATGGACAGCTGCAGTGGGGGTTCTGTTCATAATATAGAGAGCAGTTGCTACTGCTTCAGCCCAAAAATAATCAGGCATGTTTTTCTCATTTAGGATCGCCCGTCCTACTTCTGCAATATGCCTGTTCTTCCTTTCTGCAACCCCATTCTGCTGAGGGGTAGACCTGCATGAGTACTTCCTTTGAATTCCTTGTTCTTTCAGATATTCACAAAATTCTTCTGAAAAGTACTCTCCCCCTCCATCAGATCTTAGCACTTTAATATGCACACCTTTCTCTTTTTCAACCATGGCCTTAAAAGCCTTGAAATGGCTGAACACTTCACTTTTGTGCTTCATAAAATAAATCCACACCTTTCTAGTGTAGTCATCAATAAACGTCACATAATAATGGCATCCACCAATAGAAGCAGCTTTGGTTGTCCAAACATCTGAATGGATCACTTCCAAAGGTCTTCTGCTCACCTTAGCATTTTTGGGAAATGCATGTCTGGCCTGCTTACCCATTTGGCATGCTTCACATACCTTTTGCATTCCCTCAACTCTGAATTTAGGCAAACCTGCAACAATGTTTTTCGTTTGCATAGATTTTAGCCTTTGTATATTCACGTGCCCAATGCGCTTGTGCCATATCTCAATATCTGCAATGACACCTCTCCCATGCGCAAACATAGCAGCTTTCACCTCAGGCATATCAACATCCAAGGTGAACATTCTTCCATTTTTGTTGCCTTTTGCAATCAAGCGGCACTTATTTTTCAAGTCCTCAACAAAGCATCCATCAGGATTAAATCTAACCTGCAGACCTTGCTCAACCATCTGGCCAACTGAAACCAGGTTCTTAGTGATTTTTGGAACATGAAGTACATCTGCCAAGTACTTCGTTTTGCCATCCTGCATAGCCAATGGCACTTTACCAACCTGCGTAATTGGGTGCGCAGTATCATCACCTGTTTCAACATAACCTGGCTTATCCAAATTTCTAACATCATGAAACCACTCACCATGACTGGTCATGTGGTTAGAGGCACCTGAATCAACATACCAAACATCATTGCAAGCTGCAGCATCTCCTGACATGGAGTTAACCATATGCTGCATCACAAAAAGGTGCTCATTTCTGTCGTCACCATGCCCACTTGATGATGCATAGTTGCTTTGCTGCAACTTCCCACTTTTGATGTCATTCTGCTTTTTATAGCATGTATTCTCCTTGTGTCCAGGCTTTCCACAATAATAGCATTCTGTGCTGCTATTTACTTGCTGGTTCCTTTGCCATGAACCACGGCCTCTTTGGCTCCCCCTGCCTCTAGAACTACCACGTCCTCTTCCATAGAACTGGTTTTCCTGTTGTTGCTGTTGGTTTTGATTTCCTGCACGGCCACCAAAACGGCCTCTTCCTCTACCCCTGCCTCTACCTGTATTCGAGTAGAAAGCAGTCTCTTGAGAAGTTGAGGTGGCTGAACCACCATTCCTTTGCTCTTCACTCAGCAAGAGAGCAATAAGTTCCTGAAAATCAGGAAATGTTTCACGGACTCCAATGGATGTCCGAAACTGTGCATAATCTTTCCCAAGACCATTCAAGGTCACGGACACTAAGTCCTCATCATCAACAGGTGCTCCAATGGAGGCAAGAGAATCTGCAAGGCCTTTCACCTTCAAGGAATACTCATTTATATTCAGATTTTTCCTTTGCACATTGTGCAACTCCTGCTTTAGCTACATCTTTCGTGCTTTGGTATTTGTGCTATACAGCTTCACCAATGTATCCCATGCCTCCTTAGGCGTCTCTACATCCTGTATATGCACAATCATAGAATCTGAAATGCTAACAGATAGCCAATACAAGCATTTTCTGGCTTTTTCATGCCATTCCTTAAAGGCCTTCAATTCAGCAAGAGTGGGAGCAGTACCCAAAACTGGTTCTGCAATTTCACCACTGATGTAATCCCAAACTCCCTTTCCCATAAGGAAGTTTGTCATCCTGAACTTCCATGCTTGGAAGTTGTTCTTGTCAAGCTTCTCACTGACAATGGTAGACAGATTCTCAGACATTTTACAAATCACGAATTGCAACAGCAACCTGTAAACACAGCAAATGCCTCACAAGGGCAAATAGCAAAACTTCTGCGAAAAGCCTCACAGGGGCAGATCTGCAACACTGACCAAAGTGGTATTTCACCACACAGTCACTTCCTCGTGACGATTTTGCATCAACAGGCAACAGGCATGAATCTGCAACTCCCAATATCTCTGCACATAGGCATACGATGCAATTTCTGTGGCACCTTTCCACCGACTAGCCGCGCGCACACGGTGGTCGCACAGCAAAAACAGGGCCTTTTTCTGAGTGCCTGCGAAGAACTTCCGCCTTCAAAACGGGCTCCGAATTGGCCTCAAATCAAAAAAATAAAGTCACCAAGGGCTTCGCCCTATCCCATAGCATATACTGCGCTCTCGCCACACCGTGAAGGGCCTCTCAATCTGAA
The DNA here is from genome assembly GCF_047967505.1 of Dipteris shenzhenensis. Lineage (NCBI taxonomy): Eukaryota > Viridiplantae > Streptophyta > Polypodiopsida > Gleicheniales > Dipteridaceae > Dipteris > Dipteris shenzhenensis. Next base: position 30,876,183 of record NC_141598.1, on the reverse strand, counting down.
ACAGTGCACTCCTGCACTTCTGGCTGTGCTACCTGCAGAGATTTGCTCCCAAACTCGAAATAGGAAAGCAACACTGGTCCTCTTACCAAGACACCACAAACTTGGCTTGCTTTCTTGAGCTGCTTACCACGAACAAGGCTCTGATACCATGTAAAGAATAAGGGAGAGAGATAGGAGACTCAAGTTCAGCTTTCTTCACAACACACAAAAGAGAGAGGACACAAGGTTGGAGGGTGAAGCCTTTCTTCACTTTTGCACACAACGACAATACAATAGAAGAGGGAAATACCCTATATGTCAAAACCTAGAATACATGGTTCATATGTGAACCCAAATCAAAAACATACGTGGTAGTCTAACTACACCACGAGTACAACTAACATAGGCGGTGACATAAATGATAGTCATCCAGGAGATATATCGGGGATAGAGCTTGATATCTCAACATTCTCCACTCTTCAGAAATTAGAAGAGCAAACAACTCCTCAAAATTAGGAAATTTTTCATGGACGGCAATGGATGTCCGGAACTGTGCATAATCCATTCCTAAACCATTCAAGGTCACAGAAACTAGATCATCATCTTCCACTGGTGATCCAATGGAAGCAAGTGCATCTACAATTTTCTTCACCTTCATGTGGTAGTCATTGATGCTCATATTTTCTCTTTGCACATTGTGCAACTCCTGCTTGAGCTGCATTTTCCTGGCTTGCGTATTTGTGCTGTACATTTTTGCCAAAGTATCCCATGCCTCCTTTGGCGTACTTGCATCCTGAATATGCACAATCATAGAATTCGAAATACTGATAGAAAGCCAGTACATAACTTTTCTGGCTCTCTCATGCGATCCTTTAAATGCCTACATTTCCTGTTCATTAGGAACATTAGGAAGAACTGGTTCTTCTTCATTTCCTGTAATGAACTCCCAATAGCCTTTTCCCATAAGGAAATTCGTCATTCTAAACTTCCATGCTTGGAAGTTGTTCTTGTCAAGCTTTTCAGTGACAATCTATGAAAGAGAACCACACGCCATTACAAAACACTGCAAAATATTTTGTCACTACAAAAAACACAGCTTTTGCCTCACATGAGCAGATCTGCAAAACTGACAAAAGTGGTATTTGACCACATAGTCACTTCCTAGTTCCTAGTGACAATTTTGCATCAATAGGCAACAAGGATGATTCTGCAACTCCCAATATCTCTGTGCATAGGCATATGATGGAATTTCTACGGCAACTTTTCACTGACCTGTAGAGAAGTGGTCGCACAGCAAAAATAGGGCCTTTTTCTAAGTGCCTACGAAGAACTTCTGCCTTCAAAACGGGCCCTGAAATGGCCTCGAATCAGAAAAACAAAGTCACCGAGGGCTTTGCCTTCACCCGCAACATATACTGCCCTCTCACCACACCACAAAGGGTGTCTCAATCGGAGACAGTGCACTCTTGCACTTCCAGCTGTGCTGCCTACAGAGATTTGCTCCCAAACTCGAAAAAGGAAAGTAACACTAGTCCTCTTACCAGGACACCGTGAACTTGATTTGCTTTCTTGAGCTCCTTACCATGAACCAGGCTCTGATACCATGTGAAGATAGTGGGAGAGAGGGAAGGAGTCTCACTTGCGGCTTTCTCACATACACAATGGGGGAATACACACAAAGGTGGAGGCTGAAAACAGTTTTCCTCTTCTTAGTTGTGAAAGCCAAAAGAACTCTAGTACAAAGAAATAGAAGAACCCTATATGTGGGTCTCAAACCAAACTCAACTAACTAAGGTGGCATACTAACTGAGCCACGAACTAGAGTAGATAAGGATAGCTGTCATCCAGCTATTATTCGTGGGTGGTGTGCAAGTCAGTGACATAAATGCACAACGGTCACCTTGGCATATCACGAGTGGAGCTCGATATCTCAGCACAAAGCACCTTGTCTTTTCCCAATTTATAAAGAATGTCATCAACAATAGTATAGGGACAAGCCTTCCTTACCAATCTCTGCTTTTGTTGTGGAGTTAACCCTCGAGAAAACATGCCTTCTTCCACATATTGCTGAACATCTTGCAGTTCTGGCCATCCAGTGTCTACCAAAGAAACCACCCCCCGGTCTTGGACTACAATGGCTTGAGTAGCTAACTCATCTACCCTTCGATTTTCTTTTCTGTTTATATGAAGAAACTTGCAAAAATCAAACTGACTACATAGTGCCATAGCCTTTTGATTAAGCTCCTTCAAATGAGGACTTCTTGTCTTGTAATGCCCTTGCATTTGCTTTATAATAAGCTGAGAATCTCCTCTTACTTCCAATTCTTTAACTTGACTTTGAAGACAACCCTCCAAACCAAGAATCAAAGCATTATACTCAGTTGCATTGTTAGTTGTGATACCTAGAAGCTCTTGTCCTCTTGCCCATACCTCTTGATCTTTAGAATTCATCAAGACCATACCCCCAGCTCCTTGTTGGCACGAAGGACTAAAAGCCCCATCAAAATACAAAACAAAATTTGTTGGTGGTGTATACCTTTCATCTTTAATGTTCTCCTTACATTTCTTTTCTTCTCCTAGATCCTCCCGTCTTGTGAGCAAATCTGCCATAGTGGACCTAGTGGTATTTTTAGTGACAAAAGAGAAAGAGAACTCTTGAAGCTCTGACAACCATTTTGCAAATCTCCCCCTAGGATTAGGCTTGCGAACTAGATATGCTAATACAGACTGAGAGGTAAGGAAGAAAAATGGTCGAGGTAATAAATAGGAGCGAAACTTTTTGACTAAAAACAGCAAAGAGAGAGCTTGCTGCTCCATTTCTTCATACCTTGTTTCCACATCTGTAAGCTATTGGCTTGCATAATAGATGGGTTGCATTCTACCTGCCTCTTCCTTTGGTAGCAATACAACACCAACTGAATGCAAAGATACACTTGGATTTACATAAAAGTCTTGAGACCAATCAGGGGGCTTCAATATTGGGCCCTTACTCATGGCCTCCTTAAGTTGCTGGAAAGACTCTTGTTGCTCCACACCCCATTGGAAAGAAACTCCTTTTCTTCTCAACAAGTTCATGGGATGCACTATCTCTGTGAAATCATCACAAAAGCGTTGATAGTACTTGCTCTTTCCTAAATTTCTGTGAACACCAGTGACATTCTCAGGACTTGGCAATGCCATGATTGCTTGAAGCTTGTCAGGATCCATTTGCAGGCCTTCTTCAGACACAATATGCCCCAACAAGACTACTTTTGTTTGAGCCAAATGACACTTGCTAGGATTTAAACACCCTTTTGCTTCATCAATCCTAGCTAAGGCCATCTTTAACTTCTCCATGTGATCTATGTGCCGAGAATAAATGCAAAAATCATCCAAAAGCACCCTTATGAACTTTCCCAAGTAAGGCTCCAAGACTTGACTCATGAACCTTTGAAATGTAGCTGGTGCATTGGTCAACCCAAAAGGCATCACTCTGTAAGCAAAAACTCCCCAAGGTGTGACAAATGATGTTTTCTTTTGATCTTCCTCCCAAATATGAATTTGAAAGTACCCAGAATACCGATCACATACAGAATACATCTCATGCCCTACTACTGGGTCTAGTATTTCATCTTGGAATGGCAAACGAAAATGATCCCTTTTAGTACATGCATTCAAAGGATGAAAGTCCACACAAACCCACCACTTATTTCCTTTCTTTGGTGTGGCAACTATAGGAGATATCCATTCTGAATCATCAATAGGAAAGATGAATCCTGCCTCAAGTAGTTATGTTACCTCTTTCTTTAGTGCCTTAGCTTGGATCACCCCCAATCACCTTAAGCGTTGCACAACTGGCTTGCTTTTTGGCTTCAACTCAATCATGTGATCCACAAGAGAGACTGGTCGAACCTATGAATAGCTTATTGCAAAGAGACATGGAAAATCATCTAACATATCCAAGTACTGGAGCTTCTCACTACTTGATAGAGAATCACCAAGAAGCTCTTCATTGCATTAGTGTCGTTTAGTGTGCTCCACATCCTCCACATGAAGTGTCTCTATAGGATCTTCTTGCACCACCACCTTGTTCCTTCCTGACTCATCTCGATCGGCACTAAGACCAAGACCAAAGGCCACTCCTTCCACCTCACCCTCTGAGTTGGACTCCTCGGAGCTACACCCTGTCTCTTCTTCTTCATCGGTTAAGTCAGAGCTTGAACTCTCTGATGTTGAAGACTCCTCCTTGACAACTTCCTTTTTGCTGCTTCCAATGTTGTAGCACACCTTTTTATCATTTCCCTGCAAAATTAATTCTCTAGTATCCCACTTTTGAATAGCCTTCACCTTGCATAGCCAAGGCCTTCCCAAAATCAATGGATAGGCATGTGCATCTGGCTTGGTAGGGATCACCTGAAAAGTAGTCGGCACAGAAATTCCACATACATCCACTTCTAGATTCTTCACAACTCCCAAGGTCTTAACCCTAGTGTTGTCAACCAATTTGATGCGATAAGGAGAGGTAGTGCTAGAGTATTTTAAATCAGCATCTATCATGGTCTTCTCACTCATGACATTAATCGATGCACCTCCATCAATGTACACATTAGAAATCACTTGACCATCAATGATCACATCAACCACAGGTACATCATCACCAACATCTATATCTACCTTTTGAACAATAGGAATGGCACTTTTCTTCTTTTTCTTCTTTGACACTCTTGTGCTTGCTAGTTTTCCCCGTTCCTTCCATAGTTTTGGAGACAAAGCAAGTAATTGACCAAAGGTGATATGAGCTTCCTTTTCTTTAAGGTCGGACAACAAGTCATAGCTTCCAATTCCTTTTCCTAAAGGAAATTCTGACTAGCTAATTCTCCTTCTAGATGCCTTCTTTTTCTTACTAAAGTGTTCCTCTCTTTGATGTTCCTCATCTACTTCTTCCTTGCTTTCTTCTTCTTCTTTTGCTTTACCACGCCCCCGTTTAGCCATCATTACCTCTCTTTCCTCATCCCTTGAAGAAGCTTCTAACAAGGATACTTGTTTTTCTTCTTTCTTTCTCAATCTAGGACACTCGGGGCGATAGTGACCTTTTTCATTACATCTCATAGCAAGTGACCCCACTCTTATCTCAAGGCCTATCTTCACTCTTTGGTGCTCTAGGTTGTCGTGCATTAACCAAATGCAATTTCAAATCAGCAAACTCTGCCATCAATTGGGAGATATTATGATCTAATTCAGAGGACTTTGGTACCTGAGGAGTGCCCATTACCTCCACCTTAGAAGTTGAAGTTGTTGAAGACACAAAAGAGGATTCGATCTTTAGAGAAGCTTCTTTCTTGGTCGCAATGTGAAGTGCCTCCACATATGTGGTTAGATCTTTACTCATTACTTTTGAGTGAAGACGAGGCTCCAAAGCCATGACAAATTTGCTCATCTTTAAGTGCTCCATCCCTGAGAGACTTTGAGGGGCCAATGATGTAGATGCCATAGCTCGCAAAGCTAACCTTTCATACTTTGTCCATAAAGTTTCATATCGGATTGCCAATGCAGAGACCAACTCACCCTCTCCTTGATAGAACCGGTCCAACTACAACATCAAAGTATTTGGCGATTCCACTGCCCAAAATCTCTGCTTCATTGTTGCCACCACTTGGTCCCAGTCCTGCTCTCATGGGGGATCCCAGGGATCTCAACACCATGAGGAATCCCAGCGCGATGAAGGATCCAAGCACGATGAGGGGTCCTCTCAGTCCTTCAACACAACTAACCATGGAAGTAGAGAGGTCTCTCGAGAGGGGCAAAATAGTCCAGTCAGTCCTAATCAATTGCCCCTCCCTCCTCCGTGGGGTCCTGGCATGGAGCATCTAGACCAACAAGGGGAGCAAGAAAGGCAAAGAGAGGAGATGGAGAGATTACAGGGGCCACAACAAGAGGAAGTATTTGGCGGGCTCACAGATATAATGTACCTTGGCCCCAATCCTCCAACTAAGTAGACCGCACGGAAGAGCACCATCAACCCTCTGTGCCTTGAGATTATCAGATATGAGGAGCCTCTAGTACGAGCTGAGCAAGAGCCTCAGCTTGCTGTCTCACAACCTCGTGAAAAGGAAAAGAGACCAAGGACAAAAAAGCAGACCCCTAGGCACGAGAGGCCACCTCGAATGACCCAGTAGACATAGGAAGAGGAGTCTGAAGAGGTGGTTGCAAGGGAGGAGAGACAAAAGAAGTTCAAAGCATACAAGCAACCATGGAGCCATGTCCAAAGGCCAATGCAGGGTCCCCCAAAGATTAAGAGGTGCAAAAAATTATGAGTGAAGGCACTTCAAGAGATCCACAAGTTCTAAACCACTGTGGACAATCTCATTCCCCGTACACCCTTCTAGCATGTTGTACATGAAATAGCACAGCATTACGAGAGTGATGTGTGTTTCACTTCACGCGCTATGGGAGCAATTCAGGAGGCAACGGAGCAGATGATAGTAGGTCTTTTTGAAGATGCGAACTTATGTGCTATCCATGCCAAAAGAGTAACAGTGATGGAAAGGACCTTGCACTCGCCTAGCGCATCCGCTCCGATCCCTCCCTTAGGCCCTAGATGTTGTTTAGGTTCATTTGGTGTAACCTGAATCATTTTGTAAATCTCTGCCCTTTGAGGCCAATGAATAAAAGATATTTTTATGTTCTATTACTGTTCCCATGTTATTATACATGTTACGTGATGCTTTCCATTAGTTTATGCAAGTTCAGTGTGAATTTGAGTGGTCAAATGATGTTTTTTCACCGTGGTGCAGAAGACAAATGTGTTCGACATTGCGCAGGGAGCCCAAAAATGGCAAAATCTGCTATGGCACGTATGGGGCTTGTTTGACGTCAAACAAGCCCCATACGTGCCATAGCGGATTTTGCCATTTTTGGGCTCCCTGCATGATGTCGAACACATTTGCCTTCTGCCGCGCGGTGAGATTCTTACTGGATTGCTCAGAAATGACCATTATAGCGCAAATATTTATGATCGCATGCTTTTGAATAGAATAGTGAATGAAAATATTAATGCCAACAACAATTAAAGTTACAAAATACAATGACAGTACAAATTAAATTTTGTAAAAGAACACAAAATGGGGCACTGTATAAAAATTATAGTTGTATTCATATAGAATAAAATTTCTATACAATAAGGCTTCAGAGCCTATCTCTCTTCTCTAAAACACTGAGAACATCAGGCTTTGAATTCCCAAATACACTCCTAGCTCTAAACCTATTGATAGAGAGTTAATGCTAGTGTTCTTGCTGGCTAGGGACATGGCTACTGCCGTCAATGCCATACCTTGAAAATTGGTTCCAAAGGCATTGAGGGCAGCCATGTAGTTCACCAAAATGACCTTGTCAACATTGCGAGTGATGTCAACATGACCAATCACTCTTAACAAGGCCTTGCACTTCAGGAGGTCATCAGTGCCATGTGGAGAAAACTTGTTTTGGTTAACCACGAAGAACCCTTTTGCTTGGCCAAGGTAATGTGCCAGTGAGTGATCTCGGCCTAAGCTACTGCAAACAAGGCGTTGCCAAGATGAGAATAGGTGGACCTCAAATGCCTCCTATAACAGTCCAACATTACATTAGAATTCAATTAAAGCAAAAGTATACCAGGAGGGAAGAAATTCAAAGCTCATATTTCCTTACCACTTATGGAGTCATCATGCTCAATCCCTTCCTCTTTGTCAATGAGAATGGATCTAGAGGCCTCCTACTATCTGGAGTGAGATGTGGAGGCTTCTTCTGGAACATCAGGTAGGTTAGAGTAGATCGATGTCTCTGCATCTTTGATTTGGGCCACTGTTAAAGCAAGAACCTCTTCTATTGAATCATATGCTCCCAAAAACCCAAGTTCTTGCATAATCATGTCCACCTCATATCCACACAGGATACCAAGAGCTTCATCCTCCCGGAGACCAAACATAACTTCTATGTCATGGAGAAAGAGGTATTGTTCTCCATCGACAAGAAGGGGAGCAAGAAACCATATCATTGTTGTGGGGTCAACAGAGGTGGTGCCCTAGGTGGATGGAATTTGAGAAGTAAAATGGGGTCCAGGAGGTCGCTGGAGCACTTCCAGGGCCAATGCAGCTTTCCGCTCCTCAGCTTCGTCATCTATGGGCTCTTCATTGTAGATATTGGGCTCGTCTACAGAAATAAGAGGATCGGAAAGGGCAGGGGCAAGGTCAAGGATTGAGGTCGAGGCCTCCTCTTCCATTTGTCCCTCCTGGAGAAGGAAAATAAAGGTCATTTCCCAAGATAGGAACCTATTTCATGTGTTTCCGATGACTCCACATGTTAGGAGGTCATCAATGTCCACCTCCCTAAACCCTAGGGGTGTGAGCTGGGCCCGAAAGCGATCTAAACTCTTCACAAACCTGGCTTATTGATTGAACAATTAATTCAAATAATCAATTGGGACCCATCTTTTTGTAGACTCATCAAGTTGATATGCAAAACTTGCGATGTAGTCTTGCATGTACTTGATGAGTTCTTCAAAATCATCTCGGGCTCCCAAGTAGGTGCCTAGGACATCTATGCTCGTATCAAAAACTGAAAATAACTCCTCCTCTTTATCAATTAATGGAGTATGGGAGATGAAATCATGGAAGGCAGACCTAGCAGAATCCATGGTAGTTTGGTAGCTAGGAGAACTATGGCTATGATAGTGAAACTTTGAAACTAAAGTAACTTTATAACCTATGTATACCCAAATGTTCTAAATATAAAAAATAAAAAGAATTATAAATTTTTTAGGAAAAACTTGACATTGACATGAAACAAAACCATTCAAAACATTAAAATTAATTGCACCACTATTAATTGGAAAATGTCAAATTCCACAATTGTTCCACCCCACATTTTCTAGACAATCTTCAATATTGTAGGAGGGATAAAAGTGGCACTATGCATGAGCTTTTATGCACACTTTCCTACCTTTTCACCATTTAAGGTAAAGTGAAAGGACTTAGACATGCCATCCTCCATGACCAATAGGTGTTCCCACACATCCCTGAGAGTCCAATGTGACGTGACAATCACATTCTTGACATCTCCTAAATGAGAACCAATACATAAACTTACCCCTATATTATCATCATCGTTAGAGTAAGGGGGAGCCAATTGCCACCTGTTTTCTTCCAGTGCCTATATTGGAAAGCAAAATATAACATTTGGCGGGAGATGTGGTACTTGACAACCACATTGTCCTTACATACATGGCATTGAAATAGATCACCCTTTTGTTCACCTGACCTACTTCCTCAATTCACCCCAAGCAATTCCTCAAGGGCATTCTCATGTAGGCACTTGCATGACCACATGGTTTTTGTTCTGTGCATCTGGATATTATGAAAACAAGAAGCAAAAATGTGCAGAGGCATAAACCAAGACAATCTTACCAATTTAGAGCCAAATGTAAACTTCATGGCCATGCCCACATCCTTTGCAATCTTTTCCTTATATGATTGCATTGTTCTTGTGTCCACCATGCTGCAATCCATGTCTTCAAGTTGTGGTGCTGCAATGCATTGAAAATGGCCATAGCCTGATGCCATCCTTGGAGTAATGTACTTAGCATTATACCAATAGATATTTCTATGTTTCAAAGCAAAGGACTTCTCTCTAGCATGAATTTGCCTTCCTAAGTCCTTATGAATGGCAGTAAACATACCTAAGAAGCACTCGATTGGTTCCCACTCCTCAAAGTCTGAAGGAAATACATCTGCTATGCACAAGTGCTATTTTAAAATACAATTTCAAAATGACTCATTACACTGGTTCTATTTCAAAATACAATTTCAAGCTGACTCATTACACTTCAAAATCTTACACAAAATGTAGACTTACAATGCAATGGTATTGTCAATTGATTGCTCGATGGAGGAAGGTGCATATCCTTCCCCATGTAGATGTGTTGCACCTTTGCAAGCAAACCTTTCTTCCCAAGCTTGAACTTCATGATGTGGCCCTTCCATTCATGCAAAAGATCACCTCTTTTGCTCTTGGGAAGCTTATGTGGACCCTTGGTAGATCCTCTCATGACTATCCAATCATTCAAGCTGTAGGTGCAAGGCACCCATTCATGCAGTGCATTTTTGCTCCTGTGGGACACAAAGTACATGTATGGTCTCCTCACCATGCTTGTATAGAGGTCACAACAGCAATAGTGGACTAGAAAGTGTAGCTTGGAGGGAGAGAGAAGCTTCAATAGAGGGAGAGAGAGGGAGAAGGTATAGAGGGTGCAACTAAAGCTTGAGAGAAGCTCCAAGAGGTGTTGTAGCTAGGAATGGAGGGAGAAAGAGTAGAGGGGGATGAGCAGCTACTCGAGGAGGTGTTGTAGCTAGGAATGGAGGGAGAAAGAGCAAAGGGGGATGAGCAGCCACTACAGGAGGTACTATAGCTAGGAATGGAGAAAGAAAGAGCAGAGGGGGATGAGCAGCTACTACTATAGGAGGTGTTGTAGTTAGGAGTGGAGAGAGAATGAGCAGCTACTACAAGAGGTGTTGGAGAGGGAGAAAAACAATGGACCAGAGTAGGAGGGGGTAGAGAAGATGCCAAATGACTTCCCACATTTAAAAAATGGAGGCAGAATGGAGCTGGACCAGAGAAGAGGAGGGGTTAGCAAGCCAAGAGGGGGGGAAAAATCACCCAGAAGGGCCCACCGCCTCTTGAATGACTTGTAGGTTTGTTTGGGGGAGGTGCATATGGGAGAAGGGTCAAGCATGGGTTGAGGGGGGGGGATGGTTTGAGTGGTCCCCGATGTAAGAGGAGTAGCCAATAGGGGTTACTGCCCACCCTCCACCTCAACATGGCATTGCCCCACAAAAAGGAGCACTCCCATTGGTACACCTCAAATACCTCACTAATCCCTTGAAATTAGGAAACACTAATTGGGGACCCTTTGGAGACCCCAATTCTCCCCTAATGGAGTCAAGAGGAGCTTGCAAGAGTAGGAGGAAGGAGGAATAGGCATGAGCGTGAGGGAAGATGAGAATGGATGAGCATGAGGGAGGGGAAGGAGCAGGAAAAAGCAGCAGGGGGGGAGGAGGAGGATGCATGTGGGAGGAGGGAGGAGGAGGAAAAGCCAGCAGGGGGAGGAGGAGAATGCACGTGGGAGGAGAGAGAAGGAGGCATGTGGGAGGAGGAGGGGGGGAGGGAGGAGGGAGGCAATGGGAGGGAGGAGGAGGAGGAGGAGGAATGGGACGTGTGGAAGAGGAGGAGGGAGGAGGGAGACAAGGAGGAGGACGGGGGGAGGAGGAGGGAATTCAAATTCAAAATTCAAAATTCAAAAGTTTGACTTTGGAGGATGGGGGTAGGAGGGAGAAAGAGGGAATTCAAATTTGAAATTTGAAATTTTGACTTTGGGAAAAGTTCCCCCTCCTTGGTGTAAGAGGTGTAAGAGGTGGCCCCCTCCTAGATGTAAGAGGTGTAAGAGGTGGGATCAACTGGGCTTAACCCACCTAAGTAGGGGGGGTTAGGACTCCCTTGGACCCCACAAGAGTTTTCTATCAAACCATGCCTTCCTTCTGTGCTTTTTTTGTTGTCATGGCATGGTAGGCAACTAATCTGGTCTCTGTATGCTTCTCTAATTGGTAGAGTCTTTCTTTCAGTGATTCATGATCTCCCATATGTTCTTGTATTGCTATGCATAGCCTAGGTATTACAAATTCAAGTGGGACCACAGCTTCAAGGCTGTACACCAATTGAAAAGGTGTATTTCTTGTACTGACCTTGAGTGTGGTTCTATATGCCCATAAGGCTACATTTAGTTTCTCTACCCAATCAAAATGCTTTGGTCCTACTACCTTGGTGAGGACAGTACATAGAATTTTGTTGGTGGATTCAGCTTGTCCATTCCCTTGGGGTAGTAAGGTGTGCCCTTTCTATGGATCACCATAAAGCCAGACAAGAGTTCTTGGATGACCTCATTGACAAAATGTGTGCCTCTATCTGACACAATTTCAATGGGACATCCAAATTGGGTGATCACATTTTCATACAAGAACGTTGTTGTGCTTTTGGCATCTGCCTTTCTGATGGCTTTAGCTTTAGCCCACTTAGTAAAGTAATCTGTGGCCACAATGATGTAGTGTGCCTATGTTCCTTTTGCTGCTAGATCAATTGGGACCCACAAAATCAATCCCCCATTTTTCAAAGGGTTTTTGTGCAATGACTATTGTTAGGGGATTGAAGTCTTTGTGTTGTGGTTTAGAAGTTCATTGTTGGCATACATCATAGTTTTTGACATATTCATAGGCATCTAACCAAAGTGTTGGCCACTAGTATCCTACGAGGACTTTTCTTGCTATTGCTTCCCCTTGGAAATGTCCACTTGCAATGCCTTCATGTGCTTCACTGAGGATTGGCATGATCTCATGTGGCATTACACATCTCCTTGAAACTTGGTCCTTTCTCATCTTGTATAGTTGTCCTGCAATGAGTTGATAGGGTGCAGCTTTTAGAATTAGTTTCCTAGCATCCACTGCTTTCATTTCAAGAGGTTTTCTTCCTGCCATTAAATACCCAATGATGTTTGCACACCAAACAGGCACAGCATCTATTTGAAACAATGCAGCATCTAGTAGGTCATCTTCTATTCCTTCCAGCTCTTCTCATGTCCTCAATCGTGACATCATGTGATTGGCACTGAAATGTTGAGCTCCCTTTCTCACCATGATTTTGAAATTGAATTCTTGTAGCAGTAGAAGCCATCGAGTGTAGCCAATAGATAGTGTCAAATTTCTTCATGTTGTAGATCATTGCCAAGGCTTCTCTTTCTGTTGTGTTGTAATTCACCTCCGCATCATTTAGCTATCTACTTGCAAAGTATACTAGGTAGTCTTTGTTGTGTTTGCCAGGTTGACATAACACACTCCCTACTACATAATTGGAACCATCAGCATGTACATGAAAGTCTGTGTCCCAATTTGGTGCCATTAGAACAAGGGCTATGATCAATCTCCACTTGAGGTTTTTGAATGCTTGTTCGCATTCGTCTATCCAAATGAAGTTGACTAGGAGCTTGTATAGGGGCCTTGCAATCATGGCTAACCTTAGTATGAATCTTCTATAGTATCCAACATGTCCCATGAAGACTTGAATTCCCTTGGCATTTAGCGGGGGGGAAGTTCCATGATGATCTTTATTTTGTCCATGTCAGTTGCAATCCCATGTCGAGAGACTATGTGTCCCAAGACTACTTTGTGTGTGACCAAGAATTGGCATTTTAGAGGACTCAAAGAGATTCCATACTCCTTGCATTTTTTAAGCACTTCTTCAAGGCATTTCAAGTGATCCTTTTTTCCTCAGTGTATGCACAAGTCATCGAGGAAGACTTGTAGGAACTTGTTGAGAAATTCCTTGAAGGCGGTGTACATTACCCTTTGAAAAGTAGATGGGGCATTGCATAAGCCAAATGGCATGACACTGTATGCAAAAATACCCCATTTTGTGGTAAATGCTATCTTTGTCTGATCTTGAGGTGCAATTTGTACTTGGTTGTACCCACTGAACCCATCCAAGAAGCTATACACTTCAAATCATGCTACCTTTTCTAAAATTGTTTCAGTAAATGGTAGGGGATAATGATCTCTGATTGTTGTTGCATTGATGTTCTTGAGATTCACACATATTCTGAGCATCTTGTTTTTCTTAGAAACAATCACAATTCCTGACACCCAATCGATATATTTGATCTCGTAAATGAAACCAGCCTCCAGTAGTTTTTCTAGTTCTTCATAGACATGGGTGCCATACTTGGGATTTGTCCTATAAGGTCCACATACCTTTGGTTTGGATCCTTCCTTTATTGGTATGGTCTGTACTGTAACTTCTAGGGAAATCCCTTTCATTTCTTTGTAGGACCAAGCCATGCAATCTCTATTTTCCATTAGCAATGCTTTCAATTCATTTTCTTCTTCTAGAGTGAGTTGTTCACCGATGTACACAGGCTTTTCTTCTTCATCATCCAAGGCAAGTTTCAGTTTCCTTGTCTTGGTTGGTCCTTCATAAACTAGGGTATCCTCAATATTCTCTGTTTCTTTGAGCTCTGATTCCTTGATTGCTGGCCTAGGCATTGCTATTTTTGCTTCTCCTCTAGTGTAGTTTTTAAGGTAATCGGGAACTTCCCTTAGGCCTTCATGGCACTTTGAGTTGCTTGCTTGGCTGCTAGCTCCATTGGAATATGTTTGGTCCAATTCACCTGTGTTCCCTTGTTCTTCTTTATTGTTACTATTCACCTTTGTACTCTTCATTCTCACATTGGGTTTGAACTTTCTAAGCCTTTTGCTTTGTGAGACCAGTCATGGATTTTGAATAGGAGTTGCACTCCCAAGGAGTGGTTCCTCGGCCATACAAAGACCTTCAAGCCCTTCAAGATCCATTTAAAATTTGGGGACTCAGGTGCTTTTGTGGGCTTAGTCAAGTACAATTCTACCACTCTTGTCTACATTCTTTCGAATTCATTGAAATGCTCTATCTTGGCCTTATGGCACTGTACACCCTCCTTCTTTTTCCTAGACCTATTGCTTTTGGATTGTGATGGAGGGTTGATCTTGGAGAATTCAATGGCCATGAGTGCCTATAGGATTGCCAAGTCATTGTCAAATACTTGGCCTTCCAAGGATGCATTATCAACTTCTGTTTCAAGATCCCACTCTATGTCGGCACCGTAGCCTTCTATTATGGACTCTTTAGGGTCACTGTCCTATTCGACGCCTGTCATGAAGATTGGCATTTCCACTACTTCTGATTCATCATCCCAGATTGGTGCTTCTAGTTGTATCATTTGGGCATCCACATCTGGCAACATTAGATGTGTTGTTTTACAATTATCTATTGTAGCCAACGTCTGTATCCAATTGTTGATGTCACTTTGTGTATCCCCTTCTATGGGCTTTTGTGCATTGGTAGGTTTAAGGGATGCATGACTAGTGGCCATAGTGGAAGAAGTGTCTTCAACATTTCTAGGAATAGTGGGTTTGATTTCCCCTATTCCCAGATTTATCTTGACAGCGGTTTCTCTATTTTGGATAGTGATCCTATTGGTACCCCAATCATGGAGTACCGATGCTTCCCGAAGCCATGGTCTTCCCAACAATATCAGGTATGCTCTGGCACCCTTGGGAAGATCCAATATAGTAAACAGGAGTGTGAATCTTACTCCAGCAATTTTTGTTGACACATTGTGAATGATACCTAATGGCTTCCTTTTCGTGTGGTCAGCTATAGGCAGATGTTAAATGTGGCCTTCTGAATTGGAGGTAGGCCCCATTCTTCATATATCTCTCTTCCCAGAATGTTTACTCCGATTCCGCTATCCACTATTGCTGGGTATTGACCAAAGGCTTTATGCTCCAACAGGATGGTTACATTTTTTATGTCATCCCAAGTACCAAATTTTACCAAAATTATCTTTTCTTCTTTAGGTGGGAGGAAGTATTGTGAAGATTCAATCCATCCCTTGAAACTTTCCCACATTATAGGGAAATTTCTTAGTAAGGTTCCAATCGGCATCGTGAGACTGGGCAGCTTATCAAGCTTGCTAGTGCGGTGCCATCCCATTGGGGATGTTTTGCATGTTGCTCTATTACCTCTTGGATCAATCAATGTGTCAATGCTAGGTGCTGATGGTGCTTTGACCTCTGTTGCTGCTGCCATCCTATCTACCTCAAATTTTTCTTGTTCTTATTGAACCCATTGCTTCAAGGCTTGGTAGCACGTCTTTTCCATTTTAGCATTGGGGTATGCTTCCTTAGCTCCTTGGGTGGAACTTTCTGGTGGATGTGCCAGGCATGGTCTCACTATGTTGTGGGATTGGCATGGCTTGTTTTGCTAAAGGGCTCTTAGCTTTTTGAGTGGAAAGGAGTTTTTGCCATGCTGCTTCTTTTGGTTGTCTTGTTATGATCAAGACCAGTTGTGATGCCACAAGTCTATGATTTTCCACACTTATCAAGTTTTACTTCCATGGTTGGCTAAGGCTTTGTTTTTAGTGAGCAATCCATGCAAGCATGCCCAACTCCACATTCCCTGCACACAGGTTGGAATGAAGTGGGGTTACCCTTGTGTGGGCATTCTGCTATGCAGTGGTTTTCTCCACAACCAAAACATTTGATGGGTGTTCGATATGTGGTCGGTCTTACTTGATTTGCATACACCGGGATGAGTCCTTCAGCACCATCCATGTAGTACATAGGGTATTCTATTTCATACTCATAGTGAGGTTCCAGCTCTTCAGTTTGGAGTTGCACCGCAACTACTGGAGCAAGATTGGGAGCCCGTGGATATTGCGGAGGATTGGGATTCCTCATTAGTTGAGGCACTTGTGTTCTTACCAGGAGTGGGTTGAGACATGGCACTTGTGCATTAGGTGCCAATCCCGGTTGTCTATAGACTGGGATTTGTGATGGCTATTGGTATTTTTGGGGCTAGGGTTGTGCTACCCTCATATTGTAGAAGCAAGTATTTACACAATGCCCTATAGCATTGCAAATGGGGCACCATAAGCATGGGGGATGAGCCACTTCTGGTGGGTTAGTCTATTGCTCAAGATTAGGCATTCATTGGCTATATGGTTGGCAATACAATGTGGGCACCAAATATTTTCTCTCTGTGGGTACTGTGGTGGGGTTAAGAGACACGCAATGTTTGCTCGATGGCCTGCATCATTTCTTCTTTTACTCTTAGGGCCATGGCTTCCACTCTGTCTTCGGTGGCGCGATCTTTGTGGGAAGTGCTTCCCTTCTTTGAAGATTTCTTGTCGTGATTGACTTGATTTATAGCCATCACTATCACTATCAGAATCAATCATGCCATCCTCAATGTCAATTGCAGCTTCATGAGCATCGTTGAAATGTGCATAGCTACTGACTTTTTTCATATCATTGCGAATGGATTTTTTCAGGCCAGATATGGACCATGCTATGAGGTGCTTGTCATCCGGACGGGGATCACATTTTTCTATTAATCTTTTCATTCTTCCAAGGTATGTTCTGACCTTTTCTTTCTTGCGCACATCTATATTGCGGAGTTGTAATGCGGGGTCATCTTGCAGCCTTTCTATCTGGAATCTTCTTCTGAAGTGGTCAGATAGCAGTGCCCATGTGGCTCTCTCCTCTACGAGAAGGTCGAGGTGCCATTCCAAAGCCCCATCGATTAGGGTTATCAGGAACCAAGCGACTTTGGTTTCTTGACTGGTCGCAACATGCTCCGTCGAAGAGTTGAAGGAACCTGGCGGGGTCCCCTCGTCCATTATACTTTGGCATTTCCAATTTACCAAAGTGTCATCTACCATTGTTGTTGTTGCAGTTGCATCATTCTTTAAGGTGTTTTAAAGGACTTTGATCGTCACAACTTATTGCTTCTTCAATTTTCCATGCTGCTTGTTGATGGTGAGAGGTTGAATTCTTGAAGAGTGACAAGGGTCAAAGAAAGCTCCTGGAAGTAGTTAGGTTCTAGTCTTTTTCCTGATCTCAGGTGCATAAACAAGTCCTATTTGTGACTTTCAAGTGGGTGCATATGACTGCGAAGTCCGATTATGATTTTGCCTTCGTGGACCCAAAAATGGTCAAAAAGAAGCAAGCGGCGGGTCGAAATCAATGTCTATGTGAGGCAACTACCGGAGCCCAAAATTGACGATTAACACTTCGAAAAACTTCATTGTGACAATAGATCTTTACATGCATGAAATCTAGGTTCAATCTGGGTGCAATTTGGTCTTTAAACAGCTATGATACACACTCCCAAAGAAAGAATAAAATGGTTAGGGGGGTTAGAGATGCATTAGTGTCATAGGGACCGTTGCATTAAAAATGTGCCTAGGATTGTTCCACGTGAGTGGGAAAATATGCCGATGCAGACGGATTGTCAATCGGAGATCTCAACAAAATCTTATGAGCAAATTAGTGCAAAAAAGGCACCTACACGAGGGCACAAATTAACATGTTTTATGGATGCCTAAATGGTGTGGGATTGGCTGCAAAAAGTTCCCATAGCTCAATGGTTCCATGTGTGAAGTTATGGGTCAATCTAGTCCATCAATCTGGGTCCAATTTGGTAAAAATGGTCCTTTTTTTTTGCGGGGGGGCCCTTGGCCTTAAGTTTGGTGTGAGGGTCCTAAACTATAACTGGGATGGATTAACTAAACTAAGGAAGTTAAGCTAGTTGCTAGTTAAGCTAACTGTGTAGTAAGAGTAACTATCCTAACTAATTGCAGTTAGGTTACTAACTGGAATCCCATTAATCTAACCTAACTTGAATCAAACTAAACTAAACCTAAGTTTTCCTAATCTTACTATAGTTTATCTAACCTAACATAGGTTAGTCTAACCTAACCTATCAAACTTAACCAAACTTGGTTAAGGTTAGGTTTTTTTTCTCCTGAGGAAGGGGGACGTCGGCGGGCGGCGGATTTGGAGATGCAGCAAGGGAAGGGTGCAAATGAGGGGGGTGGTTTTTCGAGATGTAGGAGGGGCAAGGCATTGCAAAATGGTGGGGGGACGAGGTATGGAGGGCCTTTAATGCCCTGGTGGCTATGGTGGTTTGGTGGGTGGTCGGGCGACGGGCAAGCGCCACTGCTACTGGCATCATTGCCAGTGGATCTCGCCTCCTCTAGCGCGCGGCTCCATGCCTGACTGGCGCAGGGGCAGCCAAGCCCCAAGGCCCTTTAAGGGCCTTATATAGATAGATTAGAGAGAGGGAGAAGAGAGGGGGGGCAGGGGTGAGAGAGAGAGAGAGAGAGAGAGAGAGAGAGAGAGAGAGAAAGAGAGAAAGGGGGGAGAGAGAGAGAGGGGGGGGAAGAAAGAGGAGAGAGAAAGAGAGAGAGAGGGGGGAGGAGAGAGAGAGAGAGAGAGAGAGGGGGGGGGGAAGAAAGAGGAAAGAGAAAGAGAGAGAAAGAGAAGGAGGGGGAAAGAAAGAGGAGAGAGAAAGAGAGAGAGAGAGGGGGCGAGGAGAGAGAGAGAGAGAGAAACAGAGAGAGGGGGGAAAGAAAGAGGAGAGAGAAAGAGAGAGAACAGGGGGGGAAAAAAAGGGGAAAAAAAGGGGGGCAGAGGAAAGAGAGAGGGGGGTGAGGGGGATGGAGGGAGGGGGCGGGGGATGTGGAGGTAGAGGTGGAGGTGGAGGGGGGGATGGGGGTGGAGATGGGGTGGGTGGGGGTGAAGGGGGTGTGGAGGTGTGGGTGAAGGGGGGGATGGGGGTGGAGATGGGGTGGAGGGGGTAAAGGGGGGGGGTGGAGGGGGTAGGTGGAGAACGGGGGGTGGAGGAGGGGATGGGGGTGGAGATAGGGTGGGTGGGGGTGAAGGGGGGGTGGAGGGGGTAGGTGGAGAAGGGGGGTGGAGGTGGAAAAGGGGAGTTGGGATGTAGAGGGTGTAGAGAGAGATAGAGAGATGGTGGAGTGGAGGGTGATGGAGATGGGGGGTGGAGGAGGTGGGGGATAGAGAGAGATAGAGAGATAGTGGAGTGGAGGGAGTGGGGGATAGAGAGAGGTAGAGAGATAGTGGAGTGGAGGGTGATGGAGATGGGGGGTGGAGGAGATGGGGGGTGGTGGAGGAGATGGGAGATGGAGGGGGAGGGGGAAAAGGGGAGATGGGGTGTAGAGAGAGGTAGAGAGATGGTGGAGATGGGGGGTGGGGAGAGGGAAGGAAATGGGAGGTGGAGGAGAAAAAGGGGAGATGCGGTGTAGAGAGAGGTAGAGAGATGGTGGAGGGGAAAATGATGGTTACCTTGAGTGGGGGAGATGGGGGATGGACGAAAAAAGTGGAGGTGGTGGGGAGGTAGAGATGGAGATGGAGATGGACCCCCGGGTGATGAAAAAAGTGGTGGTAGAGGGGGGATTGACAAAAAAAGTGGTGGTGGTGGTGGTGGAAATGGTGGATGAAAATTGGAGGACGAAAAATAGAGAAAGATGGAAATTATGAAGGCTTAACGGAATTTGGAGAAGGAAGTGGCTAGCAAAAGTATGGGGAAAGAAATGAGAGGGGTTGGTGTTGCTTTTATAGGATGTGGAGGGATTAAGGGTTAATTTTGGGTGTTTAGTGTATTAGTGTGATTTTGTATGTTAACATTATCTTTTTGCATTATTTGGAAGCATTTTTTCACTCCTTTGCCTTGAGGGATGTACCTTGATTTTTGTAGGGGGTTCTTTTTTGACACATGCAAGCACGTGCTCCGCTTTCACTTCAAGCGCTAACCTCCCCGACAGCGGTACCAAATGTTGTCTCTGTTTTAACCAAGTGCAGGTTCTGAGGGTGCTGGTCACCTATAGTGTTCACAAGTGTAGCATAGGTCCTTGGGTCGTGTTTCGATGAGAGATGTAGGCTAAAGCGTGGAAAGCAGATCTCATGCGTGCGTGAATGAGAAAGAGGGCTTGATTATAACGATTGATGGAGGCTCTCACCTCCACGGGAGTTCAAGGGTTTAGAAGGGGATTTCTGGGTTAGAAATGGGGACAGGGTTGAGAGAGTTAACTAGGAGTTCCAGGGTTCAGAGGGGGTTGCACGGTTTAGGAGGAGTCCAAGGTTGAGGAGTGGAGAGCTAGTCTCCTTCGCGGAGTCGAGGGGTAACTTGGATTGAGGAGGAGGGAGGGAAGAGGAGGAGGAGGAGGAGGGAGGAGGAGGAGAAGAGAGGAGGAGGAGGAGGGAGGAGAAGGAGAAGGAGGGAGGAGGAGGAGGAGGAGGGAAGAGGAGGGAAGAGGAGGAGAAGGGAGGAGGAGGAGGAAAAGGGAGGAAGGAGGAGGAAGAAGAAGGAGATGGGAAGAGGAGGAAGGAGGAGGAGGAGGAGGGAGGAGGAGGAGGAGGGAGGAGGAGGAGATGGAGGAGAAGGATGAGGGAGGAGGATGAGGAGAAGGGAGGAAGAGGGAGGGAGGAGGAGGAGGGAGTTCAAGGGTAGAGAGTGCAAGGGTAAGGGCATGCTAGAACACAATAGTGTAAGAGAGCATGGACACAATGGAGATCAATCACATGAACACAATAGTGAGCTTGAACACTGAACCCCAAAGAGTGGGAGCTTCATTCCATTGAGAGATATTTATACATGTTGGTCTCTCCACTTTTGGGGGGGACCTTTTGGGTCTCTACACAAAGTGGGGGGACCTTTTGGGTCTCTACACAAAGTGGAGGGACTTTTTGGGTCTCTACACAAAGTGGAGGGACCTCCGAAAGTGTAAGCTTTTAGTATTTCTCTCTCTAGATTTAGTATTTCTCTCTGTAGATCCTGATTTTGCAAGTATGATTGGATCTTTTCTAGAGAGGATTTTGGCTATCCTCATCCTTTAAGATTTATCATACCATCTTTCAAGCTCAAGATATTACAAGCGGAGCTTTGCCGCTACTCTACACACACAATGCTCTCATAGTTGTTGTCCTAGACTGCACTTCTGGCCCTTGTTGCCACAGAGTTAATAGTGGATTGTGTCGAAACAACTTCTTTCAACTACTTATGTAAAGAGAAATATCAAGAATGCAAGCTCACTAAGTAAATACGTACGAGAGAACTATGAAGACAGAGGTGAGGAAACGAGGTGTTGCCTTATAGAAAGCTTGTGAGGGAGCTGCGGGCAAGTAGCAGCTGTGAGGGAGCTGCACGGGAGCTAGGAGGGGCAATGTGAAAGCATGAAGTAAGGCACAAGACCAATGAGGCACCTGCAAACTAGCTAATCAAGGGAGGCGAAGTAGAGAAGCCACAAAGAACCAAGACTAACGAAGGAGTCAAGTAGGTCTGTAGAGGTGAGGTTGGTGAAGAGCAATATGTAAGAGAGATGAGCAACCAACCTTTTAACGTAGTCAAGGCATCAGCCAAGATCCATGTGTTACTTGAAGGAAGCTTACCATGTCATGATAAGTAAGGTCGTGGGCGGTGAAGCAAAGGGTGGATTGGGAGGTTTAGTAGTTTAGGTTAAGGAAAAAGAGGTTTAAGGGATTTAGGTTAGGCTTAGGGAGTTTTGGAGAGGGTGAACTGAAAAACAAGGGGTGAGGTCGAAGTAGTACTTCAAAGAAGAGGTGAAACAAGAACTTTGCACGTGCAATGAAGTCGTGATTAGTAAGTGAAGTGGTGGTGGGTGTTAGGGGTTTAACTTAGAGTTAGGTAAAGTTTAAGGATTAATTATTGGGGATAGTAGAGTAAAAAATGAAATGGAAAAAGGGTTTTGGTGTTTTTTTTTTTAAGGCAATTTAATAAAAACAATTAAAGGCATGGGACAAAAGGGGATAATAAAAAATTAAAAAAGTGGGATTTTTGTTAATAATAGAAAATAAAACAAAACAAAGGGTTGAGGGGCATTATAAACTAGGGGTTAAATCAATATCACACTAGAAATATTATGGAGAGGTTTATTTAAATTTTTTTTTTTTAATTACTAAGGATTGGTTAGGGTAGAGATTAAATACGAGAGGAGCAAAGTTTAGGGAGGTTTTGAAAAGACAAGAAAGGACAAAAAGAAGGGGGATTGGGGGTCAATGGGATAAGAATTTGTACATGTGCAAGAAACATTTTACTAAAACAAATTTTGGGTGTGTGTGTGTGTGTGTGTGTGTGTGTGTGTGAGGGGGGGGGGAGAGGGAGAGAGAGAGAGAGAGAGAGAGAGAGAGAGAGAGAGAGAGAGAGAGAGAGAGAGAGAGAGAGAATAAGGGGGAGAACCCAAGTCTTTGGGGGTCAATTGCATAGGGGATGATGTGGATGCATAGGGGGGAGGAGGGGGAAATTTTATATTAATAATAACACATTATTTTCCAATTGGGTTAGTTTGTATGTGTTTTAACTCCTAGGCATATATAATTATAGAGAGTGAGGGAAAGCCTTGTGCTTGTGTAACAAATTTCAACATAAACAAGGTTGGTTATTATGTGCCTCTGTAAAGGCCATTTTAGAATGAGTAGGGGTGTGTGTGTGTGTGTGTGTGTGTGTGTGTGTGTGTGTGTGTGTGTGTGTGTGTGTGTGTGTGTGTGTGTGTGTGTGTGTGTGTGAGATTTTAAATGTGATAGTCAGAGAAATGTGTGTGTGTGTGTGTGTGTGTGTGTGTGTGTGTGTGTGTGTGTGTGTGTGTGTGTGACACACACACAATAGTTTTGCATGAGTTTTGCATATTGCATATATCTTTGGGTGAAAGGATACTATTTTACACATGCATTATACTTTTGTATAGTACCTATAACTTATGATAAAATGGACACATGAGAGAGAGAGAGAGAGAGAGAGAGAGGAATGTAGATTAATATGCTTAGGTCATAAGGGATAACAAAATCATGTTAATTTTTCATGGTTTCAAAATGAGTCCTTGGAGACGTGCAACCCTTAGCACCCCTTTTGCTAGCAAAGGGGTTTATTAACTCTTGAAACCTCTTTTGTTGGGCTTCATCATCATAACTTGCATTGGTAGGGTGGATGAACCCTTTGTCACCCCTTTTTCTAGTGAAAGGAATGTTGAACACTTAATTAAGCTTTTGGTGGCAAGGGCACTTTATTAGCCTACTAGAATGTACTAATGGTAAGATATGTTTCACCAAGACATACTTGGTCTCATAGCATCAAGGGAAATTAATTGTAATGCACATGAGCCTCTTGGAATCCAATGATTGTAGGAAATGTGTGCTCTCAAATGAATGCCACCATGACCCCTTTCACACTAACCAAGGGCGCAATGCACCATGCATATACTATCTATCTTTTTCATTATAATGTATATAGCACACCATGCATATACTTATATTTGGAATGTAGCCTTCTCTAGCTCTTTTTTTATGTTGGGAGGTAATTTTTTTAACTATAACATCTTGGAGATTCACAGATCTTTTTGGAGGGAATCTAGTGTTCCCTCGGGATTACAAAAGTCACTCTCTTTTTTTGGGCTTCTATCCATGGAGGGATTACAATGAATTAGTGGAAGAGCATCTTTGGAGCTGATCCCTCTTGTCCTCAGTGCTCTTTAGCTCCTGAATCTATTCAGCATTGCCTTTCGAAGTGTAGACAGGCCAAGAACATTTGGATCAGGAGTAGACCCAGTACACAGATTTCCCTCCTCACCTTTCTTCATTACTTTGGGTTCTGTGGCTTGCCTCTCCTATACTGGGCCTTGGATCTTTTATGAGTGTCAGGACTCCTCTTGGGCTATAAGAGAGAGAGAGAGAGAATTACCATGCCAAACATGAGTATATACATGATGCAGTGCACCACAAGAGACTCTTCCTCTAGAGGAAGAGGAAGAGGAAGAGGAAAATACTACATTTTTGAATAAGAGTGGAGGCAAGAGGACTTCAACTAGCCAAGATGTTGGAGTCGAGAGATTTAGTGGGACGCATGAAGAGCTTCTCCATGATATTAAGGGGGAAGACCAACATCATGATGAGAAGGAGGGGAGCAAGCCTCAAGTATGTAGATGATAGTGAGAGAGGTGGGGATCACATTGGTTTTGAGGCCAATGATGCCAACTTTGAATTGGCAAGTAGGGGAGATATCATTAGCGATGGAGGGTTTTTAGTTCAAATTAATATCCTTGAATACCCTTAAGTACACCAATCATTCGTTCAAGGGTTAGGTGGCATGTAGTAGTCCTTAAGGTATGTGGGGACTCCATACCCTAGGGTACATCTCTAATGTTATGGTTTTATGCTATTTTCAATTGATTATTGTAGTGGTTAGATTGCATGTTGTCGGAAACACTTTCACTATGATATGTTTGCTTGTTTTTGAAGCATGGATACGATAATGACTACAATATGTAGCTTTACATCTTTAGTATATGCTTGAAGGAATGTACTTGTGGTATGACAAGGACAACACCATAACTGTAGTGTTTTGTGGTTTGTGGTTTTGGTGCACATGCTATGTTGGTATTCTATTTTGCTACTACGTGGTTGGTAAGTTTTTGTGCGAACCTTGGAGACAAACCTAGAGGGTATGGGGTGGAAGCATCAAAAGCGTGCACAATACCATTTCTCTAGGAAAGGGTATATCATGAAAGGTGATTGGAATCAAGATCTAAACTATAAGCTCGTGGGTTTGAACTCGGGAAAAAATCATACTCCTTTTTCTTTGTTCTTCACTATAGCCACTTAAGAAACACTTGATGGGTTCATATCCAATTTTGTGTTGAGTTCAATAAGAATGTGTGCATAAGAGAGAGAGTCTCAAATGATTGAAAGACGGGTTTACACACATTACAAAAATTGGGACTCAAAAAGGACCCTATAAGAGAGATATTATAGGATGTAATGCTTAGACTCACAAACCTCTTGAAGTAGCTTTCCCATATGATAAGGGCAGGGAGAGTAAACCCTCTCATGCTCTCGCAAAGAGATATGCTTGCCTTCTCTTAGGAGCACCTCCACTCATGGAATATGGAAGAAGATTTCGGGGGTTTCACACTCGTCTCGATGAACGAAACCAGTATCCTAGTCCGAACATACTTAGACGGATAGATGCGGACCGAGGCAGAGGTAAAGCCGGCTTGTACTTTTTGACTGACAAATGGGATCCTGCCACCGCAACAAGACACCCTTGGAGTGTGAAGCCTGCCTAACTGAGTTGCTCACCAAGTGACCCCCACACCTCGTTTCCAAAGCTACGCGAAGGCAATTACGAGGTGGGCGACCTCGCATTCCCCCCCTCCATCCGGCCATTACGATGGGGCCAGCCTCGCATCTGCCGGATGGACGTGGGCAATGCGAGTTCATCCGCAGTATTTATATCCGGGCTTCCTCTCAGTTTCTCAACGATTTCTCGCTCCCACTTTAGCCTCTGTTCCCGTTTTTTGCAACACTGGTGATCGACCCACCCACCTCCCAGGTGTGCTTTCCCTGCTTTGCTGCTTAATCCTTTCTCTGCGATCATGATGTTACCGTTTATATCCATGTCATCGTTGATGTTTTGCATAGAGCTACATCCCCGTATGTGACGAAATACAACGTAGATTGACTTGATTTAGATGTGATTGCCTGCTTTGTCTACGTTGAGAGAGATGGTGCAAAGATAAAGGAGAAACGAGTATCATATTGTATGCAGCCTTAAGGGTAAAGATACTGACGACAGTTCGTCTTCCGATTAGAAACTAGCATAGAGGTTGTTTGCGAGCAGGTATGATGGAAAGGGCCAGGCCAAAGCAAGGAAGAGGAGTATCGATTGGGGGAGACGAATTGGAAGTGTGCATACCTGCTTTCTAAGAACTTGAAGGAAGAATCACCACAATGCTTGGCGAAGAAATTCGATGATGCTTCAGGAAGCACATTGTGTAACTACTGCATTTCCTTGAATCTTCTGTGTCATTAATACGCTGTTTGCTAACGAGGCCATTGGCCGTCTTGCTTTATTTCAATTCTCTGCAGCGATGGCAGCAGCTCCACCAGAGAAAGAGGGAGCCATCATCTGGACAGGCCACACCGAGGCTTTGGAGAAAGCCGTATCGCTCCTGAAGGAGTTTGGACTTCCATTGGGTCTTCTACCACTGGAGGAGGTGATTGAGATCGGCTACGTGAAAGAGACGGGCTACATGTGGATAATCCAAAAGAAGCAAGTGGAGCACGAGTTCAAGTCAATCAGCAGGCTCGTGAGCTACGATACCGAAATCAAAGGCTACCTGGAGAAGAACAAGATCAAAAAGCTGCAGGGCGTGAAATCTAAAGAGCTCCTGCTATGGCCCCCAGTGAGCGAGATCACCGTCGACGAGGCTGATCCTGGCAAAATCAACTTTAAGAGCTTCGCAGGAATCACGAAGACATTCCCGGCGGAAGCGTTTGCAGCTGGGCAGTAATCCCGAAGGCCTGCAATGCTGAATACAAAATCCCCAGCTTGGTCTTATGTAGCTTGTTCCAATAAGGAGCTTTTCTACGTTAGGCATCACTGAGTCAAGCTTGATCACAGAATATCAAACTGGGGCTACGATAAAGATTGACCTCCTTTGTTTTGATTGATCTTGTCAACTTAATGGTCGGACAATCAAAATCAGTTCACGTATATTGAATCCATGGAGTGAGTGCAAAGATTTTGTAACTTTTAAGATTGTTCTTTTATTCTTTTAAGTGGCAACCTCAACTATCTACTTGTGGAGAGGGGATGTCTTAATTAGTGCAACACCTCCCCACACGAGTGCTTCACTTTTCACGTTTGTTTTTGGTTTTATAAATCTAAGTTCCTTGTTCCTCTTGGTAACTACTCGATGCTTTTTAAAAACCACATTTTAATGTATTTTGCACCGGTTGAAGGTTTGACTTTTTGTTTCACCATAGAACCCATCTTTGACTTTTTTGTTTTGCATTGAAAAAGCTATGGCTTGTATAGGTGGCCACACGAGATTATTTGGCACTTATGTTTGGCAATGCCTAATGATAGAATGGAAGTCAGGATGTGACAAGATTTTGATAGCCTAATGTAGAAGCACAATACAATTAAAGGAGAATCGGTACTCATAGCTTACATTCCCATGTCACGTTGAGCACAAATTTTGAGCTTGTTTCATATACAAAATTTGGCATTAGGGCTAGATCCATTTATCATACGAAGGTTGATAGAGATTCTCAATGTGCCCTAAAAATATATTTGACTCTTTTAAAGTGTTCTTGAGTAGTTCCTCCACTAATCTTAGTAGTTAAGCAAAATAAGAAGGCAATTGTAACATAGTTAGATGTGGGTAAATGATGGGCTATGGCCCCTCTTTACGCTATAAAATCCTTCTACTATCAAGTTGCCAAACCAAATATTTTGTCATCAAGAGCCTATTTCCCATTCATAGGCTAATATTTCCCATAAGGGATCTAAATGTTCATCCATAAAGGCTTGCTAGAACCAAATTGAATGGGTAGGCTGTTCAAACCATTATTCCATAGAAACATATCAAGGAAAAGGTGGGTCACTCCTATGAGATCTCAGATCTATTCTGGAATTAATCAAGTGTATTCTAAGGCTAGCTCTACTTTATCTCCAAATGTGACTCCTTATCCCAAGCAAAATGACTCTCATATGACTGCATGATTGTGTTTCTATGTCCATGTGCTGGAAGGGATATGTTTGTATGCTAATGTTAACATGACTTTTGTCCTTGACTCGGGATCCAATAGGCAAAGTGTTTGAATAGTAGATTGGTCTACAATTTTTGCATCTGCTTTGCCTGGAGTGCCCGTAACTAAGTTGGCTACAACTATCATGGGAACTATTGTGGCAGTGCTTGAGCTATCAACTTACACTTTTCCTATACCACATGTCTCTAGGATCCAAGCTTGTTCTCCTAGCCACATGATGTCACCCTTATCATCCAACTCATTTCTTTTAGGGGGTACACATGGGTGCTCCAAGGGTTGGTCTAAGTCTTGAAGGAGAGCTGGAATTTGCCTGATCTTGGATACACTTTCACAAAGTGCTTTATTTTCTACTCAACTCTATTGCAGCTCGATTCACACTCCACTCAGCACCTTAATGCACTCTTTCCAATGCACCAATAGCTTCCTCTAGGAGGCTATGGTTTCTCAGGTTGTCTTAAGGGAACACATGGCCTTGTCATATTGGTGCAACAAGTAGCCATGGTCAAGCTGAGCTACTCATCATCTGTCTATAGCTGGGCAGCTTTCTATCTATCTCTTTTCCCATGTCTATAAGAAGATCAAACTATGTCATCACACTAGCTCCTCATCCCCCTTACATACCATGCATGTTCCTTGCACTCGTGGAACAAAAGCATGTGGAGGTATCCATGTGTTAGCAATGTGATGCTTGGTATGAGCTGCCTCCATGGCTATTTCTCTAAGCTATTCTTAGTTCCTAGTAATTGCCTCTAGGCTAAAGAGGTCTTCAAAGTTAAAGAGGGGTGTTTATACCCTCATCTAGTACTACATGTCTAGGAGGAAGCAATCAAGGTGCTTGCTAGGTAGGCTATGGAGAGGGGAAGTGAAATTTTTGGGTTTGGTATTGTTGTTCATCCTCCTCCTCCTAGAACATTCCTTCCTTGGATATTTCTTTGCCATCCTTTTGCCCCTCCAAAGTGATAGTTACAGCTGGGATTACTCAATCACCTCCATCTTGTGGTTTTTGATTTGGAATCGGGCCCTAAAGATCATTGGATTGGGGGGTGGTCACTTGAGAAATGTAAGTATACCATGAGAGTTCAAAATGAGGGGTATTTTTTTTCTTGAAACCTACATAAATATATTTATATTAGGGGTAATGTTATGCATTCTCTTTATATTAATAGGTAGGGTGCATTTATTCCCAAATTTCCCTTAAGTGTTTTTTTTAACTAGTGTCTCATGTAGGGTGAGGTGTAAGAGCACTAAAAATCTGTGCATGCATACCAAAAAATTTTGACATTCTAAGCATCCACCAGTCGTGTGCATCACACATAAATGCCCATATTAGAATTTTGAGAGTCTGTGTTGATCATATGATATAATGTCCATTGGAGCTAATAAAAAACAAGCATTTCATTTGTGATTGAACCGTGATTCTCAACACTTCCTCTCAATCTAAATGGAATGTAGAAAGAATGGATAAAGTTAGAATGAACCTAGGAACCCATTGGGTGCTTCCTACATGCTAGCTCAGTTGGATTTTGGAGCTAAGGAGTTCTTGTTTTTCCTGGGAGTGTATATTCTCTCACTATGCATGTGTGAGCTCTATCTGTGAGGTGGGTTGGTTGTATCATTGTTTGAGCAGTGTGCTCAAAGAGGTGTAGTCCTCAACCATGCAAACCATATCCGATGGGAAAGATAATTAGCACACCTTGAAGTGCATGCAATCATAGTCACGTGCATTACCCTAAACTTCACAAAAAATGGCTACAACCAACTAGAACTGGCATGATGGTTGAACCATCGGGCTTGGAAAGGAATGTTGCCTCTCTCTCTCTCTCTCTCTCTCTCTCTCTCTCTCTCTCTCTCTCTCTCTCTCTCTCTCTCTCTCTCTCTCTCTCTCTCTCTCTCTCTCTCTCTCTCTCCTAAGATTTCATAAGATGCAAATGAAAATATACTAGGATAATGATTTGTGAGGAAAAAAGATAGCCAAAGACAACATTAGAAGTCTGACTGACCTATGTTGTTTCAAGAATATGTATGATGTGCTCCTCTTGTTGCTTGCATCCAATCTCCAGCCTATAGACATCCTTCTTGTTTGCAAAAACTCTTGTGTTATTATACCAAAACAATGCAATAATGACTTCCTCACTTAGGTAGTCTCTCCTTTTATTTACGAGAGTAATTGATGCCAACAAGCTTCCCACATTCGGCTGCATTGCTTTCACTGGATAGCCAATCTCTAGAATCACATTGGTCCTTCTAATGGACAACATATTTGATGTTGTGTGCCCAAGTTGTTTTGTGTTTAATATATATGAAAATAACATAGCTAATTTTGCCCTATTTACAGCAAGCTTATCTGAAGTATCCACCCCTTTCACATTGTCAAGGCCATCCCTTAAGTGAGAGAGTATGACCTCATGGCCATGCAACTCTTGGGGATTGGAAGAGTGGACACTTGATGAATCCTCGGGTGTAGGGTAAAGCTATTGAGGACCTGAGATTGATGTTTTTGCCTCAAATGCTCCCGCCAATTTTGAAACCACAGCTTGTGCTCTTTGTTTTGATGGCACTGCTCAAATCGGTGCATCTTTTGCCTCTGAGGCTAGTTTCTTGGCAAGGATGCACTTTTTCTAGCGTTGTCTCTCCCTCCGCATTTGTTGCAAATGTTTGAGGGCAAAGGCGACTCGGAGGGTAGAGGCATTGAGGAAAATGGTTAGGGTTAGTGCTAAAAGGTCGATTCATAAAGGGATCTTAAAAAAAGACTAGGGGGATGTGTGGGGGGGTAAATGTAAATTTGTAAGGTATTTTTTTGAATTAAATTAAAAAAAAGACGAAAAAGGGAGGGGTTGGGGGAGCGGGGGGGAAATAATATATAAAAGGTTTTTAATAATTTGATGAAAAAATAAGGAATAGGGGTAAAAAAGGATAATATATAAAGGGTTATAAGAGATATAGTGATTGAAAGTGGTAATGTGAGAGAAATTAGTGATTATAGGGGGATTATAAAGGGAAGTTTTTGGAGAGAATTTTTAAGGGGATAATGAAAATATATATATAAAGAAAAAAGATTAAGAGAATAATACAAAAAAAAATTATAAAAAAAGGAAAAAAAGGTCATAGAAGGGGATGTTTATAAATCTTTTTTTTTAATTAGAAAAATTAAATAAAAACTAGGGGGAAATAAAAAAGAGATAAATTAGGATAAGATAATTAACTATTTAATATAGGAAAAAAGGGGGGTTTTTTATATATGCTTTATATTTTTTTTAAAGGGGGGTCAAAAGAAGAAGCAAAAAGGAAAAAAGAGAGGCTTTTTTAAGGAATACTAAAAAATATAGAAAAAAAAGGGGAGGGTTTCTATTTCATAAAGGAAAGTATGGGGGGTTGTTTTTTTATTATCCCACCAACTTCCAAAGGGTGATGAATAGTGGAGATAAAGGAAACAATCTAGGGGGTTTTTTTCGAAAGGGGGGGTTTAATAAATATTCTAGAGAGGCGGGCAGTTTAGGTGGCTCTAGGGAAAGCCTTAATTTGAGTGCTATTTGGAGAAAAGATAGAGGATTTTTAAATGCGGTGAGTGGGGGGGGTTGGTTTTTTCTTTTTTTTAATTAATTAGAAAATTAAATAAAAAGGAGTAAAGGAAAGATAAATTAGGACAAGATAACTAATTAAATGAAAATATAGGAAATTTTGAAAAAAAGGGGGGTTAAATAAGGGAAGTGTATGTGTGCGTGTGCATGTGCATGTGCGTGTGCGTGTGCATGTGCGTGTGCGTGTGCGTGTGCATGTGCGTGTGCATGTGCGTGTGCATGTGCCTATGCATGTGCGTGTGCATGTGCGTGTGCATGTGCGTGTGCGTGTGCGTGTGTGTGTGTGTGTGCGTGTGCATGTGCGTGTCACCTCCGGACACATCTCACACTCTGGTCACATTTCTTATGGAAGCCAAACAACTCTTTAAAAAAACTAGTGGACTACATAGCCCAACACAAGCCCCTACTGACTGAGCTCAAGCTCACAAAGCATTCAGATACATAATACATCCAATCCCACAATTCACCGGACAACCACCCACAAAGTGGCCACAGTCAAAAATCTTATCATGTCTTCCCAAGATCAACATCAAGTACTAGAAATGATGCAACCCATCTCCTGCACGTGATCATCCAAGCACTGCCGTTCCTTTCTACTCACAGAGCACACAAAGCTCATATACTCCCGGTTCCAAGGTCCTTCCAGACCCCCCTAGAGATTCTTCCATGATCGACTACTTGGAGTCATCTCTTTGAATTCTGATCTTACGTAACACCCACATCTTGATGGTCTTCAAGCTTCCTATAGAGACTCCATCTATGTCTCAAAGCTTCCAAACTCACAGCGTGCCTTTGCTCACAGCTCTCCTCCTCACCATAATGATGACTGCCTTTAAAAAAAGCCTCTAGCCACATAGAAGCCGGATTCCAGAGCTCCCTTCGGCTCCCAAGCCTTTGGAATCCTCCAAGTGATTCTCACCACCCCGAGTTCACGTATCACCCATCCACAAGCACGATCCCTTTGCCTCTCATGGCGATGCCTCTCCCTCTATAGTCCTCTTGCTCATGGAACAAGCTTCTCCCCTCCACTACGAGCCATTCTTGCGTGGTTCCTCCTTCCTTCGATCCCCTCCCGCGAGCTCACACCCTTTGCTCCTTTGCTATCCATACGCACCTCCCTCATTGACGAGAAGCTCCCCCTTGCACAACCGCTCATATCACCATCGATGGCTTCTCCTTTTCTCGGGTCATTCCCATAGGCAACCAAGTAGCTCTTCCTCCAAAACAATCGTTTACCTTCTAGCCGGATTCCCCACATACTCTACTTAGACTGCCTCCACCACCACCGTGCCTATGACCTCTCCTCCCTAGACCTTCAGTCACTCATGGTTTTCCTTTTCCCTTGCAACTCCCTCATCTCTCAACTTCATCCCCTCCACTACGAGCCACTCTTGCACAGTCTGTCCTTCTTTAAACTCCCACCAGTGAGTTCTCGTGCCTCCTCAACTCAGCTTCCCTCCAAGGCAACCCCTAACCTTTTGGCCTTCTAGCTTGCCCCCCTCTTCAAGCTCACCAAACTTTCCTCCTATCTCCAATCTCCAACTGCTCCTCCCCTTTCAGCAACACACATTCTCTTACAGCCGGCTCTTTGTGAGGTGCTTCCACAGTCTCTCCAATGCTCATCAAGCTCCCCTCTTGTCTCTACAACTCGCCCTCCTTCTCCATCAGCGTATTGCGATCCTCATCTACTCCTTCTCCCACACAAACCTCTCCTAGATCCCATCGCCTAGCTCATGATTCTCCATCTAGCTACTGTCGCATCCCCCTAGCTAGCCAAGGAGCCCTCATCGACCTCTGGCCTTCCCCCCCTAAGATCCTCCTCGTCCTGTAGTAGCGACACCTCTATGCCAGCCCAGAATCCCTCTATGAGCTCCCCTCTTTATGGTTCCCCCCCCCTCTCCTCTGAGCTCACCTTCACCTTCTCTGTGAGCCCATGATCACCTCTGCAATGCTCCTACAACCCCAAGCTCCATGTACCATGCTTCCTCATCAACGAGAAGCTTCCCTCTTCTATTATGTAGCCACATGCATGGATACCTTTTTTGATTATAGCCACGTCACCTTTGCCTTTTCACCACTCTCCCAATCCTTCAACCTTAGACCAAGGTGCCTATATTCCAACCTTAGGCACAACACATTTGCACGTAACCTTCTAGCACATTTTTATTGCTTGATTGCCACACATATAGCCGCATGTCCGTGAAGCCCACAGGCCATGCAATTATGTTTATCACCATCATTGTGATAGGGACGTAGTGGGATTTTTCAAAGGCCATACAAGGCAAAATTAGGGGGGTTTTTTCTTACCAAAAGAAGGGAAATGTGTGTGTGTGTGTGTGTGTGTGTGTGTGTGTGTGTTTACATTCAATAGTCCCACTTTGAATAGAATCATACATTTCGGGTCTACTCTAGTCATGTCATATAAAAAAAATGTATACTTAAGAGCTTACCTGAATTTGAGTTTGGCACCTACTCTACTGCATCTCATATGATACAATAAGTCCAACCAGCAAGAGTCTTCTTAAGTCTGAGTTTGAAGCCCAATCAATATTCATTGACACATGTTACAGTTCAGCTCTATAAGTAGCTAAAGATTATAAGAAGGTATAAGGGATCAACCATTCCACTTTCAATTCTCACTTTCTTCTTTGAGTAGGCTACCCATTCATTTAGATGTAATTGACCTAATGTCAAACATAGGACCAAGATGAATTGAAGCAAGATTTATTCATGGTATGGTAGAGAAGAAACCAATTACTTTAAGCAAGAAAACCTTCTACTAATATAAAATTATGACCAAGCATAGTAGTGGCTATCCACTTGTGCATCCTACTGCTTATTGGGATGTCTTTGCTGCTTACAACATGTTGTGGACTTTTCAAGAAAAGGAAACATTTATTACAACCAAACTTACTTCAACAATTTAGTCTCTTGGAGGCATCAGAAATTCCATGTTCAACTCAGCTTGATCATAATCCGTGGACTTACCAAAAATTTTTGGTGTACCCAAGCCTAACCAATCTTGTGTTGGAGGAATCTTATATACAGCAAAAGCCCATGTAAGTTTCCAACAAATTGTCAAGGTCCCTTTCACAAATTCAAGATTGAGCCTGAGAAAGTATGTACTCAAATGACAACAAACCAAACTTCAATTCATGTTTTTGAATCCATTAGAATAGCAAACCATATCGAGAGAAGGCAAGGACTTTTCCATAGTTCAATCATATATTGATTCTTTTGTAAGGGAATTGTAGCTTCCTATTGTTACAAAAAGTCTTGGTATAGTCCCAAACATGTTCTTTTTCTTATGACCAATCATTGTATCTACCTTTGAGAGATTGTGTACAATGACCAGCAAAGCTTATACACAATTTCAGCAACCCAATTGCACCTACACCGGATGATTTGAATGTCCATTTGTGGCTACGAATCCATCATCAATTCCTAGTCTATTGCGCCTCCCATAATCATTAATCACAGGAGCATTGTGTGAGAGCATATCTACTAAATCTTCATTTATGTTATAGGCTAAGAATGTTGGGAATCAATTCCAAATACTAGCGCAGGCCTATAAATCCCGAATACTAATGGTGGATTCATTTTCCAGAACTATCATAGTTACTACTACGCTTGTGTCTGAATATATATCGAGCTTGAATCAAGGACAGCAAGCATATCGAGTCACTTCATCATCTTACCAAAGGGAAAACCATATATTGAATGATGAATAAAATATGCACGGATTTTAAGTGAAACAGGGCAACTGTACAACGCCTCTTTTATCCATGATAACAAGTGAAAGATTTAGTGCAAGAGAGCATTGATTGCTATAGTGGATAGATGAAGGTAGACAAAAAGGGGGAACTTACTCAAACCTATCCATCGGAGAGATGAGCTCGTCAAACAAAGCAACACTGCCATGGCATTTCAGATTTTCATGGGGGACTTCATAGCTCGTGCATTTCAGATTTTCATGGGGGACTTCATAGCATCACGAGCTACTTCCATATTTGCACAACGAGAGAGAAAAAGAGGCACAAGGGCCATACCTGGGGAGCCACCATTGGAGTCTGTGTTGAAATTAGGGCAAGTTGTGAAGAAATCCAACCGCCTTACTTTGGTGAGGATTGGTCTTCAATGTTACACTATGGGAGTGGCAGAAGAAGGGGTTCTGAATCATTGATGGTTCTAAGTAGGATAGTTGAGGGGATGGGAGGTGTTGCATGTGCTACCTATCTTTCTATTTTGTAGATGCATTTGTGCTAGGAAATCTTCACTGTCTCTCCTCCCATTTTAAAGCCTATGGCATGTGCTCGAAGCTGGATATTTTAAGAGCTTTAAAACCACTACATGTTCATGCATTTACCACTTCAACTATCATGCTTCATGGCTCTTAGTTAGATATCACATGGTGTACCTCAAGATGTACAAGCATAACATATAGTCCACTCAATCAAATGGTGTACTTGTATTAATTTCAGGCGCTTGATGCCAAACCCAACCAAATGTTTTGTCAATTGAAAAGACATTTCTAGATAGAGAAGATATAGTCATAGTACAAAAAGGGGCTTCATGCTCGACATAGAAACGTGTTCTATTACTGCCAGACATAAAAGAAGATGTTGCTCTTTTCCACCGTTTGATTGTTCTATTATGCTCCAGCCTCCTGCTTTATATCTTTACAAGCTTGGTAGAGCCTGTACTTTATTATAGAATATACCAAATTTGGGACATGTTGGCATTGGATTTACCCATTGCTTTTTATTCAACCAAAAAGCCCAAGGCCATATCACACTTATTTTGTATTTTAGTGCATTAAAAAGTATGTACTATGAGACTGACAAAGAAAAAAGACACATATTGCCACACTCATCAAAAACCCATGCTAGTCTTTTTGTATAGCACCATCCACCTGAAAATTATCATGTCCACCCTGTTTTTCAAGTAATATACACAACCGCCAAAAGAAACTATTTGAGATGTGTCATAAGAATGCACTCATACTTGATGGACATGATACTTTACACATGTGAATCCAACCTATGTTGAGGCATATGTAAATTATCGTACCCATCGTATATGCTTTGGATGGTCAAAGTCGCCAACAAACACCATTTTTCACTAGTGCTATGAGAATCTGAGGTGTGTCATTCGAATGTGCTCATACTTGATGGGCACGATACTTTACACACGTTTTCTGTAAGTTGGAATTTAAAAATGCTAACCATATAGATGACTCTAGATGGCTTATGCCGAACAATTTGAGTACTTGGAGGGCTAAATTTGGGTCTCATACGAGGAAGTTATGTTAATTTATCAAATTCCAAGTTTGAAATATTAACTAAACTGGAAGGGTAAAGGGGGGGGAGGGGGGAAAAGGAGAAAGGACGGATGGGAAGGGGCGGGAGGGGAAAGGGTGGAAAGGGGGTAGGGGGAGGGGAATGGGGGAATGGGGGGAGCGAAAGGGGGAATGGGGGAAACGGGGGAATGGAGGAAAGGGGGGGATAGGGGAATGGGGAATGGGGGGGAGGGGAATGGGAGAAAGGGGGAATGGGGGGAGGGGAAGGGGAAGGGGGGAAGGGGGGAAGGGAGGAAAGGGGGGAATGGGGTTTAGGGTTTAAGGTGTACGTTTTAGGGTTTCAGTTATAGGAAATAGTGTTTATGGTATAGGAATTTGGCTTTAGGATATAGGGATCAGGGTTTAGGATTTAGGGCATAGCATAGAGTTACAAATATTAGCCTATGAATTTGGTTTAAGTATAATTAAAACTCATTTACAGGTTTTTAATAAGTTGGAATTTGAAAATTCTTATCCTATAGATGACTTTAGATGGCTTATGCCGATTGATTTGAGTACTTGGAGGGCTAAATTTGGACCTCATACGATAAAGTTATGTTAATTTTGAGCGAATTTATCAAATTTCAAGATTGAAAGATTAGCCACACTAGTTTGGATAAGCTCCTAAATTCATCTTTGGGAAAATACTCGCCCTTAAAATTTTATCTTGGGGAGGGTAGGGAAGAAATGAAATTAATGGAATGGAGAAGAGGAAAGGGGGGGGGGAAGGGGGAGGAGGAAAGCGGGAGGGGGACGAAAAGGCAGGGGGAGGGTGAAAGGGGAGAGAAGGGGAGGGGGAGAGGGGGGGAAAAGGGGAGAGGGGGAGGAATGGGGGGAAAGGGGGAAGAGGGGGGAAGGGGAAGGGGGAAGGGGAAGGGGAAGGTGGGGGGGGGGGGGGGGGGAAGGGGGATTGGGCAATGGGGAATGGGGGAATGGGGGAGGGAAGTTTGAATTTTAGAGCGGGAAGTTTGAATTCCTTGAGGGAAGTATATTGACTCTCACCTCTCCCTCTCCCTTTTCAATCACATGTATCTTCATCTGATTTTCAGTTCAAGCTTTCTCTTTCCATTGTTTGCCCATAGATAAGCCTCATTTCATCTCTCTTTTCCATTTTCCAAGCATGGCTGACATTCCCATGTTCTATGGATGGGTTGAAGAAAATCCAAATGAGTATCTTGTGGCCTTCAAGCGCCGTTGTGTTTCTCTCAACTTTCTTACTGAAGATAGATGGCTATTGGTTCTTCCCACATTTCTAGAGGGTTTGTGGCTCAAGTGTGGTATGAGAAGCAAGCCGACGACGTTCGCCAAAGCTGGCCAAGGTTAATAGTAGTGATGATTCAGTATTTCAGCAAAGAAGAGGAGCCGGAGAATTTGTACCTGCAGGTGGCAAACTTGAAGCTGTCAGAAGGTGAGACAGCGCGTCGATATGTGGATCAAGTGGCCGTGCTCCTAGACCATTTAATCACCACATAGAAGGACAATGCCAGATTTTGAGCTGGAATGAATCAGCATGTGCTGGGCTACCTTGTAGTAGGAGCAAGTGACGAATTCCACCTCAAGCTTAAATGGGAAAATCTAGAAACTATGGTGCTAGCACATGAGATTGCTCAAAAGTTTGATAAAGTTTAGTCTGACCCCGCTTTAAAGAAGACAATTGTCCCTCCGCAACCCCCTCAATTCTTGCAACAACGACCTGGGGGTTCTAACTCAGGGGCATACCCCCACCCCTCATCAGGATGTATATACCACCTCCACCTCAAATGTATGGCCCTCCCTTAGATGCTTACCCTCAACAAGGAGTATATCCTCAACCTCCACCTGGAAGATTTCCCCAGCCTCGCCCATGAGCCCCCAACCTTCCTACTCCCCCGGCCCCTCTTGCTAAGGAACTCGGAGTCAATGACCTAGCTAAGGCCCTGAATGATCTTCAGCTTGAGATGGTGGGCATCAAAAATTAATCCAATCACCCTCCAAGAGAACGTGCCAATGTTGTGTGCTATGAGTGCCACCAGAAGGGCATTATCGCACGGAATGCCCCAATATTCCAAGGGTGAATCTTCTAAGTGAGTCAGGCACTGAGGATTCTGACATAGGGATCCTTGACCTCAGGAAAAGAAGTACCACCTCGGACCCCTCTCCAAACTATGGACCGGGCCACCCTAGGAAGAAGGTGTCCTTCTCAGAGCCCTCAGATGCTGAGATGGTAGACCCACTAATAGAGAAGACTAAAAGATCTCACAGGAGTAAGTGGTCGCCCTCCAATTTTCCCATCGGCTCAGGGCAAGAGGACTATTCGATTGTTCAGGACCTTGCTCATCGGTCTTTGAGCATCATGCTCTCTCAACTAATAGCATTAAGCCCTAAGGTGAGACGTGAGCTGTAGCAAGGGCTCTGAACAAGGAGGAGCAAGAAAAAGGGAAAGGTATGAGAGGTCTCTTCTATCTCTGAAAACCATGTGCATGCATGAGGTACATGGGCTAGCTCTAGGTCCTTCTGATGTGTTGGCATGTACATGTAGATGGTGCCTATAGTGGGCTAGAAGGAGGGGTTGTTGCTCTTGCAGGGGGCTTTTGGACTTGGCTGTGGAATCACTACTGTGCAGACTGGGAGAGCATTTGACAACGATGAGCAGTCTTGTGTGAGCAAGAGAGAAGCCACAATGTTGGGTTTCATCCCATGAAGAAGAGAGGAGCAACGGGGGTGCTGCAACGAGAGTACGGTTTGGCTAGTCTTCAAGTGAGCATGCAGTTGCTCCGAGGCTGAGGACAGAGAGGCCATTGGCTAGGCGGGTGTTGGGTACTAGCTATAGAGACCTCAGCTATGGAGGAACTCCTGGGATGGTGAGCTGCGACATGAGAGCTTGGCTCACCTCAGATTTATGTGATTCCATTGGGAGCTCATGAGTGGCAGACAGTATAGTTAATGGGTTGCTTGCTGGTTATAGCTAGCACCTTATGACTTATATGGTGTATAGTCTGAGGTGCACTTCTAAAGT
This sequence comes from Dipteris shenzhenensis, assembly GCF_047967505.1. Classification (NCBI taxonomy): domain Eukaryota; kingdom Viridiplantae; phylum Streptophyta; class Polypodiopsida; order Gleicheniales; family Dipteridaceae; genus Dipteris; species Dipteris shenzhenensis. The sequence continues at coordinate 30,836,277 of NC_141598.1, read as the reverse complement.
AAATTGTGGCAAAGATAGACGGGTCCTTTGAAGAAAGTCTCGTTGATGAGTATGTGTTAGCATTGGCTAGATCCCATATCCTCACGGTGTGCTAATGTGGGCTTCTCTCACAAGATATCGTTTGTTGGTCACATTGAGAAGGCAGATGGTGTCTCGCTCTTGCATTGAGCTTGTGGTAATTCTCGAAGGTAATGGTTTGCTGACAGAAGATGTATGAGTTCCTATGAGCAGTCTTGTGTGAGACTAGAAGGGCTCATTGTTGTGATTGGTTGCATACAAGCTGTAGGCTAGTTCCAAGAAAGGAGACAACATAGGAGCTATGGGTCACAGACAATTTGGTGCACAGGTAGCTGGTATTGGCCATGTGTGAGTCAAAGAACTTTTTGTAAGTGTTTGATAGCATAGAAGAAGGATGGTGTCTATGAGGCAGTTAGTTCACATGATGACAAAGAGGTCTCGGGCTATTCATGATTGATCTTGTCATGGGAGATATTAGCATGGGATTCATAGGGGAGTCAATGGCAATTATGCAGATTTGAAATCTTCAGTGTGTTGTGCATTTAAAATCATGGTTCTTGTGTACTTCAATGTCTTCTCTCAGTCAGTTTGTGGCAGTTTGTTTGGAGTTCTTGTGTCAAGGATACATGCTCTAGACTCATGCTCTATCTATGCAAGTTGCCCACACGCTCTTGATCCTACTAAAATCTTCACTTCAGTTGTTTCTACAGATACAGTTAAAGTAAATGATGGTATTATCTCTTCAGCTTGGGGCAGATTTTCTTGGCATCTTGTTGGAGGATTTTCATGTTGAGATTATGCTTTCCCTGGTTCATGGAGATTATTGGCCAGTGGTAGTGCATGGGAATGATGAGGAGTGGGTTGAAGTAGAATGGCTTCCCCAAGACATGTGGCCTGAAGATGTACTGAGTGTTAATGTGTGTAGAGATGAAGACTTTGTATGAGTGTTACTTTGCTTTGTGTTTTGTTTTCCAGTAGCATATTTAATGGATGAGAGTGGCTATAAAGGCAAGATTGGCTCTATCACTTTTGTGCATCTACCACCATCAATCCTCTAGTAGATCCAAGAGCTTGCATAGAGCACCTTTCGTGGATTCTTTGATCTAGATTCTAGTTCCCCATCTAAGGGTGTGCATATCGTGCCTGCTGTCAACCATTAGATGCAAGTAGCAATCCAAGGACTCTGCATAATTGGCAGGGAAGAGGTTCTCCCTTGTGCCTCTTCCATGTGTAAAGAGGGAGCAGTTTTTCGCTGCGACAGTTTGTGTACACCATTGGATCAAGCAAGGATACAGCATCACTAAATGCTCCAAGCTATGAATGAATCATAGCCATTAGATTGTCCATAATCCAATGGCTATGATTTGAGAGATGAAAACCATTGGATCCCAACCATCCTCACAAGCCCACGGTTTCTCCTGAACCCTTGGTTGAGCATTCAAAAAGGGACCTAAACACAAAGAGTTTATGTTCAAACAGTGCACTAAACAAGCCCTAAACAGTGCTCTAAATAGTGCTCTAATAATCAGCTCCAAATAGCCTTCATTCTAAGAGGATCTGAGTCTTGGGAAGTGGGATAATCTGTTCCAATAGTCTATGGCCCCAAGAGGGCACAGCTAGAGAGCACACCACAAATGACTAACTGTACACTAGAATTAGTTGAAAAAATAGAATATATACAAACCCTTTTAGGGTTAGGGTTAGGGGATCTAACCCTTTCCTTTATAGCACTCTATAAGGTTAGTGCTATGCACATATGATCACGTGATGGTGCTATGCACACATGATCACACGATGTTGAGCGTGAACTCTCAACACCTTCCCTCAAGATCAACATCATGAAGTAGGCCTTCCCTCAAGATGATGATTCTGGGGAATCGAAGAAGGACTGAGCATTACATTCCATCACACCCCTTTAATGGGAATGTCCTTCCTCTGCATCAAACCAAGAGCTAGTCAGTGTTTCTCGAATAGCTCTTTACCGAGTGGTTTGGTAAAGATGTCTGCAACATTTTCTTTGCTATCACAATGCTGCAGTGTGATGTCACCAAGTAACATTCTTTCTCTGATGAAGTGCTCTCTGACATCAATGTGCTTTGTTCTGGAGTGATATACTGGATTTTTGGCTAATGCTTGAGCCGATTGATTATCACAGTATATTGTTGTTGGCTTTGACTCATCAAAGTAATCTGTTTCTGACAATAGTCTTCTGAGCCATATAGCCTCACATGCACCTGTAGTGAGTGCTCTATATTATTCTGCTTCAGTCGAAGACAAAGAAACAGTTGGCTGTTTGTTTGACAACCATGATATAGCACCTTGACCAAGGAAAAATGCATATCCCTGTGTCGATCTCCTGGTCTCATGATCTCCAGCATAGTCACTGTCACAGTATCCATGCAACCGTGGATGACTTCCTCTGTATTCTATCCCAAACTATCTTGTATCTCTGATGTATCTCTAGACTCTTTTGGCTGCATTCCAGTGAGACTATTTTGGATTTGCCATAAACTGTGCTAGTGAGCTTACTGCATAACAAATATCTTGCCGTGTGATTATATAAGAGATCCAATGAGTTGCCTGTAGTATCTGTCATTGACTGTAGGCTTTTCTGAATCTTTAGTAAGTTTCAAACTCTGTTCCATGGGAGTGGCTGCAATCTTGCAATTTGCCATATGAAACTTCTTCAGGAGACTATCAACATATTTGAGCTGACTCATGAATGTGCTATCCGAATCTCTCCAGAACTCAATTCCAAGACAATAGTGCATAAGTCCAAGATCTTTCATGTCGAACTCTGCAGATAAGTCTTGTTTTAGTTTTCTGATGAAGCTATCCTTGCTTCCTGTCACAATGAGATCATCTACGTACAAAAGTGCAATAGTAATATCTTCCCCTTGAACTTTGTAGTAGAGAGTATGAGCATATGTCAATCTGGCTGGTGGTCTGCTTTCCCTAGTAGACCGTCTGAGCTGCTGTGGCACTGCTTGTGGTGTTGCTGGCAATTCTTGCTCTTCTTCATCAACCTGTTCTGTAGATGACTGTGAAGTCGATGCTTCTATCTCCTGTGTAGGTGAGGTTTTCCATTCTGATTCCTCATCGAAGATTACATCTCTGGAGATAATGACTTTGCGGTTGATGGGATCATACAATTTGTATGCTTTGCTTTCTTCACTGTAGCCAACCATGATGCATTTGCGTGACTTCGCATCCAATTTCCTGCGATGATCATCATGTATGTGGGCATATGCTATGCAACCAAATATGCGGAGATGCCCAATGCATGGCTTGTGTCCAGTGAATGCTTCATAAGGAGTCATACCTTGTATCGGTTCAGTAGGAAGCCGATTAAGCAAGTAGTTAGCTGTAGCTATTACTTCTGCCCAATACTGATTCGGAAGATGCTTTTCACTAAGCATTGCTCTAGCACTGTCTGCTAAAGTCCCATTCTTCCTTTCAGCTATTGCATTTTGTTGAGGAGTATCTGCACATGTGAATTGTCTTTGAATGCCGTGATTTTTGCAAAAGTTCATGAATGCTGAAGACATGTATTCACCTCCTCTGTCTGATCTCATGACCTTGATTTTTCTGCCTATCTGGTTTTCTACCATGGCTTTGAATTCTTGAAATCTGGCAAACACTTCAGATTTCTCTTTCAGAAAGTAGACCCAACAATATCTGTTGTAGTCGTCGATGAAGGTCAAGTAATAAAGTGAACCATTGATGCTGCGGGTCTGGGCATAACCCCATACATCTGTATGAATCAAATCAAGAATACCTCGTGCATGAGAGGTACTTCTGACAAAGTTGGTTCGCTTTTGTTTGCCGAAACAGCATGCTTCGCAAACTTTTCCAAGAAACTGTAGCTTCGGAATCCCAATTGCCATATTTTGATTCTGGAGATCTAACAAGTACTTGAAGTTGACATGACCATATCTCTTGTGCCATTTTGCGGATAGTGGCATCTGTTGCATTTGAGCTGACATGGCATGCTTATCTGGTACTGTAGCTAGCATCCTGTATAAGCGTCCTTCCTTGACACCTTTTGCTACTAGCTGACCTCGTTTGGATTTGTCTCTGATAGTGCATTCATCACCGTCGAAGATGACTTTGTAGTTGTGTTCCGTCATTTGACCTACTGACAAAAGGTTCTTGCTGAGCTTCGGAACATAGAGCACATCTTTGACTAATCCTTTTGTACCAATGAAATTGTTCATAGGGATAACACCTGTCCCTTGAACCGGATTCGGTGTATTGTCTGCTGTGTAGATGACATTCTTTTGACCTTCTAATGGCTTCATTTCTGTGAACCATTCCTGATGATTTGTCATATGAGATGATGCACCGCTATCGATGTACCAAGGATCTTGTTCCACTTGGTCGACTTGATAGCTAAAATCCTCTTTGGGATTGAAATCAGTGTCTAGGTGCATTGTATCAGTCTGATGCAATTCCTCACTTGCAAGGAACATATTGCCATGTTCATTTGCAAAATGACTGTGACTAGAATGTCCACCATGATGATTTCCTCTTCCTCGGGAATTCCCTCGATTATTGCTGGATTGACCGCCTTGGTCATACTGCTTCTTGCGGCAATCTCTTTCATAGTGTCCAAACTTGTGACAATAGTTACATTGAATGTTTGACACATTGGTGGATGCATTCCCTCGTCCTTGGAATCTTCCTCGGTTGGAATGATTTCCTCTTTGCTGATTTTGATGTTGCTGAGGATGCTGCTGATGCTGATGCTGATTCTGACTTTGATTTTGTTGATGATGACCACTTTTCTGATATGATCTACCTCTGTTTCTGCCTTTGCCTCTGCTTCTGTCTGAAGCTGTGAATGCCTGATCATTAGAATGACCTTTACGTGCTTGAATGGCCTGAGTCCTGAGTTCTTCACCAAGTAGAACTGACTGAAGTTCTTCCAGTGTTGGAATTTGCCGTTGGATGGCAATACTCTGGACTAGATTCTCATATCCTTCTCCTAGTCCATTCAGGATTACTTGAATCATTTCTGCAGGATTCATAGTCTCTCCTGCTGCTGCAAGTTGATTGTTGTAGTCTTTGATGCAGAGTACATAAGCATGACCGGTTTCACTGCTGTTGCGGAAACTCTGGTTGATCTGGTTTCTCAGGGTGAGAATCCTGGATGTGTTCTTGGACTCGTAGAGAGCTGCGAACATATCCCATGCTTCTTTTGATGTCTTGACTGTGTTGAGCTATCCAAGCATGACATCTTGCACATTCTGCTTGATCAGGTGATAGGCATACTTGTCTTTCTTATCCCATTCTACTTGAGCTCGGGCAATGGCAGGATCTGCTACTGGTGTGGACACTGTTTGTGTAGATGTAGATCCCGATGTAGATCCCATTGCTGGTGCTATGACAACAGATGGAGTAGAGCTACTGGTGGCTGGATCGGCCAATGGTCTAGGTATAGATCCATCGACATACTCCCATTTGTCCTGAAGCACAAGAATGGTCTCCATTCGGTATTTCCATGTACCATAATTGGAGTTGTCTAACTTAGCAGATGCCTCCAGATTGAGGTTGCTAGTCGACATGGTGCAAACAATGTACTCAAAAGTGTCCTGAAAAACTCTGTATGAATCAACTGCAAATACACTAAAGATGCCAAGTGAAATCTTTGTACCGTCGGTGAAGATAGAACTGCAGTAAATAAGATCTGACCTGTGTTACAAGGCTTGTGGCAATGATGCCGCGAATAGCCAAGAGGCTTTACAAGGCTGAAAAATGATGTGCACGATGCCGTGAGATAGCCAAATAGGCTTTACAATGGTGGCATGTGTGTGTGAAATCAAGTGCTATCTGCCCACTGAATCAATCTGCAATGCCTCTGAACTCTGAAGTCTGCTCACACTGAACTGATGAACGTAAGGTTTCAGGTAATGTAATGATGTGAAATCGGATGTGAGCGTATGGACTGACTCCGAGTAGGTACTAGTCGGGAATTTCGGGCATGGCGTAGATTGGCAACTTGGGGAATTCAAAGCATCCCCTCTATGGCGATCTAGTCTACTCTGATCTAGATCTAAACGATGAAAGAGCAGCAAATGATTCCTTTTCCTTTGTTCTTTTTAAGTGCTGGGTCAGATGCGTCGATGTAGAGGCAAATGTGCGTGAAGGAAGTGGTTTTGTCGGCGAGGCTTAAATGTGAGTGTAACTTGCACCGAAATGTGCACGTGATGTAACGAGCGCGTAGAGCACAAAAAATTGAGCGACTTTTCTTTTTGGAGCACCCTCAAATTCTTCCTGGATCAAGAGATATGACTTGATCTAGGTGGAGGGGCAAAAGGAGTGCAAATGGTGCTCAATGATGATGTGTCATTGTGAGTCACATGCAGTGATGATGTGGCACTGTGCTTAGCAAGAGGTGTGCCAGTGAAGCTCTGTGCTGAGGTGGCAGGAGTGTGCACATGCAGTGTGTGCACAGTGTGCCTGGCAAGGGACTGTGCCTGCAGGGGTCAGTGCTGACTGGATTGCTAAGGTGGTAGTGCTGAGGTGGCACAGATGATGTCAACAGGGTGACGTGGCACTGATGATGTGGCACTGATGACGTGGCATTGATGACGTGGCACAGATGACATGGCTTGATGACGTGGCCTGATGACGTGACAGAGCTGACGTGGCAGTGCTGACATGGCCTGATGACGTGTCACTGATGACGTGGCAGTCGGTGGTGACGTGGTAGTCGGTGATGACATGGCAGTCGATGATGACATGGCAGTGTTGACATGGCAGGTGGATAGGTTGATGATGTGGCAATTGGAGATAAGGTGATGACGTGTCTCGTGGATAAGGACTCCACGTGGGAGCCTATGGTCCTAGCTTCGTAAGGCCAGAATCCTCGCAAGATGCTGACGGAATCTTTAAGATTCCGTCATCTTCTCCGTCGTCGGCCGTTTGGAGGCGAGCTTCGAGAGACTCGTTGATGAGCAACGCGGGTAGCGAGGGAGCTCGCAGAGAGGAGCCATCGGTGCTAGTGCTGGAGTGTTGACGGGAGCTCTCGGAGTCCGTTGGTCCCGATAGTCAGAGATGGCGCAGGAGCTACAGCTGTCGTTGGTCGGGTTGGCCGTTTAGGCTTGCTGTAGATGTTGCTTGTAGGAGATGGGCTGTGGGAGCGTTGGCATTGAAGCGGCACGATGGGCAGAGTTCAACTTAGGAGGCGATTTCGTCAGAGGCACTGCTCGTTGCAAGGCTGCTAGATGGAGCCTGTCGTCGATGATAGTAGTTGGAGGCTACAGCTCGTGTGCTTGCACTGGAGCTATGGAAGCCATTGCTATAGCAGAGCTTTGGGCTCGTTTGGCTATGGCGTTGTGCATTGTAGGCTGGCCGCTATTGTAGTGCCTTCGTTAGGGACGTTGGAGATTACGAGAAGCTCATAGGTGTTGGCCATCGCTGTTCTACCCGCCACCTTGACTCTTGAAGGATGAGATTTGGCATCGGGTCGTTGAGAAGCGGCTATTGTTGTTGATGGCGCAACATTGGAAGCTTTCGTGTAGGCCGTTAGGCAGAGCTGTCGATGGTCTTTGATGCAGGGTCGCTTGGAAGACGGGAGCTGCTGGCTAACCGTGAGCCTTCAATGCCAGAGCTTTGATGCAGGGTCGCTTGGAAGACGGGAGCTGCTGGCTGCGCCTCAGGAGCTGCGAGCCGTGATTGTTTGAAGACTCAGGAGTATGTCGCAACTATCAAGGAGTATCGAGCCTTCATCTGCTCGACGGTCACCTTGTAGACACGTTGACGTAGGAGCTTGGAGGTCCGCCAGTTGACACAACACTATAGCTTGGAAGGCCTTGCAAAGGCTTTCGGTTTCCAAGCTAAGATCATATGAGCTTTAGGAGCTCGTGAGTTGCCAAGCTAAGATCATTGAAGCTTGAAGGTGCGCCTTGAAGAAGAACTAAGACCGTAGAAGCTTGCTGTTGAGGTCTCCTTGGAAGCTTGATCTTTCTGGCTTGGAGTTCTTCCACAAGCTTGTTGTAGAACAGTTGGAGGACTCTCTTTTTCTCTCAACTCAAGAAACACTCAAATAAACTCTCTCAAATGACAGAAATCTCTCAAGAACAATGACGGAAATTTCTTTCAATGGACAGAAATTCTCTCAACGGAAGTGAACGGAAGAATCTCACAATCACTCAAGAGAACTCTCAATCTCACAATCTCTCTCACACTCTCAAGAATCTCAATGTCTCAGCGGAAGACAAGGGAGCTCTGATACCATGACAAAATATGAAGAGGGGAGAGGAGAAGAGTGGAGATGAGGAGAGAGGGCACAGCTAGAGAGCACACCACAAATGACTAACTGTACACTAGAATTAGTTGAAAAAATAGAATATATACAAACCCTTTTAGGGTTAGGGTTAGGGGATCTAACCCTTTCCTTTATAGCACTCTATAAGGTTAGTGCTATGCACATATGATCACGTGATGGTGCTATGCACACATGATCACATGATGTTGAGCATGAACTCTCAACAAAGGAAGTCTACCAGGGACTTCAGACCTGAAGGTGAATATGAGAAAGCCCAATTAATGGAACAAGTTGAAGCAATGGCACCTATGGAATATGCTCAAGCTAGTGATTATGGGCAAGAAGAGGCAAGTCCTTGAAGATCGCCTAACCAATCACCAGTCAATTTCCCTCACCACAAGGACAATCTGTATTTTAAAGGATTCATGGCAATCATGTTGGTGCAACAAGGACAAATGATGGACAAATAGAGAAAACCGATGTGGCAGCTTATGGATTAGCAACAAAAGTTATTTGGCCAGCTAGGGCAACTCACCTCACTGCTAGAACAAAGGGTTGAAGTTGTGAAAAGAGACTCCAAGGTCAAGTTTGACATGCTTTCACTCAGTTGTTGAGGACATGCAAAGTGATGTGAACTAAGTGAGTAGTAGGTTTGAGCCAAAGGGTAAGGAGAATTCCAAGGATGATGATCCCCCTAAGAAGCCTATGGAACTAGGACAGGCTGGAATTCACCCAAGTAGGAGTGAATTCATGGCTGATGCTAGAAAGTCATACCCACAACAATCTTTGAAATATGTACCTACAAGGAATATATCTCAATAAGGAGTTCAAAGTTTAGTCCATCCCATGGGACATGTCTTAATGATGTGCCTAGCTCATCCAAAGTGTATCAAGCCTCCCTTAGGAGAGGTGAATTCTTGACTCAACAATGTTGCCTACAACCAACTAGACCGTGAGGTGAGAGAAGCCATGACCTTTACTCAATTTGTGAGGCCACCCAAGGTGAAATTCAGAAGAAGTTGGGACAAGGTCAAGATTGGGCAAGGACTACAAGGATAAGATTGTCTTGTAGAAGTTCAAAGGGGAGTCTAAATCATCCAATGAGTTGTAGGAATGGAGAAGTAAGCTGGAAGACTACTTTAAATTAAGGAAGTAGACAGTGGTTTTAGACCAACTATGGCCACATGGGAAGAATTCAAACATGAAATGGTGATTACATTCTTCTCCCCTCTACTTGTTGATCAATTTTTGTGTCAATGGTATGACCTAGTCCAAACTGGGTCAATTGGACACTACATCAAATAGTTTTGGAAGCTTTCCTTGTTTGTGAAGGGGGAAGATGAGAAGCAGAGGATGACCAGATTTATGCATGGGTGCCTCAGATGTATTGGCATCTAGACCCAGGTCTTTGGATGAGGCAATGCACCTTGTTGAGCTATATGAGCCCAAATACAATCCTAGGGAGAAGTCTATTGGGATTGGGACCTTCCAAAAGCCATCTATCATGGATTATTGTGGGACAAAGACCATGGATGAAGAGAATTTTCATTTGGATACTAAGCCCTCTCAACTAATTTATGGGACCTCAAGTGAGGTAATTCCAAAATATCATACTGTTAAGGTTCAAAGGCTAATACCCTGGGCAAGGAATCTAAATCTGCAAATAGACTCCCTGAAAATTATATGAATAGGAAGGAGGCTCATAAGCAATTCTCCTACTCTGTAATGGATGAAAGGAGGAAGAAGGGGCTCTGTTTCAAATGTGGAGAGAAGTGGAGTGCAGACCACAACAAGTCATGTAAGGCCAAGTCAACTCCAAGTAAGTTGAGCATGATCATTGAAATCTCAAATTCTGAAGATGAGTTGTCTTCCTCAGAGATGCAGAGGAGTTTCATGATTGTGGGCAAGAGGTTCAAAGGAAAGATGAATTATTATATGAGAATCATGTCTTCAATCCAGATGGACATTTCCATGGTGAACTAAGAGCTTTAAATGGCTCTAGATTCTAGACTTCGATGCCTTATTTGTCATAGCGGATACATAGTTCCTCTACAACAGCAGGTCATCCTAGTTCCTACCATCTTGAGGCATCTTTTGATTGCTGCGGGTCTTGTAGGGAAGCTGATGGTAATGGGATTGTGAGTGATGAGGAGGTTTTGTGGGACACCCAGCCAGAGTTGTATTAAATATCCACCCATGCTTTGACGGGGATGAGCAGCCCCACAGCCTTTAGGATTAAGGACCAGATAAAGAGCAGAGATTCCTACATTCTACTAGATAGTGGAAGCTCTCATAGCTTCATAAACTCAAAGTCTATCCATTCCTTGAGGTTGCCAATGGATGATTTACCTCACAGCTAAAGCTAGGCATGGCTAATGGCACCTTTACCACAAGTCAAAGGGTCTGTCCTGATGTTACTATCAATAAGCTTTTCTCAGAATACTCATGTACTATTAATCTCTTTGCGTTGGATTTGGGGCCTATTGACATAATACTTGGCTGTGCTTGGCTCAGGACCCTAGGAAGGTTTACAATGAATTTGCAAGACATGACCATGACTTTACTAGACATGGGCAAGGAGGTTTGTCTACCTAGAATTCCATCTCATAAATTGCAAATAATATTAGCCAAGAAACTCAGGAGGCTTCTCAAAAAGGAAGTTAGTATATTTGCCCTAAAGCTTGAGGAAGAGAGCACTCAAAAATCTGGCAAGATGTTCAAGGTGGATGATACAACATGCTAGAATTGCCGATGCAATATCAAGGTATATTTAGAGACCCTCCACCAGGTCTTCCCCCAAAAAGAGATGTGGACCATGCTACACATTTAGAAGAGGGATCTAGACCTTTTTAGAAGGCTCCATATAGGTTGTCCAAATTGGGAAATGAAGAGGTGGCAAGGCAGATCCAAGTGCATTTGGATAAGGGATTCATCACCCCTAGTCAATCACCTTTTGCATCTCCAGCTTTATTGGTCAAGAAGAAAGATGATACTTTCATGCTATCATTGATTATAGGGAGTTGAACAAGATAACTGTCAAAAATATATTTCAAATTCCAAGGGTTGATGACTTGCTTAATGTACTCAAAGGGTCCAAATACTTTTCCAAGATTGACCTTAGGTCAGGATCCCACCAAATAAGGAGCAAGGACGGAGATGAGTTCAAGGCTACCTTCAGGACTGAAAGAGGGCACTATCAATTCAAAGTGTTCTTTGGATTCACTAATGATCCTGCAATTTTTCAATACTTGATGAATCGAATTCTTGGCCCCTATCTTTTCAAGTTCGCCTTAATGTTTTTTGATGACATACTTATATACAGCAAGACTGCAGAGGAGAATCTCCAACATGCCAAAGTGTCAGAAATTCTCAGGTTACATCAATTATATGCCAAGCCTTCTAAATGTGCTTTCATGGTTCAAAGGGTTGAGTATCTTGGACATATTTTCACTCCAGATGGTATCTCATTTGATCCTTCTAAACGGGCCTATACCTACTACACTCACTCAGCATAGGGGATTCCTTGGATTGACATCTTTTTATAGGAGGTTTATTAGACACTATGCTAAGAGAGTAGTAGCTTTTAAAATTTTGGTTAAGAAGGGTGTTTTTCTTGGAACCCTTCAGCTCAGTCAGCTTTTAATGACCTCAAGAAAGCACTCATAATAGCTCCAATATTGGCAAGCCCTGATTCTTGATTGAGGCTGATGCAAGTGAGAAGGTCATTGGGGCTGTCCTCACATAGGCCATGGTGTCATTGCATATGAAAGCATGAAGCTGAGTGATAAAGAGTACATCTTTCCAACTCATGACAAAGTGATGCTTGCTATTGTACATGCAATCAAGAAGTGGCACCACTACCTATATGGTAGTCACTTTAAAGTATGGATAGATCATAAGTCCTTGAGGTATTTTCTGTACCAAAATACTCAAACTCCAAAGCAAAAGAGGTGGTTAGAATTTATTGAAGGCTATGACTTTGACATCGAATATAAGAGGGTAAAGGAGAATGTTATAGCTGATGCATTATCTAGACTATGGTCATGTCAATGCTATGCCATTTCCACTATGTACAAGGATTGGATTCATGATATTTAGGAGTAATACTTGGGGTACCCAGAATCAGCTGAGATCTTCATGGCTCTCCAAGACACACAATGTAAAGATTACCCTCAATATTCCTTGAAGAATGGAATTTTATGGTATATGGATAGAGTATATTTGGTCCGTCATTCTTCTTTCAAGCAACTAATTTTGGAAGAGATGCATAGCTCACCAATGGTTGGACACATTGGTTTAGATAAGACCAAGACCAATTTTGGATATGAAAATTCAAATCACCCTAAATGCATTAGCCTAAAGCCTTCATGATTGACAAACCACTACATGTACATGTGCCTTTGATCATGTCTAAGATGCTACCATCTCTTCAAAAACACAATACACCATGCTATGTAGCACATAGCATAGCATGCCTAGGGCACTACTTTTGATCCACCCAACCATGCTTCCACCCTAATAGATAACCAATACATGATGTTGGTATACCAATACTTTGTGCATTAGAGGATACAATGTGGCTTTCACACTAGAGTTAGTAGAGTGCATCTTTGAGCTACAAAAGGTGATATCCCCCTTGCTTCTACTCACAACAAGTCGTTTTGGCTTGGAAGTCCTACATTTTTGCAAGGATATCCAATAAATAAAGTTGAAGAAAAGTTAATGTGGTCGTTAATCAAATGTTTTTTTGAATATATTGGCCAAGTAATTTATAATGATGTCCCCAAGATATTTGTAGCTTAGCTTTTTATATTAGAGAGGATAAATTAGCTAATTAGGCTAGGAACTTGCATAAAGCTTTGCAAGAACCCTAAAAATTAGTGTGTAGTGATGACAAGATTGAATGTGTAGTTAGTATGTACAAGATAAAGCACTCACACATTAATGTGAAATGTAGAGGAGAAGACAAAGAAATCACTTAGCTAGCTCTACGCTAAATTGTATTATGAACAAAATAAGTATATCCAAAACGTCTTGGGTCTAATGGCTATTCACCTCCATATAGCCCATAAAGACATTTTTTCATTATACATTCACATATTCACAAGTCGATGGTGAGATTGTTTTTCAACATCTTCCCTCAAAATCTGCATCATGAAGTAGGCTTTTCCTCAAGAACATGATTTTGGGGTTGGAGAAGGACTACCATTTCTACCCTTTCACATCCTATAACATTATCTTTGCTTGTACAATGTTCTAGTGTGATATCAACATTAAGGACTTTCTATAAATCAAATGCTTTAATATCAATGTGCTTTGTCCTTGTGTAATATACTAAACTCTTTACTAGGGTTGGAGTGCAGAGATTTGTAGAGGATTTAAAACAAGCATTTGAAAAAAACGTTTTAAAATGTTTTTTAATTGGCCCAAGAGCAATTTGAAACGGCCAATATGTGAAGATAGTGGGAGAGAGGGAAGGAGTCTCACTTGCGGCTTTCTCACATACACAATGGGGGAATACACACAAAGGTGGAGGCTGAAAATAGTTTTCCTCTCCTTAGTTGTGAAAGCCAAAAGAACTCAAGTACAAAGAAAATAGAAGAACCCTATACGTGGGTCTCAAACCAAACTCAGCTAACTAAGGTGGCATACTAACTGAGCCACGAACTAGAGTAGATAAAGATAGCTGTCATCCAGCTATTATTCGTGGGCAGTGTACCAACCGCATCTATAGCTAATAAGTCAGTGACATAAATGCACAACGGTCACCCTGGCATATCACGAGTGGAGCTTGATATCTCAACACTCCCCCTCGAGCTCAATCCCAATTCCTACACACCAAGAAGGTCTCTGAACTTGTGCAGCTTCTCTGTGCCCAATGCCTTTGTGAATATGTCAGCTACCTGATCCTCTGTGCTGACATAAACTAGATCAATAAGACCTAGTAAAACCTTCTCCCACACATAGTGATAATGCACCTCTTGTGCTTTGTTCTAGCATGATAGACTGGGTTATTTGCCAAGTGTATACTACTCATGTTGTCACAATGAATGACAACTGGCCCATCTGTAGACTGATGCATAACATAGAGTAGCTTATGCAACCAAGCTACCTCACATGCAGCCATTGCTGCACCCCTGTACTCAGCCTCTGTGCTCAATAAGGCAACTGTAGGCTGTTTCTTGCTACTCCAAGTGACTGCAGGACTCCCAAAAGAGAACACATATCCACTGGTAGATCATCTATCAGAAATACCACCAGCCCAATCAGCATCAGTGTATCCATGCCACTGTATCTGAACCCCAACCTCATAAAATAGTCCATACTGCAATGTGGTCTTCACATACTTGAGTATGCGTCTAGCCACATCCAAATGCGGTTTCCTTGGAGCCTGCATAAATTGACTTACCAATCCAACAGCATAGCTCAAATCTGGCCTGGTAATAGTCATATAAATCAAACTTCTTACTATGCGTCTGTACATAGTAGGGTCTTCCAGAAGCTCACTTGCATCTGTGCTCAGCTTCACATTCTGCTTCAAAGGAAGTGAAATATGCTTACAGCCTGTCATCCCATATTTGGACAACATGTCCAATCCATACTACCTCTGCAAGAGCCGTATCCCACTTGGTGATCTAATCACCTCAATGCCCAAGAAATAACACAGCTCTCCCAAATCCTTCATCTCAAACTTTTGCTTCAATAGCATTTTCACATGAAGGATATCTTCATCAGTATCACTTGTGATGATCAAATCATCAACGTAAATGACAAGCAGCATAATACCTTTCTCTGTTTTTCTCACATAAAGTGAGAAATCTGCCTTGGAAATCTAAAATCCAATAGTGACAAGATACTGTCCTATCTTGTCAGACCATGCTCTAGGTGCTTGCTTCAAGCCATACAAGGCTTTCTTCAACCTGCAAACAAACTCAGGATGAACAGCATGAACATAACCTGGTGGCTGCTCCATAAACACCTCTTCTTGCAAATCACCATGCAAGAAGGCATTCTTTACATCCATCTGATGTAAAGACCATCCCTTTGATCCAACCATAGCAATGACTGCTCTTACGATTGCCATCCTTGCAACCGGACTGAATGTTCTTCATAATCAATGCCATATGTCTGTGCATACCCCTTGACAACTAATCTTGCCTTGTATCTGTTCACAGAACCATCTGCATTGTGCTTGACCTTATAAACCCACTTACAGCCAATTGCATTCTTGTCTTTAGGCAAAGGCACCAATTCCCATGTAGCATTTGCTTCCAAGGCATCCATTTCCTCATCCATGGTTTCTCCCATTTTTCTTTTCCCATGGCTTACTCAAAAGAAGTGGGTTCTGGTTCCTGTATCACTTTGACCATATAGGCATAGTGAATGGCTGTAAATCCATCATATTTTAGCCTATCCATAGGATATCTAGTTCTAGTAGGCCTGTGCAAAATAGGCTCACTTCCAGGTGCTCTCAAAACATCCCTATCTTCCTTACTCCAGGTGTAACAATAGAAGGAATACCCAACTCATCATCAATGCTCTGTTCTCAGCCACTGGATTCACCATCCACATAAGAGTGACCTGCATTCACATCAAACATGGGCTGATCTACCTTCTCTTTTCCTTTTCGCGATACCTGCATACCACTATCTGCATTGCTTTGAGGAGATTCTCCTGATCTCAATCTACCTATCCATGGCGAAGTATGTGAACCACTGCTAGAGGACACTGTAGGTCCACTTATATTTTGTGATTGCTACTGTGAATTCTATGTAGCATTACCATTTTGTGCATCTACATCAATCATCACATTTACTGGTTTATGCTAGCTGCTCATCTCATCAAAAACAATCTCTGCTCACTGTAAACTTACAAGTAGAAGGGTTATAGCATCTATACTCTTTCTGCTATAGAGAATAACCAATAAAGATGCACTTCTCACCTTTTGGATCCAACTTGGACCTCAACTCATCTGGCACATGAACATAGGCAATGCGACTAAAAATTTTCAAATGAGAAATATCTGGTTTCCTACTAGTGTACATCTCCTCTGGTGTCATGCCATGTATTGCTATAGTGGGAGTCCTGTTCATTATGTAAACTGTTGTTGCAACTGCTTCAGCCCAATAATAATCTAGAAGGTCTTTTTCATTTAGCATGGCCCGAGATACCTCTCCAATATGCCTATTTTTCCTTTCTGCAAGTCCATTTTGCTGTGGGGTATGACTGCATGAATATTGCTGCTTTATGCCATGCTCCTACAGGAACCTTGCAAACTCATTTGAGAGGTACTCTCCCCCTCCATCTAACCTTAGGCATTTTATTTGTAGGCCTGTTTCTTTTTAAACCATAGCTTTAAAAGCTTTGAAGTGCCCAAACACTTCACTTTTCTTTTTCATAAAATACACCCAAACTTTTCTGCTGTAGTCATCAATAAAAGTGATAAAATAATGAAAGCCTCCAATAGATGCAACTTTAGTAGTCCACACATCAGAGTGGATTAATTCCAATGGCTTCTTACTCTCTTGAACATGCCTAGGACATGGATTCCTTGCCTGTTTTCCAAATTGACAGGCTTCACAAACCTTATGCATTTCTACAACCTTGAATTTAGACAATCCTGCAACAATATTTTGGGCCTGCATTGATTTAGGTCACTGTACATTAACATGACCAATGTGTTTATGCCAGATATCAATATCTGCAACTACACCGGTCCCATGTGCAAACATTGCTGCACTCAATTCAGGCATGTCCGCATCCAAGGTAAACATCCTACCCTTCTTCTTTCCTTTTTCTATCAAGCGACTGTTATTTTTCATATCCTCAACAAAGCATCCATGAGGATTAAATCTGACCTACAAGACCTGCTGAACCATTCGACCAACAAAAACCAGGTTCTTGGTGATGTTCGGGACATGAAATACATCAGACACGTATTTCTTTTTCCCAACCTGCATAGACAAAGGAATTTTACCAATCTGCACAATAGGATGTGCAGTATCATCACTAGTCTCCACAAATCCTAGTCTTTCTATTTTCCTTGCATCCTACATCCATTCTGCATGACTTGTCATGTGGTTTGATCCACCTGAGTCAACATACCACACATCATTTCTTTCTTCTGCACTTGTCACAAAATTGGTCATGTGCTGCACCATAAATAGATGCTCATTTCTGTCATCACCCTGTCTACTAGAAGATGCATAATTGCCTTGCTGCAATTTTCCATTCATAATGTCATTCTGCTTTTTGTAGCAGTCTTTAGCCATATGACCCATTTTACCACAGTAGTAGCATTCAACATTGCTGTTTGTATTTTGGCCTCTCTGCCATCCACCACGGCCTCTTTGGCTCCCCCTGCCTCTAGAGTTACCACGTCCTCCTCCATAGGACTGGTTTTCTTGAGTTTGCTGCATATTCTGATTTCTACCATGGCCTCTAGATCGGCCTCCTCTACCTCTTCCAACATTTGAGTAGAAGACAGTTTCTTTTGAAGTTCCTCCTCAAGAATATGCACCCCCATTTCTATGTTCTTCAGAAATTAGAAGAGCAAACAACTCCTCAAAATCAAGAAATTTTTCGCGGACGGCAATGGATGTCCGGAACTGTGCATAATCCTTTCCTAGACCATTCAAGGTCACAGAAACTAGATCATCATCTTCCACTGGTGACCCAATGGAAGCAAGTGCATCTGCAATTTTCTTCACCTTCATGTGGTAGTCATTGATGCTCATATTTTCTCTCTACACACATTGTGTAACTCCTGCTTGAGCTACATTTTCTTGGCTTGCGTATTTGTGCTATACATTTTTGCCAAAGTATCCCATGCCTCCTTTGGCGTACTTGCATCTTGAATATGCACAATCATAGAATTCGAAATGCTGATAGACAGCCAATACATAACTTTTCTGGCTCTCTCATGCCATCCTTTAAATGCTTGCATTTCCTATTGATTGGGAACATTAGGAAGAACTGGTTCTTCTTCATTTCCTGTAATGAACTCCCAATAGCCTTTTTCCATAAGGAAATTCGTCATTCTAAACTTCCATGCTTGGAAGTTATTCTTGTCAAGCTTTTCAGTGACAATCTATGAAAGAGAATCAGACGCCATTACAGAACACTGCAAAAAATTGTCACTGCAAAAAACACAGCTTCTGCCTCACACAGGCAAATCTGCAAAACTGATGAAAGTGGTATTTGACCACACAGTCACTTCCTAGTGACGATTTTGCATCAACAGGCAACAAGGATGATTTTGCAACTCCCAGTATCTCTGCGCACAGGCGTACAATGCAATTTCTGTCGTAACTTTTCATCGACCTATAGAACAGTGGTCGCACAGCAAAAACCGAGCCCTTTTCTGAGTGCCTGCAAAGAACTTCTACCTTCAAAACGGGCCTCGAAATGGCCTCGAATCAAAAAAATAAAGTTACCGAGGGCTTTGGCCTTGCCCGCAGCATATACTGCCCTCTCGCCACACCGTGAAGGGCGTCTCAATCTGAGACAGTGCACTCTTGCACTTTCGGCTGTGCTACTTGCAGAGATTTTCTCCCAAACTCGAAAAAGGAAAGCAACACTGGTCGTCTTACCAGGACACCGCGAACTTGGTTTGCCTTCTTGAGCTCCTTACCACGAACCAGGCTCTGATACCATGTGAAGATAGTGGGAGAGAGGGAAGGAGTCTTACTTACGGCTTTCTCAAATACACAATGGGGGAATACACACAAAGGTGGAGGCTGAAAACAGTTTTCCTCTCCTTAGTTGTGCAAGCCAAAAGAACTCAAGTACAAAGAAAATAGAAGAACCCTATATGTGGGTGTCAAACAAAACTCAGCTAACTAAGGTGGCATACTAACTGATCCACGAACTAGAGTAGATAAGGATAGCTGTCATCCAGCTATTATTCATGGGCAGTGTACCAACCGCATCTGTAGCTAATAAGTCGGTGACATAAATGCACAACGGTCACCCTAGCATATAACGAGTGGAGCTTGATATCTCAACACAATAATCATTTTTTATTGGGACCAGCTATAGGCGGTCAATTCATGGTAAATCATAACACCACATGGTAACTTACGAGCATATCATGTGGTATTTTTATTTACCTGATGGTATATTTCATTATACTATGTGGTATGATTCTTACATCGTGGTATACTTTAAGGATATAATATAGTTTTTGCCATTGTAGTATTCACATCCCTGACATTCTAGTGCACCCTGGAGTATCAAAAAGGCCAAGAAGGGGCTAAAAAGAGATAAAGAAAGCTTCCAGTAAAGTTTGATAGTATCTAGTGGCTCTCTTTTGCTAGCTAGTATCTACCCATGCTTAGATACAAGTTTCATGAACATAGTGTTTTGGTTGGTTGGTTGATAAATTTTAAACGTTTTGAAAATTCATATAGTGTATAAATGTTAAAAATAGTAGTATGTTTTTTTATGTGCTTGGACTTTTAAGTCCTTTGTTAAAAATAGTAGTAATATCTTACCTTCAATAGTAACAATTAATTTATTTTATAAAAATTATAAAACATTTAGTAGTTTGTTTAAGAAAAAACTATGTGCTAGTTGGGGGTTCTCTTATGCCGACATGTAAGAACTCTCACGCAAAAAATATATATATACTAGTCCCTTTACCACTCACTGCACACATATAAAAAATCTATATACAGCAGTGCCTATGCTGGTTAGGGGTTCACTAGTGCTGCATGTAGCAACTCACACATAAGTAAAATAGATATATTAGTGCTTGTGTTATTGGGGGTTCACTTATGCTGACCAGTTACAATTCACACATGGATATAAAATATCTTGACTTTGAGCCAGTTGTGGCTTGCTTATGTTGGCATATAATATCTCGTTCGAATTCTAGCCACTTGTATAGCTTGCAGTCATTTCTAGCTTGTATCAACCCACAAATTACACTCTACAAATTGCCAAACAAGTTTAGATTATAGTATACCTAGCTTCATACTCTATGGATTTCATTTATTATAAAGCATGAAATAGCATAAATATGTAGGTTACATATTTTGTCATTGCTAGCTTTGTATCAACCCACAAATTACACCTTACATAGCTCCGCACTTGTTTAGAAAAGACTCAATTACTGACATATTATAATTCATAGGATTCTTATAAGTGAATATTTTTTAAAAAAACTTAAAATTGTCAATGTCCAATCTCTTTTAGAGGTGTTACCAAAGGCCTAAGGCCCTAAGGCCATTGGTGTGAGGTGCAAGAGTGTGTGAAATAGGAAATAAAGGTGTGCATGCGAAGCTATGAATGACTTCTCGTAAGCGATGTTGTAGTAGATTACTCAGTGATGGTGCAAGTGTCTATGCTATCAATGAGGGAGCAAGTACAGTATAGTATGAGCATAAAATGGACAACAGTGCAAATGATGTGCAAGTTATAAAGGGCAAAGCAGTGCAAAAATTCTTGGGAGGGTGGTAAATCGACAAGAACACAGAAGCAGGCACGGTCTCACAAGAGCCAACCTTCCACTTGAATGAGATAGTACTCAAGCCTCTGACACGGGGTCCATTATACCAGGTGAAGGGAGGGGAACATAGCGGGAAGAAGTGTTAGAGTAGTGAGCACAGATGGGAAGATGCATAGTTCATTAGGAGGAATGAATCAAACACCAATCAGAGTTACACCAAATGGCAGATACACCAAAGAAGAGATACACTAGGTGAGCTCTTGACTCCAATCTCCCTACATCAACTCATGCTCTATGCTTGATTCTAGATGTGTCTATGCTAGAATGCCCCCAATTCTCTTGTTGCCTCTCTTCACCTTCCCCTCATTGGCTCCTCCTGGCTGAAAATCCCCTTCCCTACTTCCTATTGGTTGTCTTCCTATCTCCTTAGCCATTCCATAGCTTTGACGCTTGATGGCTTCTACCACTCCCCAACCTGCTTCGAGTTGGTGAGGTAAGTACTCCATGTGAACCTAACACTAGTTGGTGGTGAGCTCGATTGGTAGCACAACTTCCCATGTACACCACCATGTGTACCACCTATGCTCCCTTGAGTACTGCAGTCTAGTGTGACAATATTTTACTTTGACCAAAGTCGGCTAAGCTTTGACCAAAGTCGGCTAAGCTTTGACCAAGGTTGGTCCACCCTCGACATGCCCCCGATATGTACTACTCCAATCATGTACTGCCTTGCTCGGCTCAGCTTTGACCAAGGGTCGGTCCACCCTCAACATGCCCTTGGCATGTACTGCTCCAATCATGTACTTCTCTAGTCATGTCCTCATCATGTATTGCTCTAAGCATGGGTCGGCTTAGCTTTGACCAAGTGTCGGTCCACCCTCAACATGCTCCAGCATGTATTGCTCCAATCATGTACTTCTCTAGTCATGTCCTCATCATGTATTGCTCTAGTCTTGTAACTACTCATGCACCACTCCAATCATGCCATTCATGTGACCGAAATGTGACTAGGGTGTGACCAAGGTCTATCCATCCTTTACATGTTGCTCCAGTGAGACCAAGATGTGAACAAGGTGTGACCCAAGTAGCGTGACCAAGGTCTGACCATCCTTGACATGTTGCTCAAGTGGGCAAGATGTAAATAAGGTGTGACCAAGTGTGACCAAGGTGGCCATCTTTGACATGTTTCTCTAGTGACCAAGATGGGAATAAGGTGTGACATAGGTGTGACCAAGGCGTGACCAAGCTGTGACTATGGTATGACTCCTTATGACCAACCTGACCAATATAAGTACAATAGCTTCCTCCAACCACTATCATTCACTGTCTCAATGAATGACTGACACCAATGGTTTGTGCTATAAAATTACAAGCACAAATTAAGTTAATAAAAATGGATTTAAGCCTTACATCTCCAAAACTAAAAGGAAATTGGCTTGTGGCCTTACATCTCCAAAACTGGGGGGGCAAATGGCTCATAGCCTTATAGCTCCAAAACCAAAATAAACATAGCTCATAGCCTTAGATCTTGAAAGAAGCCCATAATCTATATACAACACACCATGGTCTACATACAATAAGTAGAAGTAAAAGAAAATACATCAAAACTTCCAAATCCAAAATTCATGAAACCGGAAAGAAAGACATGCAATATTGATAGATCTAGGAGCTACTACTTGTTGCTGGATAAAAGTCGAGTAGGAGGTGGTGGTGGTGGTGGTGGATGTGTGGAGGCTCCAGGAGGGGTGAACAAGGGGTGAACAAGAGGAACACGAGGAGTGAAGAATGGTTGAACAAGGAGTGAATAAGGAGTGAACAAGTGGTGATGATAGAGGGGTGCACAAGAGGTGAATGAACAATGGGTGACAGAGGGGTGAACAAGAGGTGAACAAGGGGTGTACAAGGGGTGAACGAGGGGTGAACAAGGGAGAACCAAGGGTGAACAAGGGGTGAACAAGGGGTGGTAGAGTGGTGAACAAGGAGGAACCAAGGGTAAAGAGAACAGAGGTGTGCCAGACCCCCAAACTAAAAATCTAAGGGGACACCAAGGGCCTTGTCATAGGTAGACCAAGACAGCTATCCAAGCTACTAGGTGTCAAGTAAATCAAAACCTCTGTATGTTGCTGATTATTTCCATATTAGCCAAAAAAACCATAGTAACACTTTATTTATCTCCCTCCAAAAAAACATAACCTTGGTAGGGATATAGAAATAAATGCACTCTTTCTTTTTTTTTTTGGGTTAAATAAGAATCCAAATAAAATAAAATGCAATCATCATCCATGGAGAGAATCTCAATGAGCATGATATTTCTCTAGCCATGAGCCATTCATGGACACTGGTAACATTTTTCCCTCCAAGGTAGCCAAGTAAAACCTCCACTGGGAATAATCTTTGTGATAAAGAGAGGGCTTGTCCAACCACCATTGACAAGTTTGGGCTTGTGCTTCAGAAACTTACTAGAATATAAGAGGACCAAATAACCCTTTTGGAATGTTCTCTATCTGAGATTCTAATCATGCCATGACTTTTTTCTATTCTACCACACTTCTTGAGCAAGGATGGCCTCTTGGTAGTGCTCCTCTATGGCAACAAGATCCTAGAATCTTTCAAGGATTCAGGCTTCTAAGTCATTATCCATTTCGGCCATCACCCGATTGGCCTCCATGTGGAACTCAAATGGCATAACTGCCTCAAGGCATACACTAATTCAAACAGTGAATACCCTATACTAGCATTATAGGCCGTCTGGTATGTGAATAAAGTTGTTGGGAGTAACACATCCCAATCTTTCAAGAAATCGAGGCATGAAACCGCCAAAGGTTTGGTTGCTACTCTCTGCCAAGCCTTTGTTACCAGGGTAATAAGGGGTGGATGTCTTGTGAATGATTTGCATCTGTGCCGCTAACTTGGCAATAATGCTATTTAGAAAATGGGAGCCTTGGTCGCTCATTAGCTCCATCGGGCACCCAAACCTCGAATTGAAAATGATCATATAGGAAGGTAGCCACACCTGGGCTATGCATGTCACTGCCTTGGCCTCAACCCAGTTGGTTCCATAGTTGATGGCAACCAAACTATACTGGTTTCCTTGCTTTGTGGTGCCTACAAAATCCAAACCCCATCTGTAGAAGGGAAGCACTAAATTGAATGACTTAAGTGGGAGGTTCTCATGCCTGGTAGGATTGGGTCTAGCTCATTGGCATGGATCACATCTCTACATAGGGATGTAGCAATCCTAGGATAGTTTTGGCCACCAAAACCCAGTTCCCATTATCTTTCTAGCAATTGGTTCTAGACCCATATGTCTCCCCCCCATGACTAAGTGAGCCTCTTCAAGAATGGTTGTGTTTCATGAGGTAGCATGCACTACCTCAAGATGTGGTATTTGCCCAGCTTGTACAACTGCCCAGCAATCAGTTTGAAGGGGTTGAACAATCTGTTTCCTCTTTTATGCTGGGGCAACCCTTTAGGAAACTCAACCATGGACAACAACTTTAAGATGTTTGCATACCATGGTGGGCAACAGCGCTGCCGATAGCAAACAAGCATTCATACGTTAGCACTGTGACATCGAAAAGGACCGCAAAGGGCAATTCATCCTCAACCCTTGTTGTTGCTTCCCTTGAAGAGATTGGACAAATGATCTTTAGTTTCATACAACCTTCTTGCTTGCACTACAATGTCAAAGTCAAATTCTTGAAAAAGAAGCATCCATCTACTCAATCTAACCCCAAGGGTGGGTGTGTTTAACAAATAATGAGAGCTTGATGATCAGTGAGATAATAAACTTACTGCCCAAGAGATAATGCCGATACTTTGTCATGGCATAAACCATGCCCAGGACCTTGTGTTTATTGGGGCTATAGTTTCTCTCTACTCCATTGAGTTGTTTGCTGTGGCAAAGTACATAGGTAGGTCCTGTTGCTACTCCTCATTGAGAGTGCTCTCAACAAAATCAAGAACGGAAGAGGGAGAAAGAGAAACAGAGAGCCACACAAGTTTTGGTGGGTGCAGAACCACCCTAATCTTCTTTTTCATTTATTTATATATGTGTTTGAGTATTGTACATAACCGTGGTAAAGGCACAGTGACCTTTAACCCCCACAACCTCCCACTTAAAGGACAATGTGCCTTTACGGGAGAACAACCAGTGAGCATACTATCCAATGCCCATCAATACACAACAATACTCAAACCGCTGACTAGGTAGACTCTTCGTCAACATATCTGTAGGGTTATCATCTGTATGAACCTTGACAAGCTCTATGCGCTTGTCCTCAAGTACCTCCCTGATGAAATGGTACCTGACCTCAATGTGTTTGGTCTTTGCATGAAAGACCAGATTCCGTGCGCTGAATAGCACTCATGGAATCACTATGCAATGTCGATACACCTGTATGAATCCCCAAATCTCTCACTAGCCGATCAAGCCATATAGCCTCCTTGCAACCCTCTATGGCTGCAACATACTCAGCCTCTGTGGTAGACAAAGCACGCACTTCTGTGCGTGAGACATCCATGACACTGCACCACCTGCAAAGGTGAACACATAACCAGAAGTGGATCTCCTACTATCCACATGCCCTGCATAGTCTAAATATGTGTACCCAAGTACATGCATGTCTCCTCTACTAAAGCAGATGCACATCTCCTTGGTACCCTTCATGTACTTCATGATGCACTTAACTACCTCCCAATGCCTCTTTCCTAGATTAGCCATATACCGGCTAACAACTCCCAATGCCTCTTTCCTGGATTAGCCATATACCGGCTAACAAATGCATACATAAGACTCCCAACTGCTGATGCATAAGGAAGCTTGGCCATCATGGCCCTTTCCTCATCTGATTTGGGACTATTTGTATGACTCAGTTCTTTTTCATTCATTTATATATGTGTTTGAGTATTGTACATAACCAGGGTAAAGGCACAGTGACCTTTAACCCCCACACTCATTTGGTTGGGCCATATTGCACCAATAGCTATCCCAGTTACATCCACATTACATGAAAAATTTCATACCATTGGGATTTCCATAGGATGAGTATCTATGCTAGATGGCCCTTGAGATTTTCAAAGCCCTGAGGTGTGGACTAGACAAAGGACTATCCTTGGCATAGAACCTGATGAATCAAGGCCACCATTATGTCAGCATAGAACCTGATGAATCTTAGATAATAATCCACATGTCCCAAAAAGGACTTAACTTCTTGGGGTGTGCGAGGAATGGGGAAGATCAATATCACCTCAATCTTTGCTTGGGTCTATGGTCATTCCCTCAGCTGGGACACTGTGGCCAAGAAGAACCCCTCACAATGCTACAAAGAAGCATTTGTGCAACCGGGCTTCTCTTCACTTATCAAAGACCCATCTCAAATTATTGATTTGATTAATTTGTACAACAGCTTTGAAATGAGAGAAATTCTTACCATTAAATGTTGAGAAATCATCTAAGAATACCTTTAAAAACTTCCAAATATTCTCTTGGAAAAGATTCATTGGTGACAAGGCATTGAAATATTTTTGGTGCATTGCATAGCCCAAAAGGCATCATTGTGGTGGCATTTAAAATCCTATAGTCAAGACACACCTGCCCATCTCCCTTTTGGGAATGATTACAATTCCATTGATCCACTCAAACTAGTTCAATGGATATATCAACCTAGCTTGTTCCATTTTATGGATGTCAACTTGGACTACCTTTCCATAGTTGGGATTCATGCAATATGGTCCTTTGGTCACTAGTTTTGCCTTTGGATATAAGTCGATGCGGTGCTCCATGAACTCAGCTAAGAATCCCTTTAGATCATTGTATGACCAAGCAAAGATTGGAAAATTTTATTTAATGCAACAACAAGAAGATACTCATGCTCCCAGACCCAAATTGCTACCTTCAAATGTAGAGGTTCATCCTTCATCCCAATATTGAGGTACCACATGATCCACCTGGGGCATGCTTGTGGATGTGGGGTGGCTGGTCTCCCCTTCTCCCAACTTTACATGTGTGGGAGTCTCTTTGAGGGGAAAGGCCCTACTCACTTCCTGCAACTAGGATTGTGGGAAGGATACTAGAGTGATCTTCAGAAGTGGTTGAGATGTAGAAGGGGCATTAGAGGATGACTTCCTCTTACCTTTTTGAGCTTGCTTGAGCATTCTATGAAATGGTAGTCCTTCTACCTCATACATGGTTCCAGGTTCATCTTCTATCATAGTGAGATCTGCCTCAAATGGGTACAAGTCAAGTAAGGTGAGGTCCATCTTCCTCTTCATGCACAAGGTGGGCTTGCCCATTTCTTGACAAAGCTCTGACTCTAGTGTGTATGTGAACTACTCCATCTAGTTAGTCCTACTTCTTTTGGTTCCCACTACCTCTCTCATCATGCATTAAAGTTCTATGTGTCCCTTGAGGAGTCATATCTCACACCATATGCTTGTGGGTAAATTTGGTCATCTTATAAACATGCCCTACTTCAACACAGACTCATTGTTACTCTCCTTGTCCTCCTTTTCTTCCCTACCACTTTTCTCCATGGTACTATTAGTGTTCTCATCTTCTATGGTTGTGGAATGGCCCACTTGTGGGTTGGTGCCACCCATGTTGTGTGTCAACATTGGACCATTCTACTCATTTGCTTTGGACACCCTGGTGACCTCTGCACCACCTCCTAGATAGTTGTGTGGATACCATCCTCCTGTACATGAGGATTGTTGTAGAGACCGAAGCGCATTGTATGATAGGTAAATTCATCTAGATGAGGAGACAGAGATGTATTAGGGCTTGCTGCTTCCTCACTTTGAGGTTGGTCATCATAGTCTAGAGAACTTATTTCTACCATATCAATAGACAAGGATGCCAAGGCCCCCATCCAATCCAAGATAAAACCTTCATCTTTTTCTAGGACAGCTTGATCCACCAAGTAGTTCAAGCTTTTGAAACCCTCCACAACTTATGGTTATTCTATGCCATCTTGGTCATCTCGAATAGGCCAATCGCTAAGAGCCCAATGCTCCTCTTCCCCTCCTCTTATACTCCATCTTGCTCTTCAACTCCTCTTCCCCTAATTCTAAGGGTAGGTGCCATTCCTTTTCCATAACCATATCTATTTCTAGGGATGTGGATCCTAAGGGCAACCAAACTTCATCAGCTGACCGGAATGGCCTTTGCTAACCACAACCAACAGGCGAGTCATGAATTGTTTGCAATAGGCTATTATGATTTTTCACTAGTCTTAAATATTGATTAATTTTACAATATTTTTGAGACTTTAATGAGAACTATTTTTATAAAAATTACAAAATAAGCATAGTTTCAAACTTCTTTTAAAAAATGTACATATTGCTAATTTAAAGATGAAAAAGTTTATAATTTTCATGTCAAATGACAAATTGAAAAAAACAACATCAATGATACGATCTAATATTCTTTGAAACTACTAATAATTCATGCATCTAAGTAAGTTATAATACATTATTTACTTAGAATCACAAAAATGTGCTTTTTCTTCTACAAAAACTTCATCCCAATCATCAAAGTTCATCCAAGTCATTGAATTAGATCATATATTTGGTGTTAATATAAGTACATATATGTAGTCCATAGCCAAAGAAGGGGCTTGCCCAAAGAAAATATTTTGATAGATGTAGAAAGAAAATCATATATATATATGGTCAAATTTTAGACGATTGTGAGTAATACAATTGAAGGGTTTACTTTATTTCGATCTAAAGATGAATCATGAAGATGAAAACAGTTATCATTTTTAAAAATAATGTAAATCTAGATTCTAGAGTCCACTTTGTTGTTGATAAAGTTGAACGGATAGAAATGTTCATATCGATGAAACAAACTTTTCATCCAAAAAAATGGAAAATTTCAAACATGAATGAATGAAAATTTCATTCCATTAGAAGGCAAAACTTTCCTCACATAAAGCTTTCATTAACAAAAAATTTATGTTAACATATTTTCTTTTTTCGTCAACGGAAAGTTTTTTCCATTGATGAAAATTTTCCCTTGTCGATGGAAATTAGGATTCCAAAATCAAGTGGGATTCTAGAATCCCAAATTTTATTGATTGAAGAAATTTTGTTGGATTCTAGAATCCCAAATTTCATCAACGGAAGGAAATTTCTATCGACAGATTGAAATTTTTGTCAAAGGAAAAATTTCATCGATAGAATTTTAACATGACAAAGTTTTTTGCCCGATAATTGTGTTCATTCATAAATCAAATTTCATCTTTTTTTGAATAAAAATTTTATTCTTTTGATAAAAGTTTTCCTTTTTTTAGACACAAATTTTATTCTCTTCACGTTTGTAACCCAAATTTTCATCAATTTTTCAAAAATAAAATGGCTTTCATATTCATGCTTTCAAATCTAGCCTTTTTAAACTAAAAATTATATTTTTGCAAAGGCTAGAGCTCTCAATCGAACCAATAGATTGAAGTAGAGTGAAATGATAACTTGTAGAAGTTATGACCTTTTACAATTTGATCGTTTGAATCATTGGATTTTTATCTAAATCTACAGATATGTTTGCTTTGAATAAACCTTTTCTATGGTCATGGACTCCATATATACCTACCCATCTTAATATCAAAATATGTTAAAATTCAACCATTTGATCAACTTTGAATAAAAAGAAAAGTTCTTTTGTTAGACAATGCATTAGCCCAATGTAAAAGTGTTTCATCAAATTATATTAGATCTTAAAGTAACATCAATTTTACCAACTATCAATTTGTGGATAGCATGCTATGTGCAACAAATATTTTAGAAATGTATATCGATACAAAAAATCCATGAGCGCAATGTTGTTACTTATGTGGAAGTCAATTGATAAAAACTTCTTTCAACTAATGCACTTAAGAGAACGTATGATCTAGAGGTGCTTAAACAATGCAACAAAAGAATAAAAAAAGGAACTCATCAATGTGTGGACATGCTTAATTTGCAGGATGTAGAAATTCTTGTATATGGATTTGAGTCAAAAATATATAGGCAAAAACTATTGGTATTTTAAAGAAAAAGTGTAATGACTCTCTTAGTTGAAGGAACTAGTTTCTTCTCCTTTGTAATTTTTATCATGTTTTTCAAATTAAAGTAAAGAACACTCTTTTCAATTGATAATATTAGACATTTTTGGGTTTGGAGTAAAATATAAGTAATATTTTATGCATTCTTTTTTCATAAAAGTACTAGTTTTTAAAATGTCTCAAATGAAGTATATTTTTTGGATTTTTTCCAAAAATGGATTTGACTTGTCATTTCCATGATTTTGTTGTCATTGTTTATGACTCAGTGTCAACCATCTTTTGCCAAGAAGTAAAGGATATGTTCATTGATCTCCAATCATATCCAAGGCGACAAAGTTGGGAATGTCACACTGGCAATCTTCATGTTAACACCCTTGCTTACTCTCACAGGCTTCACTCTATGTTGATCATCCATGCAGGCTTGGAAATAGATGTCACTTGTTAGCTTCAAACCAAGATGTTGTAGCACACAGTTACACCACCATGAAGGAAGACATCCTTCAGGTTCACCCCATTAATATTAACATTGGACATGGGGATTTGTTCCACAAGTGAGCATAGAGCATGCTAAGCAGTGTTCCGGTGTCGATATGAACCAGTCCTTCCTCTAGTGCGGGCTTGCCTTGAGAGAAGAGGTCCCTTTTGTTGACCCCCTGGCATGCGGTTCAAGAATGCAATGGTTTGGTGCATAATCTGTGGAGACAACAGACAAAGTTGATGCAAGTTAAGGTTGGGCCTAAATTCCATCAAATCGTCCATCAAGGAGTAGGGTTGGGTAGTAGTCTTTTGTGACCTCATACTCCGAGTTTCTATTCGAAGTTCAAACCTCTCTCAAGGTCCAAGGTGTAAATGTGAAGGTCTAGCCATTGACTCATGGAATGGTTTCATCATCACTTGCTTCCCTTTTTCTTGTGCCGTACCATGTCTCAATGGCCTTTCCTTATCTGTGTGAACTGTGCCTCCTAGGGGGAGAGTGGAAGGTGCTGCTTGCACCTCCTTATCCCTATTCTATCCTAGGGTCGTCATCTCCATTGCAGACCTCACCATTTTGGACTTGTTAGAAAGAAACTAAGGTGTGCTTTCCTCATCCTTAGAACTAGATTGAGGATCTTTGGTCATGCCCTTAACCACTTCCTAGTACCTTGAAGGCATAGGTTGGTTGCATAAAGTGGGCCACTTTCACAACTAGTGACAGGGCCTTTTGGGTTCTTTCTCATCCACTAACAGGAGGAGAGGACAAGGGTGATATATTTCTAGGCCCATTGTTCACCTTGGAGGGAGGAGGTGACTTCAAAGGGGATGCACCTCTAGTGAGACTGGGTTGGTACCATTGATGAGGCCTATAGTGTTGATATGAAGTCATGCTTACAATTGATACTAAACTCTAAGGAAACCTAGGTAGGAGAGCATAAATCATATCTTGGTCATATGTCAAAGTGTGGACTCTTCCCCAGTTAATAATTCCTACCTGCACTAATGTACCATCCTTTGTGAAATCCAAGATATAGTTGTACATGTTCAAACTTCTTGGTATGAAATTCCACTCATGCATTGCTCTCATTGCCCTTACAATATTAGCATCGACAGGAAGTGCATGCTAGCAAAACAATCATGCTCACAACTTAATGAGTAGAGAATGCCAATTTGAGTGAGGTTCTTCTTTAGGACTTCTATGTCTTACCCATTTGGTATATTCTAGAAATAAGGGATGGTGAACATCAACATATCATGGATGCTACCTTTATTAAAAAACGGACTAACACACCAAAGCTCCTAGTCATGTGAATAGCCTATTGCTTGACACATGGCTTGTTTCATCACATTCATCGCTTATTCTATCCTTAATGCCTTGAATTTTCTAGCTAAAAATCCTCATCAACAGGAGAAAATAGGATTTAACACTTTACCCGACCTTGGTAGAAACAAACCCCTCTGGGGTGGAAACCTCTTGGCATATGCATGAACCAAGGTAGAGGAGATAACCCTTAGAGGAGACATGTGCATCATCATGATCACTTCTCTTGCCAACATATGACACAGTTGGTCTAAGACTTGGCACATTGATAACCTACACCCGATATACCCTTCCTTCCACTTTCCCCCTCTAATGGTCCATGAACTATTAGAGCTGGTAATTGGAAGTGCATACTGCAAGAATACATGTTGGAACTTGGCAAATTGTGTACTAGTTCAATTTGTGCCCTACCTTCAAGCTTGCAAGGTCATTGTTTTTCTCTACCCCACTAGCCATTTCAATAAAATGCATGAGGGTGCTAGTTGTCACTTTTCCTGTTGATCCTGTCTCTCTTGCATTCTTCCTATAAATAGAAGCTCATGGTTTCTTCCATTGGGTCATCCATAAATCACCTTGTACTCTCCATGGATGGTAAGGCTATATTTGTTCCTTTGGCTAACATTTCAATTGACATGTTACATCCCCCAATGCTCAAGCAAAAAGATGGTCCATTATCTCACACACCTTGTACTTTGGCATTTGACCATGCCCTTGCCAAGCTATAAAGATTTTCAAATATATGTGCTTGCATTTAGTATTACAAATATTTGGTAGATACAATAGCTTGAATACCCCCATCCCTCAATCCTACAATATATATGGAATTGACAAGTAATAGACAAGCATTTGAATCTTAGCCTTCGTCTCTCTCTCTCTCTCTCTCTCTCTCTCTCTCTCTCTCTCTCTCTCTCTCTCTCTCTCTCTCTCTCTCTCTCTCTCTCTCTCTCTCCTCTCTCCCTCCCTCCCTCCCTCTCTCCCTCCCTCCCGCCCCCTCCCTCCCTCCCTCTCTCTCTCTCTCTCTCTCTCTCTCTCTCTCTCTCTCTCTCTCTCTCTCTCTCTCTGTTTTAAACATAAAACAATGAAAGATTCCCTGACATTTTTAACTGCTAGCTCTTTGATATTTTTGTTATCTTGCAATATTGTTGGGTTTGGTACATGTGTTTTAAACATATTGCGATGAAAGTCTCCCTCAAATTGAATAATTAAATACTAAATATACATATTCCTTGGAATAATATTAGTGACATGATGTACTACATTTAGGTCCAAGAACAGTGTTTTTGGCTATATTCTTTGACATGTCGCTCGTCGCTCACAGGGATTTTTACTCAAAAAATGGAAACCCCCCCTCCTCTCCCTTCCACTTCTTGGATGCCTTAGCAAACCATCCCCCTTACATCCCATAGGCATCCAATCTCTCCTTACACTCTCCCCTCCCCCCCTCCTTTGTTCTCCTATGTGACTGTAGTAGCAAACCACCCCTCTTTACATCCCATCTCCCCTTTTGCTCCCTTCTCCTTCCATGTCCATGAAAGAAAATCACCCTCCCTTACATCCCGTCTCCCCTCTCCTTTTTTTTTCCTTTCATGGTTGTGACTTACTCTCTCTCCTCCCCCTCTCTTCCCTTCTTACTCTATATGTCAACATTAATCCAATTTAAAAGAAATAAGAAATCAAGATAAATAAATTAAATTTAAAAATATGTGGACTTCTATGATCACTTGTTGCACAAATGCTTGGTTTCTCTTCTTTCCTCTTGCCAAAGAATGAAATGAGTAAATGAATGGAGATCTCACCATTACATAGAAATAATAGAGACAAGGGTTAGGGTTAGCCTCTCCTCTCCCCTCCCGTCTCTCCCTTCCACTACTCTCCCTCCCCTCTCCTCTCTCCTCTTCCTTCCTATCCCTTCCCTGGATATCTATGGCCACTGCTATACTTCCCTGTCCTTCCCTCCCTTCTCCCCTTCTCTCCCTTCCCTCCGTCCTATGGCCTGCTTCCTATCCTCCCCCTCCAGTCTCCTTCCCTCCCCTTTTTCCTCCTCTCCCATCCCTCCCTTTCCACGGAGTTGCAATTGCCTCTCCCCTCCTCTCCCTTTCCCTTACTTCTCCCTATTTCGGTCCCCTTGTCTACCTTCCTCCCTTTCCCTTTCTCCTCTCCTCTCCTCTCCCCTCCCCTTCCCTCCCCTATATTTCTCACCAAGGTTGTCATCCCATGTCCCCTCAAGGGAGAAGGAGTAAGGCATGGAAAAAAAGGTGCTTTAAGGAGCCCCATTTTCCACCCCTTCAATCCTTGCACCACCATGAGTTTTGAGGAAGTATAAGAGCTCCACCATTTTTATGAACCTTATGAAACTTTGGTCAAAAATGAGGAAATGTGCATGTCCCACCCAAAAAATTATGTTTGATCATTATGAAAACTTGGGAGTATAATATAATTACTCATTCAAAGGTCTTTGCAAAGTCTTGTGACCATTGGATAGATAGTGTTGTATAAGCATATCGATCCATAGTTTTTTATTGTAATGCATCATCCATGGTTAAAAATGAGGAAATCTACATGTCTCACCATAAAAATGATATGATATCCTTATGAAAGTTTAAAGTGTAAGGGTCTTAATCATTTGAGTGTCTCTAGAAATCTTCACATCATTGGCAACATACATCTATGGTACAAGCATATTGATGCACAATACCTTAGAATTACAATCTGTGCATGTTAAAAAATGAGAAATTGTGCATGTCCCATCCTACAAATGATGTCTATACATTATAAACTTTGCAATTATAAATTTCATACTCGTTCTAAGGTCTTTGCAAAGTTTTGTGGCAATACCATTCATACATGTATGGTATAAGCATGCCAATTCAAGATTTTTTGACAACAACTGTACATATTGTGTGGTTGAAATTCAATCTCTGTGAGTATAAGTCAATCACTCATCTAATTATTTTCACAATTTTATGACCATGGAATATACAAAGGTATGATATAAGCATATTGATGCATAGTCTTTTGACTTAATGCATCCATGGTTGAAAATGAGGAATGTGCATATCCCACCATAAAAATGATGTGAGATCCTTATTAAACTTTAAAAGTATAAGGTACTTATTTATTGAAATGTCTATATAAATTTATGTAACCATCAACAATGTACACCTGTGGTATAAGCGTATCGATGCACAATTTTTGGCAATTATGCATCGTGCATATTTGAAAATGAGGAAATGTGTATGTCCCACTGTAAAAGTGAAGTTCAGATATTACTTTTCAAGTATTAAAAAATTACTCATTAAAATTTCTTTTCAAAGTTTTGTGACCATACCATACATACATGTATGCTATAAGCATGCCGATTCATGATTTCTTGACAATTGCACATAATGCAGAAGTAAATTGAGAAAATGTGCATGTCCCACCAAATGATGTCAAAATATTATGAATCTTTATGAATATAATTAAATTACTTGTTGAAAGGTCTTTGAAAATTTTTGTGACATTAGATACATATAGGTGTGGTATCAGCATACCAATTGACAGTTTTTTGATAGTAATGCATCATCCATGGCGAAAAAGAGAAAATGTGCACGTCCCCAAATAAAATTAATATTTGGTCATTATGAATTGTTTCAAGTATAAGGTAATTATTTATTGGAAAAGTTATTTGAAATTTTTTGTGACCATCGGATACATAGAGGTATGGTATAAGCATACCGATGCATAATTTTTGGACTATAATGAAACATCCATGGTTGAAAATTAGGAAATGTGAATGTCCCACAATAGAGTGATGTGTGATCCTTATGAAATCTTGAAATTATGAGTAAGTTACTTGTTGAAAGGTACTTAGAAAGTTTTATGTCCATCTACAATATATAGCTATGGTATAAGCATACCGATACACAATCTCTTACAATTACACAACTTGCATGTTCAAAAATGAGAAAATGTGTATATAACCTACCATACAAAGTGATGTCCAAACCTTATGAAAATTTGAAAGTAGAATTTTCATACTCATCGAAATGTCTTTGCAAAGTTTTATGGTCGTATCATACATACATGTATGGTATAAGCATGGCGATTCACAATTTTTGGACAATCTACAAAATGTATGCTCCAAAACAAGAAAATATTCATGTCCAACCAAACAAATGATGTCCAATCATTATGAATATTTGTAAATATAATTGAATTAATTTTTTAAGGACCTTTCGAAATTGTCATGATTTTTGGATATATAAAGGTCTGGGATAAGCATCTTGATGCACAATTTTTTGGTAATTATACATCATGCATGATAACATGAGAAAATGTGCATGTCCCACCATACAAATGATGTCCAATCCATATAAAACTATTGTTACTCATTTAAAGGTATTTCCAATTCTTAATGACTACCATATATACATGTATGGTATAAGCATGCCGGTTCACGATTTTTTAACAAAGCGTAGAATGTGTGCTTGAAAGTGAGAAAAATGTGCATGTACCACCATACCAATGATGTTTGAATATTATGACTCTTTGAGAGTATAATTTCCTTACTCATTGAAAGGTCTCTGCAAAGTTTCTTGATCATTAGTCATATACACCTATGGTATAAGTGTATGCATGTTCAAAAGCAAGAGAAGGTGCATGTCCCACTATATGAATCATTGTGAGTATAGGAACCTTACTCACTAAAAAGTATTTGCAAATTTTTGTGATGATAAAAAACATACACCTATGGTGTAAGCAACCTGATGCACATTTGTTTTGACGCTTGTGTAGCATGCATGCTTGAAAATTAGAACAAGTGCATGTCCCATGAGCATGCCAATTCACAATTTTTTTGCAATACACATGGTCAAAAATGTGCATGTACCACTACACAAATGATGCCCGATCATTATAAATGTTTGTGAGTATAAGGGACTTATTATTTAAATATATTTGCAAAGTTTTATGACCATCAAACACATAAATATGGAATAAGTCTCGTGAAGAATAACTTTTATTTACTCACGTGCCATGCATGGAAAATTCAAAGAGAGTGTTTATTTAAACAATGTTTGAGAATTTTTAAATTTGAATAGCTCAAAATAAGGTCCTTGCCTCCCTAGCACCCATGGTGGTCCAATAGGTCTTAGGTTATCCCCCATTCTCAGGTAATGTCTACGGGATACAAGGAGAAGTCTCTCACAACATAGACTTTATTGTTTCGTCTCCATATTTGTTTAAATATTATGCATAACCTTAATAGGATATTATAAATTTTAAATAGTGTATTATAAATTCTTTTGCCATACATAATCTATATATAATTGTCCTTGCGAAGTCACATAGTATTAGCTAATCTTACTCATGGACCAATATATGATTCATATCATCATGTATAGGTAGTAGCCGAGCCCTATTAAGGGAGAAACCAACCTATCATTTCATGTATTATTCCCCTCTTAAGTACAAGTTGGCTTTTCGTACTAGGCAAGTCCACACTAACCAGATCTAGTAAAACCTTAGATATACCTCGAGGGTATGAAAGCCCTTTTTGGAATTAGTTACTCAAGGGTACATCCCAAATAAAACATATCTCCAAAAAAACTCCATGATATAAAGGATTTTCTCTTGTACTTTTCAATTATTTACCACATCTAAGGGTCTCCTCAACTAGGGTTCTCCCACTAATTTGTATTAATTGTTTTATAATATGCATCATGTATATGGGGGTTCAATTGTTTCTCTTCTTTATATATATAGTATCAAAGGAATGTAAAGTGAAGATTATCTATCCATAATCTTATAAATTAAGCCCATACCATCATATGGTAGGGCATATTAACCTTGCATACACTAAAAGGGTGTAATAAAACATTTTCTCACGTAGGAGCCAAGCAAGGGAAAGGGTATTTGTATATGTGTGTCTCCATTTTTCAATCTACTTATCAATATTATGGACATGTTTTCAAACCTATATAATCCTTTAGTATTCTCATCTACTTCCCTCCTACCAATTGTGTATGGGCAATCAAAAGATTCTTTTATATGACATGAGTAAATGACAAGTTTTCTCAAGGCCGACCGAAGGAGAAGTGTGTGTGTGCACGCGCCTACGTGGGCATGGGTGGACCTTACAAGAAGGCTTGATACCATGTTAGACATCAATTTGAAGAGGCAACAAGTCTAAGAGAGAATAGGACCCCCCATTTGAAGAGGCAACAAGTCTAAGAGAGAACAAGACCCCCCATCGAGAAAAACTCACCCTATTAATTAATCTCTGTTTTTCTTTCTTTTTGGGGTGGGGGGAGGGGGCGGTGGTCAATTAAGGTAAGCTCGAGCAACGATGGTCAATTAAGGTAAGATTGATTATGGAGGTGGCGCAACAGTCTACGACGGTGGCACAACAGAGGCTTCTTCCAAAAGCCTCTGAATCCAAAAGTTTCTGTTGCCTTGGTCCCCGGGCATAAAAGGAGGGGGGCTATAGAGTGCTCAGTGCAGGCAAGAGGGGCTGTGAAGGCCTCTCCACCTCCAAGGCAAGGGGGTTGTTAAGGCTCTCCAAGAGAAGGAAGAAGACGTTGAGCGAAAGGTAGGGGGAAGGGAGAGGAGTGGGAGAAGTGAGAGGGTGAGGAGGGAGGGACGAGAAGGGAAGCTCTGGCTCAGCAAAGGGAGAGGAGGGAGGAAAGGGGAGCGGAGTGAGGACTACGAGAAGGGGGGTTGAGGAAGGAGGCAAAGGAAGGGAGTAGAGAGTAAGGAGGGAGCGCAGGCGAGAGCCAAACAAGAGCAAGAATTGGCACGAATGAAAGTAGCTACTGCAATAGGGTGTGTCTTTAAGCTTAGTAATAAATTAATCAATTGAAATAGGACTCAGATGCAAATAGTCTCTGAAAAAATGGACAACACAAACAACAAAAGTGGTCATCCCATGACTTGGAATTGCTAGAGTTTTTACCACTTGAAATGAGATAATACATACATAACCTCTAATGATTATACAATGTGCATGTACCTAGATGAATCCAGGAACTTTCCCAAACTCATCCTTTAAAAACACAACATAGTGCAGCTTCAATCTCGCGAGTCACTCATAAGATTGAAAACCATAAACTCCATCACGCATAGCAAGGACTAGCTACTATGACATCCCCATTGACGTCATCAACGCCCAACAATGGGTGTATACCATAGCATAAAAGTATGCTCTCACACATACAAATCCACACACCCACACATACTTGAGCATCCATTTATACAAAGTCTTCGTACTAAGTTTCTATCGGCACTCCGGAGGTGAAGGGCAAACTCAGCCATGACGAAGACTAGCACTAAAGGAGAAGGCTAATCAAAAATAGTCCAAATCTCTTCATTCAAGCTACAACTGCTTGTGAAGTCTAAAGGATTTCATTTTAGTCTCTCCCAAACGAGCATCTAGATCTAAATCTAGCTGATAGGGCAACGCACCATTTAAGATAGAAAGAATTATAGCAATACCAACAGGCCGCAACTTGGACGAAAACTTCACGACGTGAAATTTGCATGTCCCCTAATACAACAGAAGCATATACCTAGATGAATCCAAGAACATTCCCAAACTCATCCTTTGAAAACACAACGTAAGCTATATTTGGCTGAGAAGGTGTCTTGGAAATGCTTTTACCAACAGCTAAAAAATCAGTAAACTCTACCTCCAAGTACAACCTTTTAATAGCTTGACTTCATATTACTATCTTGCTAAACATGTAGGATATTTGAAAAAAAGCTGCTTGCATAAAGGTATAACCCAGAGTGTCCTGTAAATGCTAGAAACTATAGATTCAAGCACACAACCCTCAAATAAGACAAATTTGTATCTATACAATAGAATATTAAACCCACATAGACCCTTGAAGAATACTACACGAGCTAATGACACAAACACAGAGTGGGAGAAAGAGCAGACACACTAGGAAAGACAACTTTCAAGAAGAAATTAAAAGAAAGGAGATAGAAGGGGAATTCATTGAATTAGATTTAGTATGAAATACAAACTCAAAACTTGTAAGAAAGATATGGGACAAAAGCACTAGAACTCCCCTATCATTCACAAGCATGTGAAACAATTACAAGCTCAAATACCATGCTGTCTGTGCACAATGCAATCTAGAAAGGCTATATCGAATTCTTCGAAATCATTCAGTAAAACAGGTGGTCCACTCAATACATGACGCCCTGGCCCAACGTTCTGGGCTTATGTTATGTCATAACACCTATCCTTTGCAACAAAAGAAACACCGCATCCCTGTTCCCCTGGAAGCCTTTTGCTTACTTGAAGAGGAGGAATCAGTGTGGAAACTTTTATGATGTGCTTGTAAGCACAGTCTAACACCAACCCCATCACTAGAACTATTAAATCCAACATTGATGTCACATTGAAGACATTTCATAATTGGATGCAGCCAGCATTTTTTGGAAGTTTCTGGTATAAAAGAAATACTCAGTGGTTTTACCTTCAAAACTCTTATAGACAAAATAAAAAACCCTGCACCTTGAAACCCTCCCATGATCACAGATGTCAAGCTTCAAATGCAAAGCCTGTCTGACCTTATAACATAGTACACTTATGCTCTCTTTTACTTTCATCAGCCAGAGTACCCCACTCACCATGTTCTGTATATCCAATAAGGATAGCTGATATCCTAACTGAGGACATGGTGAGCACACAGAAGATGTAACCCTCTTCATTTGTGGATCACATGTTGAAACCTCCTACCGTAATTTTCAAAAGCAGAGCAGCAATACAAAGACAACATAGTAGAATGGTTTTTAGTACTCTGTTCTAATTACAAGTGGCATACCCAAACGTCCAGGAGGATAATATCACCCCATGGCGTATTTCTGGGTCCAATTTCTTGCTGTTGCCTCATATTTTGGCTTGTCTGTCTTGTACATATGAGCAATCTCAGGTACCAATGGATCATCTGGGTTTGGATCAGTGAGCAAAGAACAGATAGAAAGCAGAACCTGTCCATAATCAACAACAGAAGCATTAAGAAATGTGCCAGCATGTAAAATGCCACATAAAGAACAGGATGCAATTGGTTGATATTCTGAAAGATAAGCCTAGCCATTATTGATCCCAAATCATCCACATAGACCCACCTTACACGCATTAGTGTAGGTACATATGTACACAAACCACACTTAATAGGTATCAAACCTGATAATGCTACCCATAAACACAGCCCACACAATGGTTTGAAAGGAGCTATATGCTATTAGCCTATTATTCACATCTTGAATCAGTGGAGTCATTATCTGTATGCTTCTACTTTTGTGAATGTATCTAGATGAATCAGAAACATGCCCAACCCAAACTCATCCTCTGAAATCACAACACAGTGTGCAGTTTCAATCTCATTACCACTCACAAGGTAGAAAACGATAAGGTCCATCGTGCATAGCAGGATTAGTTACTATGGCATCCCCACCGACATCATAGTGTCCAATGGTGGGTGTGTACACATATCCACACATATACCTAGATGAATCCAGGAACATTCCCAAACTCATCCTCTAAAAGCACAACATAGTGTAGTTTCAATCTCATGATAGTCACTCACAAGGTTGAAAACCATAAACTCCATCATGCATAGCAGGGACTAGCTACTATGACATCCCCACTGACGTCATCAACGCCCAACAGTGGGTGTAGACCATAGTATAAAAACATGCTCTCACACATACAAATCCACACACCCACACATACTGGAGCATCCATTTATACAAAGTCTTCGTACTAAGTTTCTGTCGGCACTCCGGAGGTGAAGGGCAGACTCAGCCATGATGAAGGCTAGCACTAAAGGAGAAGGCTAATCAAAAGGTAGTCCAAAATCTCTTCATTCAAGCTACAACTGCTTGTGAAGTCTAAATGTTTTCATTTTAGTCTCTCCCCAATGAGCATCTAGATCTAAATCTAGCTGATAGGGCAACGCACCATTTAAGATAGAAAGAATCTGTTATACTTTACTTGAGCATCCACTTATACAAAGGTCTTCAAACTAAGTTTCTGTTAATGCTTGGAGGTGAAAGGCAGAATCAGCCACCGTGACAAAGGATAGCACTAAAAGAGAAGGCTAATCGATAGTCCACATTCTCTTCATTCAGCTAATGCTTGTGAAGACTATCCAAATTCATTTTAGTCTCTCACCAAACAAGCATTTAAGCAAAAAATGCTTGACAATCTAGCTGATAGGGCAATGCGCCACTTAAGATAGAAAGAATCTATCACAATATCAGCAAGCTGCAGGAAGGACGAAAACTTCATGAGGTCAAATGTGCATGTCCACTAATACGACAGGAAAAAAAATATAGATGGATCCAAGAACAACCCAAACTCCTCTGAAAACACAACACAATGTGCAGTTTCACCTTTTGTAGTTTACTTGGATAACTATTCTATATTTTTACAACACTTCTTATCTAGGGACAGGAAGGCCCTGTGGTTGAAGATTCGTTATGGCAAAAGGGTCTAGGAACAAGGTAGCTGATGCCTTAAGTAAAATTGGTAGTGTGAATCTACTTTGCGTCATCGAGACCAATTCACACACATATATTTATGAATCCAGGAACATGCCCAAACTCATCCTCTAAAAACACAACACATAGTGCAGTTTCTATCTCGTGATAGTCACTCATCAGACCAATATGACTCTTTCACATGCCTTTATCCCAAACATGATTTCTTCGAACATATGTGCAAACTGGAGATGCTTCTCTTGGTAGCAAGATTACAGTCTTTTGTTCAGAATGCTCTACTTTTCCAAAAGGTTGAAGTCCATGTATTACAGGGTAGGAGATACAGATGTTCGAATCTTGTATAAATGTCAAAACAATCTAGTGTTGGGTATTGTGTCCATAGTTTTGGACAGAAATATATATTTTGGTGGTTTCTCTATTTGGCTGGTTCATTGTCTATTGATGAGTCTCCACACCTATTTTATGCACATAAGTAAAGAAGTTTGTGATTCCACACCCACACCGCACACTGTGTGAGCTC
Organism: Dipteris shenzhenensis; assembly: GCF_047967505.1. NCBI lineage: Eukaryota > Viridiplantae > Streptophyta > Polypodiopsida > Gleicheniales > Dipteridaceae > Dipteris > Dipteris shenzhenensis. The sequence continues at coordinate 30,793,683 of NC_141598.1, read as the reverse complement.
CTGGGCATTACTATAAGTATTCCACTGTGCGTACCCTCTGTTGGGTATTTTTTAACAATTGTATGGTTAAGGATACATGATTGTAGGTCAATGTGACCTCTGTAACACTAGCCACGTTATGTCCAAGTAAGGACATACCATTCTGCCCCTCCTTAGGTAGAGAACTGAGACACAAGCTTCGAAAAATGTATACTTTTCCAAGTATTAACCTATTCGAAGCAATCCTTTCATGTAACCGAACACGTGTGTTCCTAAGTTGTCGGTCCCTATAATTCATAAGACATTCCGATTGTAAGTGGTTAGATTCTTAAGTTGTACAAGTTTATCTTGCAAGGCTAGATCATTTGCTGCACCGAACCTCTCCTCTCTTTCGACCTATGGACATGAAAGATTGGATACTCGAATACCATCAAGTACACACATTTTGTAGTCCGCTTTATTGATCTTTTTAATACAACCCTCTGTAAATAATCCGAAAACTTAACATCTCTGTCAATGACTATGTCACCCGGTAAGTTACACAAGCTAAACAACTTTTCTACAAATAGGTGAGCAAGCTGCGTGGCTGAAATATTCTCTCTTGTAGGAATGAACCGTGACAATTTGGTGAGCCGAGTCGATCCTGGATCACCCAAATTGCATTATTTCTACAACTTTGGGAATCCTACAACTAAGTCCATAGACATACTCTACTATTTCTTTTCCGGTATCTCCAAAGGATGCAACAAGCCACCACGTCTTAAGCGCTTAGCTTCGTTGACAATTTCGAAAATAGAGTTCGGCATCTACGTTAAGCTTAGGCTAGAGGAAGGCTCTTTTTACTAGATCTTAGATCCAGAGTCCCACCAATGGTGTGGTCCCCTGATCTTACCACAAGGTCTTTCTCCTATCTGTTGGCTATCTCTAGACTCGAGCCCGCGTGCTCCATCTCCAGCGTCTGTAGACTTTCCGTCCAGTGTGTTCTTCTCCACCTTACTGCCTGTGAATCAAGCTAGGTGGGCAGCCCCTGCCAAGCTTTGTCTGCAGCACACAGGTCCCTGTTCCACTGCTCCAACCTGCTTGTGAATGGCTGCTCCAAAAGGTATGATGATCTCAGCACCTTGCTGCCCTAGAAGACAGCCAAGGTCCAGGCCCTTCCTGGCTAAGTCTGCAGCCCTTCAAACACCTTCTCACCTCCTGGATATAGGTCCAGAGGGTGGCTTCCTGCTGCTCCTTTCTGCCTCCTGGAATGTTGGCTGCTGGATTAGAAATGAGGCCACAAGCCTCTCCTTTTATAGGCCCCAAGGGCCCCTTGAACTAACCGACCAGCCATCCCTAAATGGGCCGACTGGCTGGTCTGTTTGGGCCGACCACTCTGCCCCAAAACAGCCCTTTAAGGGCTCACAAAACTAGGGCCCTTTGGCCCACACTTCTGAAGGGCCCGAAGGGGGAAGAAGAGCAAGAGGGAGAAAGTGAGAAAGAGAGAGGACTCCAAATGTGCGGGTGTGAAGTGATGAGCCACACCACAAACTCATTAGTTTTATTAGGATTAGGTTTTATCCTATGACTGTCTTAAGACAGTCATAGGTGTCTTAACTTTAATAAAGGGGTGGCAATGTGCCTTTACCCCAACAACCTCCCACCTAAAGGCCAATGTGCCTAAAGGGGAGAAAAGAATAAAAATTACAGCAATATAGAGTTACTGTATACAGGACCATAAATTTTGAATGGTCTCATCCTAATCCCATGATGTGGCGGCAATGTGCAAACCGCTCAGTAGGCAAGCTCTTAGTGAGCAAATCTGCAGGATTATCATCAGTATGCACTTTCACAAGCTCAAGTCGCTTGTCTTCCAATACCTCCCTCTGATGAAATGATATTTCACATCTATGTGCTTGGTCTTCTGATGAAAGACCGGATTCTTTGCCAACATGATAGCACTCTGACTATCACAATGCAAAACCGGCATATCTGCTGTAATGCCCAAGTCTCCCACCAGCCGAGTAAGCCATATTGCTTCCTTGCAAGCCTCAGTGGCTGCAACATATTCAGCTTCAGTAGTTGACAGTGCAATGCATTTCTGCAACCGAGACACCCATGATATAGCACCTCCTGCAAATGTGAAAATATAACCGGTAGTAGACTTCCGGTTATCTGCATTCCCTGCATAGTCTGAATCTGTAAAACCATGCACCAATGCATCCTGCCTACCATAGCATATGCACAGTCTTTGGTACCCTTGAGATACCTCAAGACACCTTTCACTGCTTCCCAGTGCCTCTTGCTTGGATTTGCCATATACCTGCTGATGACTCCCACCGCAAAAGCAATATCCAGACGAGTGGCAACCATGGCATACATCAAAGATCCAACTGCAGATGCATACGGAACCTTGGCCATTTCAGCCTTTTCATCATCTGATCTGGGGCTGTCTTTACTGCTGAGTTTTAAATGTGGAGGCAACGGGGTACTAATAGACTTCCCCCCCTCCATTTGAAACAAAAGTACTTTGTCAATGTACTCTTTCTGTGACAGAAACAAAAGTCCCTTGGACCTGTCACGAGTAATCCGCATGCCAAGAATATGATTTGCATCACCCAAGTCTTTCATGTCAAAAGACTTATGCAGTTGTTTCTTCAAAGCACTAATCTCATGCTGAGATTTACTGGCAATAAGCATGTCATCCACATATAGAATGAGTAGCATCAAACTGCCATCCTTTGCCCGTTTGGTGTATAAGCAATGATCGGTTTCACACCTATGATACCCTTGGGACTGCATGAAGGCATCAAACTTCTTGTACCATTCTCTTGGCGCCTGCTTGAGTCCATAGAAGCTCCTCTTGAGCTTACACACAAGCTGCTCTTTCCCTTTAACAGCATATCCCTCTGGCTGACTCATATAGATCTCATCATGGAGATATCCGTGAAGAAAAGCTGTCTTCACATCCATCTGACATAAATCCATGTCGTCATGAGCAACAAGAGCTAACACTGCTCTCAAAGTAGTCATCTTGACTACAGGGGAAAAGATCTCATCAAAGTCAATGCCCTTCTCCTGCTTAAATCCCTTGGCAACCAATCTGGCCTTATACCTCGGTAAAGCATTTGAATCCACTTTGATTTTGTAAACCGACTTGCATGACAAAACCTTTCTACCTGCAGGTAACTGCACCAAGTCCCATGTATCATTTTGAAGTAGGGAGTCCATTTCTGACTGCATGGCTTTCTCCCACTTCTTTTTCTCTGTTCTTTCCATAGCTTCCTTGAAGCTGGAAGGCTCACCACAATCTGTCAGCATGATAAAATCAGCCACATTATTGGCTCCTGGAACAATCCTAGCAGGAGGCCGTTGTACACGGGTGCTCCTCCTAACAAAATGTTCCGGATTAGGCTGCTGTCCAGCTTGTTCTTCATGCATGACGGGTGGCTGTACCACCATATCTGGCTGTTCTACAGCCCCATCTGCTGGCATATCTAGTGGTGCATCATTGGCAAAATTATCTGGCTGATTTTCAGCCTGTATACCCTCTTGAACAGGGTTATCTGCAGCAGCCTGCTGCTGCATATAAATGGGCATTCTTTGCTGTCCAACATCATCATAAATAACCATCCTATATTCCACAGGTTGCACAGGTTCCTTGTGTACACTATCCTCTTTAAAGATGACATCATTGCTGCGTATAATCTTCCGTTTAACGGGATCCCATAACCTGTACCCCATTTCACGTTCGTCACCATAACCCATAAAGATGCATCTGATAGACTTTGGATCCAGTTTGGTGCGCAGTTCTTTGCGTACATGAGCAAAGCACTCGCAGCCAAATACACGTAAGTGCTTATATGAAGGTGGCTTGCCAGACCACACCTCCTCTGGCACTTTCAACTCCAAAGCCTTGTTTGGCGACCTGTTAATAATGTGAACTGCTGTTTGCACGGCTTCTGCCCAAAAGCCATGGGGTAATGCAGCATAAGACAACATACATCGAACCTTCTCCTGAATAGTTCGATTCATCCGCTCACTTGCACCATTTTGAGATGCATTATGAGGAGCTGTGAGTTCCTGTTTGATGCCCTTAGCTTGGCAAAACTGCACAAAAGCATGTGACACATACTCACCCCCATTATCGGATCTAAGGCATTTCAGCCTGCGACTTGTCCGATTCTCAACCTGAGCGACAAACTTCTTGAAAGCATCTAAGGCATCGCCCTTATGCTTCAAGAAATTGACCCACACTTTGCGTGTGGCATCATCAATGAAAGTAATAAAATATTTTGCACCCCCTAGTGATAACTGTGGCATCTCACACAAATCAGTGTGCACTAGATCAAGTGGTGCTCTATTCTGGGGAGTTCTCCTCTTATGAGGAGTCACAGAATGCTTGCCAAATATGCAATGATCACAAGTAGGCAAATCTGAAAAAGAAAGAGACGGCAGATAACCCAAACGTGACAGTTCTTGCATTCCTTTAACAGACATGTGTCCCAACCGGCTATGCCACAATGAAACCTTTGGCAGCTCGGTTATGGTAACAACATGATTACCCACACTGGAAACATAAAGAGGGTACAAGGTATCACTCTTAAAACCCTCAGCCACTACAGCCTGGCCATCAGTAATCACCCATTTGGAATCCCCAAATGTGGTGTGGTAACCACTGTCATCCAATAAGCCAGTGCTAATCATATTTTTCTTGATTTGCGGCACATGGCGGACACCATCAAGCATGAATATGCGTCCATCAGGAAATACTATCTGTATATTGCCAATCCCTGCAATCTGACATGCATAGTTGTTCCCAAGATGAACAACTCCATGAGTACCTGTGTAGGAAGTAAACCACTCCCTATGAGGAGTAACATGAAAAGAAGCACCTGAATCCAAGAGCCAGGTGTGCATGTCATGGCCATCAATAACCAAGGCATGTGCTATTACAGCAGAAGAGCATAAAACATCATGTCTGTCACTGTCACTGTCCTCTGCTGCAACATTCACGGCATCCAAGTCATCTGCCTTGGCCTTGCCTTTGCCTTTGCTTCCATTGCCTGCATCCTTTGTTTCAGCCTTCTTGGCTTTCTGATCCCGTATGAACTTGAAGCACTCAGACTTCACATGTCCCTTCTTGCCACAATAAAAGCATTCAATATCCTTTTTGCCACGGGACTGATTGCGGGATTTGGACTTACTAGCAGATCTCCCCTTCTGCTGAGTCCTGCCTCTATCCTGTACCTGCAAGGCATTTGAAGACTTGCTGCTCGCATTATTCTTCCTGCTCATTTCCTCCATAAGGAGAGAGCTCTCTACATCAGCATAAATAAGAGTGACATTCGAATTTGACAGGGTCGTCTTGAAAGTGTCCCAACTCTCAGGGAGGGTACACAGCAAGAAAGTAGCCTTGAACTCCTCATCAAGATTCAATCCCTGTGCAATCAGCTGTGTAAAGATGGCATTGAACTCACTCAAGTGTGAGGTCATAGCTGTACCTTCCTTCATGCGAAGATCAACCAGCTTCTTCAACCAATAAACCTTACTGGCTGAGCTCTTTTGGGCATACAATTCTTCTAGCCTTTGCCATAGACCATAAGAGGTCTTTTCAGCCTGAACATTGAACACAAGAGTGTCAGAAATAGTGAGCATGATAGCTGCCCTTGCGGACAAATCAAGCTCTTCCCAGTCATCAGCTGCCATGTCAGATGGCTTGACACCCTTCACCCTTATGGGCTTAGAAATCTTCTTTAATAGAAGTACATTCAAGCACTATTCTGCCCATAATGCATAATTGTGTGCTCCTTCCAGTTTCTTTATGTTCAGAATTGAAGAATCACTTCCCCCTGATGCCATATCAGATAAGGAAAGTATCTGACTCACTGGAAGTAAAAAGACTGAATAAAAATTCTGATTTCTGAGAAAAAACTTGCTGTATTAAGAGCCAGGAGCTCACAATAGTGCTAGTTGTTACTGTCAGGAAAATCTGCAGCAAAACAGTAAATGACCCTGTAAATACTGTACCTTCTGACACATTGTACTGTGCTCAAAGAGGCATAAACAGAAATTTCAGAATGCTGCAGCTGCTCAACAAGTGCTTAACAGTGCATAATCAGCTGACAAGGCACAAACACTGCTGTAAACACTGCTGTATTGGCTGTACTGATCACTTCTCCCACCTCAGATGAGGTATTGCACTGAGTTAATATGCATAAACCACTTGGCAAACACCCAAAAAAAAATGACACTTCAGCCTGTCACAAAACCTGCAACAGAAAATGGGATAAATCCCAAGCAATCACCCTTCTGCCAAGGGGATAAAATGCATCTGAAGATCTCTGTCGGTGACCCAAGTGCTATCAAACAAAATCTGGGCAAAAGCCCCTTGATCTGACACCTGAACCAAGTGAAAAACACCTCAACACTGAGGTAGTATGCAATATGAAAGTCTCTCTGACAAAATCAACCAACAGTGTAATGCATATACTGTCCTGTGTAAAAATGACATACACAGATCCCAACGTACAAACACTCAATGAGGAACCTTTTGAGCACTGTCAACGATGGACAGTTAGGGACCGAGTAAACTCGATGCGCCCTGGCCAAGCGTGGCTCAACTGAGGTTCTCTGAGTTTTGCACAAGAAATGTGACCTGCAAGAAAATGTCACCTCAACACTGCGGAAATCAAGACAAATGTGTGCTCTCTGGCACCACACTGCCTCAAGGCATACAAAGCATCACCTGCCGGGCAAAAGCCCTATGATCTGCTCACCTGTAAACTGAGATTCAAACCCAGTAAAAGCATATGTCCTCTTGCAAAATCAAGGCATTACCTTCCCAGAACAAAATAACTGTGCAATCAACCACACACTGTGGTTCTCTTTTCCTCAAGCACGAGGTAAATGAAGGTACTTGCTGTACTTTCAAGAAAACACAATTCTGTGAACTGAAAGATGATCCTGAGTCAAGAGGAATGAAGAGCAGAGTGCTCTTTCTCCTCTCTTTCTTCCCCAAAAAAAATGTACCTGTTGTACTTTCGTACTTGCTGTACCTGTGCAAAAGCCAGATCCAAGGAGAAAAGTATCCTCTGACACAGATCCCGAAAAAAAAATGTCCCTCCCTGCCGCAAAAATCGGAAGCAGCTCCCTACTCAGTTGAAGGGCCTGTCAACGTACAGTACAGTAGTCTGTACTGTACGGCACAGGGCCGTCCGTACGGATGTACGGATGTACAGCCGTACAGATGTACGGCGCGCGAAAGGAGCCTGCGCCTGCGCGATGCGCTGCCCCCTGCGAAGTGACGCGCTGCTGTGCCGCCCTGCCCTGCGCGATGCGCCGCCGCCCTGCCTGCTCGATGCGCTACCACCCTGCCTGCTCGCAGCTGTAGCGGCTAGCAGCGCCGCCTGGCCCTGATACACATGCTAGGTTGAGGAGTTCGTTGAGGGGGTGGTTAGGCTAGGGTAGGGAGTGGAGTAGGGAGAGTAGGAGAGGTAGGCTCTGATACCAGTTGAAGGGCCCGAAGGGGGAAGAAGAGCAAGAGGGAGAGAGTGAGAAAGAGAGAGGACTCCAAATGTGCGGGTGTGAAGTGATGAGCCACACCACAAACTCATTAGTTTTATTAGGATTAGGTTTTATCCTATGACTGTCTTAAGACAGTCATAGATGTCTTAACTTTAATAAAGGGGTGGCAATGTGCCTTTACCCCAACAACTTCTAGGGCTTTTGGTCCTCCAATCAAGGCAGGGGCCCAGCCTATATAAGGCATGCCACTGCCCACTGGCAGCCCCATTTGCTGCTCTACCAGGCCCCATGCAGCCCCGTACACCTGCGCTGCTGACCTGCCATGTCAACAATTGTTTACCTTGTTCTCCTGATCTGCCACATGTGCGCCTTATAGAGAAACGATAGGGTTTGCATTGGAGCGATCAGAAAATAGACAATACTCAGACACAACTCAAGAACGAAACTCAGAAAACATAGTGCCTGTCGGTAATATGAAAAACTGAATACAAGAACCTCAAGCCGGTGTGTCTCCAGGACCGTGGCTGAGGTGAATCAGAAAGATGATTCCATGTAGAGAAACAGTAGAAAAGATAGCAGCAGAGGGAGCGAAACGCAGTCCTCCGTGTAGCTCGATGATGACGAAGAAGATGAAGGGCTAGAGCTGCCCTAGGAAATGGCTGAAAACCAGCATACTCTAAGGAAGGACCTTCAGGCTATCTGGAATAGCAACATGATGAAGAAAAGGAGCAGATCTGGAGCAGGAGGAGCAGAGGGGCAGATTTGGAGCAGGATGAGGCAGATCTGGAGCAAAAGAAGCAGAGGGGCAGATCTGGAGCAGGATGGGGCAGATCTGGAGCAGAAGGAGCAGAGGAGCAGATCTGGAGCAGGATGGGGGGCAGATATGGAGCAGGAGGAGCAAATGAGCAGATCTGGAGCAGGATGGGGGCAGATCTGGAGTAGAAGATGGAGCAGCCACGAGGAAGGAAGGAGAGGCAAAGAGAAAGCAGAAAGGAGGCAAAGAGGAGCAGATCTGAAGAGGAGAGGTAGATGGAGCAGGCGGGGCTGCAGCAAAGGATGGTGGAGAAGAGGAGCAGCTGCAGGTCCTGTCCTGTCCTGTCAGAAGGAGTGTGGGGGCAGATGCCTTTTATAGGCCAGACCTAGCTGGTCAGCCAGCTAGTCGGTGGGCCTGCCAGCTAGTCGGCCAACTGGTCGGCCAGACCAGCTGGTCTTTCTGGCCACTTGTTTGGCTGAGGTGGCTGGCCTTTTGGCTGGCCTGTGAGCTGTTAGATTGCCCCATAAATTGGGGATTGTTTAGTTGCTGAATACCCCCTCTCAATTGCCAATTTGGAGGGGCAAACATTGTGTGCTGGGAGCTTCGTGTAGGGATGTCGATGGTGGTGCTGGCTATCCCTGTGAAATGCCCAAGAGAAGATCACAAGAGGAGTGCCCTTGCAAGGGAATTGTTCACTTCCTCAAGTGTCGGAGTTACACGTATGATACCATATAGACATAAGAACACTGTGAAGCTTGAGAGAATAAGCCACCCCCTCTCACCGCCGAAAGGTGGAGGAAAGAGCAAAGGTAAAGAACAAATTTGTCATAGCAGTACTGATAATCCAATGAGGTCGGAGCTGAACAGTGAGCCAATGTGTGTCCGATCTTGGACCTCGGGAGAGAGGAGTCTATCCCCGCCTCCATGCAGGTAGAAGATTCTAAACAACAGTCATCTAGACACATCTGAACAGAAAGGGTCCCGCCTAGGGAGAACTTGTAGATCCTGGAAGTCGATGCCGATGGTGGTAAAGGTGAAGGATCATGACCCCCTCTTTCAAAGAAATGGGGAGTGTCAAGCCGGAAACCGAAAAAGGAGTTAGGGATGGGAGTAGAAGATGGAGTTCTGAAAGGGAGGGAGGGATGGGAGTAAAAGATGGAGTTCTGAAAGGGAGGGAGGGATGGGAGTAGAAGATGGAGTTCTCTCCCTTAGTGCGCAGCGGAATGAAGAGGAAACTGATATGTTCATAGAGTGATGCTCCATGTACCTATGGCCTCCATGAAGAAGCAAGATCTTTAGATCACCAGAGATCTGGGGTCTTTAGCTCACCATGGCTCTGATACCATATAGAGAAACGATAGGGTTTGCAGTGGAGCGATCAAAAAATAGACAATACTCAAACACAACTGAAGAACGGAACTCAAAAAACACAGTGTCTGTCGGTAATATGAAAAACTGAATACAAGAACCTCAAGCCGGTGTGTCTCAAGGACCGTGGCTGAGGTGAATCAGAAAGATGATTCCATGTAGAGAAACAGTAGAAAAGATAGCAGCAGAGGGAGCGAAACGCAATCCTCCGTGTAGCTCGATGATGACGAAGAAGATGAAGGGCTAGAGCTGCCCTAGGAAATGGCTGAAAACCAGCATGCTCTGAGGAAGGAACCTTCAGGCTATCTGGAATAGCAACATGATGAAGAAAAGGAGCAGATCTGGAGCAGGAGGAGCAGAGGGGCAGATCTGGAGCAGGATGGGACAGATCTGGAGCAGAAGAAGCAGAGGGGCAGATATGGAGCAGAAGGAGCAGAGGAGCAGATCTGGAGCAGAAGGAGCAGAGGAGCAGATCTGGAGCAGGATGGGGGGCAGATCTGGAGCAGAAGGAGCATATGAGCAGATCTGGAGCAGGATGGGGGCAGATCTGGAGGGGCGAATTTGGAGATGTAAGATGGCGTTGGATACCATGCTCGTGAAGGAATTGAGTTGCCTGAACGTCTCTAGCCAGAAGCTGTGAATACTTCTGTTTATATCCTTAATCGTTGCCCTACTCAGCCCATCCCGAACATGACGCCTTTTGAGGCCTTCTATGGCTACCGACCCTCTATTTCTCATATTCGCATCTTTGGATGCCGCACGTACACTCATACTCCCAATCATACTCGCGGTAAACTAGAACCTCGTGCTGAACTTCTACTTCTAGTTGGCTACTCAGTAGAAGCCAAAGCTTATCGCTTATTTGATCCTCGCACAAACAAAGTTTTGGTTAGCCAAGATGTGGTCTTCGATGAAAGAGATGTTCTAAAAAATTCCTCTTTGCCTCCTCTCTGCTTTCTCTCTGCCTCTCCTTCCTGCCTCCTGGCTGCTCCATCTTCTCCTCCAGATCTGCCCCCATCCTGCTCCAGATCTGCTCATCTGCTCCGATCTGCCCCCATCCTGCTCTAGATCTGCTCCTCTGCTCCTTCTGCTCCAGATCTGCCCCATCCTGCTCCAGATCTGCCCCTCTGCTTCTTCTGCTCCAGATCTGCCCCATCCTGCTCCAGATCTGCCCCTCTGCTTCTGCTGCTCCAGATCTGCCCCTCCTGCTCTAGATCTGCTCCTTTTCTTCATCATGTTGCTATTCCAGATAGCCTGAAGGTTCCTTTCTCAGAGCATGCTGGTTTTCAGCCATTTCCTAGGGCAGCTCTAGCCCTTCATCTTCTTCGTCATCATCGAGCTACACATCGGACTGCGTTTGGCTCCCTCTGCTGCTATCTTTTCTACTGTTTCTCTACATGGAATCATCTTTCTGATTCACCTCAGCCACGGTCCTTGAGACACACCGGCTTGAGGTTCTTGTATTCAGATATTCATATTACCGACAGGCACTATGTTTTCTGAGTTCCGTTCTTCAGTTGTGCCTTAGTATTGTCTATTTTCTGATCGCTCCACTGCAAACCCTATCGTTTCTCTATATGGTATCAGATCTGGAGCAGGATGGGGCAGATCTGGAGCAAAAGGAGCAGAGGAGCAGATCTGGAGCAGGATGGGGGGCAGATCTGGAGCAGGATGGGGCAGATCTGGAGCAAAAGGAGCAGAGGAGCAGATCTGGAGCAGGATGGGGGCAGATCTGGAGGAGAAGATGGAGCAGCCACGAGGCAGGAAGGAGAGGCTGAGAGAAAGCAAAGAGGAGCAGATCTGAAGAGGAGAGGTAGATGGAGCAGGCGGGGCTGCAGCAAAGGATGGCGGAGAAGAGGAGCAGCTGCAGGTCCTGTCCTGTCAGAAGGAGTGTGGGCCTTTTATAGGCCAGACCTAGCTGGTCGGCCAGCTGGTCGGCCAACTGGTCGGCCAGACCAGCTGGTCTTTCTGGCCACTTGTTTGGCTGAGGTGGCTGGCCTTTTGGCTGGCCTGTGAGCTGTTAGATTGCCCCATAAATTGGGGATTGTTTAGTTGCTGAATACCCCTCAGCTCTGTACTATTCCGTACTGTTGTTGACGTCATCCGTGGTCTCTTCTCTTGGGTCCCTACTGCTGTCCTTTGCTCTGCCTTATGCCCCTGCGGATCAGCTAGGTACCCGCCTCTCTTCTTTTGGGGCACATCTTGCCCTAGGTCTCCCTTCCCCACGCTCTCCTCATTTGGGGGCTTACAGATGGGGAGGTGACCTTTCCAACACCCCCTCTCACCGACACATCTCGGCCCAATGCCAACATGTCGATGACAATGCTCCAGTAACCCCCTGGTCATAGTCCTCTGGAACCTTTCGGTGTCGAAATCTTTTCCTGGCTTTTCATCCACTGGCTCCTGCTCCACTAGGTCCGGTTCCGCTTCCGCACACCATCCTGGTACATAGGTCCATCTTTGGTAGCACCTCCTGATACCACCTCCTTCAGTCACGTTCCCGCCTCTGAACTCGAGCAATCCAACCGTCACGATCTTCCAATCGTCCCCCTCATAATGAGTGTACAACCTGGAGTCTTCCAAGCACCATGCTCTGAGGGTCTGTTTCAACCCGTCCTTCCTTTGGCAAGGTTTGCAACAAAAGTACATCTCCACATAACGTGGACCGCAAACTTTAAACGCACCTGATTGAACCTGAGTCACCCTCCTCTTCGCAAGGGTAGAGTCCTCCAGTCGTGGAAGTCGATTCCCAAGAGCTTCTGAATCAGGGTCGTCCTTCAGCAAGGTCCCTGCCTTCAGGCTCCCACACTTGTGAGCCTCCTACTTGGGCTATGATACCATGTTAGAAAATACCCAACAGAGGGTACGCACAGCGGAATACTTTTAGTAATGCCCAGGAGCTCACACAGTGTGCGGTGTGGGTGTGGAATCACAAACTTCTTTACTTAGGTGCATAAAATAGGTGTGGAGACTCATCAATAGACAATGAACCAACCAGATAGAGAAACCACCAAAATATATATTTCCGTCCAAAACTATGGACACAATACAAGAGAGAGAGATCCAGAGTCCCACCAATGGTGTGGTCCTCTGATCTTACCACAAGGTCTTTCTCCTATCTATTGGCTATCTCTAGACTCGAGCCCGCGTGCTCCACCTCCAGCGTCTGTAGACTTTCCGTCCAGTGTGTTCTTCTCCACCTTACTGCCTGTGAATCAGGCTAGGTGGGCAGCCCCTGCCAAGCTTTGTCTGCAGCACACAGGTCCCTGTTCCACTACTCCAACCTGCTTGTGAATGGCTGCTCCAAAAGGTATGATGATCTCAGCACCTTGCTGCCCTAGAAGACAGCCAAGGTCCAGCCCCTTCCTGGCTATGTCTGCAGCCCTTCAAGCACCCTCTCACCTCCTGGATATAGGTCCAGAGGGTGGCTTCCTGCTGCTCCTTTCTGCCTCCTGGAATGCTGGCTGCTGGATAAGAAATGAGGCCACAAGCCTCTCCTTTTATAGGCCCCAAGGGCCCCTTGAACTAACCGACCAGCCAGCCCTAAATGGGCCAACTGGCTGGTCTGTTTGGGCCAACCAGTCTGCCCCAAAACAGCCCTTTAAGGGCTCACAAGACTAGGGCCCTTTGGCCCACACTTCTAAGGCTTTTGGCCCTCCAATCAAGGCAGGGGCCCAGCCTATATAAGGCATGCCACTGCCCACTGGCAGCCCCATTTGCTGCTCTACCAGGCCCCATGCAGCCCCGTACACCTGCGCTGCTGACCTGCCATGTCAGCACCTGTTTACCCTGTTCTCCTGATCTGCCACGTGTGCGCCTCAGCTCTATACTATTCCATACTGTTGCTGATGTCATCCGTGGTCTCTTCTCTTGGGTCCCTACTGCTGTCCTCTGCTCCGCCTTATGCTCCTGCAGATCAGCCAGGTACCCACCTCTCTTCTTTTGGGGCACATCCTGCCCTAGGTCTCCCTCCCCCACGCTCTCCTCATTTGGGGGCTTACAGATGGGGAGGTGACCTTTCCAACAACGACAAATAGGACAAGAGGTACCTTTGGTACAATTAGGATAGTCCTAGGATTGAAACACCTAGGACACTCTATACCTATATAAGTAAGAGCCTTGGCTCATTCAAAGCATTTTTGGGGGTGCTTAAAATATTCCCAAGATGTGAGCTGGGTTCTCTGAAAACTGGCTGCTCTTTGTATCCACCATCAGCGCCTAACGGCTTGCTGATTTGTATGGATGGCTTTTTCCAGCAATAATAAAAATTTATGTTTTTGGGGAAAAAAAGAATAAGAAGACTTAACACTCAACATACCCCTGAGATCTTGCAAGAACCTGGATTTCCTTGCCTAATTGTCGTGCACCCATGAAGCACAATAGAAAGGATTGAAGTACATGACACACACAAACCATTAGCTCCATCCTATGTGGCAGAACTAGCTTTATCAGGTATCCTCATCCTACCCAAAAGTGGTTGAAACATGCCCATATATTAAACATCCAAACACATGAGCATCATACATTTTTAGAAAGATCATTATACTTGATTTCTATCAAGGGAACAGATGGCACTTCAGGAGAAATGCGATCAAAATTTGTCCACCATTTATCATGCCTCCAAAGCCCAAGATTAAATTACTTCATGCTCGACTCACCTGATGAATCAATCTCAAAGCACAATACTTGCCTCAAATTCAATACTTGAAAACAACACGTACGACTATTCAGCTGATTAAAGTGTTATGTTTTATTCTTATGTTATGCTAGACCTAAATTAAAAATACATATCGTATTTCTTGCCTGAAACCCCATACTTAAAGATGCATGTATAAATGTCTATAGCTACTGATGTTTCTCTTCCTGCCATTTACAAACAAAGACAGTACAGTCTTGCCTTTGAAATTGTCAAGGCTGGGCTCCATTGCTCTTTCAGTATGTCCAAGCAAATACTGCCATTGCTATTGATGTTTGGGTGGAATACTTTTGTCCTGAAGGCAACCTGGTATATTAACAACAGATGCACAAGTAAATGAGACCAGACCAGCAGGCATGGAGGGGCCATTCAAAAAAAGCTACTAAATGAGCACAAAACACAGTTTTTCTTTTGATCCATACTTATATACAGTGCATATCGTGAAGGTATTAAAGATGCAAAGAGCAAAAAATGTCAACTAAAGAAACACAGTAAATCTATTCTTATCATTCAACCTTCAAGTAACAGCAGATTTGTGCTCTATCCCTCCAAATGAAAAGACGAGACCGAGTTTCACAGATGTGCTTTTGATTTGATGACTCATCCTGAAGGCATTAAAGATCTAGAAAACAACTAAACATCAACTGACAAAAGAGAGTAAATATATTCTACTCGTTTAACATGCAAGTAAACCCCAATATGTGTTCTACCTCTCCAACATGAAAAGGCGGATGTCTAGCTATATATATATCCCTTCATGAGAATATATCCGATCTTACAAATTCAGAATTTTTGAACTGCGATGGCGAGGCAGAACGGGAAAAAGAGAGAGATAGGGAAGAAGAGCTGGAGGCTGAATACAGCCAACACACACACACACAAAAAGGGGAAGGGGGGGGGGGGCTGGTTTAACATCTCCAAAAGCCAACGAGACCAAGTCAAAAGTACATCAAGAGGAAAACAACTCTGATATGGGATCAAGAGGTGTGACATCCCTAGGCCTAATGTCGAAACTCCAACAGAAAGCTGTAGGAATACAATCCATTGCCAAGAGTTAATCCTATCATGTGTCATCCAAGAGTAATCTAAGCTCCATAGATCAACTAGGGGTCGTAGTGCCTCTAGAACATGTCCAAAAGTGTTGTTGCCGCCCCCTATTCTTCGTGGGGTGTACCCATGGGTGTCATGAGGCAACCTAATGAGGCGAAATGAGGTTGCCTCAAATGGGGTGAAATCCACATTCAACTTGGTCAAACAAAGTTACTCTAGCCAAAACTCGTAAAGCTAGGCCACCTAGACCTCTGGTAAGATATGAACAATCTTCTTACCTTGGTCAACTTATGTGAACCTAAACGTCAACCAAATTAAACAAGTTAACTCCGGTCAACATGATCAAACTATCTTCCATTAGCAAACAAAAGAGTGCTTTATGTGAGACCAGAATTTTTAACCAAAGTCCACATAGGCTAACTAGACATCTCCAATTAAGGGACTAATTGCTTAAGGTAAATTGAATGCACTTCTATGTTTATTCTTTGTTCAAAATAACCCTCACAAGATCATCACCTTAATTTTCCTCATCCAATCAAAATCCTTCACATCACTCTCTTCTTATGACATGATATTCTCATCATACCACTCTTCTATACCTCTCTTGATCTAGAAACACACTTGCATGCTTATGTGCTTCTTGGCACACACATATTCTAACATTGATCTTTATTGCAATTCTCTCACAATGCCTCAAAAAAGTAAATGCATTTATCGCGCACTAGCCCAAGAGTTAACCCATAGTTAACCACCCACGCAAGGTTGTATGGCCCTATTTGGTGCTCCTTGGTCACACTCCAAGTATACAAGCCAGCCATTCTTTAAGATATAGGATCGTCGAATAACTTAACCAAACGCATATCCTAGAATAGAAAACTCCGCTTGCCAGTATCAGTGGTTTCCCTTGAAATGAGGAATACCCTCTACATGCACTTAATCCTAAGGAGGCCTTAACATTAAAAAGGGCCAATAACCATGGAAAGTTTAAAATTACAAAAGACACACCTCAGATTTCTTTTAAAATGCACGTTTAAGCTAATACATGCTCAATCTCATAAAAAAGAGAAACATAGAAAGGTGCAAGCACCACTACAAGTATCCTTGACCATCCATTTGAATAAAACAAGAGTGCACATTCGAAGGACACACTACTCAAAGCTGTGGCTGAGTTTTATGACCTTGGGAGAGGAGCAATGTATGAGGTATAGTATTTTTTGTATTTTAGATCGTTCTTTTTCCTATATAATAATCTGAAAACTTAGATACACCTGGAAAAGGATTAAATAGAAAAAAAAAAGCAAGAGTTATAATACATAAATATTATGAATAGATCAAGCTTCAAGCACTAATTCTTTGGCACTATCTTAAGAGAATGAGATAGAAGTATAGGAAAATCATATCGGCCCCATCGTAGTAAAAGTGAAGCAAAGATCCACTGCTAAATGTCCTCTATGTTCGAGCACAGGTTCAGTCTTGCAGGTGTAAGCTCCAAATGAGGAAAGCACAGCCTAATAATGGGGCCAATGGGACTTAAAACTGACAATCCAACCAACCTAGTGAGCTAGACCAATTGGCATGTCATGTGGTAGGTTAATGACTCTTACTCGGCCTACTTGGCAGTCTGGTCGACTACCCTAGAGCTGGTAAACCTAGTGAGAATGGTGTAAATTGCACCATTGAGATAGGGAATAGCGACACAGCCTAACCCTAACCCTAAGGGATACACATGTATGTATTTCAATTTCATTGCAATACAACATAGTCATCTCTTGTGGACTCCATTCTCTCTAGCCCAGATCCTCTTGTTGGAAGTTGTCATGTGCACAGAGTGGTATCTGACGTGTACTAGGTACACAAGACTAGCTCAAGTAGCCTAGGGAGGCTTAGGCCTAGGCAGGCTTCATTAGAGGATACGAACCAATGGTCTATACAAGGGGCCCAGAGGTTCAGTTCTCACGGAGCCGATGGGAGCAAGTCTCGTTCCCAGGTGCTAGGTCTGATCCTAGATTGAGTCACGGTCGTGCGCCTGCATCATAGCGTAGCCCAAGGCCCAACAGTAGATCCCAGGCTTCGCAACACCACCTAGCTGGCTAGTTAGGATCTGGTTGGGAGTTCGGGCCAATAGCTCAACTCGTGGCTTGAAGGGGACATCTCCTGATTCGGGATCGCATCTCATAGATGTCATGGTTGGGTGGTGAGCAACCTGCTCAATTTTCTCATGTTTGTTGTGTTCTTGTGTTTGCTTGCACATCAAAGGTTTCAGGAGTGCTAGGGTCGTGTTAGTTGGTATCAGAGCCAACTCCTGAGGTAAGAACTTCTGTTGCGAGAATTTTGGACAAATTTTTCTCCAGGTATGCCTCAATTTCGAAATTCATGTTCATGCCTTGCAAGTGACTGCTCATTCATCGTTTAAAGAAAGTGGTACTGGATTGGGATAGAAGGAAGGAGAGAGAGAGTAAGAAGGGTGATTTCGTTGCAACATGTGATGGCCTGCAAGAGATGTAGTTAGGAGGGGATATGAGGTCCGGGTAGAGTGAGAAGGGAGTTGTGAAAGAGCGTAGAGCTAGGGTGACCCAAGGGGGATCCCCTGTGTGGCTGACTGCTCAGGGGATGTGATGGCAGGTAGAAGAGGAGCGAACGAAGGTGCGCAGCAGGATAGGGCTAGGTCGTGATCTAGGCTAGGTGCTTTTCAAGGGGGCTTGGAGGCTTAAAAAAGCACCATTCCTCCAAGTTTGGAGGGTGAGCTTTTGAAGAGCAGGGCTTTACTAAAAGCCTGCACTCCCGTTTATTAATTCGGCCACCTTGCCTTCTACCCTAGCCTGTGGACTGCGCAAACTTTCAGCCCCTCTACGTCCTCACGTTCAAGAGCCAGATACACTATACAGCCTACTGTAGATATCTGTACGGACAGCCAAGAGCGGGAGTCCTGGGTCCAGGAATCCGAGCTGATCGTCACATCGAACGAGCCTACCTTCTTCATCGGCCAGCCTTCCCTTCTTCCATCATCTACTCACTAGCCAGCTTTCACTTCATTTCTAACTCCTAGCTCCGAGGCCACCTGATTGTTTCTCTCCTCTAGCCTATCTCCTTTTTCAGATCAGATTTCAGTCATGGCTGATTCCGTAGACCTCGGGCTTGCGATGGGAGACCAGGATATGAACTACCATGCGGATGATGACCAGCGTCTCTATGATGATTTGATTACGAAGACAACCTTCAGTGAATTCACCACTGCTCTCGATGAAAAGTTCGAGCGAGTTAATAAAAATCAAACGGGGTTGACACAACAACTCCAAGGGATTCAGACTTCACTCTCACTTTTGACTAGCACTCTTCAAGCGCTCATGCATGTGGATGCTTTGGCTTCAGTGTTAGGTCCGAATATCACTCCACATCCTTTTCTCGGAGATCAGAAGTCCCGTACCAAGGAGGTTGTTGACACTTGGTTGCACAAGTGGCAAATACACTTCCAATTTCACCCTTACCCAGATGAAAAGAAAATGCAGCTTGCAGCGAGGTATATGTCAGGGAAGGCTTTATTCAGGTGGAAGGAACTCCGACCCAAGCCTACAACATGGATAGAATTCAAAGAAGTCTTCAGGAAAGAGTTTCTGAAGGAAAAAGATTACGATATCGTAGGCAAGCTCAAAGCCCTTGATATGTCCAAGCTGAATCAGACTTTTGAGGTTTATCTTTAGAGGCTTTGGGATTTGAGGACCAGAGCTACAAAGATGGATCCAATGAGCTTGTTAGGTTTCTTAGTGGATGGTTTGCCTAACTCGTACAAGCTACAGATCAAGCACAACAAGTGTACCACTTTGCAAGAGGCCATGAATTATGTGCGCATCTATGATGATACCATGGCCAGTGCCAAGGGAACCACCATTGTCGACACGAGTAGGAAGAACAAGAGGAAGTTCTTCCAGTCTACCACTGGTACCGGGGAGTCGAAGTCTATAGACAACGCCTCCAAGAAGAACTCAACTCAGACGAAGAATGGACGTGCCCGTTTCCTCCATACATTGAAGTTAAAGAAAGAAGGACGTTGCTTCATCTGCGAGGAGCGGAGCCACACTAGGAATGATTGTCCTAAGCGCAAGAATCCAATGCAAGCGCCGGAACCGAAGCTCCATGCGGGTCCAAGTACCAAAGCTAAAGGAGCTAATCAAGTTTCGATGACAGGTATTTCTGTAAATGCCATTACCTACCCACTTCTTGTAATTGCACTTTTAATAATTCGTTATTTGGTTCCCATGATCTTTTTCGAGTTTATCAAGAAGTAAGGGACCAAAGAGTTCACATTCTATTTGGCCCGCGTAGCTCTCACAATTTTGTTAATTACAAACTTGTGCAAAGGATGGGGCTGTCCACGATACCTAGCGATCACTCCTACGAGGTGCAGCTTCCAACTGGGAAGCTGTTTTAGGATCGCCAGATTGAGGCACTTTCTATCCTTTTCAAGACTACACAGCGGCTCTTACGTGCTATGTCATGCACTTGGAACATCTGGACTTGTTAATCGGAATAGAGTGGTTTAAAACCCACGATATTCAGATTGGATGGAAAGAGCATACCCTTTTTTTTTTTTTAATAAGGACACCCAATTTTGCATTCAGTGTGATAATATTTCCTCTTCTCGGGAACCTATTGTATCTGCAATGCGACTTCAAAATATAATAAACCCTACTCATTATGATGCGTATCAGTGTGTTTTGATTCCGCTTTCTTCATTTGTTGTCTCTGTTAATAACAAAAGTGTTTGAACACCGTGAATTGAGAACGTTGTTGAATGATTTCATGGATGTATTCCTTACTCAACTACCGCAAGGTTTACCTCGAGAACGAGTAGTCGACCATCACATAGATTTAGTACCTGGGACTCAACCTATTAGTGTTCCACCTTATAGGATGAGCCAGCTTAAGGTGAGTTAGCTTCACAGCTACAAGATTATATGAATATGGGCTATATTCGCCCAAGTAAATCACCTTGGGGAGCACCCGTCCTCTTAAGAAAGAAGAAAGATAATTCGTGGAGAATGTGTATAGATTATAAACGATTGAATAAAGCGACAATTAAGAATACCCTCTTCCTCGTTCCAATGATCTGATAAACCGTTTGGCCAGAGCGAAGTATTTCACTAAGATTGATTTACGTACGGATTATCACCAAATCCGTATCTATGCTAAACACAGTGTTTGAACACCGTGATTTGAGAACATTGTTGGATGATTTCATGGATGTATTCCTTGCTCAACTGCCGGAAGATTTACCTCCAGAACAAGCAGTAGACCATCACATAGATTTAGTACATGGAGCTCAACCTATTAGTGTTCCACCTTATAGGATGAGCCAGCTTGAGGAGGATGAGTTAGCTTCACAGCTACAAGATTATCTGAATATGGGCTATATTCGCCCAAGTAGATTACCTTGGGGAGCACCTGTCCTCTTAAGAAACAAGAAAGATAATTCGTGGAGAATGTGTATAGATTATAAACGATTGAATAAAGTGACAATTAAGAATCAATACCCTCTTCCTCGTTCCAATGATTTGATAGACCGTTTGACCGGAGCGAAGTATTTCACTAAGATTGATTTACGTACGGATTATCACCAAATCCGTATCTATGCTAAACACATAAATAGAACCGCATTCCGCACTAGATATGGCCACTACGAGTTTCTCGTATTACCTCTTGGTTTGACCAATACTCCCGCTACCTTCCAACAAATGATGAATGATTTGTTTCGAGATTTTCTTAGCAAAATCATTGTCGTGTTCTTAGATGACATCTTGATATATAGCCGAACGTTAGAGGATCGCATTGGACACCTCCGGATTATCTTAGTTATACTAAGACATTATAAGCTCTATGCCAAGATCAGTAAATGTGACTTCTTTATGAAGGATATCATTTACTTAGGACACAAGATTTCTAATGACGGTATTAGCATTGATCTGGATCGTATCCAGAAGGTTTTAGAATAGCCTATCCCTCAGACTGTGAAACAGCTTCGTTCTTTCCTAGGATTCACGGTTTTTCTATGGAAGTCTGTGCGTGATTATTCACATCACAACACCTCTGACCAGCATATTGAAAGGTCGTGGACGTAGGTCTACCCAGCCGATCTCTTGGAATGATACATTGAACAAGGCTTTTGAAACCTTGAAGGTAACTATCAAGAAAGCACCCGTTCTTGCATTACCCGATCCTACCCGACCTTTTGAAAGTAAGAAGCTAGACGACACCCAATATCGTTGGCCCACACTAGAAAAATGCAATAGGACTACTCCTAACTGACAGTAAACACCACTAAATTTGGTAGAATATGCCCTTGTGTTTTAGGAGAAAGGTAGGAGTGGAAGGTCATGGGCTGGACCTACAACAGAGACTTGTGAGGGGCTGCACAAGGACAGGAGGAATCAATCCTTTTTAGAATTCAGCTGAGTAATGAAACTCTTGCTGTGTATTCTATTTCAGTAATGAAGTACAAATCATGAATAAATGCCAAGTACAACTGCAGCCCTTATATAGGTATGGCCCAAGTGAGTACAAAGCAGTATTGCTTATGGGATTACCTCCTAGGATGCCATGTGGCAACTTATAGTATCCCCTAAAGAAAGGACAAACACTTACAAGCCAATAAAGGCCTTTCCACTAACTTTAGTCTAAGTAAAAGTAACCCTCTATTACAAGCCTAAGTAAAAGCAACCCTCTGTTACAATCCTCCCTCCTCAAATTTAAAAAGGCTGTACCCTGGATATACAATTCTCCTTGTAAACCTGAATAGCTCAATTCTGGTCATATCAGCTGAGCAATGAAGTTTCTCAGTCAAATACCTCCCTGTAGGCATGCTGATCTGTAAATGGATCATATAATATTCCCAAGCATGAAAGCAACAGGGTGGAAGAGCTGTGCTGTCCAATATAACAGATCTGATCATATAATCCAGTGAGAGACATGCTGATCTGAAAAAATAGTGAATGCTGACTGCAACATATCCATATGTGCCATATAGCAAAAGAAAATCAGATCTGCCCATAAAGATGCAATTTTGGACATAGAATTCAGCTAAGCAAATGAGGGTACTGCTCCACAATTGTAGATGGCTGCCAAGAAGACTCCTCATCAGGTAGACCTCTCCATTTGATAAAATATTCCATGTAGGCCTTGTTCCTCAACGCATGATCTCTAAATCCAAGGATCTTTTCAGGTATATACTCAATCTGGCCCTCTTCATCCATAGGAGTTAGCTCTTGCCAAAAATGCCCCATGAACTTAGCATCACAATCACTCAAAATCTCTTGAAGAAGTCCATGTAATTTAAACACATTCTCCATGAATTGCTTAGCCACCTTGGAAGCTGTAAATTGGGTCTTAGTAGGAATGAAGTGGGCAGCTTTATTAAGTCTATCAACAACCACAAATATGCTGTTCCAACCCTTAGAGGTCACTGGTAGACCTGTAATAGAGTCCATGCTGATATGTGTCCATTTACCTTGAGGTATGGGCAGAGGTTGTAGTAGACCAGCTGGCCTCAAATTCAACTCCCTGTTTTGTTGACAGGGCTTACAGCTTTGTACATAAGCAAGAACATCCTTCCAAAGCCCCTTCTAGTAAAAACTCTGTTTTACCTTATCATACGTCTTGTTGAGGCCTATATGCCCAGCCATTGGAGATGAGTGAAATTCCTGCAAGATTAGCAGCTTATAGGAGGAATTTTCATCAGTAAGTATTCTATCATTATGCCACAAGAGCCCATTGTGCAACTTGAAATTGGTATATTGCTGACAGTCAGGATCTTGCAAGTCTTGGAACGTAGCAACTGCTTGAGGATCATTGAGATACTCTTCTTGAATGCCATGGATCCAATCTTTATAAACCTCAGTAATAGATGACAAAGTACAAGCCCATATCCTGGAAAGAGAATCTGCCACAATATTTTCTTTGCCCATCTTGTAATCTATGTCAAAGTCATAGTTTTGCACAATGGATAGCATCTCCTTTGCTTGGGTGATAGAGAAGACTGAGATAGAAAATATCTGAGAGTCTTATGATCAGTCTTGACCCTTAAATGGCTGCCATAGATGTAGTGGTGCCACTTTTTGATTGCATGAAGTATTGCCAACATCTCTTGGTCATAAATGTGGAAACTTGACTCTTTGTCATCCAACTTCCGACTTTCAAAGGCAATAACTCCATGACTCTGCTTTAGAACAGCTCCAATACCCCTTCCACTAGCATCAGCCTCAATTATAAAAGGTTTGAGAGAAATCAGGACATACCAAGATAGGTGCTGAAGTTAATGCCTCCTTTAATGCTTGAAAGCTCTTATTGGCACTGTCAGACCATTGGAAAGCATTCTTTTTTGGAAGATCAGTGAGAGGAGCTGCCAATTTGGCAAAATGCCTTATAAATCTTCTGTAGAATGATGCTAGACCAAGCAAACCTCTCAGCTGGGTGATATTCTGACGTATAGGCCAATCCTTTACACAATTTACCTTGCTGGGAACCACCTTAATGCCACTACTGCTGACAATATGGCCCAGATATTCCACTTCTTCAGCCATGAAAGTACATTTACTTGATTTGGCATACAACTGGTGTGTCCTCAATACTTGCTGGACATGCAAGAAATGCTCTTCTTTTGTTTTGCTGTAGATCAATATATCATCAAAGAATACCAACACAAATTTATAGAGGAAAGCCTACGATACCTTGTTCACTAGGGCCTAGAAAGTTGCAGGTGCATTGGTTAGACCAAATGCCATCACTTTGAATTGATAAAGCCCACGTTCGTGAAGGCAGTTTTATGTTCATCTCCCTCCTTCATCCTTATTTGATGATAGCCTGACCTTAAGTCAATATTTGTGAAGTACTTTGCCCCTCTAAGCTCATCCAGTAGATCATCAATTCTAGGGATAGGAAACCTATTCTTAATTGTCATTTTGTTCAAATCCGTGTAAATAACAGACATTCTAAATGAGCCATCCTTCTTCTTAACCAATAACATAGGAGAGGCAAAGGGTGATTGACTATGTGTAATAAATTCCTTGTCAAGGAGTTCCTTTATTTGCCGTGCCACCTCTTCTCTTTCAGATTTAGAAAGTCTGTATGGAGCTTTGTTAATTGGCTTAGATCCTGGCTCCAACACAATTGCATGATCCACATCTCTCATGGGAGAAAGATGGTTGGGGAGATCAGCAAATACATCAGAGTATAGCTGTAATAGAGATTGCATGTCTTTATCCTCCACCAACAACCCATTACACTCTTGAGACTTGGTCAACTGAATAGCATAGACTCCACAAACACTTTTGAGGTCTCTGGCCATTCTTCTTGCAGAAATTAAGGACAACTTAGGAGATTGGTGACCCATCAAGGTGATGTGCTTACCATCATGCATAAACTTCATATACAGCCTGTTAAGGTCCATAGAGAAATCTCCCAAGGTTCTCAACCATTCACAACCAAGGACAATGTCAATAGGTCCCATTTCCAAGACAATTAGATCTCCATGAAAAGTATAGTCTTGAGAAAGTTGCACTTGAGCAGCCTGACAATATTGCTCACTGTGGGAATGCTGACCATTAGCCACCTCAACTTTGATCCCATGATCTAAAGTGGATGAACATAACCTCACTGTTTGAAGTGTCTTCGCATTAATGAAGTTATGAGTGCTCCCACTATCAATCAAAATGTGGATTGGTCTGTTATTGATTGTTCCTTTTAACCTAAGGGTTTGAGAGCCCTTGCAGCCCATAAAAACATCAGGAGATATGATGTACAAAACTGATTGTGTATCCCAATACACTTCATCATCATCAACTGCATCATTTCCATTAGAATTTCTAATCTCATCCTCACAACCTTCAACAACTTCAATGTTCCATTGTCTAGAACTATTTGGGCGCTTTGGCAAACTATCATCCATAAGCATGGTATCACAGATTGAAAAACCACCTGGATCAAAGGGAAAGGTAGTCCCCTTTTTGGAACTATGATCCTCATCATCATCAAGGCCTTCATTCACACAGTCCTGATATTCGTGGAATTCAGATTCTGATGCAAGAATTTTAGGAGATAAATCATCATCAATCTCTAGAATCATGCTCAACTTAGCTCTTGTTTTAGCTTTGCACACATTCCTATGTTCACGGGTTCACTTCTCACCACAAAGGTAGCACAAATTCTTCTTCTTCCTGTCATCAATAATTGCTTGAGATAACTGCTTAACCAACTTGTTTCTTTTATCACTAGATCATCCTTTGGAGTAGGTTTAAATGATGAGTTCACATCTGTAGCCTTGTAAACCTTAGGCTGTCCCATGCCACTGCCATACACTGTGGGGAACCTAGAAATAGGAGTTATAGCACGTGCACGAAGTTTGTTTTCATCATTGGGAACACCTTTAAGCATACAAGTTTGTTTTCATCATTGGGAACACCTTTAACCGTAGGCTTAGTTCCAAAGTAACCAATACCCAAAGTCTTCTCCTTCCAATTGTATTTGGGTTCATAAAGCTTTGTCAACTACATGGCCTCTTTAAGAGAACTGGGCTTTTGAGCTACAACGTCAGAAGCAATACTAGGGTGTAGGCCATGGATGAATTTGAGTATACTAATTCTTTCATCAATACCATGAACAAACAGAGCCAATTTCCAAAACTGTTTGATATAATTTTTCACTGATCCTTGCTGAGTAAGATCATACCACTTACAAATATATTGACCTCTAGTAAAAGGAGATATAAAAGTTTTAAACATTTCAGCCTTGAACTCATCCCAAGCATTAAAAATTGACCCTTGTGGGCATAGTCTTCAAGATGAAGAACAGCAAATCTGATTTTACCTTGATCACCCTTTGGATATAGAATGAAGTAGTCATCCATTTTGCTGAGCCATTCCTCCAATTCCTCAGAAGAGGTAGAATCACCTTTGAACTTAGGAAGTATAATCTTGTCTTTCATATCTTTGTCTTGATGAACAGATCCTTATGGTTCAATAGATTTAACTGTTTGTATATATTGCTGGAATGTCATTGCTGCCCTAAGGTCTGCTGGTAGCAACTTATATTCATTGGAATTTTTGACACAACTCTTCAACTGCTCAACTGTTATTATTAGGAGTCTTACCATGTGCTGAATCCTTATCCATATGAGCTGTGACTCCACTAGAGAGATAGGTTCTTCAGGCAAAAGCCATAAAACCAACGGGGTCAGCTACATGTACAAGATCATCATCATCATCATTTGAACCTAAGTCTTCATCAATTTGGGGATCCACAGGTCTCTTCCCATCATAGATTTGGCTTCTCTTGAACTGGTCAAACCTTTTATTAAGAGTGGCAGACATGTTCTGCATCCTTTGGTCAATCCTCTGATTATTGGTCTTGATCTTATTAGTTAACTCCTTGAATATCTATAGCATTATATCCATACAACTCTTTATAATCTGCTCCTAGTTAAGGGATATTTGTACATGAGGAGTTGCTGCCAAATCCCCTTGAATATTGCTAACATGAGGATCATTGGGCTCAGAAAATACAGCTCGATCATCAATTGCTTCCTTCTCCGAGGATACCCATAGGCTGCTTACTAGCTTGACACGTAGACCTCTTTACAAGCATCTTTAATGACTCAAATCAAGAGTAAATGCATTGTCTTAAGCCCTAATCAAGAATAGCTCAATTTCCAAGGAGTAGCAGATCAACCAATACCAAAAGCCCCAAATGCTAGTCTTGCCCTAATTTCGCACGTCAACTTTCTAAAAGAAAACTTGAAATTTCCCACTTGATTAGGCGATCCTTACGCTAAGAATGAACCATAGAGCCAATCAGGAGTAGAAATTCGTAACATTACACCTGAATTGCGAGAAATTGCTAGAACCTTTGGCAAATAATAATCCTACGCTAGCTGTTGCAACTGAATTGTGAATTTCTAAGTAACAAAAAACCAGATCGATATCAAACTTTATCAGTTGCATCCATGGAGCTAGGCGACCATATGCACTAAAGCTGACCCGAAATGGAGCTGTACATCTGAAATTCGCAGCAGTTCTTCCATGCCAGCCGATCGAAATTGCTCATAACTCCTCCAAACAGTCTCAAATCACCACCAGACTTAGGGAGCAGCCTCAAGAGATTAGGACGAACAGATCAAGCCAAGAATGGCTTAATTTGGTGCAGGAAAACAGCAGATCGTCACTTTCTTCACTTTCTTGCACCAGAGAGAAAATCCCCTTCCATGTTGACTCAATCCTCCACCATTTTAGGATTCTCATACATAGAAATCATCAGGGAAGCAAGGGCTTTCCACTGATGCAAGAAGCCCCAAATTCTGAACACTTCAAAAATCAGGGTTTCTCAGAGCCTGCCACGTGGCAGATCACAACAGAGAGCACTTCTGGCGCTGAATTTTTGCACAGAGGTAGGCCATAGGCTCAAGAGTAGATGCTCCAAATTTCAAAGTGATTGGACAAAGATTTTCCCACAAATTCCCACGAAAAGTGCTCTAATACCAATGCAACAGGACTACTCCTAACTGACAGTAAACACCACTAAATTTGGTAGAATATGCAGGAAAGCTAGAGTAGTGAAGTACCTTGTGTTTTAGGAGAAAGGTAGGAGTGGAAGGTCATGGGCTGGACCTACAACAGACTTGTGAGGGGCTGCACAAGGACAGGAGGAATCAATCCTTTTTAGAATTCAGCTGAGTAATGAAACTCTTGCTGTGTATTCTATTTCAGTAATGAAGTACAAATCATGAATAAATGCCAAGTACAACTAAAGCCCTTATATAGGTATGGCCCAAGTGAGTACAAAGCAGTATTGCTTATGGGATTACCTCCGAGGATGCCACGAGGCAACTTATGGTATCCCCTAAAGAAAGGACAAACACTTACAAGCCAATAAAGGCCTTTCCACTAACTTTAGCCTAAGCTTAGCCCAAGTAAAAGTAACCCTCTGTTACAAGCCTAAGTAAAAGTAACCCTCCGTTACAAAAAAGAACTCTATGCAGTTGTGTATGCTCTGAAGGTTTGGAGACACTACTTGTATGGTTCGAAGTATCTTGTATTGACCGATCACCATTCAATCAAGTATGTGTGCGACGGGTCTGAATTGAGGGGAAGAAAGGCTAGATGGGCAGAATTAATGCAAGATTTTTATTTTGAAATACGTTATCGAAAGGCTTCGATGATAGTGTGGCGGATTCCTTAAGTCGAGTTAAGTTTGTAAATGCTTCGTCATTTACGGAAATATCCTCAGACCTAATTCAATCCTTGAGAGGGCTTTGCACAACTGATAGTTATTTCAATTCTTATTGGCAAAAAGTCCAAGATGGGAGCTCCATGGTTGACCAAGACTCAGGGATTGCGCCACCTACGGTACAGGCGACGGGAGGTCAGAGGATGATTAGGAATGGCTTGCTATTCCGGAATGGAAAGATATGTGTGCCAAATGTTTCGGATCTTCGATCCAAGATTCTCTGGGAGTGTCATGATGCTCCTAGTGTTGGGCATCCAAGTATACATCGGACTCCGTCTCTTGTGAAGCATACCTTTTATGGGCCAAAGATGCGTGCATTTATTGAAAACTATGTGGTGGGTTGCTGGGTTTGTCAAGTTACTAAGGCAAAACGCCTTAGAAGCGCAAGTTTATTACAGCCATTGCAAATCCCGGGTAATAAATGGGAAAGCATTTCTATGGATTTTATTACCGCTTTACCTAGAACGCGCAAGGGTCATGACTCCATTTGCGTCATAGTGGACCGTCTGACAAAAATGGCTAGATTCTTACCTACTATAACAACTATTTCAGCGGTTCACCTGGCTCACGAGTTTGTGGACCACTTGTTTAAGCTGTATGGTTTGCCGTCTGACATAGTCAAGGATAGGGACTGATGGCAATACAGAGAAGGTCGACCAATTGGTTGAAGATATGCTTCGGGTATATGTTTCTAAGAGACAATCTTCATGGCAAGATTATCTACCTACAATAGAATTTGCTTATAACAGTGCAAAGCATTCGAGTACTGGTTACAATCCTTTTATGCTTATGTATGGGTCTCAACCTATGTCATCAATTATGGTTGGGTTAAAGGGAATCCAAAATGCTGCTACAAAGACATTCTTGCAAGACATGCAAGAAATGTTGCAGTTTGCCAAGGAATCTATTAGAAGTGCCCAAGATCAGGACATATTTTATGCTAATAGACATCGTTCACCTAGAGAGTTCCCTGAAGGAACGATGGTATATTTGTGTATTCCCAAGGAATCCAAGAGCCTAAGTACTGGTTTGGTTCTGAAGTTATCCCCCTGTGGTCCGTTCAAGGTTATAAAAAGAATTGGACCAATTGCATATAAACTAGAATTGCCTCCTGATGTTAAAGTACATCCAGTATTTCATATCAGTAGACTGAAAGAGTTACTAGGTGCGGATGATTAACTTGTTTCTCCTCAAGAATAATAGAAGTTACATATTTGACTTTTATTCCACACGAGCTTGAGAATATTCTTGAATTTCGTAAAAGACAAATTCGTAATAGAACTATCACGGAATACAAGATCAAGTGGAAGGATCGTGTTGAGGAGGATGCAGCATGGGAGACATTACAGAACCTCCAGAGGACATTCCTGGGTTTTTTAGCAAACTCAGGAGTGAGTTCTTAGAGGAGGGGAAGTATGTCATGTGCACGGATTGGTATCTGACGTGTACTGGGTACACAAGACTAGCTCAGGTAGCCTGGGGAGGCTTAGGGCTAGGCAGGCTTGATTCTCAAGTTGAGTGGCAAGGGTACGAACCAATTAGAGGTCTTCGCTATTTTTGGCACTTGGGGGGCCCGAGTCTATACAAGGGGCCCAGAGGTTCAGTTCTCAAGGGGCCAATGGAAGAAAGCCTTGTTCCCAGGTGCTCCGTCTGATCTTGGATTGAGTCGCGGACGTGCGCCTACATCATAGCGTAGCCCAAGGCCCAACAGCGGATCCCAAGCTTCACAGCACCACCTGGTGGTATGGGACACCAGGTTGGTTAGAATCTGGTTGGGAGTTCGTGCCATTAGCTCAGCTCGTGGCTCAGAGGGGACATCTCCTGATTCGAAATCGCATCCCATAGATGTCATCGTTGGGTGGTGAGTAGTCTGCTCAGTTTCCTCACATTTGTTATGTTCTTGTGTTTCCTTGCACGTCAGAGGTTTCAGAAGTGCTGGGGTCGTGTCAGAAGTGGTGGCCTTCACTCCTTAGCATGGTTAATTGATGAATTATAGAGGGGGTCTTGCACGCTGTCAACACATGGATATAATGGGAAATAATCCCATATGCATATGGGGGCCTTGAATATAAAAGGCTCAATTAAACCCTCTCTCTCATCCCTCCCGAGACCTTTTGGTGGGAGGGAGAGGCATGCGTGGCTAGGAGGGGAGGGATTGGGACCCCCTGCACTCGGTGCTCCATCTGACACCTGGCACACGCACACGCAGAGCGTGCCAACATGATATCAGAGTAGGATTGAACCTACGGACTGCATGCGGTGATAGAGACTAACTGTTCGTGGCGGTGCATTGTTTGTGACTTTATTACGACGACGGCGGCGACAGCGGCTCTTGAAGGCACTGACTGTGATTCGACTCCCATGGGCTTTGGCTACAAGCTACCCGTGTAGGCTGATATTTGTTGTTGGCTACATGGACTTTGATTTGTCCCATGTGCCTTGTTTGGTTGGCCCCTCCTTGCTTTGGTTGGGGGTCGCCTTTGGTTTGATCAATTGTACCTTGGGTTTTGTCCATAGGGGGGTGTTGGAAGTGGTGGCCTTCACCACTTGGCATGGTTAATTGATGAATTATAGAGGGCTTCTTGCGCACTGTCGACACGTGGATATAATGGGAAATAATCCCATATGCATATGTGCCCTCTTGGGAGTCTTGAATATAAAAGGCTCAATTGAACCCTCTCTCTCATCCCTTCCGGGACCTTTTGGGAGGAAAGAGACGCATGCGTGGCTAGGAATCGTGGGATTGGGACCCCCCCCCCAACTCCGCGCTCCATCTAACACAGAGCGTGCCAACACCTCCAACATGGTAAGTTTTAATGTACATGATCTAAGGTACACTCATTAAGCAAACTTTTGCTGCGTAGGCACTGTGCTCATACATGCACATACTACTATCATATTTTTCAATGGACTCTGAATGACAATCTGTGTGTGGAAAGAGAAAATGCTATGTCCTTTGGTTATCAAAGGGTACATACCAGTATACAATTCCGATTCGGACATCCAAAAGCCTCTCCATTGTGCTCATGCAGATTTGCACATAAGCACTTAGCATGAGGCCCTTCTTACATCTCCACTTCAATCAGGAGATATATGCCACTGTGCATTGTTTATGGATTTAGTGTCCATCACCACTTCAGGTCAGCACATCAGTGCTCAAGACATTTCAGTATCAGCTCAGTTATGCCATAGAGCATCATACTTGAATTCAGTTATCAACACCACTTGCCATGTCTTCCTCAAAGCTCCTCTGTAGAATCTCCAAACTGCTAGATAGCTGCAACAAAATCTGGAGTGAACAGTATACAATGGACAGTCCTAACAGCGAACTGATGGCCTGTCAAAAAAGCGCTGTGTTTGAGACTGTTCACTGCCAGAAAGCTGAAGCAAAACGCAGTCAGCAAGTCAACCAGCATACTGTCCACAATGTAATGGTTTGGTAGAAAAGATCTATGGAACACTCTGCAGTACAAAAGAATGGGAGAAATGGTTGCCTACAGATTTATGGGCCTATTATATTACACAAAGGTGGCTACAAGTTTCACTCCATTCCATTTGGTAGATGGAACAAAAGCTATCTTGCCAATTGAATTCGAATTACCTTAGTTTGAGGATGGCAATGAAGCATGACACAGATCTGGCAAAAGCATGTACAGCTAGACTTTTTATTTTGCAAAAGCTAGATGAGCAAAGGCAAAAGACTTAATTTCAAGTGAAGCACAGAAAAGGGCCGTTCATTCAGAAGAGTGAGGACGGAGATTTGGTTTTACAATATGATAGCCAGCTTGATCATTGGCTCGATAAGAACGTTTTGGTAAAATGGGAAGGTCATTGTGTGATACTGAAGGCTTGTGCAAAGGTACTTGGGGAACGGGTGGATGGATTCCGCCTTCAAAGGTTTGAAGCAAGACAAGACATATCAATGAGAATGCTGAAATATATACAGTTACACAAATGGAGGTTTGCAACATTTTCTACTTTCATCTGCAAAGCATGTCTTCATCCTTGGTAACCAAGGGAAATTAAGTTACACTAAATTTTAGCTTAAGCCAAAAAGGCGTTTGAGGCTAGACGAGACATATACATGACAATGCTGTGGTTTTGCGACATTTTTTACTTCCATCTGCCAAGCATGTATTCATCCTTGGTAACCGAGGGAAAAATACGTTACACTAAATTTTACCTTAAGCCAAAAGGTGTTTTAATGTGTAAAGATGTAACCCCCTGTTGGGGTAAAGGCACACTGCCACCCCTTTATTAAAGATATGACACCTATGACTGTCTTAAGACAGTCATAGGGGGAAAAACCTAATCCTAATAAAACCTATGAGTTTGTGGTGTGGCTCATCACTTCACACCCGCATCTTGAGTGTCACTCTCTCTCTCTCTCTCCCTCTCCCTATTGTTCTTCTCCCTCTTCCCTTCCCCTTCAACTGGTATCAGAGCCAGCCTCTCTTCCCTCTCTACCCCTGCCTACCATACCCTCTACCTCCCTTGGGACTTGTGCCCTTGACATAGCGCAAGCAGCTAGGGCTGCAGCGCGGGACAGCAACGCGGGGCGACGAGGCAGCAGCGCGGGGTGGGCGCACGCAGCGCGTGGGCGTAGGCATCGCACGCGTGGGCGCAGGCAACGCGCGGGCATCAGCTGGGCTTCGAGCCTATTCCCGCCGTACAGTCGTGTACGGATGTACGGTCGTCCGTACAGCCGTACGGACACCGTACTGTCGACCGTACTGTACGGACCGCCGTAAAGACTACGACAGTGAGGTGTTTTCTTTCGATTGGGAGCAGCGTCAGGGATCTGCGTCAAGGAAGGCTTTTTTTGTTTTTTTTCGATTTTTTTTTTTGTACCCTGCACAAGTACACAGGTACAGCAAGTACTACAGTGCTGCCGGTACAAAGGTACAAAAGTACAGCAGGTACATCAGTTTTTTTTTTGGGAGAAAAAGAGAAGGAGAGAGAGCACTCTGCTCTTCATTCAGGATCATTTTTTAGTTCTCAAAACTGTGTTTTGAAAGTACAGCAAGTACCTTCGTCTCCCTCGTGCTTGAGGTGACCAGTACCACAGTGTGTGGTTGATTGCACAGTTATCTTGTTTTGGGAAGGTAATGCCTTGATTTTGCAGAGGACTTTTATGCCTTTGCTGAGTGCAAATCTCAGCTTTTGGGTGACATTTTCAAAGGGCTTTTGCGTGGAAGCTTATGCAGTGTATGCCTTGAGGCAGTGTGGAGCCAGGGAGCCCACATTAGTCTTGTTTCCGCAATGTACTCAGTGACATTTCTTGCAGGTCACATTTTGTGTACGACACCTTTTGAAAATCTCAGTTGAGCCACGCTTGGCCAGGGCGCATCGAGTTTACTCGGTCCCTAACTGTCCATCGTTGACAGTGCTCAAAAGATTTTCTCTTCAGTGTCTGTACGTTGGGATCTGTGTTGTTATTGTGTACACAGGGCTGTTTATGCATTGCATTGTCAGGTGAAAGTGCCAGGAGAGCGCTACATTTTGTATGCTACCTCAGTGTTGAGGTGTTCTTCACTTGGTACAGGTGTCAAATCAAGGGGCTTTTGCCCAGATTTTGCTTGAGAGCACTTGGGTTACTGTTTGAGACCTTCAGATGCCTTTTATCCCCTTGACAGAAGGGTGATTGCTTGGGATTTGTCCCATTTTCTGTTGCAGGTTTATGACAGGCTGAAGTGTCTGGAGCCTCTTTTACAGTGAACAACACAGTGTATGACAAGTGGTTTATGCATATAAAAGCAGTGCAATACCTCATCTGAGGTGAGAGAAGTGATCAGGACAGCAGTGCTTTATGCTTCATCAGATGATGATGCACTGTTAAAGCACCTGTGGAACAGCTGCAGCATTCTGAAATTACTGTTTTATGCCTATTTGAGCACGGTACAGTGTGTCAGAAGGTACAGTAACTGGAGGGAAATTTACTGTTTTGCTGCAGATTCTTTTGACAGTAAAAAAACAGCACTATTGTGAGTGCTTCTGGCTCTTGATAGAGCAGGTTTTTTCTGAGAAATCAGAACTTTATTCAGTCATTTTTTGACTTACAGGAATTCAGGTACTTTCCTTATCTGATATGGCATCAGGGGGAAGTGATTCTTCAATTCTGAACATAAAGAAATTGGAAGGAGCACACAATTATGCATTATGGGCAGAACAGTGTTTGAATGTACTTCTGCTAAAGAAGATTTCTAAGCCCATAAGGGTGAAGGGTGTCAAGCCATCTGACATGGCAGATGATGAATGGGAAGAGCTTGATTTGTCCGCAAGAGCAGCTATCATGCTTACTATTTCTGATACTCTTGTGTTCAATGTTCAGGCTGAAAAGACCTCTTATGGCCTATGGCAGAGGCTAGCAGAGTTGTATGCCCAAAAGAGTTCAGCCAGTAAGGTTTATTGGTTGAAGAAGCTGGTTGATCTTCGCATGAAGGAAGGTACAACTATGACCTCACACTTGAGTGAGTTCAATGCCATCTTTACACAGCTGATTGCACAGGGTTTGAATCTTGATGAGGAGTTCAAGGCTACCTTCTTCTTGTGTACCCTCCCTGAGAGTTGGGACACTTTCAAGACCACCCTGTCAAATTCAAATGTCATTCTTATGTATGCTGATGTGGAGAGCTCTCTCCTTATGGAGGAGATGAGCAGGAAAAATAATGCGAGCAGCAAGTCTTCAAATGCTTTGCAGGTACAGGATAGAGGCAGGACTCAGCAGAAGGGGAGATCTGCTAGTAAGTCCAAATCCCGCAGTCAGTCCCGTGGCAAAAAGGATATTGAATGCTTTTATTGTGGCAAGAAGGGACATGTGAAGTCTAAGTGCTTCAAGTTCATACGGGATCAGAAAGCCAAGAAGGCTGAAACAAAGGATGCAGGCAGTGGAAGCAAAGGCAAAGCCAAGGCCAAGGCAAATGACTTGGATGCAGTGAATGTTGCAGCAGAGGATAGTGACAGTGACAGACATGATGTTTTATGCTCTTCTGCTGTAATTGCACATACTTTGGTTATTGATGGCCATGACATGCACACCTGGCTCTTGGATTCAGGTGCTTCCTTTCATGTTACTCCTCATAGGGAGTGGTTTACTTCCTACACAGGTACTCATGGAGTTGTTCATCTTGGGAACAACTATGCATGTCAGATTGCAGGGATTGGCAATATACAGATAGTATTCCCTGATGGACGCATATTTATGCTTGATGGTGTCCGCCATGTGCCGCAAATCAAGAAAAATCTGATTAGCACTGGTTTGTTGGATGACAGTGGTTACAACACCACATTTGGGGATTCCAAATGGGTGATTACTGATGGCCAGGTTGTAGTGGCTGAGGGTTATAAGAGTGATACCTTGTACCCTCTTTATGTTTCCAGAGTGGGTAATCATGTTGTTGCCATAACCGAGCTGCCAAAGGTTTCATTGTGGCATAGCCGGTTGGGACACATGTCTGTTAAAGGAATGCAAGAACTGTCACGTTTGGGTTATCTGCCGTCTCTTTCTTTTTCAGATTTGCCTACTTGTGATCATTGCATATTTGGCAAGCATTCTGTGACTCCTCATAAGAGGAGAACTCCCCAGAATAGAGCACCGCTTGATCTAGTGCACACTGATTTGTGTGAGATGCCACAGTTATCACTAGGGGGTGCAAAGTATTTTATTACTTTTTTATTGATGATGCCACACGCAAAGTGTGGGTCAATTTCTTGAAGCATAAGAGCGATGCCTTAGATGCTTTCAAGAAGTTTGTCGCTCAGGTTGAGAATCGGACAGGTCGTAGGCTGAAATGCCTCAGATCCGATAATGGGGGTGAGTATGTGTCACATGCTTTTGCACAGTTTTGTGAAGCTAAGGGCATTAAACAAGAACTCACAGCCCCTCATAATGCATCTCAAAATGGTGTAAGTGAGCGGATGAATCGAACTATTCAGGAGAAGGTTCGATGTATGTTGTCTTATGCTGAATTACCCTATGGCTTTTGGGCAGAAGCCGTGCAAACAGCAGTTCACATTATTAACAGGTCGCCAAACAAGGTTTTGGAGTTGAAAGTGCCAGAGGAGGTGTGGTCTGGCAAGCCACCTTCATATAAGCACTTACGTGTGTTTGGCTGCGAGTGCTTTGCTTATATACGCAAAGAACTGCGCACCAAACTGGAGCCAAAGTCTTTCAGATGCATCTTCATGGGTTATGGTGACGAAGGTGAAATGGGGTACAGGTTATGGGATCCCATCAAACGGAAGATTATACGCAGCAATGACGTCATCTTTAAAGAGGATTGTGTACACAGAGAACCCGTGCAACCTGTGGAATACAGGAGGGTTGTTTATGATGATGTCGGACAGCAAAGAATGCCTATTAATATGCAGCAGCAGGCTGCTGTAAATAACCCTGTTCAAGAGGGTATACAGGCTGAAAATCAGCCAGATAATTTTGCCAATGATGCACCACTGCATATGCCAGCAGATGGGGCTGTAGAACAGCCAGATATGGTGGTACAGCCACCCGTCATGCATGACGAACAGGCTGGACAGCAGCCTAATCCGGAACATTTTGTTAGGAGGAGCACCCGTGTACAACGGCCTCCTGACAGGTTTGTTCCAGGAGCCAACAATGTGGCTGATTTTATTATGCTGACAGATTGTGGTGAGCCTTCCAGCTTCAAGGAAGCTATGGGAAGAACAGAGAAAAGGAAGTGGGAGAAAGCCATGCAGCCAGAAATGGACTCCCTACTTCAAAATGATACATGGGACTTGGTGCAGCTACCTGCACGCAGAAAGGTTTTGCCATGCAAATGGGTTTACAAAGTCAAAGTGGATTAAAATGCTTTACCGAGGTATAAGGCCAGATTGGTTGCCAAGGGATTTAAGCAGGAGAAGGGCATTGACTTTGATGAGATCTTTTCCCCTGTCGTCAAGATGACTACTTTGAGAGCAGTGTTAGCTCTTGTTGCTCGTGAGGACATGGATTTATGTCAGATGGATGTGAAGACTGCTTTTCTTCACGGAGATCTCCATGATGAGATCTACATGAGTCAGCCAGAGGGATATGCTGTTAAAGGGAAAGAGCAGCTTGTGTGTAAGCTCAAAAGGAGCTTGTATGGACTCAAGCAAGCACCAAGAGAATGGTACAAGAAGTTTGATGCCTTCATGCAGTCCCAAGGGTATCATAGGTGTGAGACCGATCATTGCTTGTACACCAAACGGGCAAAGGATGGCAGTTTGATGCTACTCATTCTATATGTGGATGACATGCTGATTGCCAGCAAATCTCAGCAGGAGATTAGTGCTTTGAAGAAACAACTGCATAAGTCTTTTGATATGAAAGACTTGGGTGATGCAAACCATATTCTTAACATGCGGATTACTCGTGACAGGTCCAAGGGACTTTTGTTTCTGTCACAAAAGGAGTACATTGACAAAGTACTGCAGAGGTTTAAAATGGAGGGGGGGAAGTCTATTAGTACCCCGTTGCCTCCACATTTAAAACTCAGCAGTAAGGACAGCCCCAGATCAGATGATGATAAGGCTGAAATGGCCAAGGTTCCGTATGCATCTGCAGTTGGTTCTTTGATGTATGCCATGGTTGCCACTCGTCCGGATATTGCTTTTGCGGTGGGAGTCATCAGCAGGTATATGGCAAATCCAGGCAAGCGGCACTGGGAAGCAGTGAAAGGTGTCTTGAGGTATCTCAAGGGTACCAAAGACTTGTGCATATGCTATGGTAGGCAGGATGCATTGGTGCATGGTTTTACAGATTCAGACTATGCAGGGAATGCAGATAACCGGAAATCTACTACCGGTTATATTTTCACATTTGCACGAGGTGCTATATCATGGGTGTCTCGGTTGCAAAAATGCGTCGCACTGTCAACCACTGAAGCTGAATATGTTGCAGCCACTGAGGCTTGCAAGGAAGCAATATGGCTTACTCGGCTGGTGGGAGATTTGGGCATTACAGGAGATATGCCAGTCTTGCATTGTGATAGTCAGAGTGCTATCATGTTAGCAAAGAATCCAGTCTTTCATCAAAAGACCAAGCACATAGATGTGAAATATCATTTCATCAGGGAGGTACTGGAAGACAAGCGACTTGAGCTTGTGAAAGTGCATACTGCTGATAATCCTGCAGATTTACTCACTAAGAGCTTGCCTACAGAGCGGTTTGCACATTGCCGCCACATCATGGGATTAGGATGAGACCACGCTTATTTTATGGTCTTGTATACAGTAACTGTATATTGCTGTAATTTTTATTCTTTTCTCCCCTTTAGGCATATTGGCCTTTAGGTGGGAGGTTGTTGGGGTAAAGGCACATTGCCACCCCTTTATTAAAGATATGACACCTATGACTGTCTTAATCATAGGGGGAAAAACCTAATCCTAATAAAACCTATGAGTTTGTGGTGTGGCTCATCACTTCACACCCGCATCTTGAGTGTCACTCTCTCTCTCTCCCTCTCCCTGTTGTTCTTCTCCCTCTTCCCTTGCATTGTGATAGTCAGAGTGCTATCATGTTAGCAAAGAATCCAGTCTTTCATCAAAAGACCAAGCACATAGATGTGAAATATCATTTCATCAGGGAGGTACCGGAAAACAAGCGACTTGAGCTTGTGAAAGTGCATACTGATGATAATCCTGCAGATTTGCTCACTAAGAGCTTGCCTACAGAGTGGTTTGCACATTGCCGCCACCTCATGGGATTAGGATGAGACCACTCTTATTTTATGGTCTTGTATACAGTAACTGTATATTGCTGTAATTTTTATTCTTTTCTCCCCTTTAGGCATATTGGCCTTTAGGTGGGAGGTTGTTGGGGTAAAGGCACATTGCCACCCCTTTATTAAAGATATGACACCTATGACTGTCTTAAGACAGTCATAGGGGGAAAAACCTAATCCTAATAAAACCTATGAGTTTGTGGTGTGGCTCATCACTTCACACCCGCATCTTGAGTGTCACTCTCTCTCTCTCTCTCCCTCTCCCTGTTGTTCTTCTCCCTCTTCCCTTGCATTGTGATAGTCAGAGTGCTATCATGTTAGCAAAGAATCCAGTCTTTCATCAAAAGACCAAGCACATAGATGTGAAATATCATTTCATCAGGGAGGTACTGGAAGACAAGCGACTTGAGCTTGTGAAAGTGCATACTGATGATAATCCTGCAGATTCGCTCACTAAGAGCTTGCCTACAGAGCGGTTTGCACATTGCCGCCACATCATGGGATTAGGATGAGACCACTCTTATTTTATGGTCTTGTATACAGTAACTGTATATTGCTGTAATTTTTATTCTTTTCTCCCCTTTAGGCATATTGGCCTTTAGGTGGGAGGTTGTTGGGGTAAAGGCACATTGCCACCCCTTTATTAAAGATATGACACCTATGACTGTCTTAAGACAGTCATAGGGGGAAAAACCTAATCCTAATAAAACCTATGAGTTTGTGGTGTGGCTCATCACTTCACACCCGCATCTTGAGTGTCACTCTCTCTCTCTCTCCCTCTCCCTGTTGTTCTTCTCCCTCTTCCCTTCCCCTTCACCCCCTTCAACATGGAGTTCAAAGGCAAATGGGGGATTCCACAAGCTTCAGGAATCTTAAAAATCATAGGTGCCTAGGGGAGGATACAGAATTTATTGTTTTGTATTGGGACGTGTTTATGTCTTTAAAAGGCTAAAGTCTAGTGTAAAATGAGGACAAAGTAAGTGCCTCTAACTTTGACTAACTCCCCACTGGAGTAGCCTAGTTAGACAGCCCTAGACTAACCCTTTCAAGCCCTAGGATAGAAATGATTACTTTGCACTTTCCTAGGCTAGATTCAATCCATTTAGAAGCAAGAAATTCACTTGCTGAAGTAGGAAGAAAGTACAAGACAATAATGAACAGGAAAGTACCTTTTAGAATTGGGGAAGAGAGGAAGAGGGAGTAAGTCAGCAGCTGGACTTACCAACAGGACTTCTGAGGGGCTGCACAAGGACAGAGAAGGGTTAATTCCTTATTGAATTCAGCTAGAGCTAGGAGTTAGTGAGAGTGAGCTCCAATTTGGCAGAGTAAAAGTGTATTTATCCTTACAAAGGGGGGGCTGTGCCTCTTATAGAAACTAAGCCAGGCAGATTTACAACTTTAGCTGTGGGATTGTACCCCCAAACTGCCAAATGGCATCAATTTAAAAGACTAAGGTACAAGGTACAAAGTATAAAGCTAGCTAAAAAGGATACTAAAGTTCCCATTTGTTACAGCCCTCTCCACCCAAAAGAATTTGCCAAATTCTGAAGAGTCACTGTAACAGAAAAATAAAACAGTGGAAAGATTGAAAACCATAAACTCCATCACGCATAGCAGGGACTAGCTACTATGACATCCCCACTGATGTCATCAGCGCCCAACAGTGGGTGTAGACCATAGTATAAAAATACGCTCTCACACATACAAATCCACACACCCACACATACTTGAGCATCCATTTATACAAAGTCTTCGTACTGAGTTTCTGTCGGCACTCCGGAGGTGAAGGGAAGACTCAGCCATGACGAAGGCTAGCACTAAAGGAGAAGGGTAATCAAAAAATATTCCAAAATCTCTTCATTCAAGCTTCAACTGCTTGTGAAGTCTAAACGATTTCATTTTAGTCTCTCCCAAATGAGCATCTAGATCTAGCTGATAGGGCAACTCACCATTTAAGATAGAAAGAATTATCGCAATACCGGCATGCCGCAACTTGGATGAGAACTTCACAAGGTGAAATTTGCAGGTCCGCTAATACGGCAGAAGCATATACCTAGATGAATCCAAGAACATTCCCAAACTCACCCTCTAAAAACACAACATAGTGCAGTTTCAATCTCACGATAGTCTCTCATTACATGGCTGATCACCATGCATGATATCTCCATTGTCACCTTCAGTGTGACCCTTTCCGGACATCAAAGCTCTCACGCCTTCAATGCAATCTATCTCCTTCAACGCGACCAATCAACTTCGGCGTGGCTCTATCGCCCTCTGTGTGATCTACCGTCTTCAGTACGGTCTTGGTTTGCCATCTCCAACATGGCCTACGTTTACCATCTTTAGTATGGTCTTTTGTTACCGTCTTCAACACAATCTCTCTCTTTGCCATCTTCAACATGGCCATGGATCTTCAGTATCCATCATAGTCACATCCATTGACAAGATGTCGAAAGCTAGTGCATGGGGTGGACTTCACACTAGTGAAGTTACGAGTCGAATGACTATCTTACCAGATCACCCTCCACCCGATATTGAATTACCAACATGCCGTATAAGACTGATGACGCTTCGCACACCCACAAGGGTTCTCCATACCCGATTGTTCTACTCCTAACACCTTCATAGGCTTTGGGGGTGAGCCTTGGTGTGTTAGGCTATGATGCTTAGTCAATGAGGACAGATCTAGATCACATAGTCTTGTGAGTTGGAGTGATCTCAAAACCCAATCCACAAGTATCTAGTTTCTGAGGCTTTCCGAGAGCTAAAAGATGGTTCCTGTTTGATAGAATTCCGAGTTGTCTCGAGCTAGATCTAAGCCATTTAAGTTCCGAGTCCTAGGCCCCTAGATTAATTAATTATTGTGTATGGGTAGAGTGGTATACAATAAAAAGTTAAATTATTAAAAGTTATTTCCTTTTTCTTGCTTTTCTAGGATTTAAGCTTTATTCTTTTTAGAGTCGAGCTTTTCTGCTTTTGACTTTTTCTCCAAGCTTTTCCTATTCTTGTAAAAGCTTTTTCTATTCAAATATATACCTAGATGACTCCAAGAACATTCCCAAACTCATCCAGGAACTATTCAACAAACCCTAGCTTTTGAGTTTGCTCTTTTCTCCCCTAGCTCTTCTATAAATTAAGGACCGGTCTTCTTCTCAGATTCATTCAAAGCTCCTCCCTAGCCTTGCACTTCAGCCTCTCTTGCTTACCATCGCCTATCTCTCAGCCTTCTCCTACTGCCCATCCATCCCTACCTC
This sequence comes from Dipteris shenzhenensis, assembly GCF_047967505.1. Classification (NCBI taxonomy): domain Eukaryota; kingdom Viridiplantae; phylum Streptophyta; class Polypodiopsida; order Gleicheniales; family Dipteridaceae; genus Dipteris; species Dipteris shenzhenensis. The sequence continues at coordinate 30,751,089 of NC_141598.1, read as the reverse complement.
TCCTGCTTCTCTCATGTTGTCCATGTCTATCTCTCAACCTGCTCCTGCTACCCATCCATCACATATTTCACCCACTCCTCCTGTTGTTGCACATCACCTATTCCTCCCGCCTCTCTTGCTACCGTGTCGCACTATTTCCAGCCATCCTCTTGCTGATTTTTCATGCCCACTCTTGACCCTATTGCTACAAACTTGACCGCCCTATTTCAATCTCTCTAGTGCACATAAATCTTGATCAAACGAGCTACTCTATTTTGACCAATCGCTTCTTTATTTTCAGGTTTTGTTTTCTCTCTTTGGATGATTTCTCTCTCTAGATGCTTTCTCTCTCCAGACACCTTATCTCTAGACGTTTTTCCTCTAGAAGACGTTTTCTCTTTCTAGACACCTTCCTTTCTCTCTAAATATGTTTTTTCTTGAACAGACGTAGGATTCAAAATTTTAAGTATGGAAGCTCAAAATTGATTCATTTTTTGCTAGCCTCCCTCTCCCGTCGCTAGCCCCTCTCCACTCAGCCTCTCTGTCGCTAGCCTCCCCGCTCAGCCTATCCGTCGCTAGCCTCCCTCTCCCGTCGCTAGCCCCTCCCTCCGTCACTCTCCCTCATCACTCAGCCTCTCCACCTCCGTCGCTCAGCCTCTTTGCCTCAAGCCCCTGCTAACCGCTCAGCCTCTCCACCTCCGCTCCGCTCAACCTCCCTTCGCCCAGCCTACCTACCCACCCTGCTCTGCCCCTCCGTTGGCACTGCTCCTCCTGCTCCAGCTCCTCCCTCGGCGCTGCTGCAGCTACCCGCACCCTCCCTTCTCGCTCCTCGCTCCCGCTCAACCCCCCACTCCCCTCAGCCACCCCTCGCTCCCCTCAGCCCGCGCTCGCCCTCCGCCCCCTCCTTCCCTCCCTTCTCACTACCCCCCTTCTCGCTACCCGCACCCCCCTTCTCACTCCCCTCGCTCCTCCTGCTCCCGCTCCCGGCTGAACACTAACACTAAGATTTGCACCCGCATCCCAAGAGAATGGGGGACAAAGCCAAGACAGACGAAAATAACAACAACAACAAAAAGCAAACAACACAACTTAATTTGGAGGATGTAAACACACGTTACAACCGAAGTGGACTTGGCGTAAACAGCAAGGCAAAGGTAGGACCCGCCTCAGCTTCTTCAGCCTCTATCTCTACCTCAACCTCAACCTCAACTCCCACTACAGTGACAGTTTCGTTTTCAGCTCCAACCTCAGCTCCCTCTATCTCTATCTCTACTTCGACTTCAGTCCCCGCTTCAGGCCTAGCTCTAGTTCCAATCTCAGCTCCATCTACATCTACGATCAGTGACATACTCATGCCCATGGCGCCGGTTGTTGTTCCCTTTCCCTCTTCTCTTGTTACAGCTCTCGCACAGCTTATGACCCCTACTTCGGAGGTGTCATACACTGTGCCGCATTACGCTTCACTCTCCCCTCTCCCTCTCAGTCAGCCCACCCTCCCACACCCCATTGGGACTGCCTCATCCATTCCACTGTCATCTCCGTTCCTCACTCAGCCACCGTCCAGTTTTCGGACTCAGTCCCACTCTTTCATGCCACAGTCACCACAGTTTCAGCATGGACATGGGTGGACTGACACACCAGAGGCCTGTGAGACCCTACTCATGGAGATACATAGTTTCCGTGAGCGTGAGATGGAGCTGGCTCGCTTCGCACCGGAGCCAGGTCCGCTTCAACCAGGAGCAGAGCCACATCATATAGGAGCAGGCTAGGGCCATTCGGGAGCAGGCGGGTCTTATTCAGGGACTCAGACAGGATATCATGCAGCTCCGACAGGAGGTCACAGCCATACACACTACCCGAGGGAGTACCCCGGTGGTCGAGGCACAGATTGCGAGCATGCAATCTGCTATTGAGGAGACTTCCAGATGGGTTGACGTGGCCAAACGGGAACCCGCAAGGGTCACCGTTTTGGCTACCCTCATGGAGCAGCAGCAGAGAGCCAATAAGACTCTCAACATCAGAGTACGCGGGATCCCATGCACTGAGGCTACACCGATGGTAGATGCGACTGCGTTCGTGACCGCTACCCTGGGTGCGGCTGAGCACAAGATAGAGAGGGCATGGCGGGTGGGGAGAGATCCCAACCGAGAGCAACCCCAGATCATACGATTTCATGACACTCAGGCATGACTTTCAGCTCTACGACGCAGGTCAGTCCTTCGAGATCAACCAACGATCTCTATGGATGAGGACCTCACACCTCCACAAGTTGAGGAGAGGCGCTCTTTGCTGCAACAACGGGATCAGGCCCGAAAGGAGGGGAAGTGGACAGTGGTACGAGAGGGAGGACTTCTTGCAGGCCCCTGTAGGACACCTGCCCCCTCCCGATGTGGGGCTTCAACGCGAGGACAAGGGCCCGTCATGTACCACTTCTTGATTTCAGAGATGATTCCACTCTACTGGCAGATGTTGACCTTGAGGAGGCAGGTATGCTACGGGTTTCGGCTGACAGGCGAGGTCCTATTAGACCTAGGCAGAATACATGATCTCATTATCTATAATGGTCTTGACAGATGGCCCGCTTCAGGTGGTTTCATATGCTTTCCACATGGGGGGGGGCTCCAGTGTTGTTGATTACATCATGGGATCCCCTGTCTTCACATCTCGCATTACTGACTTCATTGTAGCACCTCTCCCCCTAGGGGCTGATCATACATACCTTTTCTTTCGCATCTCCACCTCCCTTCGCACAGCACCTTTCACCCCACTCAGTGCTTACTCCACCTACCACGATATACGCTTTGATTGGGATCACTCACCTTCTTACTCTGGCCGTCTGTACATACTTCTCGCTTATATTGACTTCATACCCCTTTTAAAGGATCGTGCTGCCCTTGTCACCCGCTCACTACACGAGGCTGCCATTCACACTTTTCCCCACACCACCCGCTCCACCCGCCCACCACCCCCTGGAACCGTACCCTGTAATAGTTGGTACGATGATGAGTGTAAGGCCTTATGCCGTCAACTCAGATTCGAAACCAAAAACAGTCTTCCAAGCGCACCAGATACGCTACGTGAATACCGTAGACCGGTACGGAGGAAGAAACTAGACTTCGTTCGTCGAAACGAGAAGGAGCTACTGAACATTTTGTTTAGTAACAACTCTAAGGACTTCTAGCGGAGATTTCTAGAAGGACGGTCCCCTCCGCCAGTCACTGACACCCAGATCTGGTTTGATTATGCACGCACACTTTATGACATCCCAAATCAGCTAGTCCCTAGCCTCTCACACATGCCTCGTCCCACATCCTGCACCCTCTTCACTAGAGGAGGGGTAAAGGATGTTGTAATGAAACTTCATAATGGTCGAGCAAAGGATCACGAGGGACTATGCACTGAGTTCATTGCATATGGGATTAACCTCCTAGCCCCGATCTTAGCAAAGCTTTTTAATGAAGCGGTTTCTTTGGGATTTCCACACACTTGGACCATTAGCACTATCTCACCCATCCACAAGGCAGGGGATCCCATGAGCCCGGAGAACTACAGGACCATTATGATTGGACATGTCATGTCCAAGATTTATGCATCAGTACTTGACTCCGACGTTAGCAGACTTGCAGAGTGTCGAGGACTCAGAGCAGCAGGAGAGGCCGGATTCCGACGTGATCATGGAACTATGGACCACATTCTGACGCTCAGATATATCATCGAGGAGGCGAGGTCAAGGAAGCAGAGGGTTTATTGTTGCTTTGTGGATTTTCGCAAGACATTTGACACGGTCCCGAGAGCCCATCTCATACGGCGCCTACAAGACTTGGGTTATGACCAGGAGATCATTTGGGCTGTCATGGCACTTTACGAGAGAGTTTCTGGCAGAGTTCGAACAGGATCCGGGTGGACAGACGAGATCATGAGTACCATCGGGGTCAAACAAGGGTGTCCTTTGTCGCCTACCTTGTTTGGCCTCTACATTGACGAGCTTGAGACAGTGATGCAGACACAGGGGGGTGTAGGTTACTCTCTTGCGGGCACGCTGATCCAGACTTTGCTCTATGCAGATGACGTGGCTCTCTTGTCTTCCTCAGCAGAGGGGCTTCAGAGACACTAGATGCACTACAGTCCTTTTGTGAGTCTCATGATTTGAAGGTCAACCTGGGTAAAACCAAGGTCATGATCTTCAATACATCTCGAGCCATCATGCGTCAGAACCAATTCACATTTGCGGGGTCATCTGTTGAGATAGTTTCATCATACACTTATCTTGGGGTTATCTTCTCCGGACCAAGCTTCACTATGAGACCCGCGATGCAGGCACGCTTGAGTAGAGGGTATGCCTCATTGGCCAAGCTAGAGAGGCAGTGCTTCCGCTCACACTTTCAAGATCCACGCACCAAGGGGTTGCTTTTTGACTCCTTGGCTCGCCCAGCAGGGATGTACGGCAGTCCTTGTTGGGGGGGCAGACTTGTCGAATACATAGTAGGCCCGTGTGGAGCGGCTACAAGTTCTCATGCTACATCTCGAGCCATCATGCGTCAGGGGCAGTTCACATTTGCGGGGTCATCTGTTGAGATAGTTTCATCATACACTTATCTTGGGGTTATCTTCTCTGGACCGAGCTTCACTATGAGACCCGCAATGCAAGCACGCTTGAGTAGAGGGTATGCCTCATTGGCCAAGCTAGAGAGGCAGTGCTTCCGCTCACACTTTCAGGATCCACGCACCAAGGGGTTGCTTTTTGACTCCTTGGCTCGCCCAGCGGGGATGTACGGCAGTCCTTGTTAGGGGCCAGACTTGTCGGATACAGAGTGGGCCCGTGTGGAGCGGCTACAAGTTCTCATGCTATCACGGATGATTCGTGGTAAGTCATCCATTTCTCACCAGATCATTCAGGCTGAGTTTGGGTCACACCCTTTACAGCTAGATGCTGCATTTCAGATCATTAAATATCTGTACTGAGTTAGGGAATATGGGGATTATACCTCGGGGCATAACAGGCTACCATGGATAGCTCTATCCTCTTCTATGGCGCTTGCAGCAGGAGGAGATCAGAGGTGCTGGTATGCATGTATAGAGAGATGGTTTGAGCGACTGGGGCTCCACATGGATAGACTACCTCCCTTCTAGTATAGCATGGATGCTCCGTTCTCTCCCCTCTTATTACACAAGGTCAACCAGGTTATCCATGAGGATCTACTACAACTACACACTTTTCAGACCTGGTTGGAACCGAGTGAACTCCCAGTGAAGCTTAGCTTCTACAGAAATCACTTCTTACATATCACAGCGGAGGGTTTCATTGACCCACCAGGATACACACAGATTCACCTACCCCACTCGATGAGGATCTCTCTTGGGCAGTTCCGAGTCTCTTCACACAGACTTCGCATCAAGAGCAACAGAGCAGAGCGACTACCCACGGAGCGACGCATATGCACACTATGTGACATACAGGAGGTTGAGATAGAGGAGCATTTCATCTTCAGGTGTCCTGTGTACTATGAGATCCGAGGACATTTCCACTGCCTCTTCAGAGATAGTTATGGGATTTTAGCCCATTTCCTCTCCTACCCAGACCAACAGTGTTTGGCAAGTTTCATTCATGAGGCACTTAGACACCGCGAGAGGATAATCTGAGCACGGAGACAGGAGCAGACTTCTTCCTCGATTGATCCCTCTCAGAGCTCTATCACGGAGTTCTTTCAACTAGATCACATGGACCCCAACGAGACGAGGCCTCGACATAACCATGACCCGGAGCCCGTGACCCGACAGCTCAGACAGAGGGTCGACACACAGAGCACACTTGGAGACATCCCCTCCTTGTTTAGAGTCGGAGCCCGACCGACGGGGGTCACAGTAGCCCTGGTTAAACGCAGAGCTACGACCAGGAGACGTGCCAGGACCGCACCTCTGAGTGGCCGACAGCACTCTATTGCCGACTTCATGCCTCCACTGCCTCATCCATCCTGATATCTTGCTGTTGCTGGGGATGATGATGATATTGATGATGATGCTGAGATTGATATATAGTCGACCATCGACATGACTATGTTGTACTTAGGACTTAGTACTGCCATTCTGCATTTTTTGCATTTTGCATTGGTATGGATGCTCGTTTAGTAGCTTCACTACCACAACTCGTTGTATCAGGATTTTCACAGTCTCATAGACCCATCGGTCTTCCGAAGACTTTAATAAACTTTCTTTCTTTCTTTCTCTAGAAGATATTTCCTCTCTCTAGATGTTTTCTCTTTCTAGATGCTTTCTCTCTAGCAGCACCTTCTCTCTTTAGCAGCTAACCTTTAGTTTATAAGGTGCGATTGATGGTTGAGCTATTTTCTTTTTCCATTGTTTCAAAATCATCTTTCACTTTTGATTGATCTTTAAGGTGTTTGATTTTATCTCTAAGCTGGTTTTTTTTATTTTTAGATAGATAGGGTTTTGCTTGTGTTGAAAAGATTGATATTTCCAGAGTCTAAGGTTTCTATACTAACCCTAATGGGTGGAATCTGAGTTTCCTGTGTTTAAGGGATAAGGAGGAGGACCAAGACCATTTCTGTGATTTTCTCCACCTGGTCACGGGCCAAGGGCTTCCAGTGGTTACTTTCTTGGATGATTCTCAATGATATGTACATCTCAGTCCCAATTTGAAAAGGAAGATCATTGTAATAGTCCTATATTTAGGTCTTGGGTCTAGAACTCTAGATTTCCTAGATGGGGTTTTGTCCAAAGAATTGTACTACCATTATAGTGAGGCTAAGAATCATTGAGTACATTAAAAAAACAACTGGGTTAACCCAGTTGCAGGGAGCAGCCTCATTCTCACCTAGTCAGGTGCCACTTGTCTCTACCTCTTTTATCTTCTATTGCTATGTGGATGTATTTGGTATGAATGCATTTAAAGTTGTGGTATTTTAATGTGGAATTTATTAAAGTTCTAAAATTCTAAGTTTATTAAGTTATTAGACTGGAAATCACGCTTCTGTGTAAGCACGACTCTGAGAAACTTGGCATTATGGCCACTCACAATCTCCTGTGACAACCCATGTAACTTGAAGACATTCTCCATAAATTGGCAACTAATCATGGAAGTTGAATACTAAGTTTTGGTAGGAATGAAATGTGCAGCCTTTGTGAGCCTATCAACCAAAAATACATGATGTTCCAGCCTCTAGGAGTCACAAGTAGACCCGTGATAAAGTCCATGGAGATATGTGTCTATTTACCAGGAGTAGACCAATTGGGCTAAGGTTTAATTCCCTGTTTTGCTGGCAAGGCTTACAGCACTGTACATAATTGTATACATCTTTCCAAAGGCCCTTCCGATAAAAACTCTGTTTCACTCTGTCATAGGTTTCCAATAGCCCTGCATGACCAACCATGGGGATGAATGCTGCTCCTGAAGCACCAGCAGCTTGTACACTGAGTTTTCAATGAGGTAAATCCAATCGTGGAACCAAATCAGCCCATTATTAGGCTTGTAAACTGGATGGTCAAGGCCGTTTGGTCCTGCAGGTCATGAAATAGGGTTGCAGCTACTACGTCTGAAAGGTATCCCTCTTAAATTCCATGTATCCAATCCTTGTAAACTTTTATAATGGAGGATAGAGTGCATGCCCACATCTTAGAGAGTGAATCAGCCACCACATTCTCCTTCCCCATCTTGTATTCAATGTCAAAAGCACTTGCTTGCCTTGGCAAAGAGTTGGTGGTTTCTCAAGACTTCAAGGACCTGCTTTGCATGCATTAGGTGCTCCTCTTTAGATTTGCTGTAAATGTGTATATCATCAAAGAAGACTAGGACAGATCTACAGAGATAGGGCTGTACGATCTTGTTCATGAGTGCTTGGAAAGTTGCTGGAGCATTAGTGAGGACAAATGCCATCACTTTGAATTGACATAAACCACGTTCAGTTCTGAAAGCAGTTTGTCTCATCACTTTGAATTGATATAAACCACTTTTGGTTCTAAAGGCAGTTTTCTGCTCATCCTTCTCCATCCTTATTTGGTGGTAGCTTGGCCTTAGATCAATCTTTGTAAAGTACTTGGCTACTCTCAGGTCATCAAGTAAATCATCCACTCTTGGGATAGGAAACCTGTTCTTCACAGTCATTTTATTCAGCCCCTATAATCAATGCACATCCTATAAGAGCCATCATTCTTCTTAACCAAGAGAACAGGGGAAGCAAAAGGAGACTGACTGTGTGCAGAAATCCCCATCCAAAAGCTCCTGGACTTGCTTGGCTACCTCCTCCCTTTCAGCCCTTGAAAGCCTATAAGGTGGTTATTTATTGGTTTTGACCCTGGCTCAAGGTCAATTGCATGATCCACATCTCTCTTGGGAGGTACGGGATGAGGAAGATCAGCAAAAACATCTGAAAACTGCTGCAGCAGCTCCTGCATATCCTTGTCTTCCATCCACAGTCCATTGCTGTCCTCTGTTTTAGCTAAGTGAACAGCATAAGTCCACAACCCCCTCCCTGGCTAGTTTTGTGGAAGTTATGACTATCAACTTAGGAGGTTTAAAGCCCATACATGTGACCTGTTTTCCAGCATGCAGAAACTTCATACACATCTTGTTCAAGACCATAGAGAACTCTCCTAGGGTCTTGAGCCATTCACAGCAACAAGTACATCACCAATAAAGGAATAGTCTTCAGAGAATTTAATTTGAGCGGCTTGGCAACATTGTTTGCTGATGGAGTGCTCAACGCTAGCCACTTCAACTGTAAGGCCAAGGTCCAATGTAGATGGGTTCAATCTCACTTCTTGGACAGATTTGATGTTGATGAAGTTGTGGTTGAGTTTGTTTCTTCTCTAGATATCCATGAATTTCGAGCAAGGGTTGCCAGCTTCACCCCTCAATGTATATATTACGTCACATAAAGGATTAGCTAAGGAGAGGAACTAAATCAAAAGACTGTTAGAAAATACAGTACACGGAGCGGAAGACTTATAGTAATGCCCAGGAGCTCACACAGTGTGCGGTGTGGGTGTGGAATCACAAAATTCTTTACTTATGTGCATTCAATAGATGTGCAGACTCATCAATAGACAATGAACCGGCCAGATAGAGAAACCACCAAAATATATATTTCCGTCCAAAACTATGGACACAATACAAGAGAGATAGATCCAGAGTCCCACCAATGGTGTGGTCCTCTGATCTTACCACAAGGTCCTTCTCCTATCAGCTGGCTATCTCTAGACTTGAGCCCGTGTGCTCCACCTCAAGCATAAGTAGACTTTCCGTCCAAAGATCTCAGCACCTTGCTGCCCTAGTAGACAGCCTAGGCTCAGCCCCAAGTGAGGTCAGTCTGCAGCAACTCTGGCCCTGCTTTGCCTCCTGGATGTAGGCCCAAAGATCAGACTTCTGCTGCTCCTGCTGCTCCTCTGTTTGCTGACTTGCTGGATGCTAAAATGAGACCAAGAGCCTCTCCTTATATAGGCCCTAAGGCCTGCTGAGAAAACCGACCAGGCAGCCTCATACTGGCCGACCAGTCTGCTGCTGGTCCAGCCCTTTAAGGGCTCACAATACTAGGCCTTTATGGCCCACACTTTTAGGGCTTTTGGCCCTCCAATTTAGGCAAGGGACAGCCCCTAGGTCAGCCCTATATAAGGCCTGGTTGGCTGCCTCAAAGCAGCCCAACCAGCCTCTCTCTTGGCCGACCCATGTGCTGGTCTGTCCCGCCTCTGCTGCGCCACTCTGATCTGCCCACTTGCAGGCCTGCTCCATCACTTGGATGCCCTGCCATCTGCACTATAGTTCGCGCCATCTGTTGCAGCCTTCTTCTCTTGTGAGGTGCTGTCCATGTGGCAGCCCCCTCTCTCTCTCTTCTCTGGGCATCTTCTGCCCTAGGTCTCCCTCCCCAACGCTCTCCTCATTTGGGGGCTTACAGATGGGGAGGTGACCTTTCCAACACCCCCTCTCACCGACACATCTCGGCCCAATGCCAACACGTCGATGACGATGCTCCAGTAACTCCTTGGAACTCTTTGATGTCGAAATCTTTTCCTGGCTTTTCATCCAGTGGCTCCTGCTCCACCAAATCTGGTTCCGCTTCCGAACACCATCTTGGTACAAAGGTCCATCTCTGGTAGCACCTCCTGGCACCACCTCCTTCAGTCACGTTCCCGCCTTCGAACTCGAGCAATCCAGCCATCACGATCTTCCAGTCGTCCCCCTCATAATGAGTGAACAACCTGGAGTCTTCCAAGCACCATGCTCTAAGGGTCTGTTTCAACCCGTCCTTCCTTTGGCAAGGTCTGCAACCAATGAATATTTCCAGATAACCTGGCCCATGAACTCTCGCTGAGTTCTCAAGCAGGTACTCTTCTGGCTTCAGTACTCTTTGTTCATCACCTTCTAGCAATCTGCGTCCGAGATTTGAAGAAGCACCAATACTTCCCCTTCTACCTTCGAAGAAGGCCAATTCCTTCCAATCTCGTATCACCTGAGACAAATGAAGAGCAGAGTCTCTCCACAGCATACTATAAAGACTCAAATGCAAAATATCAAGTACATACCAAACTGTTGTACTGCCTGAATGTTTGCCCTGAAAGCAAACTCTCATTGAGGCACCCACCAAGCGCCTGTGTAATCCTGTACTGTCCTCTTCTGAACTCCAGCATCCGTCTGACCATGAGACCCCAGGGCCTTCCATGGAATCCACCCTCGTGTTAGTGTCAACAGCCATGCACCTGGAAGGTACCAAGCGCTCCATGCTGTCCTTCACCTTCACAAAGGCATCTGACTCCTTGTCGACGCACATCTCTATGTCAGACATCCTCACTGTGATTTTTGGATCAATATATCTGACCTCGGTAACACTCGGTGATGTTACCAAGAACAACTCTCTGATTACCACATTTGCTTTGACCTCTCCCTCTGAATCTGAGTCAGACTCCTTTTTGTTTTTCTGATCTGCCTTTTTCTTTCTACAGTCCTCTGCAAAATGTCCTAGCGTATCACAATAGAAGCACTTCTTCTTCTGCTTCCTTTTAAAAGTCCCCTCGTCGTCAGAGTCATCTTTCTTGGATTTGCCACTGTTAGGCTTGCCCTTTCCTTTGCCAGCGGAATCCTTCGCCAGCATCGCCTTGTCGTCTTTGTCCTCATTGTAGAGCTTCTCCCGAGCTTCCTCCTGTAGCAGTAATGGACCCAACTCCTCAAACGTCAGAGGTTTGGTCCTCTGTCTTGCTGTCACAACCGTAACAAAGCTCTTGAAACTCCGAGGTAGTCTCCTCATTACCATCAAGGCCAAATGGCATGAGTCTGTCTTCTGACCAACTGCTGCCAGCTGATCCCTCACCACCTTGACCTTCGTCAAGTGGCTATGTACCGTATCTCCTCCTTCCATATCAAGATTGTAGAGTTGATGCTGAAGAAGCAAAATCCGGGAGGTGTTGTCCATCTCGTACAAATCTTTCAATGTGGCCCACACCTCTACTGACGTCTTGGCCAGCTGGATATGTGAAAGAATGGAGTCCACCGTAGTCCCTATGATTATTGCCAGGGCATGGGCATCTCTGTCTTCCCAAGCTTCAAGCTCCTCTCTGTCTACTGCCATGACTATGTCCCCTTTCCTGTCCACCATGTCCTCCGGCTTCGACTCCACTCCCGTGGTCAGCTTCCACAACTTCCGAGCCACTAAATGACTCCGGATCTTCACTTTCCAGATCGGGTAATTAGTCCCGTCCACTTTCCCAGACTCTCCAAGGTTAGGGAAAGTGAAAGAGAGAAAACTTGGGGAGGAGGAAGGGAAAGCAGGGACTGAAGAGGCTGTAGAGGTTGACATCTCTGCTGTTTATACCACACAGCAAAGTCAACCAAACTCAATTTCAGTCGTGGAAGTCGATTCCCAAGAGCTTCTGAATCAGGGTCGTCCTTCAGCAAGGTCCCTGCCTTCAAGCTCCCACACCTGTGAGCCTCCTACTTGGGCTCTGATACCATGTTAGAAAATACCCAACAAAGGGTACATGCAGCGGAAGACTTATAGTAATGCCCAGGAGCTCACACAGTGTGCGGTGTGGGTGTGGAATCACAAAATTCTTTACTTATATGCATTCAATAGATGTGCAGACTCATCAATAGACAATGAACCGGCCAGATAGAGAAACCACCAAAATATATATTTCCGTCCAAAACTATGGACACAATACAAGAGAGATAGATCCAGAGTCCCACCAATGGTGTGGTCCTCTGATCTTACCACAAGGTCCTTCTCCTATCAGCTGGCTATCTCTAGACTCGAGCCCGCATGCTCCACCTCGAGCGCAAGTAGACTTTCCGTCCAAAGATCTCAGCACCTTGCTGCCCTAGTAGACAGCCTAGGCTCAGCCCCAAGTGAGCTCAGTCTGCAGCAACTCTGGCCCTGCTTTGCCTCTTGGATGTAGGCCCAAAGATCAGGCTTCTGCTGCTCCTGCTGCTCCTCTGTTTGCTGACTTGCTGGATGCTAAAATGAGACCAAGAGCCTCTCCTTATATAGGCCCTAAGGCCTGCTGAGAAAACCGACCAGGCAGCCTCATACTGGCCGACCAGTCTGCTGCTGGTCCAGCCCTTTAAGGGCTCACAATACTAGGCCTTTATGGCCCACACTTTTAGGGCATTTGGCCCTCCAATTTAGGCAAGGGACAGCCCCTAGGTCAGCCCTATATAAGGCCTGGTTGGCTGCCTCAAAGCAGCCCAACCAGCCTCTCTCCTGGCCGACCCATGTGCTGGTCTGTCCCGCCTCTGCTGCGCCACTCTGATCTGCCCACTTGCAGGCCTGCTCCATCACTTGGATGCCCCGCCATCTGCACTATAGTTCGCGCCATCTGTTGCAGCCTTCTTCTCTTGTGAGGTGCTGCCCATGTGGCAGCCCCCTCTCTCTCTCTTCTCTGGGCATCTTCTGCCCTAGGTCTCCCTCCCCCACGCTCTCCTCATTTGGGGGCTTACAGATGGGAAGGTGACCTTTCCAACAAAGACAGCTATCAAAACTACAATAAGCCATGATATTGACAAATGAACATGATGAAAAAGCTGCTCTAAACTAAATGCTTTAAGGGGTCTTCCTAAATCCAACTTGTGTCTCCCTTTGGCAAGAGGCGGGGGAGTGGGACCCCCTTACTCGACGCATCCAATGCATGGCTGCCATGTGGCAGCTATCCTACAGTGGTATCAAAGCACGGCGGCCTGCGGACTATGCTGTGAACACGTGGCATCTGCACGACGTTTCATGGTCTCTGATGTGACAGCGGCAACTGCCTACGAAAGCTGCTGTGCGCGATTCTCTGGCTGCGGCTGCACACGTGGGAAGTGATGACTCATGTGTTCTGTCTATGGTTTGATGACTGACATGGGAATTGATGGCCTGCGTCGGTGAGCTGTGCAGTTGTTGATTGGCGGCCTGGGCCCTTAGTGGGCAACTGCATAATTAGCTGTTCGGGCCCTGAGTGGGTGTGCAGCATACGTTGACTGGCAGTTCGATATTTGTGGGGTTAGGCCCATGGGGGGTTGTTGGAAATAAGAGCCTTGGTGTGTGGTCCTAACCCCCCTCATGGTGGCACCTTGGATATGTGAATATTAAAAGGGGTGTTGAGGCCCCTTGATGCGCAGGTGATGTTGAGAATCAGCATCTCCAGGAGTGGCCAGCCGACCAGCCCCCATGCAGCAAGGGGGCCAGAGGGGGTAGGTTGGCCGACCAGCTGGTCGGCCCAGTTGGCCTGACCGACCAGGCTGGTCGGTCCAGCCAAACTGGCCGACTCCCCCCCTCGCCTGCCCTATAAAAGGGCCTCCTTCCCTTCACTTCCTCCATCACTTCTTGCAGCTCCTCAAGGCTCCAGCATACAGCCTGCTCCTGACCATCCCCTCAGAGCCCCCTCTCACCTGCTCAGTTGGCTGCCCACACTCCCGCAGCAGATCTTGCCTCTTCAGGGCTCTTGCCTCCCCGCTCCAGGCCTCTACAGTTCCCTTGTTCCAAGGTTCCTGCCTCTTCACCCAGGCTCCTTCAGCCTCCTCTTCTCTAGGTTCTTGCCTCCTCAGTTCAGGCTCCTCTAGCCTCTTCACTCCAGGCCCTTGCCTCTTCGTTTCAGGCTTCACCTGCCTCCGTGCTCTCAGGCTTCAGCTTTCTTGTGTCCCACCCTTTTTCTCTGCTTCAGTTCAGCCTCTCCTGCAGCTCCTGTTTTCTTATCTTATTCAAGATATCTTGTATTTCAGTTGCTGCCCTGGTTTAAGGGCTGATTTACAGCAGATCAGTGGTGATACATTTTGTTATCTCTAGTGTTCTCTGTGTGGCTCTATAATTTCAGTTTGTTTGCATCTTCCGCTGCCATTTTAATATGGTATCAGAGCACCAGGTTACTCTCTGATATGGGAACTTCTATATTGATGAAGTTGAAGAAGTTTGTCCTCGTCAGCAACTCTCCTTCCCACTGACTACAAAGCTCTCTTCTCCCCTCCCTAAATATTTTTTTTTTGCTGCCTATCGGCAGCCCTGTTCTAGACCTTGATCTTTTCACCAGCCCCGTTCTCTTCAGCCCCTTGTTGCTGTCCATTCCCTGGTTTCAGTTATGGCTGATGAAACAAAGGATTCTACTCCGGATCTTCGCGTATCCCCTATGTCCAGTTTCTTTCAAGAGTCTGACAAGCCTGTACGTATTCCCACTCTTCCTACATTTCCAGATGCTCGGCAGTTAGATGGGACCAATTATTCTCTTTGGAAAATTCAGATGGCGTCTGTATTGGAATCTTATGATCTTGTTGAGTTTGTTGATCCCGGGATCCCTCGTCCGTCACCTGAGGAGGAGCCACATGCTTCTCTTATCTGGGATAAATTGAATGCTCGTGTACGCTCGTTCATCTTTCTCAATTGTCAACCAGGGGTTCTCAATCATATCAAGCATCTTACTTCTGCACGTGCTATTTGGGAATTTCTTGATGGCATGTATCTTCGCGTCACTCCCATGAAACGTATTTCCTTGGAAGTTCAGCTTCGTCGCCTCGATCCAACTACTTCTCCTTCCATACGGGACCACATCAACAAAATGCAGAGCATGCATCAGGACATCCTCCATGCAGGCAAGGCTATCTCCTCCGAAGATATGGCTATTACTCTCTTATCTCATGTTATTACTGACAGTCGATATGCAGCATTCTATTCTTCTCTTATTACCTCTGGCCGCCTCAGCACCATCACTTGGGAGGAACTTGTCCCCATGATGATGGATCAGGAGGAACAATTCACTAAAACCTCTGATGGTTCTTCTGAGGCTCTTGTGGCCCATCGTCCCAAATCACGCTCCAAGAATGCCCCGTCCTCTGCCAATAACTCATCTCCTTCAGATCCCTCCAGTGACCATCCTGCTCCCAAAGGTAATTGCAATCACTGTGGCACTCCTGGCCATTATTGGCGCAATTGTCCCTACCGCAAACACAAACGAGCTGACGCACCTCTGGCCGTTGCGACTGATGCTTCCCTTACCCCTACTCCTGCATTTGTTCACCTTGAGCTCTTGAATTCGGTCCCCCTTCCTGCAGCAGAGTCATTGGCTCTCCATAGCTCCGATGCTCGTGAATGGATTGTTGATAGTGGGGCCTCTCGGCATATGACCCCCTCCTCCTCACTGCTCCAGGATCTCACTCCTCATTCTGGTCGTGTCTGCATCAGCGATAAGCACTCTATTCCTGTTCATTCAGAGGGCTCTCTTGATATTATTCCTGATGGCAAAGGGGGTAAACACTCTTCTCGTGTTCTTTATGTTCCGTCTCTCGGCTTTCATCTCCTTTCGGTTCATCAGATTTGTCAAAACGATATGAAAGTTGAGTTTGAAGCAGCCTCTGTCACCATCCGCGATCGTGCCACCGGACAGCCGGTTTGGACTGGCCATTCTACTAATGGTATCTACAAGCTTGTTGCCCTTCCCTCACTTACAGGAACCTCTCTTGGCGACCTTTGGCATTATCAGTTTGGTCATTTACACATTGATGCTCTTCATCGTGCTTTCCGTGATCAGCTTGTCCTCGGCCTCCCTAACGTCGGCACTCGCCAAGGTCTCTGTCCCTCTTGCATATTGGGCAAACAACATCGCGAGCCGTTCGCTCATCATAACGTGGAATATTGGGGAGAAATCCCATATGCAAGAGTGTAATGAAGTTTCCTTGGTATAAATGAGGTAAATGGGTAGATCCTCCTTCAATCCCGCCGGCCTTTTGCTGAGGGCTGAAGGAGGCTTGCGTGGCTAGGAGCAGGGGAGTGGAGCCCCTTGTACTAGGTGCATCCAATGCGTGGCTGCCATGTGGCAGCTATCCTACACCTTTATTGTGGGTTTGCCTGCCCAGGAGAGGCAGAGGGGGTTCACCACAGTTGCCAGCACGTACACGGACCTGCTCGGAGCTGTTCGCCAGCGTATCCGGGTCTTGGCCATACGACGTGGAGTAGACAGGAGGGTGCAGGGATCTGCAGCGCCTCTTCAGGGCCTGTTTGGAGGCACTACCAGCCTGCTTGGGGCTTCCACTAGGCCACACGTGTGCACCTAGGTGGCACCTTGTTTGGCGATCCACCTGGTCGGTTTTCTCCAGACCAGGGTCGGCCCCTTGGCGGCAACCTACACCTCCTATTGGGGCAGGGAGTGACCCTATAAATAGGGCCCCCCCCCCCTCCCACTTAAGGCATCTCAACAGTGAGCAGTTCCCCAGTTCAGTAGAGGTTTTCTCCAGCAGTAGAAGAGTTTTCCCTGAAATCCTTGTCCAACTCTCTCTTGGTTTCTCTTGTTTTCAGTTGTGCTCTGTGAGTGTTTGCTGTCTTCTCTCCATGGTTGCTTAGCACCGCTGCACTTCTCACATGGTATCAGAGCCAAAGGTTGGCTAAGAAGACATGGGCTGTGGAGAGGACCTGGAACCAGCAAGCTACAAAGGCTTTTTGGGAGCTGTTCGAAGTGGAGGTTGAGAAGGTACGGGCTGTCTTTTGGTGCCACATGGCATCAATTTAAAAGACTAGGGTACGAGGTACAAAGTATAAAGCTAGCTAAAAGGATACTAAAGTGCCTCTTTTGTTACAATTACTCACAGAGGCAGGGGTTGTGAGGACGCGAGTTCAAGTCAGAGACATGTGGGCAAGCATGTCTATATGTATGTGTGTGTATCAAAGGCATTTTATATATCAACACGTACATGCATATAAAGTATGGGTATCACAACATAAATTTCTTGTAGGTACAGGCACGTATGTAAAAAGTAAACTTTCGGTGGTGCTTCATGACCCCTATGCTTAGCCAATCATGCACCCAAGGGCACCCTAGCAAAGGTGTCGATGCAAATGCCCTAGGATGATCTCTCCTTGTCTTTCATTTCAATGAGCTGTTGATAAATTTTACTACTACGCAAATAAGCATAGTACAAGGAGTGGCACAAGGGCTTTTGTACCTCTAATCCATTTCTTGCACCAACAATAGGACCAATTAAGTACATTCACACATATTTACACAGCTTAGAAGGAGCTATCCCAAGTATGCATGCATACACTTGCATATGTACATATGTGAAACATCTCTCACCTCCCCAAATCATCTAAACAAACAAAAAATTATAGCTTCAAACCATGTGGATAGTGCCCCCAAATACTTAGAAACAAGTGACTCTATTCCAAACAAAAGCGAGCACCCATCCAAAAGTGGAGGTTAGGAATTTCCAAAAAAACTACAAATAATCACAAAACTTCGCCTCAAGTCGATCCTAAAGCACTGTCTCTAGGAGAGCCAGTGCTAATAAAAAGGTCTTGCTACTGTGAAACACTAGCGATCGAGGCAAGTATGTATTGTCTTACAAACGCAGGCTCTTTCACATGTGCACCCTACTCAGTCCGCAGGCTTCGGGCTGTGACCCATGCAGTAATGGCTTCTTGATCAGACAAACGTGAGTTTCCTCGCAATCAAAAAAGATCAACCATATTGAGTAGTCTGTACTTCCGATAACCACAAGCGTGAGCAACGCGTTGCTCACAAAAGTGTGAGACAAGGGGACGTCGTAGCTGACGATGTGGTCAAGTACACTACGTCTCTCTCTCTCTCTCTCTCTCTCTCTCTCTCATATACAATATACAAGAAGTGGAGCAGCTGATTTTCAACGATAAAAAACACGTTTTCCCGATCAGTATAAACTGCCACGAAATAAATATTTATTAGAAGCGAAAAGGTCGGGGATACTCCATACCTTAGGAGGTTTAAACGGATAATCTGGAGGAAAATGAATTGTCACCAAGAACACGCCCCCCGCATACGGACTATCCGTAGGGCCCATGATTGTCGCCTGCCAGTGAAACATATCCTCGGCCACCGGACCTGAAACGTACGCAAAACAATTCACGTGATGAAAAATCCGAGGAAGCGCTCATGGATACCGCTTAATCCGTTCAACATGAGACGCCGTAAGGTAGCCATTGCACTATGAAACAGTTAAAACCACATCCGACCGCGAGCCGGCAGAGGAATACGTCGTACCACACGTAGAGGAGAAAGATAACTTCAAGGAAAATCGGAAAACGTAAGGAGACACTCCATGGCAAATCAAGAGACAACAGAGGTTAGAGAGTATTTACCAGCGCTGCAGGAAGTGGGAGGATCTTTCTGCAAATCCTTGAGCTCCTTGAGGATGCGTTTGGAGGCCATGGAAAGGCACAGCGTAGGGCAAGAGGCAGAAAGAAGGGTAGGGGAGCAAGATGAGGACCAGGAAGAAAGGGGCAATGGGATAACACAAAAGAACGAGATGAGCTTTCAAGTTAGGCTATAAGGGCTGAAATCACATCAAACTTCAAAGTGCAAGTTGGCCTTTTAGCCCACCAACTCCATACTGGCCCTCTTCAACTCTCTCGTTGAGTCCACCTTGACTTGGCCCAACGCCGGCAATGGCTGACTTGGCCCAACGCTGGCCGTGGCCTTAGCACATGGCCACATGCACCGCAGTTTGGAGGGAAACCGGATCTACCGTGCTTGAAATCTTGGCCACATGAAAATGAGAAAGAACCTCGCTACTAAAAACGGTGGTTTTTAGATGTTGAACGGAGATGCAAACTTGCATGCCCACCTTAATAACTAGCCTTGAACTGACACCCAGCTGAGCGACCGAGGTATGGATGGTGCCAACCCCCCCCTCCCCCCACCATTGGACCTATATTCTCTAGGAATGGGAGTTTTGGCACGCTCAAGACAGTACTTTGCATACACTAGTGTGCCCCTGCCCAGGCAGACCCACATCCGTTTCATAGTGCAGGTGGCCAAGCCTTCAAATTTTGTTGATAGATGCAAACAATTGGCAACTATTTTTTTCGCCATACTTGGAGGTTTGGCAGTCTTCATGTGGCCCTGCTCTTAGAGCAGCTCCCCAAGTGCTAGGGAGACTACTAGATGGGCAACTACCATAGCGGGACAAATTGTGTGCCTACGTGTCAAACTGCCAACCATTGATGGAATCTACTCCCTGTTGCACCGCTTTGCAACACGCTAAGCTAGTGGCACCTAGCTTCATCCAAACTTCAACAAAGACACCTTGAGGCTGTAAAGGAGGCAGTTTCAAACATAATGCCCAATCCAACAGGTTCAACCAGTCGAGTAGTCGAATGCTGGGTAGGAATTAGGAATTCCTAGGCAGCTATGCCAGCATTCCACCACCAAGAAACTACAACTCTCAGCATTTTCCAGCCATGGGCCTATGAAAATGTTCTGCTAGTGAGGCTTCCCCAGCGCCACTAGCTGGTGTGGGGAGTTGCTCTTAGGAAGTTTACACACTGGGCTTATGCCCGAGCTTGGGTTGGCAATGGTGGCCACTCTATCAAGTTTGCACAGTGGACATGTTTACCACGTTAGCTCAACTTGGTGGGCACCCTCAATGCTTCAGAGGGACTCGGTACACACATCTTTATCTACTTCTTCTCATCAAGAGCCAACTTCAACAACCTTATTATCGTTATCTACCACATCTTACGCAAATACCTCAAGCTTCGACATTGAGGCTCATACCTACATTCAATGCCTTGTGGGATTTCCCTTCACCGTATACATCCACCCAAGGATGGTTCACGTCAATGTCATTACCTATAGTATAAGATTGGTTACTTATTTTTAAGGCCACTTTTTGTCATGTTTCTTTTTTCCTCATTCTTTGCTCAATCTTAGTTTTAGCTTTAGCTTCCTCTTGTTTTCTTCTTTTGAATCTTCTTTCTGTTTTCCTCATTCTTTGCTTGAATTTTCACTTCCATTACTTATTTTCTTTTATTGAATCTACCACCACCTTGTACAAGTTAACACACGTCTAGGCAGAGGAAAGGAGAAAGAGATAGGGAAGGAGTAATGGCGAGGACAAAACTACATACACACTCCTAGTTAACGCTTCTAATTTTTAACTCACCATGGTTGATATGTAGGGGATATGTAGCCACCAATGATATGATTCACTTTGTGAGCTAAAGCCCCATAGATCAAATATATAGCTCCACTATGTAGATATATAGCCCCATTTAATATTATATAGCTCAACTATGTAGATATATTGCATGGGCAACATAGTCATCGATTAGTGGCCAATATGTGAGCTATTATTAATCTTCGATTTTGCCACAGCTCCATTGTATACCCAAAATTGCTACTCTTTTCTCTCCTTGCTACGTACCAATGCCCAAAGTAGTGGGGTATAGAGTTCAACAATATAAATTTCTATCATTGTTCACTCTATTGTTGGCTATGGACATATGTGTAGGTGTTGCACAATAGTATAGTGCATCACCCTATTGGGAATTAGGATCTTCAAGTCATCCAATCATGAAAGGAATGAGCTCAAGTGTGCACTTCTCCCACATATAAGGAGAGTAGTGTTGCAAAAATAGATTAAAGGTTTAACGAAAGCTTTTAGAGAGTAAAATAAGAAAATACTTAAGGGTCTAAGAAAGGACTTAAGGAGTAGGATAAGAAGTTAAGCCAAGCAATGCAATGCATGACAGAAGATTGGGTTGCAACAATTGGGGTTGTAAGTGTTGCATGGAGATGGATACCAATTTTTAAGAACAATTAGGGAGTGCAAGAGAATAATTTGTATATGGTATTTTAAGGGCACTTAACCCCTACATGGATTTATATCTCAGGGGGTCATTCATAAAATCTATGCATGCAAGAGAGCATGTATACATGTTTTTGCATGATTGTTTCCCTCTTTTGTATGTATATGTGTCTAGATGTTTTTTTTTGTATGTATATGTGCCTAGATTTTTTTTTAAAATATTTGCTCTCAAACTTTTTTTTAAAGAACCCCCCCAAAGAAAAGAGAGGGGAAGGCCCACCGATCTCCCCTTTTTTCATAGGCAGATACAATCAAGCTAACCAAGTTAAAAGTTTAATTCCTCGTCAACTACTATGTCACAAAATTTTGCATTGTCGTGCTTTGAGTACAATCTATGTTGGAGATGACAATCTCAACATCATTCTATGTGAATAGTGACTAAAAAGGCATAGGGGATAAGGGACAAAAACCTTAACCCTAACCTAAGGGAATCCATGTATACAACACCATTTCTTTTCATTTTAAAATATAGATGTACATTGTAGGCTTGTGTGGTTACTCTCTTCCTCTCTCCCCTCCATTTTCACATGGTATTAGAACCTTCCAACCTTATGCTTGTACTAAAAGCTAGAAGGTGTAGAGTTTGTAATTGTCTTGCCTTCCAATCAAGCATAGGCTTCCAATAGGGTACTCCATGATGCATTCCATTGAATTTTTTGCCTTTAATGAGACATTGTAGTCTTTCTCTTCCCACATGTTATAGAGGGTGATATCCCCTTTGCTTCAGTTCAACAAGCTCTCCATTTGGAGCCATGATGTAAAAGATATGCTTTCTCAAAGGGATATCTACTCATTCAGATCTTCTTTGTATTGGTTGTGAGAGGAAAGAGAGAAGAAATGAGTAACTGTGAGATTTGAATGATTTTTTGAGCTTGAGTTTGAGGATTCTAAATGCTCAAGCCCCCTTACAAAACTTATTCCCCCTCTTTGAAGGTCACTTGATGACAAATCTTGTCAGCATGATTCTGATCCTATCTAAGCTTGTCTTTGGCTATGTTCAATATCTCATTGAGATATTGAAGAAAGTCTTTTACTTTACCTAATTTCTCCTTCTTGAGACCAATGCCATGGGCTTCGAGGTTGGAAATCTACATCAACATAAATGGACTATACCCCGTAGTTGAATGCTTTAAATTGTTATAAACAAACTCCAATAGAGGAAGATACACTTCCCAATTGGTTTGTTTCTTACTCACGCATGCACAAAGCATATCTTTGAGAACTTGGTTGACTCTTTCAGTCATCCCATCACTCTGTGAATGGTCCCCAGTACTCATACTTAACTGAGCGTCGCTTGAACACTATCCACCAAAAGTGGCTATTAAACTGTGGATCCCTATCGCTTACAATATCAATAGGTAAGCCATATGAGGGATATATATTCTCAACAAAGATATAGCCCAACTCTAGTGTCTTCACTGTACTCTTCAATGGAATAAACCGACACATTGTAGTCAATTGATCCATGATTACCCATACCAAATTTTGGCCTTTGTCCATTCTGGGTAATCCCACCATAAAGTCAATAGAGATACTTTTTCACTTTCCATCGGGAACCTTCACTGGACTCAAAAGGCCACCTTTTTAAAGATGTTTAGCCTTATTGGTTTAACACTCATGATGCTTCATAACATAATCTTGGACATCCTTACCTAGACCAATAAGACTACATTTTAATCAGAGCATATGTCTTTCGTATTTTCAGATGACCTGCGCCTAGATGATCTTGACATTCATAAAGAATTTGGTGTTGTGTGTCAAGTCCACTTGTGCATATACTCTACCTTTGTAGAGTAAGTAATTGTCTTTGATTGAAAATTTGTTCCACTGAACCTTTTAATCGCTCGTTAATGAAGTGTCCAAAGACACAAGTTGAGACATACCACTTTTTGTGGACATGTTTGTCTCATGATCGGGGCCAACATCAATAACTTGCTCTAAAGTAGATGCCAAGTATGAAGGATCCCTACATGCCACACCTAGGAATGATGCGGATTAGCTTCGCACTTACCCTTTAGTGATTCAAATAAATCACTCTTCAGTTGAGTAAAACTCAACTCATTAACCGTGGGTGCATGACTCAATATGTCAACAAACTATGTAGGACCAAACTTTGCGATACCTGAGCTCAAAGTCAAACTCCTAGAGTAAGTCATCCTAGCAAGATTTACGACCGTTTAACTCTTTTTGAGATGACACCCATTTGATACTCTCTTGATTCAAAGGCTATCTTAAAGTGGGCACCATACAAATAATGCCACCACTTTTTCAACTGCTGACAATTGCATACAACTCCCTCTCATAAGCTTAATAATTATAGTGTGCACTATCCAGCTTCTTGCTTTCAAATTCAATAGGTTGACCACCTTGGATAAGGATAGCACCTATCACATGATTGCTTGCATCCATTCCAAGACTCGTATATTATATATACCTAATATATCAATCAATCTTTTACTATGGCACGAGTCTCAGAATCCTCACAAATATTATGATCTCTGGCCTTGTCTTGGCAAAGAGAGAGAGAGAGAGAGAGAGAGAGAGAGAGAGAGAGAGAGAGAGAGAGAGAGAACTACGAGGGGTCAATCCAAATAAAAGTGTAGTTATTCCAAAACATGACAATATTATTATGTACATTGGTTCATACAAATGATTACAGTGTGCTCCTAAAAAATATTTAAGGGATCATTGAAGCTTATGAAGTCCAATGCTACGTGTTGTAATGCTAGATGGTGTACTAAGTAATGACTTTATAATAGATTTTAAGATGCTTGTCCCCAAGGTGGACTAGATTGCATCATGGTTATGCATCAAGGTGGACTATAGCAAAGAAACACTTTGCAATTATAGTACAAATTGAATGTAGATGATACATCTACTTGTATTATTAGGGGATTAGGGTGAACATTGAAATGTTGAATTATATGCATCTTAGTTTATGATCACTCTCATGTTATAATTAACAATGAATCAACAAGAAATTAACTACTATGCTTAGTAGTTACACCTAATTGATTGAAGTTTTTAGCACTAGGTCCCTACGTGCAATGTAGGTATTTGAATCTAAGTGTATGACAATAACATGTATTTCATTGATTTTGGATTGGTGCACTTTCCAAATTAATTTTGATAAGTATTTTTGGAAAGTGCACCCTCCAAATCCATTTTTATATGTATTTTTGGAGTACTTTAGGATAAATTTTACGTTGGGGACAACGGGGGGTCTCTTTTCCTCACAGTTTAAGGATTGTAAGGGTACATTCACATGGGGGGAAGGGGGGGGGTTTCACCCCATTCCCCATCCGAGAGCAAGATTTTTAAAGAAGGCCCTTACCTTCGACCCATGAAATTCAAGGCTTGGAGGCAAAGAACAAAAAGGGTTGTTTAGACGGGCTATTTGCAGCGCATATGCGTTGTTTCTTCTTTCGTCAATGCAAAGATCGTTTGCAGCACAGACGCTTTGCTTGTTGGTCCATCGCCCTCAGACGGGTTCAGGTCATTGTCGCTGCTCGCGTCATGCACCTTTGCCTCTGCCTCTGCCTTCGCATGCCGTCTGCCCTCTTCCCACCATCATGGCTACCAGGCTTGACCGTGCCTCTCCTCTCCCATTGTTTCACGTCAATCTCTGCCTGTCCTGCACACTACCTTCCTCTCCCTTTACTGCTCGTTCCTTCACTCCTCTGTTCCTGTCCCAGACTTGGATTGTCACCGCTCTGAAATCAAATGTGAATAACCACACTTCTCAAGAATGCAAATGTGTGTGATGCATGCAGAATTTGAATGTCGATTGGCCCTCCAATGAGGAAGAGCACCCTCATGAGAGTACTTGTTTCTATTTCGACCTACATGCAAGGTGGGAGAGAGAATGCTATGTGAGATTCACAATGAAGGGTGATATAGTTTCATTAATGCCCTTTGAGATCACTCAAGTTCCATCTTCCCATTTACACCTACCCTTATTCTATGACCCATGTACCTACCATTTATTGCACTCTAATGCACCCTTCCCTTTCCAATTGCCCCTAGGACCTAGATACGTGTGTGCACATCTTTATTACTAATCTACATAGTTTAGTGGTACTATTTACACCGCTTGATCAATCATAAATATGAACATATAACCGCACTATGAAATTGGCGCCTAGCAATAATAAGGTTTTAATAACTATTAATTAACTAAATAATCATTTCTCTTGTCATGACACTCCCTATAATGGTATTAGAGCAGATTGCCTTCCGCTGAGGCATCCTTCTTCTTGCTCATTGCTATAGCTTTTCATGTCATTGTGCAAAGGAGATGAGAGCTTCATTGAACTCCTTGATTGGAGCTTCGGTGGAAGAGATATTGCATCTTGAAGCTTATGTGTTTCTTGTGAGTTCATAGTAAGAAAGTGCTTTTCTATGTGAGAGTGTTGCATTCCTTTTTGGACCTTTGCTTTGAAAAAGGAGAGCTCAAAGTGCACAGGTTGAGAACAATCATTGAGCCGGTGACTTCAATGAGCTCCTCCGATACTTTATGACCTCCACAAGCTTGCTCGACGAGTCTCGGCCTCTATGTGATTCCTTTGCTTAGGGGGATGACCTGCCAACCACTTAGTTCCCTAGGGTTTTCATTGAGGGCTCTCTAAAGCTTGCAGTAGCTCTTGAGAGCACTCAACAAGGAGCTCAAAGCTCACAAGACCTGGAGCTTGAGCTCATATATCAATTAAGACAAAGCATATTGAAGTTAGAGAGCATTTCATCCATGAAATAGTGCTCAATGGAGATATTACACTATAGCACTGTGTAAGCAAAGACAATGATGCATACATTTTTACCATTCTACACCAATAGACTGCTGGTTCAGGAGGGACGTTCCCATTAAGGAGACATGAAAAAGCAATAATGGTCAGCCACTCTTCAAAATCTAAAATCATCAGCTTGAGGAAAGGCCTACTTCAGGACATTAATGTTGCGGGAACGTGTTGAGGATCAATCTCAACACCATGTTTCATATTGTGGATAAGAACTAATATATAGTGCACTTCAGGACATTGATTTTGAGGGAAGTGTTTGAGGATCAATCTCAACACACTCTCATATTGTGGATAAGAACTAACCTACTGCTAAAAAGGAAAGAGGGTTGGAAAGCCCTACCCTAACCCTAAAGGGTGTTGGAGGTCAACATCTCCTGATGCAACTCTAGAGAGAGAGGGCCAATGTTGTGGGTGTGCCCACCCCCACGAGGGTAGAGTAAGGTAGAGAGGTTTCTCCGGGCTCACAGGGAGACACATTAATTGATTTTGAGGGAAGTGTTTGAGGATCAATCTCAACACACTGTCTCATATAGTGGATAAGAACTAACCTAGTGCTAAAAAGGAAAGAGGATTGGAAAGCCCTACCCTAACCCTCAAGGGTGTTGGAGGTCAACATCTCCTGATGCAACTCTAGAGAGAGAGGACCAGTGTTGTGGGTGTGCCCGCCCAGTATGAGGCTAGTTAGACTAAGTGAGGGCCTTGTTGTGGGCATGCCCACCCCATGAGGGTAGAGTAAGGTAGAGAGGTTTCTCTGAGCTCACATGGAGACGCATTACCCAAGCCAACCTTGGGGGCTTGTCAGGCCATTTTCCTCTGCTACAGTCCCTCCCCTATGAGGCCTTTTATAGGCTAAGGGGGCTGACTTGGTCAGCCACTTAGGCTTGTTGATCGGCCTATAGGCAGGGGGGGTTGGCTGTGCAGTAACCTCATATGAGGCAGGAATGGGTCGGCTAGGTAGTGCAGCCTAGTTGGGCCTAGAGCTAAGGCTCCAGCCATTGTAGAGCAGCTTGGCAGCCTCCACATGGAGCAGTAGGTGGTCAGCCACCTAGGGCTGTAGCTGGCCCAGTAGTCAGCCCTTGAGACAGCCCTTTAGGACTAAGTGCCAGCCTGAGGGGGTCAGTCCCCTAGGAGGTGCATTCAGCCCTTTTAGGATAGTGGGTTGTCCCACATATTCCAACCAACCTGGAGGGGGTGGGAGTCTATTTATAGCCCACCTACCTCACTTGTTAGCCATCTCAGTATGGTATCTCTTCAGTAGGGTTGAGCAGCCCTTGAGCAATTCTTTATAGCATAAGTTTTCCCCACTGCTTGGGGGTTTTTCCTGAGATCACTTGCAGTTTCTCTCATCTCTTGCTCGCCTTTCTTGTTATATGTGTGTGAGGTTGGCTCTTTCTCTCTTCACTCCCATTCATTTCCACTGCACTTCTCACATGGTATCACAGCTACTGATGGCTAGAGACCCAAGGTGTTGAGGGAGTGTTAAACCAACACACAGAGAGGAGCAGTAGGGCTATTTTTTGGAGGTGTTCGTGAGGAGGATTGGAGTGGACTGTTTGGGAGTCAAGGAAGGTACGCAGACTTTTGAAGGCTGTTTTTAGATTTGAAGGGAGGTTTTTTGAAGGGTGGGACAGCAAGGTGTGAAGGGCTTGTAGCCTCCTAACCTCCTCATCACCATATTCAGTGTCATGTGCATAGATGGGTATCCATCATGTTCTGGGTACACAAGACTAGCTCAGGTAGCCTGGGGAGGCTTAGAGCTAGGCAGGCTTGATTTTCGGGTTGAGTGGCAAGGGTATGAACCAGTTAGAGGTCTTTGCTATTTTTGACGCTTGGGGCTCAAGTCTATATAAGGGGCTATATAAGGGGCCCAAAGGTTCAGTTCTCAAGGAGCCGATGGGAGCAAGTCTCGTTCCCAGGTGCTAGGTCTGATCTTGGATTGAGTCACGGACACGCGCCTACATCATAGTGTAGCCCAAGGCCCAACAGCAGATCCCAAGCTTCATAGCACCACCTGGTGGTATGGGACACCAGGCTGGTTAGGATCTTGTTGGGAGTTCATGCCAGTAGGTCAGCTCGTGGCTTTTCGAGATTGCATCCCGTAGATGTCATGGTTGGGTGGTGAGCAGCCTGCTCAATTTCCTCACGTTTGGTGTGTTCTTGTGTTTTCTTGCAAGTCAGAGGTTTCAGGAGTGTTGGGGTCATGTCCATTGGTATCAGAGCCAACTCTTGAGGTAGGAACTTCTGGTTGCGAGAACTTTGGACAATTTTTTCTCCAGGTATGCCCTAATTTCGAAATTCATGTTCAAACCTTACAAGTGTCTGCTGGTTCATCGATTAAGGGAAGTGGTATTAGATTGGGATAGAAGGAAGGAGAGAGAGAGAGGGAGTGCAGGGTGATTTCGTTGCAAGAAGTGATAGGTTGAGAGAGATGGAGAGAGGTGTAGTTAGAAGGAAGTAGTGAGGTCCGGGTAGAGGCGTCAAAAGGGAGTCAGGAGAGAGTGCACTACTGGGGCAAACCAAAGGGGACCCTGCGCATCGGCTAGCTGCTCAGGGATTGTGATGGTAGGTAGAAGGGGAGCGCAGGAAGGTGTGCAGCAGGATAGGGCTAGATCGCAATCTAGGCCAGTTGCTTTTCGGGGGGGCTTGGAGGCTTCAAAAAGCATATCCCTCCGTTTTTGGAGGGTGAGCTTTTGGAAAAGTAGGGCTTTACTAAAAGCCTTTCTCCCGCTACTAGTTTGACCGATTTGCCTTCTCCCATAGCCTGTAAATTGCGCAGCATCCCAGCCCCTCTACACCTTCACGCTCGAGAGCCAGACCACCTGTACGGCCTGCTGCAGCACTTCGTACAGACAGCCAGGAGGGGAATCCCAAGTCCAAGAATTTGAGTTGCCACATCAGCTCAGCACAGCCAGCTTACCTTCTCCATGGACCAGCTTTCTCTTCTTCCATTGCCTCCTTTCTGGCTAGCTTTCACTTCATTCCTACCTCCTAGCTCCGAGGCCACCTGCTTGCTTCTCTTCTCTAGCCTATCTTCTTTTCAGATCAGATTTCAGTCATGGCTGATTCCGTAGACCTCGAGCTTTCGATGGGAGACCAGGATATGAACTACCATGTGGAGGATGACCAAGGTCTCTACGATGATCTAATTACGAAGAAAGTCTTCAGTGAATTCATCATTGCTCTCGATGAAAAGTTTGAGCAGATTAACACGAATCAAATGGGGTTGACACAACAACTTCAAGGGATTCAGACAACACTCACACTTTTGACTAGCACTGTTCAGGCACTCACACATGTGGATGCCATGGCTTCAGTGTTAGGTCCGAACATCACTCCAGATCCTTTTCCCAAAGATCAGAAGTCTCATACCAAGGAAGTTGTTGACACTTGGTTGCACAAGTGGCAAGTACACTTCTAGTTTCACCTTTACCCAAATGTCAAGAAAATACAGCTTGCAGCAGGGTTTATGTCAGGAAAGGCTTTATTGTGGTGGAAGGAACTCCAACCCAAGCTTGCAACATGGATAGAATTCAAAGGGGTCTTAAGGAAAGAGTTTCTAAAGGAGAAAGATTACGATATCGTAGGCAAGCTCAAAGCCCTCGATATGTCCAAGCTGAATCTAACTTTTAAGGTTTATTTTCAGAGGTTTCGGGATTTGCAGACCAGAGCTACAAAGATGGATCCAGTGACCTTGTTAGGTTTCTTTGTGGGTGGTTTGCTTGACTTGTACAAGTTACAGATCAAGAACAACAAGTGTACCACTTTGCAAGAGGGCCATGAATTACACGCGCATCTATGATGATACCATGGCCAGTGCAAAGGAAACCATAGTTGCTGACACGAGTGGGAAGAACAAGAGGAAGTTCTTCCAGTCTACCACTGGTACCGGGGAGTCAAAGTCTATAGACAATGCCTCCAAGAAACATTCGACTCAGACGAAGAATGGTCGTGCCTGTTTCCTTCGTACATTGAAGCTAAAGGAAGAAGGACATTGCTTCATATGAGAGCAGTGGGACCACACTAGGAATGATTGTCCTAAGTGCAAGAACCAGATGCAAGCACTGGGACCGAAGCTCCATGCGGGTCCAGGTACCAAAGCTAAGGGAGCTAATCAAGTTTCGATGACAAGTATTTCTCTAAATGTCATTACCTGCCCACTTTCTTGACCCAGGTAGCTCTCACAACTTTGTTAATTATAAACTTGTGCAGAAGATGGGGCTGTCCACGATACCTAGCAATCACACCTACGAGATGCAGCTTCCAACTGGGAAGCAATTTTGGGATTGCAAGATTGAAGCACTTTCTATCTGGATTCAAGACTACACAGCTGCTCTTACGTGCTATGTCATGCACGTGGAACATGTGGACTTGTTAATCGGAAGATGGGGTTGTCCACGATACCTAGCGATCACACCTACGAGATGCAGCTTCCAACTGGGAAGCAATTTTGGGATCGCAAGATCGAAGCGCTTTCTATCTGGATTCAAGACTACATAGCTGCTCTTACATGCTATGTCATGCACTTGGAACATGTGGACTTGTTAATCGGAATAGAGTGGTTTGAAACCCACAATATTCGGATTAGATGGAAAGAGCATACCCTTTCTTTTTTGGATAAGGACACCTAATTTTGTATTCAGTGTGATAATATTCCCTCTTCTCAGGGACCTACTGTATCTGCAATGCAGCTTCGGAATATAATAAACACTTCTCATTATGATGTGTATCAGTGTGTTTTGATTCTGCTTTCTTCATTTGTTGTTTCTGTTACTAACAAAAATGATTTAAGTGTGTTTGAACACCGTGAATTGAGAACGTTGTTGGATGATGTATTCCCTGCTCAACTGTCGGAAGGTTTACCTCCAAAGCGGGTTGTAGGCCATCACATAGATTTAGTACTTGGGGCTCAACCTTTTAGTGTTCCACCTTATAAGATGAGCCAGCTTGAGGAGGATGAGTTAACTTCAATGCTACAAGATTATCTGAATATGGACTACATCCGCCCAAGTAGACCATCGCATAGATTTAGTACCTGGGGCTCAACCTATTAGTGTTCCACCTTATAGGATGAGCCACCTTGAGGAGGATGAGTTAGCTTCATAGCTACAAGATTATCTGAATATGGGCTACATCCGCCCAAGTAAATCACCTTGGGGAGCACCTGTCCTCTTAAGAAAGAAGAAAGATAATTCATGGAGAATGTGAATAGATTATAAATGATTGAATAAAGTGACAATTAAGAATCGATATTCTCTTCCTCATTCTGATGATTTGATAGACCGTTTGGCCGGAGCGATGAAGTATTTCACTGAGATTGATTTTTTTTTTTTTGGGCAAAAAGAGACTTCTATTAAGTATTAAAGAAAAACCGTTAGAGCAAGCTGCATACGGGATACATCATGCAATGCACGAAAAGCTCAAGAGCCAAAAAGAAAGGATTGAGGCTGATAATGCCATCTCAATCCAGTAGAAACCTCCGAGGAAAAGGGAGAACCCCTCCAGACTCGAAGAAATATAGTCCTTCTAGAAGAGGCTGCCCATGAAGAGCCCTGCATGCTAGCCCATATGGCTATCAAAGTGTGAACCGTGTCAGTCCAAATAACTATGAACACCTGTGATGGGTGTATCTGGGTGCCATCCAAGGCCTCAGTACATCTGGCTCTCCAAATGTGCCAAGAGGAAATGCTAGCCAAAATCTCCCAAGAGGTGTCCACTAAAACATGAGAAGCTCTGAAGGGAGTAAGTGGTACATCCTGCAGAGAGCAGGGCTCTATCACTTGCCGGCAGACCGAGAGTGCCCAAGAAGAAGGCTCACCCTCATAAAACACCTGGGGCCCAGTAAGAGATAACCATGTGACCGAGCCCCAAGTCATGAAGAAAGGGAAAGTGTGAAAGATACTGAGTATCCGAGCAACCCCTTTCCAAATAGTCCTCGCCTGACTACAGTCCCAAAGGCAATGTCACACTGACTCCTCTGCAGAATGACAACGAGCTACTCGTCAACCCACATGATCATGTCTTAGGATAGAGTAATTATTTCTTCGTGCATAGCAGAAGAAGAAGAGAATAATTTTTGTAGCGTCAGCAGACATCGATCCTTTGGATTGTACTCAACACACCCAACAACAAGGGTCACTCCCATAACCAACAAGTCTACTCACCAAGAGCGGCAAAAATGTTGGCCGGGATGAGACTATATACACATTGAAGAGACGAATTTGTTTAACATCAAGCCACAAGGCAGGGCCCTCATGGGGTCATCAGACGTCAACAAGAGTTACTCCTATAACCAACAAGTCTGCTCACCAAGAATGGCAGAGGGAGACAACATCATTTTCGCTGCCAATCTCCTCCTAGCCTCGAGCAGCACTCTAGTAGCCTTGACAGCCCACAAAATCTATCCAAGCCTTAGCACACAAAGCTCCAAGCTTGTACGATCTCAATTCATACAGCCAACGAGAGCTATCCGTCTACCACAATCTCGTGTGTTGTTCGTGCAGTCCTTACCATCGCACAACATTTGTAACTGATCACATGGCCATCTCCATTCCTCAACTGTACAGTCTTCATCACCAACTTCAACATTGCAAACTCCATGCACTGCCTCTTCACAGACCACAATCCACAAGGTCAACATCTGCCATGTGGCAAATGGGCCAGCTACGTGGCAAATAAGGGCATCAAACCCCACTTAGAAAGAGACACATGGTAGAACGGGATAAGCCACCCTATGACTGACACATGACAAATTAGGTACCTAATTTAAAATCACACATGGCAAGCAACTAGCACATGATCAACTTATCCACTACCTCAACAAGTCTACATCAGTATCCAATTAGTGTCCTTTCACCTTAGCACAACATGCACACTGCCATCTAAGCACAATCTTCATTCTGCATGTGTAAGACACTACCATGTCAAGATAGTGCTCCATATGCACACTCCTCTACTAGCACACACTTGCATGTGCACATGAATGCAACATCATCATTTTTCAAGCACATTGTACCTTGCATCAATTTTTAGATTATTTAATGCACATTAGTGAATGCTTAGGCCACTTTGACTAGAGAACAAACTCTACAAAAGCCTAGGGGGATAGATAGCTATCCAACTAAGTTTGCTCCGAAGAGCATGAAATTACCTATATTTAGTGCTTCGTACATTGGTCAATATATATCCAATTTGGATTAGCTTGAACCATGGTTTCGCACATGGAAAAGTACTATCTTTGGTGTCTTTTCTAGGCACTCTTGATCATATTTAGGTATCTTATTGCTACATACTCTGATGTCAATTCTAGACACTATTTTTCATTAGATCAACACAAGGATTTGCAATTTTCTTAGGGTACTTTATCTTGTTTATCTACCAATAAATAACCCACAATTTCTTTGTCCTCAATAGAAGTAGAATATAGAGCTCTCACAACAAAAGCATGTGAAGTTATATGATTTGATGAGACAAAGCCACCTACTATATATTGTGATAATCAATCAACTCAAACCTTGACAAAGAATCATCAGCCCCAAATCGTGATCTCCACAGGTTCACTGCAATCCCTCCATGAATAGAAAGCCAAAAGAAAAGAGTGATCTTTCTATTTCTGAGGGATTTCCAGAGCCTCCTCCAAAAAGTTCTATGCAAATCTGCAGTGATGAAGAATCTTTCCCAATGGGGGGCTCTGCAGGGAATCCAACCCCTACTGTTCAGCTGAAATATCCTGGCATTACCAACCGTGAAACAAAAGAAGGGAATCCCCCTCTCTCGGTGCCCATGATCTATCCACTACCACTCTCCTGGGTCCCACTGTAAGCACCTAATAGGTGCACCTCCATATAACCACAACCTCCAAGATCCCAAGGCCAAGAGCAGAGGGTCGGGGTCTAAGTACCACTGCAAGCCCGCTCCATGGTCCACAAAACCAGCAATCCTGACAGGTTGAAAGGCAACCTCAAGAAGTATGCTATCCTTGGATGTAGAAAGTAAACCTCCATCCCCAACATCAAAGACCAATGCGTCTTTCTCGAGACCTCGGAGAGCGATCACCTGTAAAGGAACTGATGTCCTCGAAAAAGCCCCCATCCAAGTGGTGGAAGTAATAGTCAACTCAACTGTCCATTCCACCAGGATGGCTGCATCTATTTGCTAAATCTTGCATGCTACCCCTCTGAGGTGACTCACGAACTGCAGTCTCTAATCTTCAGGTAGCCTGATAAAAGATTTCCAAGTGCCTACTGTGTAGGCGGGGCCTCTCTCCCATTTACACCACTGCATGTAATGGGAAGTGCCCAGTGGTCTGGCATGCTCGTTAAGAATACTATCATTCCAAATGATTGGCTGCCTATCAATCTCTTCGACGGTAGAAGGTGGAATCCTTCGAAGAGTGTTCTTGAAGCTCCCCCAAGCTTTTAGGATGGCAGTCATGAGAGGAGAGGCAGGAGATCTGAGAGGGGCTGAAGTGAAAATCCAGCGAAGGCTGTCCACCCAATCATCTCCCAAGGTTGGTGTGCAAGCCTAAATGCGTCCAAAAAAGAAATCCTTCCAAGGTTCCTGCCTAGGCATGAGTCCCCTCACCACCACCTTACAAAGCAATGCCTTGCACTGCAAGTTCGGGTCAATAACTAAGAGTGCTCTCAACGGAAGCAAGAACAGAAGGAGGAGAGAGAAAGACAGAGAGCCACACAAGTTTTGGTGGGTGTAGAACCACCCTAATCTTCTTGTTCATTCATTTATATATGTGTTTGAGTATTGTACATAAGCGGGGTAAAGGCACAGTGACCTTTAACCCCCACAACCTCCCACTTAAAGGACAATGTGCCTTTAAGGGAGAACAACCAGTGAGCATACTATCCAATGCCCATCAATACACGACAATACTCAAACCGCAGACTAGGTACACTCTTTGTCAGCATATCTGTAGGGTTATCATGTGTATGAACCTTGACAAGCTCTATGCGCTTGTCCTCAAGTACCTCCCTGATGAAATGGTACCTGACCTCAATGTGTTTGGTCTTTGCATGAAAGACCGGATTCCGTGCTAGCTGAATAGCACTCATGGAATCACTATGCAATGTCGGTACACCTGTATGAATTCCCAAATCTCCCACTAGCCGATCAAGCCATATAGCCTCCTTGCAACCCTCTATGGCTGCAACATACTCAGCCTTTGTAGTAGACAAAGCAACACACTTCTGTGCACGAGACATCCATGACACTGCACCACCTGCAAAGGTGAACACATAACCAGAAGTGGATCTCCTACTATCCACATGCCCTGCATAGTCTGAATCTGTGTACCCAAGTACACGCATGTCTCCTCTACCAAAGCAGATGCACATCTCCTTGGTACCCTTCTTGTACCTCATGATGCACTTAACTGCCTCCCAATGCCTCTTTCCTGGATTAGCCATATACCGGCTAACAACTCCCACGCAAATGCAATGTCTGGTCTAGTAGCTATCATAGCATACATAAGACTCCCAACTACTGATGCATAAGGAACCTTGGCCATTATGGCCCTTTCCTCATCTGATTTGGGACTATCTATATGACTCAGTTTCACATATGGAGGCAATGGAGTGCTCACTGCCTTCCCCCCCTCCATATTGAAATGCTGCAATACTTTTGTAACATACTCTTTTTGTGAAAGCCAAAGGAGTTTCCTACTCCGATCACGCGTGATGTGCATACCAAGAATATGACTTACAAGTCCCAAATCCTTCATATCAAAGGCCTCATGCAACTTGGCCTTTAATGCATCTAGCTCATAAGTATTCTTGCTAGCCAATAGCATATCATCCACATATAGTGCCAGGATTATCAGGCTATTATCCTTAGCCCTTTTAGTGTAGAGGTAGTGATCAATTTCACTCCTTCTAAAACCCTGGGACCGAATGAAAGCATCAAACTTCTGATACCATTCTCTAGGCACTTGCTTAAGACCATAGAGACTCTTCTTCAGCTTGCAAACTAAATGCTCTTTGCCCTTTTCTTCAAAGCCTTCCGGTTGCACCATGTAAATTTCCTCATGCAAATCCCCATGCAAGAAAGCTGTCTTGACATCCATCTGCATAAGCTCCATATCCTCTGATGCCACTAGTCCAAGCATGCATCTAAGTATGGTCATCTTCACAACCCGAGAGAATATCTCATCAAAGTCCACACCCTTCTCTTGCTTGAACCCTTTAGCGACCAAACAGGCCTTGTACCTAGGCACATCATCACCTGTGACCACCATTTTGTAGGCCCATTTACATGGCAATGCTTTCTTTTCATGTGGCAAAGAAACCAAGTCCCAAGTATTATTCTTCATAAGTGAACTCATCTCTGATTGCATAGCATACTCCCACTTGCGTTGATCCTCGCACATCATAGCCTCTTTGTAGCAAGAAGGCTCCCCGCAATCAGTAAGCATCGCATAGTCTACCCCTGGAACAAACTTATCAGGCGGTCTAGACACTCTAGAAGATCTTCTCAAGGGCATTTCAGCTTGCTATCCCACCTGCATATATCAGCCACATTTGGCTCATCATTTCCACCAATAGATGATCCATCATCTATCCTTGATTGTATACCTGTGGGAGTACTTGGTGGTACCATTTCTTGCACATTTGGTGCATGGATAGCTTGCTGTCTATCAACATATGCAGGTGGATTCACATCCTGGAAAGTGATTCTCCTCATTTCCACATCCCTCATGGGTGCCTTATGCATCTTCTTCTCATTGAAGACCACATCATGGCTGCGTATGATCTTTACTTTTGGATCCCAGAGATGTAGCCCATCTCTCCACTTTCACCATAACCCAGAAAGATGCATTTCCTAGAGTTAGGATCTAGCTTCTTTCGAAGCTCTTTTGGCACTTGTACATATGCCTCACACCCAAATATATGCAAATGAGAGTAAGAGGGCTTCTTGCCACTCCATGCCTCTTTAGGAATACCACCATGCAAACTCTTACTAGGTGATCTATTGATCACATGCACTGCAGTCTTCATTGCCTCAGCCCAAAAACCACCAGAAAGACTTGCATTGGAAAGCATGCATTGCAACCTTTCTTGAGTGGTACGGTTCATCTTTTCTGCAACTGGATTTTGCTCTGGAGTACGAGGGGATGTGAGCTCCCTCTTAATCCCACATGTATCACAGAAATGCTGAAAGTCATGAGAGAGATACTCTCCACCATTGTCAGTCCGTAGGCATTTAAGCGTTCTACCTGACTGATTCTCAACCAAGGCCAGCCATTTCTGAAATACCTGGAACACATCACTCTTCCGAGCTATAGCATAAGCCCACACTTTCCTAGTTGCATCATCGATGAATGTCACATAGTATTTAGCCCTGCCTAATGACCGTGTAGGCATGGGACCACATACATCTGAATGCACCAAATCAAGCATTTCAAACTCTTTCTTTCCCCTTCTTTTATGGGCTGATTTAGCCTGCTTCCCATAGAGACAGTGCTCACAAAATTCAAAATCAGAGAAACTCAAATGCGGTACATAACCCAAACGGCATAAGAGTTTCATTCCATTCTGGCTCATGTGCCCCAACCTACAATGCCACAAAGAAGTGCTTGGCTGCTTGGTTATTGCAACAACATGATCAAATACCCCTGATACATGTAAGGGATACAAAGTCCCACACTTGGCACCCCTAGCCAAAAGCATAGAGCCCGTTTGAATTTTCCAACTTTGAATGCCAAAAGTGGTGTGAAAACCAGCATCATCTACCTGACCCACTGAAATAAGACTCTTGGTCGGCTTAGGCACATGTCTCACATGTTTCAAAACAAATGCAGACCCATTTGCAAAAGAAAACTTTATGTCACCTGCTCCCACTATGTCACATGGATAGTCATTTCCAAGATGCACACAACCTGTCTTTCCACTGTCATAAGTGGAGAACCATTCCCTATGGGGAGTAACATGGAATGAACCACTAGAATCCAAAATCCAATCCTGGGAATATGCATCATCTGAAGTGGTAAGCAACTCTGCAGATAAACTAGACATGAAGAGAACGTCATTGTCACTATCATGTGTGACTGCATTGATCTCCTCGATCTTCACTTTTCCTTTGTCCTCCCTTGGACTCTCTTCCTTTTGATTTGCACCCCAATTTGCATTCTTTTTCTTATCCTTTTGCTCTCTTTTCAGCTTGTAGCAATCCTTTTTCATATGGCCCTTCTTGCCATAGTGGTAACACTCAATGTTCCGTGCCCTGGATTTGCTACGAGACTTCCCTCTTTCTTGGGACTTCCCCCTGAACTGTGATCTGCCCCTTTGCACATTTAAGGCTACATCCTGCTTGTTGCCATCCATAGACTTCCGTCTAATCTCCTTGGCCAACAAGCTATCCACAACATCATCAAATTTTAGTACTCCACCAGGTGCAAAGTTACTGATAGCTGTACGGAAGGTATCCCATGAGGATGGCAATGAACATAAGAGAAATATTGCCTTAGTCTCCACATCAAAATTTATCTTCTGAGCCTGAAGCTGGCTGAAAATAATATTGAATTCATTCAAGTGAGAAGCAATGGAGACCCCTTCCTTCATCTGCAGCTCAAACAACCTCTTCATGAGGTAAACTTTATTAGAGACAGTTTCCTTTTGATTAGTGGCACACAGTTTCTTCCACAAATCTTCTGCAGTCTACTCATTTACTACTGTGAAATAAACTGACTCTGCAAGATGAAGTCTAATAGTAGATTTTGCTAATGCATCTAACTCATTCCAATTTTGCAGGCTTAGCTTCAATCCCTGCCAAGGGTTTAATCTGCTTCTTTTGAATAAGCACATCCCTTATTTGTTCTTTCCACAAAGAGAGGTTTGTCCCATCAAACTTTTTAATGCTGAAAAACTCCTTTTCAGACATGAAAGAGGATGCCATGATGCAAATGAAATAAAATCCCAAATGCTAGTGCCTGCAAGAGAGAATCACACCAAATACCAGGTGCACCCAAATGTGTATGCCACAATAGAGTGAAATATCACCAAAACTCAAAGCTCAAAGCATCAAAAGATGCATCTGACTCATGTGCATATACTATGCATCCATATGAGCAAATCTGGCCCAAAAGTAAATGCTAATAAGTGCCAAATGACTCAAGCATAGACACCGTCCACTAGCATATGCATCAATAATATCTCATCCAAGAGAGCATAACACTATCAGTGCATCACCTGCAATGTGTCAAAGCTGTCCCTCAGCATAAAATAGCATCCATGTGCAAAGCGTCCATAAAAAATAGCATCCCACAAGGCAATTTGGGCATATTAGCACATCCAATAAGGACCGCAATGCATCTAAATGGCCTATAAATCATCCACTGCAACCAAATGCACACCATGAATGAGCGCACTGCAACCAGAGTGATTTGCATAAGGTATGCTCAAGAAATCATGGTCCCACGGTAATGACCGCTACTGAAAATAGAACCTGAGATGCCTCAAAACATGGGCGCCATCACATAATCGGACTCAGCAAGAAAATTTGCAAATATCTCTCTTCTGCCAGAACTCCAAAATTCCAACCGATGAGTGAGAAATGGGAGTCAACACGTATCCACCATGTGGCATAAATCTAAGGTTTCAAAACCTTAGAATGAAAAATGCATAACAGAGAGACGAAATTGAATACACAGAGATCTATAACTCTGAAAATCCTCCACCGAATCGCGCAAGAACTGACAGGTAGGGGTTTTTGGGCGTCTGGAACGCAATGGGACAGACGGTTTTGGAAACCGTGGTCTCAATCACTGGGTCCAACACACGGACTGAAAAACGTTTTTGGAAACAGAGCTGTTTGTAAACTCCACCGGAGTGCGAATGATGAGCAACATAGAAGTTTTAGGACCTCCTGAGTCCACCAGAACTGACAGATCTGCAAATGGTTGCTTCAAACTTGACTTCCAACACTCGGGCAAAAAATGTAGAAACTGACACAGTGAGTCAGAAATCCAATGAAATGATCCCAGATTCAAGAATGAAGGTGTTTCCAAGCTCCTGAAGTGAAGTGGACACCAAAATCAAGCAATAGTTGCCTCTACAAGTCAATACGGAGTCTCTGTCATCGAACGGAAGAGGGAAAAGCTTAAAAAACGACTTTTTCTTTGAAAACACTTAACAGGCTCTCAAAACCACTTCGCAAAACCAAAGTGACTTTTCCAAAGGTTCCTCCAAGGTCCCTGCACACTCGGATGCAAGTAAAGTCGCCCACAAAGCTTCTCATAGAGCTTCTTCTTCCTCGCACAGAGCTGCTGAGCTTCAAGCATTCACACACGCTCATCTAGATCACCCGGGCTCTAATACCAGTTGAGAGTGCTCTGAACGGAAGCAAGAACGGAAGGAGAGAGAAAGATAGAGAGCCACACAAGTTTTGGTGGGTGCAGAATCACCCTAATCTTCTTTTTCATTCATTTATATATGTGTTTGAGTATTGTATATAACCGGGGTAAAGGCACAGTGGCCTTTAACCCCCACAATAACATTAAGGCCCCCTTCACATGTAGGGAGAATAATGGTCTCCCAGGCCACCCTTGCTGCAACATCTGCTGTGCGATCAAGTCCACTCCATAAAAAATTCCTGACTGGTTTGATGAGCTGAGTGATGCAATCCCTAGACCAGCACCAGCAAGAATACACAAAGATTGATTTGCGTACAGGTTATCACCAAATCTGTACCTATGCTAAATCCATACCTATGCTAAATACATAGATAGAACCGCATTCCGAACTAGGTATGGCCACTACGAGTTTCTCGTATTACCTTTTGGTTTGACCAATGCTCCTGCCACCTTCCAGCAAATGATGAACGATTTGTTCCTAGATTTTCTAAACAAATTCGTTGTCGTGTCCTTAGATGACATCTTGGTATATAGCCGAACGCTAGAGGATCACATTGGACACCTCCGGATTGTCTTAGTTATATTAAGACATCATAAGCTTTATGCAAAAATAAGTAAATGTGACTTCTTTATGAAGGAGATCATTTACTTAGAACACAAGATTTCTTCTGAAGGTATTAGCATTGATCTGGATCGTATCCAAAAGGCTTTAGAATGGCCTATCCCTCAAACTGTGAAACAACTTTGTTCTTTCCTAGGATTCACGAATTTTCTACAGAAGTCTGTGCGTGATTATTCACATATCACAGCACCCCTGACAAACATACTGAAAGGTCGTGGATGCAGGTCTACCCAGCCGATCTCTTGGAATGATGCATTGAACAAGGCTTTTGAAACCTTGAAGTTAACCATGAAGGAAGCACCCGTTCTTGCATTACCCGATCCTACCCAGCCTTATGTTTTAGAGGCCGATGTGAGTGATTTTGCGATTAGGCAGCTTTATTCCAAGACGGCAGACCTGTAGCTTTTGAGAGTAAGAAGCTAGACGACACCCAATATCGTTGGCCCACACTAGAAAAAGAACTCTATGCAGTTGTGTATGCTCTAAAAATTTGGAGACACTACTTGTATGATTCGAAGTTTCTTGTATTGACCGCGATCACGAGTCGATCAAGTATGTGTGTGATGGGTCTGAATTGAGGGGACAGAAGGCTAGATGGGCAGATTTAATGCAAGATTTTGATTTTGAAATACGTTATCGAAAGGGTTCGTTGAATAGTGTGATAAATACATTAAGTCGAGTCAAGTTTGTAAATGCTATGTCATTTACAGAAACATCCTCAGACCTATTTCAATCCTTGAGAGGGCTTTGCGTAACTGATAGTCATTTCAGTTCTTATAGGCAGAAAGTCCAGGAAGGGAGCTCCATGGTTAACCAGGACTCAGGGATTGTGCCACCTACGGTACAAGCGGCGAAAGGTCATGGATGATTAGGAACGGCTTACTGTTCCGGAATGGAAAGATATGTGTGCCAAATGTTTTTGAATCTGTAATCCAAGATTCTCTTGGAGTGTCATGATGCTCCTAGTGCTGGACATCCAGGTATACAACGGACTCTGTCTCTTGTGAAGCATACCTTTTATTGACCTAAGATGCGTGCATTTATTGACAACTATGTGGTAGGTTGCTGGGTTTGTCAGGTTACTAAGGCAGAACACCTTAGAAGCGCAAGTTTATTACAGCCATTGCAAATCCCAAGTGATAAGTGGGAAAGTATTTCCATGGATTTTATTACCTGTTTGCTTAGAACGCGCAAGGGTCATGACAGGGACTCGAAGTTTACAAGTAACTTTTGGACACTTGTTTTTGAGAAGTTAGAAACTACTCTAAGTATGAGTTCCTCAGATCATGCACAATCTGATGGCAGTACAGAGAAGGTCAAACAATTGGTTGAAGATATGCTTCGGGCATATGTTTCTAAGAGACAGTTTTCATGGAAAGGTTATCTACCTATGATATAATTTGCTTATAACAGTGCAAAGCATTCGAGTACTGGTTACAGTCCTTTTATGCTTATGTACGAGTTTCAACCTAAGTCACCATAACGGGAATCCAAAATGATGCTACAAAGACATTCTTGCAAGACATGCAAGAAATGTTGCAATTTCCCAAGGAGTCTATTAGAAGTGCCCAAGATTGGGACAGATTTTATGCTAATAGACATCGTTCACGTAGAGAGTTCTTTGAAGGAACAATGGTATATTTGGGTATTCCCAAGGAATCCAAGAGCCTAAGTACTGGTTTGGTTCCAAAGTTATCCCCTAGATACTATGGTCTGTCCAAGGTTATTAAAAGAATTGGACCAGTTGCATATAGACTAGAATTGCCTGCTGATGTTAAAGTACATCCAGTATTTCATGTTAGTAACAGGTGCTAGGTTTGATCCTGGATTGAGTAGCGGACGCGTGCTTGCATCATAGTGTACTCCAAGGCCCAACAGAGATCTTAGACTTCACAGCACCAATTGGTGGTATGGAACACTAAGCTGGTTAGGATCTGGTTGGGAGTTCGTGCCAGTAGCTCAGCTCGTGGCTCGGAGGGGGCATCTCTTGATTCAGGATCGCATCCCGTAGATGTCATGGTTGGGTGGTGAGCAGCCTACTCAATTTCCTCACGTTTGGTGTGTTCTTGTGTTTGCTTGCAGGTCAAAGGTTTCAAGAGTGTTGGGGTCGTGTCATCCAGCCCCTTCTTTCCGTCCATCCCCTTCTCTCCTTCTATCCCATCCACCCTCTCTTCTCAGTTTCATTCCCTCTTCACTCTGACATGACAACCCTTGTCTGAATCGCAGAGAGCAAGACAAAAATTCCAGTTTTGCCCACCTTTCCGATCGACCGTCAATGGGATGGACTCAATTATGGAGTTTGGCGGGTCATGATGAAGTTACAATCGTATGATTTGGCAGATTTCATATTGGTGAGAGTTGCCAGGCCTGATCCCCTTGCATCCAACCTTGGCATCTTGGAGCAAAAGGAGGCCGAGACCATGTCTCAGCTCTGAGACCGTGTCAATACAAGGGTAAGGTCATTTATATTTATTAATTGTACTCATGGGCTGATTGAGGTGGGCCGACTTGTTGGTCGGCCACCTAGGCTTGCTGGTTGGCCTATAGGCAGGGGGGGTTGGCTGTGCAGCAGCCTCATATGAGGCAGGAGTGGGTCAGCCAGGTGGTGCAGCCCAGTCAGCCCTTTTAGAACAGCCTGGCAGCCTCCATATGGAACAACAAGTGGTCAGCCACCTAG
This sequence comes from Dipteris shenzhenensis, assembly GCF_047967505.1. Classification (NCBI taxonomy): domain Eukaryota; kingdom Viridiplantae; phylum Streptophyta; class Polypodiopsida; order Gleicheniales; family Dipteridaceae; genus Dipteris; species Dipteris shenzhenensis. The sequence continues at coordinate 30,707,574 of NC_141598.1, read as the reverse complement.
GGCTGCTGCTGACCCAGTAGTCGGCCCTTGAGGCAGCTCTTTAGGCTGAGTGCCAGCCCTTAAAGGGGCTGAGGAGGTCGGCCCCCTAGGAGGTGCATTCGGCCCTTCTAGGGCAGTTGGTCGGCCCACATACGCCAACCGACCTGGCGGGGGTGGGAGCCTATTTATAGCCCTACCTCCCTCACTTGTTGGGCATCTCAGTGTGGTGTCTCTTCAGCAAGGTTGAGCAGGCCTTAAGCAGTTCTATATAGCAGAGGTTTTCCCCACCACTTGGGGGTTTTTCCTGAGATCACTTGCAGTTTCTCTGATCTCTCTCTCCTTTCTTGTTTGGTGTGTGTGAGGTTGGCTCACTCTCTCTTCACTCCTGTTCATTCCGCTGCACTTCTCACAAAGGGTTGATATATATTCATTCTTTACAACTAAGATAGTGTACAGTACAGTTAGTCATTTGTGATGTGATCCCTTGCTGTAACATCTCTCCTCATCTTCACTCTCTCCTCCTCTCATATTTGTCGAGGGGATGGAAATGAGCCCAAGGACGATAGCCAGCTTATCCCATAGTAGCAAAGCGTGTCTTCTTCACCCACATCCTAATGCACTGTATAGGTTTTAGGGACGTAACCAGCCCCCTTCATGCACCTATTCAATCTCTGCAACTCCGATGTATATTCTTCAGTTGAGGATGTGATGTGGTCCTAACAACAAATTCATGCACCACATTGTTCACCTCAATACAACTATGACCTAGCAATTTCTTTGCATCATTATGAATCATTGCCTTTCTCACCCGTGGAACATCATCCGACCTACCTACATTAGCATGGATATTTGCTAGCAACACGTATGGGGAAGCATTCCTTGGGTCTAACTCTAAAATGACTTTTGCAGCCTGCGTGGCCCGCCCCACATCATTGTGAATTCTGCATGATGAAAGCAAGCTCAACCATACTGAAGGCACATGTTCAAATGGCATACTAATGATCAGATCCTCTGCCTCTGCCAATAATCCTCTTCGCCCAAGGAGATCAATCATGCACACATAATGCTCCACACAGGGGGTTATGTCATGCTCTCTAATCATAGAGGAAAAATATTGCCTCCCATCAGCAATCAGACCTGTATGACTGCAAGCAGTAAGAATGCAGATAAAGGTGACCTCGTCTGGCTTGAAGCCCTCAGCCTGCATTTGACCAAATAGTTGTAGTGTGTCCTTGCCATGCCCATTCTGGGCGCACACAGCCATCATGGCATTCCAGGAGACCACATTATGCTGTGGCATCAGTGTGAACACTGCCCTTGCATCATGTAGGCTCCCACATTTGCCGTACATTTTAATAAATGCTATCCCTGCAATGACATCTGACTCCCATCCATTCCCAGCAACAGTAGCATGTATCACTCGACCCTCCTCTAGTGCTGCCACACTGGCACACACATCCACAACAGAGATAAAGGTGATCTTGTCTGGCTCCAAGCTTTTGGCCCTGAACAGTTGCAGGGCCTCCTTCTCATGCCCATTCTGCCCGCACACAGCAATCATGGCATTCCAAGTCACTACATCCTGCTTTGGCATCTCCGCAAACACTGCCTTTGCATCGTCAATGCTACCACACATGCCATACATATTGACAAGGCATGTCCCCACAACATCACTGGACTCCCATCCTGTACCAGCAATAGTAGCATGGATCGCTCGACCCTCTTCTAGAGCTGCCACACTGGCACACGCCTCGAGAACGGAAATAAAAGTGATCTTGTTTGGCTCAAAGCCTTCTGCCCGCATTTGAACAAACTGTTTTAGGGCCTCCTTGCCATGCCCATTCTGCACACACACTGCAATCATGGCACTCCAGGAGACCACACTCCGCTCTCGCATCTCTGCAAAAACAGCATTCACATCATCTAGAGTCCCACACTTGCCGTACATATTGACGAGGGCATTCCCAACAACAACATCTGACTCCCATCCATTGACAACAACAGCAGTATGAATCACTCGACCCTCTTCTAGTGCTACTACACTGGCACAAGCATCAAGAACGGAGATGAAACTGACCTTGTTTGGCTCGAAGCCTGCAGCCTGCATTTGACCAAACAGTTGCAGGGCCTCCTTACCCTGCCCATTCTGGGCAGACACAGAGATTATGGCATTCCAAGAGATTGCATTTGGCTGTGGCATCTCTGCAAAGATTGCCCTTGCATCATCTAGGACCCCACACTTGCCATACATATTGACCAGGTTAGTCCCCACCACCACATCCGACTCCCATCCATTGCCAGTGATGGTGGCATGGATCAGTTGTCCCTCTTCTAGGGCTGCAATGCTGGCACATGCATCGGCAATGCAAATAAAGGTGATCTTGTTTGGCTCAAAGCCGTCAGCCTGCATTTGACCAAAAAGGCGTAGGGCCTCCTTCCCATGCCCATTCAACGCACACGCTGCGATCATGGCATTCCAGGATACCACATTTGTCTGTGGCAGTTCCGCAAACACTGCCCACGCATCATCCAGTCTCCTGCACTTGCCATACATATTGAGAAGGTTTGTCGCTTCCATAACATCCGCCTCCCATCCGTTGCCTGTAATAGCAGCATGGATCACTCGACCCTCTTCTATGGCTGCCACACAGGCACATGCATCCACAGCGCTAATGAAGGTGATCTTGTTTGGCTTGAAGCCTTTGGCCTGCATTTGATCAAATAGTTCCAGGGCATCCATGCCATTTCCGTGCTGAGCACATGCAGCGATCATCGCATTCCAGGAGACCACATCCCGCTGTGGCATCTCTGCAAACAGTCTCCCCGCATCATCCAGGCGCCCATTCCGGGCAGATGCTGCGATCATAATATTCCAGGAGTACAAATCCCGATCGTTTATGTTGTCAAAAACAGCGCGTGCATACTCCAGGCTCCCACACTCGCTGTACATTTGGACGAGAAGGTTACTCAGAAATCTGTTCGGGGCATATCCATGCCTGCTCATGTGTTCATGCACACGTTTTCCCTCTGACAGGGCCCTGGCACTTGTGCAACGCTTCAAAATCCAGGCATAGGTAGCATGATTCGTCGCTGGACCCAGCCGACGGAGAATCTCCACATTCAAGCTTTCAGGATCGCGGTTTCTATTTCTGTGATGGTGCCGATCTAAGTTTTGTGTGCTACAGTTGCTGGTCAGCATTTCTTCAGCAAACAACCCAAGGACCTCTGTTTTACTATAGCTAGCTCGCGAGACATATGCAACATACGGGATCAATTTCAAGGTGAGGCCTGCCCAATTCGAATGATGCAGAAGAAGGAACAAGAGAGAGAACAAGTTGAATTACATGGGATATCTATGATTGTATATACCGGTGAATGGTCCGTCCAGTCAATAAAGTTGGTGCTGTGTATGTCGTGATGTTGTGGTTTATTTGTCTATCGTAGAACTGTGAATTATTGTAGGTTGTTGGATTAATTCTGTCATTTTCCACTTTCACATGAATGCCGAGAGTTGCTATTGTTTGAGTTTTGGTAGTTGATGTTGAAGTCTCCAATAATTGTTGTTTTAGTGGATGGTTGTATATAAGTGTTGTGGTTGATGTTGAAGGAGAATTGTATACATTGCAATTTCTTCATTTTTTGTATTTGCGAAAATTGTTAGCAGGGCATTCACAATGCTGTTCTTGGATTTTTGTTCTCTTTTCAAGTGGATGTTTTTTTTGTAGCATGTTGCAATTCCAATGCCATTTGTTCTTTGCAAACATGTGAACTCTTGCAACTGGACGATGTTGGAGGAGTTGTTATGCAATTCTTCGAAACAAAGTATTGATGCACTTAGGAGACTTTTGTTGTTAATTATGTCTTGAAAATGTGATTTTAGAGCTCTAGTGTTCAGTGATTGCAATGTTATATGTTGATTATCTTGGCTGGAGAAGTCTATTTGATTTGTACTCCATATTCTTTGATTTTGCAAGCGTTCAATTTCTTTGAGGACATTGAGATCCACTTTGATGTGCTTGTTTTCTATTTGATTGATAAGAAATAAATTGTCAGGGTTGCGTACACGAGATAGGGCCGTGTATGCAAGGCCATGGGCTTTGATGGAAGAAGGATCAAATGCCAGTGAGTCCATGGATAGCCCCTGATAATGATGGATTGTTCTTGCAACTGTTGGTTGTATTGAAAATTGTGTTCGAGAGACTATATTTAAGTGGTTTTTCCCGACCTGGATTTCTTCAATGATTAGATGTATTAGGGTCCAAGTGGATGGGATTTTATCATTGTAGATATGTTTGTTGTTGAGACGTGCTATTTTGCCAATGTTATTGTTGAAGAGGACCCAAAGAACATGCGGCTTCTTATTTTTGCTTGAGTCTTTAAATATTCTATCAGCACCATTGACTAGACCATCTAAAATGTCCAAATTTCTAGAGCAAATTTTTACTATCATTCTTGGCTTTAAGTGCAAGTGTTTGTGCAATCCAGCAGTGTTTTTTGGGTCCGATCGTATTGCTAGTTTTCTGCTACATGTTTTGTGTTTTTTGTCAGTTGCCTAAATGATATGTGGGCTCATTCTTAGCAATTCAAATACTTCTTTGTTGTGAATGTCTTTTGTTGCGTTCGTGTAGAAAAGGTTGCCTGTGCATAGGCTTTCGAAAGAAATTTCTGTTTATGTATGATATGTCATCAACAGTGTATTTCCCCACTCTTATTTTGTTTAGCACTTCTATGTATTGATGATTTGTTTGACGCATTGGCATGGTTAGCTCATAGAAGAATACATTCTCTTCCCAATAGGTAGCAATGTTTGAATTGTTCGATAAATTTTCCATAAAAAGCCATGAATCTTTTGTGGGGCTATCTTGGCATAGGTCTCCACACAACAGTATGTCAACTCCTCCAAATGGTTGCATGTATTGCGTTTGATCTCCCTAAGTCGAGTATCAGTTGCGACCAGTGTGCTATGCCCTATTAGAGAGATCTCATCGAAGACCACTAGTTGGAGGTCTTTGTAAAGTTGCGATAGTTCTTAAAGCTTCTTAGCAGAGAGGCTTGTGTAATGGGATGCCATTAGAGGCAAATGAAGAGCAGAGTGAATAGGTGTTCCTCCAATATTCAAGGTGGCCTTTCCAGTGTAAGCAAGCAACAAAACTTTGGGAAAATCAATGTTGCTAGTTTCGTTGTGTGAGTAATACCTTAGAAGTGCTTGGACAATGGCTAGTAATGTGAAGGTTTTCCCGGTACCTGCATTTCCCATTAAGAAAAGATGTATTTTTATGTGTTCTTTTTTTCAACATGATGTCATTCACAATTAGTCATTGCTCCTTGTTTAGTTTTCTTAACGTGGTGTAATGCTCATTTTTTAGAATAAGTTTATATGTCAAGAGCAATGATTTTGGTATTGGGTTTCCTTTTCTTATTTTTGGCATATCAACTGCAATGTCGTATGTATGGTCATTGTTTTTATGGGATTGATCGGTTGAGGTTGTTGTATTGTTGGACACATTTGTAAAGTTTGATGACATTGATGCAGCAAGTTTGTTAAAAATTTCCTTGTTGTTGTCTACGACTTCTTTGTTTTCATTGTATTTGTCATGCCATGTAGTATTTAAGTCATTAAGAGCAGGTTCGAGAATGTGGTATGGCAGAAACAAAGTGTATAGCTCCCTATAGTGGTTCTCAGGATCGTTGTTCACGCTATAGTTGTTGAATTGTATAATTCTTTCTTTCTTGCGTTATTTTGTAGTGGTTGCCGAGAGTGTGTATTCACACTAGCAAAACTTGCTGGGCAAATGTGATGTAGATGTATGGGATGCTTCAAATATTTTTTAATGATGTTGTCGAAGAAGATATCTGTACTATCTGGGTCTAATTGCTGTAGCTATTGCCATTGCTTCAACAACAACGTACACTTTTATGGTGGATTCGTATTGATATATTGAACGCGTCTAGATGATATTGACATCGGAAATGATATGGATAGGTGTACATCTTGCTGGGAGATTATGTGTTGAGTATTCAAAATTGCATTGCCTATTCATTGGATACGTTCATTGGGTTGAGCATTCATTGCCACACTTTGTGACATAGCTGCTTTAACTGCTTTTGTAGTCTCTTTATCTATTTTTGTCATGTACGAAGTGCAGTATTCAGCTGCCCCATGTGGATTTAGAATGGATTGCACGTCAGTGTTTGCTCCCCACCATTAATTAGACAACGTTGGTTTGCTCCCCACCATATCTATAGGATCTCTTCTAAAAAATATTATGGGTTGTGAAATAGAAGAGCGTGCGAAGTCACGATAGCCTATATTGGATTGTAAAATTTTCTCTATGTTAGTATTTACTACTGCATCCTTTGCTTGCATGGACCTCCCTTGTGGTTGGCGTTTGTGCATGCAAACCCAAGATGAAGAAAGTATTTTTTTGACCAAGATTTTCATTGTTTTGAAGAAAATGTTGTCTATTGATAGTGCAAAGCATCTATCCATGTTTGTTAGCTCCCACTTCACAATGGTTTGGTAAGATGTACGTTCTAGAACATTGTAGGCTCGAGCTGTGCCAAAGAAGAGCTTTCGATGACCAAGTCTCTTTTAACAATTTTGACTCCTCATTAATCAATCTTGTAATTGCCTCTTGTAAGTTGTTACCTTTCCTTTGCATTAATAAAATGTTTCATCTCCATTTTAGAATCTGAAGGTTTTTTATTGAGAATCAAACTTGCTATTTGTTCTTGGATTAGATGTTCATGTAGAGTGTGCATAGCATGTGTAACCATTTCAATTTCTCCTTCCATTCTAAACATGTGAACCTTGGCAAATTGGGGTTCAGCACCAGTATGGCCAATGCATTGCAATATCCAAGTAAGCCTTAAAGACCACTGCCCACATGTTGAAGTAAACTTGACAAATTTGCAAACATAGGGGGAGCACATCTATTGCATGGAGTCTGCCTACACTCCACAAGTTGACATGCCTTGCTCCTTATTGCTGTAGTTGGTTTAATTTCTCTTTGTTGGCAATCTTATGGCCACCACATTGAGAGGGGGGAGGTGTCCTCTCAACATAAGAACATGCTGACATGGCACCTGCACATAAAAAACAACAAAAAATTACGACAATACAACATTGAGAGGATAAGTTTTTTTTGCAAAATAAAAAAAAACAATGGTGTAAACAACAATGTCACTAATGTATTAGATATGTTTTATTAATATTTCGCAAACCTTAAAATGGTAGTTTATTTTTTATAATATGATGACTGTGTGCGAATCTACTGACAAAGAGAACACTAATCAAGTGAGGGAAAACACCATGCAAATGCAGAAATGGGATCCCAAACCTTGCAAACAAAAAATGGAGGCTTATTCATTAGTAGAGTGGGGGTGAGCATTATCTGGAGTTTGGTTCGGAATTGACATACAAAGGGAACAGTTATCCAATGTGTGGAAACTGCATGCAAATGCAAAAATAGTATTCCAAACCTTGAATACTCATGCAAATATATTAGCCATGAATTTGTAGCAAAACATCAAACCAGTGGAAGAAGTTGAGACACAATACGCAGAGGACAAGACCCGCAAACACAATGAAATGATATGAATGCTATTTGCATGATATTATTCTAAGACAAGTGTCGTCGAATTTGTTGCAATGCCATAGTCAGCCATAGCATAAGTCGCAATAAACAGTGTAGCTTTAAAAAGCACTATAGACTACATCGCTTGGAAATCAAAAAGCCTCATATGGAGATGGGATTGACTCCCAAAGAGATGATGCGAATGCGAGGAAGGATTCGCATCCTAGAAGCACAAATTGCTCCCATCTATAGCAGAGCTGCAATTGTTCGAAGCTCTTGGAAGTCCAATGTCCAGTGGGCAAGGAAGTAGTCCTTCCTGGTGGATAGAAGTTCTTTTTGTGAGACGAGAGAGCTGTAGGAACAAGTCAGGGGTAACTCGGCCTTTTGCAAGGGGAGGGATCGCCGTCTCTGAGGTAATAAAATTCAAATTGATGCAAAGTACTGCTACAAAGAATTAATCTCACCATCAATGACGTTCTTCCCCTTCACATGTTCCTCCATGTCTTTACACAGTTGAGATTTTATTGGATGGAGTGACAGGATAGTCCACAATGTCTGGGCACGCTGTGGCAAAACCTGCCAAAACAAAGTCATTTATAATGGAATGGACTCATACAAAATAGATTAGGTTCACAGTCAAGTGAAATGATTACAAAGACTCATGAAATCGGTAAGAAAGAAAACACACTGGAAGACAAACCAAAGTACGAACACCTTTAGCAAAAGTACTGCTGTCGATTTCCATGAATTCAGCAGAGATGTCCATAGCAAGTATTAGCAAGGTAAAACGATAGATGATGCAGATATGTTTCACTCCAAAGCAGCATTTATATAGCCACAATCAACCACCATAGAAGTAGGACACAAGAAGATTTTCTCAATCATAGCAATATCTACTTTACGCATGAAAAAAGCCTTAGATGGCACTAGGCTCCGGAACAAAAGCTCCTATTCGGTGCAATCAATATGGATATTCTTTGGCTGCAGAGACATGTCAAAATGCAGGAAATTGTCATAAGTAGAGATTAATGTGAAATCTACTACAACCGGCATAAGAGGAGAGCAAGACATCAGATTGGGAGGAATCGGGCTGCTTGTCTTATGGAAAGTGTACCTTACTCACCCTCGATTCAGCAGGGGCCTTGTGTTACATGGATAAACTCAGGAAAAGAAAAAGAGCATAAAGCAACTTGAATGACGTTTCCCAAGAGCTAGAACTACATTTAGGCTATGGAAGAAGCTTGGAAACATGCTCACTTTGTAGATTTTAAAGCAAAGGCACTGAAGGGAATACCATGAATAGGTAAGCCATCACATGTGACGCTTGTTCTCTCAGTTTGTGATGCTCTAACTCCATCAAGAAGATTCTTAGGCATCAATAGCCCCCTTGTTGAGCACTGAAGGGAATATCACGGATAGGCAAGCCATCACATGTGGCGCTTGTCCTCTCCATTTGCTCAAGGGGTGTGCTACTAAAAACCCTATGTATCGTGTGTGTTCAAGAGATATTTAAAAAACCCCTAAACTAAAATTTTACCCCCAATAAAAGCACCCCTCTTTCCTTATGAACTAAGTGATTTTTTTCTAAAAGTGAATTAAAAAACCCCTCCTATTATTGTAATCCTGTTAAATTTTTTCAAAAAGTTGAATTAAAATACCCCTCCTTTTGAATGCACATGGTATACTAAAATTTTGTGAGGTGAGCCCCCCGAGTCCGTTTGTGATGATCAAACTCCATCAACAAGATTCTTGGGCATCAATAGCCCCCTTGTTGAGCACTCGATGCATGAAGGAAAAGCTAGAGCAGGAGCATTCAAGCTAGTGGAAGGATTCCATGTAGCAACCACTACCCATAGGATGGGAGTTGCCAAATAATTGGATAAAGTCTATTTTCTAGTTGATTGAAGTAAGGAAAGAGTGCAACTAGTCTCCTTCAGGCTATGAAAATCCTTTAGAACATCTTCACTAGACAAATCAACTATCGTGTTTGGAAAATGCTGAGACACGGGGAGATTTGAAGAGATAGGTGAGCGCTTGATGCCTAAAGCTCAGAAGGGGGGGCTGGAAATTTTGATATTCCAACAAGGGTGAGATTAAAGAGAGGGGCATCAGGGAGAGACAAAAGAGACGTGGAAGGAGGCTAGGATGTGATGGAGAGCACAAAGTGAAATTTGACAAAGCGGAGACGAGGTAGGTTAAATTATTTTGTCTTTTAAGGAGCCCCTTTAAGTTACCTTAATTTTCAGATGCGAGTGAGGCAGACTAATGCAATTTGAATTATGAATTTCTACTCGTTTGGGGCAAGTGGCTCCTTGTTCTCTAAAAACAAGGTCACTTCACAGTAAACATTCCTTCATATAGCTAGTGTATGAACGAGTGCAACAAGCCAAAAGATTTCAGTATGCTTCTAGATCACAATGCAATCGCCAATCTTTATAATGCCCAAAGTTGTTCTTGTTGAGCCAAGCCCATTGCATTATCTTAACTCTTTCTTCCATGGTCCATGATCCATCGTTACCATATCGGCTATGGTGCTACATGTGGTCCACACCACCAAAACGTTGCCTCTTGATCACGGGCAACCTGTCTCATAACATGAGCACTTAAGCACCTTACCCTATGAGCCGTCAAGGGAAGCATAGCATTTTGCATGGTGCTGAGAGATATGATTCTTGGCATAGCAGGTTGGATCCCTTACCACCAATAAGGCACAAAGTGCTCTAGCTTCTACAAATTTGAAAACCATTGAGAGCATGCTATATGTGCTTCCCTTGGGCATTGCCTTGCTTGACAACTAGCCAACCCTTCCATTCATGTCCGGGTTCCCTGATGCGACTGTGAAAGTTGCAAAGGTGTTTCTACCAAGAAGCTCACAATGGGGACAATAAGAAGTGCAAGATTGGCTTTAGGAATTCTCTTCATCTCCTTAATTTGTGTGTGTGTGTGTGAGAGAGAGAGAGGGAGAGAGAGAGAGAGAGAGAGAGAGAGAGAGAGAGAGAGAGAGAGAGAGAGGGGGAGGGGAAGGGAGAGGGAGAGGGAGAGAGAGAGAGAGAGAGAGAGAGAGAGAGGGGGGGGGGAAAGGGAGAGGGAGAGGGAGAGGGAGAGGGGGAGAGAGAGAGAGAGAGAGAGAGAGAGAGAGAGAGAGAGAGAGAGAGAGAGAGAGAGAGAGAGAGAGAGAGAGAGAGAGAGAGAGATCATACAACTAGCTATCATGCGAGATTGAAAACTATCAGAGGAGCTAATAAAGATGGCTCTTCTTTGATAGATTGTCTCATAGCATGGCTCAGACCGATGACTCATGAGTAATACATCTCTTAGTGATGACATGATATTTTTTACAAGTAGGCTCCACTTAACCTGTATTTCATCTCCTCAAGGAATTAACATCCCAAAATCCCAAAATGTCTCTTGTTTACCGCTACATTAATAGCGCGACTTCTGCAAAAGTTCATGAATGTTGAAGATATGTATTCACTCCTTTGTTTGATCTCATGAATTTGATCTTTTTGCCTGTCTGGTTTTATTCCATGGCTTTGAATTCTTGAAATTTGGAAAAGACTTCAAATTTCTCTTTCAAAAAGTAGACCCAACAATATTTGTTGCAGCCGTCGATGAAGAGTGAACCATTGATGATGCGGGTCTACTGGGCATAACCCCATACATCTATATGTATCAAATCAAGAATACCTCATGCTTGAGAGGTGCTTCTGTTGAAGTTGGTTTGCTTTTGTTTACCAAAGCAGCATGCTTCGCAAACTTTTCCAAGAAACTATAGCTTTGGAATCCCAATTGCCATATTCTAATTCCTGAGATCTATCAAGCTCTTGAAATTGACATGTCCATATCTCTTGTGCCATTTTGTGGATAGTGGCATCTGTTGTGATTGAGCTAACATGGCATGCAAATCTTGTACTGTAGCTAGCATTTTGTGGAAGCTCCTTCCTTGACTATTTTTTCTACTAGCTGAAATCCTTTGGATTTGTCTTTGATAGTGTATTCATCTCCGTCAAAGATGACTCGGTAGTTTTGTTCCGTCATTTGACCTACTGATAAGAGGTTCTTGCCGAGCTTCTGAACATAGAGCACATCTTTCACCAATCCTTTCGTACTAGTGAAATTGTTCATAGGGATAATGTCTGTCCCTTGAATTGGATTCGGTGTATTATCTATTGTGTGGATAACATTCTTTTGACCTTCTAATGGTTTCATCTCTGTGAATCATTCCTGATGATTTGTCATATGAGATGATGCACCGCTATCGATGTACCAAGGATCTTGATCTGCTTGGTTGACTTGATAACTGAAATCCTCTTTTGAATTGCAATCAATGTCTAGATACATTGTATCAGACTTCTGCATCTCCTCATTTGCAAGAAACATATTCCCATGTTCATTTGCATAATGAATATTACTATAATGTCCACCATAATGATTTCCTCTTCTATGGAAATTCCCTCGAATGCTATTGGATTGACTGCCTTGATCGTACTACTTCTTGTCGGCAATCTCTTTCATAGTGTCCAGTAGTTGGATTGATAGTAGTTGCACTGGATGTTATATATGTTGGTGGATGCATTCCCTCATCCTTGAAATCTTCCTCAATTCGAATGATTTTCTCTTTGCTAATTTTGATGTTGCTAAGGATGATGCTGGTTCTGATTTTGATGATGATTTTGTTGCTGATGATTATCACTTCGCTAGAATGATCTACCTCTACCTCTACTTCTATCTGAAGCTGTGAATGCTTGATCATTGGAATGACCTTTGAGTGCATGAATGGCATGAGTCCTGAGTTATTCACCAAGTAAGAATGACTGAAGTTCTTCAAGTGTTGGAATCTTTTGTTGAATGGCAATACTCTGGACTAGATTCTCGTATCCCTCTCCTAGTCCATTCAGGATCAGTTGAACCATTTCTGCAGGATTCATAGTCTTTCCTGCCACTGTGAGTTGATTGTTGTAATCTTTAATCTGCGTATGTAAGCATGACCAATTTTGCTACTGTTGCTGAAACTCTAGTTGATTTGGTTTCTTAATGTGAGAATCCTAGAAGTGTTATTGGACTTGTAGAGAGCTGCAAACATATCCCATGCTTCTATTGATGTCTTGACGGTGTTGAGTTGTCCTAGCATGACATCTTGCACATTCTGCTAGATCAGATGATATGCATACTTATCTTTCTTATCCCATTCTGCCTATGCTCGGACAATGGCAAGATCTGCTATAGGTGCAAAAACCATTGGTGTAGCTGGAGATCCCATTGTTGATGCTGTGACAATAGGTGGAGTAGAGCTACTGTTGGTTGGATCGTCTAATGGTCTAGGTGTAGATCCATAGACATACTCCCATTTGTCCTGAAGTACAAGAATGGTCTCCATTCGGTATTTCCATGTGCTGTAATTGGAGTTGTCTAGATTAGCAGATGCCTCTAGATTGAGGTTGCTAGTCATAGACATGTTGCAAGAAATGTACTCAAAGTGTCGTGAAAATCACTATCTAAATCAACTGCAAAACACTATCTGTAAGTGAAATCTGAATTGTTGGTGAAGGTAGAATTGCAATATATAATCCAATATGAATTACAAGGCTTGTGGCAAATGATGCCGGGAATAGCCAAGAGGTTTATAAGGCTAGAATAAAGTGCACAATGCTGTGAAATAGCCAAATAGGCTTTACAATGATGGCATGTGTAATCAAATCATGTGCCATCTGCCCATTGATCAATCGGCAATGCCTCTAAGCACTTTGAAGTCTTCTCATTGAACTGATGAACGTCAGGTTTTAGGTAATGTGATGATGTGAAACCATATGTGAGCATAGGGACTGACTCTAAGTAGGAACTAGTCGGGGATTTCAGGCATGGCTTAGATTGGCAACTTGGAGAAATTCAAATTGTCTCCTCTATGGCGATCTAGTCTACTCTGATCTAGATCTATATACCAACCATCGATTGATGAAAAGAATAGCAAATAATTTCTTTTTCTTTTGTTCTTTTTATGTGGTAGGTTAGATGCGTTGATGTAGAGGCTCATGTGCATGTAGGAAGTGGATTTGTCGGTGGGGCGAGGCTCAAAAGTGAGTGATACTTGCGTTGAAATGTGAGCATGATGTGACAAGTGTGTAGAGCATAAAAATTGAGTGATTTTACTTTTTCGAGCGCTCTCAAATTCTTCTTGGATCAAGAGATATGACTTGATCTAGGTGGAGGGGCAAAAAAGGGTGCAAAGTGCTCAATGATGATGTGGCAGTCAGGGGTCACATGCAGTGACTGTGCCTGTGAAGGGGTGTGCCTCTGGGGCACTATGTGATGAGGTGGCATAGGGATTTACATGTAGTATGCCCGGCAGGGGTACAGTATGCCTACAAGGGGCATTACTGACTGGACAACTGAGGTGGTAGTTGGCTGACCTAACCCAAGGTCATATTGATCCAACCATGGTCAGGTTAACTAACCTAGGGTTAGGTTGACTAACCTAGGGTCAAGTTGACTAGGGTCTTAGTTGATGATGTGGCAATGATAAGTGGTAGGCGATGTGGCATATGACATGGCAGATGAGGCTGACATGGCAGGCAACTGCCACATGGATGATGACATGGTAGATAGGATTGTTGAGAGGCTGACATGTGTCGCCTTGAGGATGTGGCATCTAGAGCCTACATGGTAGGATAAGGTGCCACACGACACTATCTCAACCACACCAAGGTGATGCCCTTGTGGATAGCCCTTACCAAAATCTTCGAGGTGCTAACACGTTACCCCCTACGTAAGATCGTGAGTGATGGCATTTGGAGTTACGGCTGGCCTCTATATGTAGGAGGGAGGCTACCAGCAAAGGAGCCTTCATTTTGCGGGAGCTACAGCCCATGCATTGTGTAGGAGCTCTTTGTCAATGGAGCCACAGTTAGGGACGGTTGGACATGTGCTGCTATTGGCACTGAGCGTAGGAGGTAGCTCATCGTAGAGGAGTGGGTGATGGAGCGCGGTTGTTGATAGCTGATTGTAGATGGTGCCTTAGAGACCTAGGTATGTAAAAGTTGATGGCTTAAGAGGTAGCTCATGACTAGGAAAGGCTGATGCAACTCGAGCTTAGAAAGGTCATTGGGAGCTCATTGTGGCTGGCCATTGGCTGAGCTGTCCGCTGAGAGCTTCCTTCTACATTGGTGGCAACATAAGGCAGAGTTGCAAGGAGAAGTTTAAGGCAGAGCACTTGCTGTGGCATTGTCTACTGCTATGAAGCCGTTGAAGGCTACACTCAAAGTCAGTAGAGGAGAGCAGTGCTACAGCTGCTGCTAGCTATGGAGCAGCCTGGCTTATAAACTTTTTGCTTGGTGGTTGGCTGACACGGTTGGAGTCGAGGCGATGTGTAGTCTATGTTAGCGTTGATGGAGAGGGCATTCAATTTGTTGTTGCGACTATCGGACTGTTAGTTAGTAGACCTGGGAGACATCACTTCACCTAGCCCTACTTTTGATGTTCTATTTGCCTACCTCAAAAACCTAGATGTAGATCTAGCACAGCTTCCTCTTGTCGCTCTCCAGGTAACACGGTTCCTATGCGAAGGTTTCATTGTGTCACTGATGTGCAACCATAGTATTAAGAAGGAGGACCCTCGTTACCCTTTTCCACAATATCCCTACGGTAATGCGGTGAAGTATTCCTATTCCAAAGACACGTTGCCTTTGTGCAAGGGCTCATAAAGATGGAGATGGAGGCTAGAGAAGACCTCCATAGCTTGCTTGCATGCTATGTGTATTGATTTACATCCACAGCTCAAAGCTTACACAAATAACTCTATCCCTCTCAATCGGATAGAATATAGAGTCGTAGCTCTCTCTCTCTCTCTCTCTCTCTCTCTCTCTCTCTCTTAGACCTATCTCTCATTCTCTTTTACACAATCTCTCAATGGAAGAGATGTCTCTCAGATCTCTCTCTCTCAATGGACTAAGAAATACAAAAAGATCTCTCTCTCACACAAGGGATCTCATGACAAAAATCTAATAAGAATGATGGAAATTTTCTCTCAACATAATGAACGGAAACTTATCTCTACGAAAGTGAACTCTCACAAGAACACTTGAGAAGATCTCAATCTCTCAATCACTCTCACTCTCTCAAGGATCACAATGCCTCAGTGGAAGGCAAGGGAGCTCTGATAGCATGACAAAATATGAAGAGGGGAGAGGAGAAGAGTGGAGATGAGGAGAGAGGGCACACCTAGAGAGCACACCACAAATGACTAATTATACACTAGATTTAGTTGAAAATGTAGAATATATACAAACCCATTTAAGGTTAGGGTTAGGGCATCTAACCCTTTCCTTTATAGCACTCTATATGTGTTAGTGCCATGCACATGTAATCACATGATGTTGAGCATGGTGTCTCAATAAGATTTTACCCTCAAGATGGTGACCAATTCGTTCTACTTCGATGGGAGACTTGTCAATAGGATTGCCTTAGCATCTTCATCTTCTACTCAAACTCCAAGGCCTTGTAGTCGCTGCATGATTGCCAAAGGCTCACCTCCACCCATTTGAAGAGAGAAAAGATCTTGTTTGAGCATAATCTTAGAATTGTGTACCCTAGAGCCAAAGAGTGTTTCAAGCATGCTCCAATTTTGTGTTGTTGCCTTCAAGATGTAACTCCTTTGGCTTTCACAAAAGGAGTATGTTACAAAGTATTGTAGCATTTCAATATGGAGGGGGGAAAGGGAGTAAGTACTCCATTGTCTCCATATGTGAAACTAATTCAGACAGATATTACCAAATCAGATGAGGAGAGGGACATGATGGCCAAGGTTCCTTATGCATCAGCGGTTGGGAGTCTTATGTATGTTAGGATAGCTACTAGACCAAACATTGCATTTGCAGTTGGAGTTGTTAGACAGTATATGGCTAATCTAGGAAAGCATCTTTGGGAGGCAGTTAAGTACATTATGAGGTACATGATGGGTACCAAGGAGATGTGTATCTACTTTGGCAGTCGATGTGTGTACTTGGGTACACAGATTTAGACTATGTAGGGCATGTGCATAGCCGGAGATCCACTTCTGGTTATGTGTTCACCTTTGCAGGTGGTGTAGTGTCATGGATGTCTCATGCACAAAAGTGTGTTGCTTTGTCTACCACATAGAGGCTGAGTATGTTGCAGCCACAAATGGTTGCAAGGAGGCTATATGGCTTGATCAGCTAGTGGGAGGTTTGGGGATTCATACTACAGGTGTACAAACATTGCATAGTGATTCCGTGAGTGCTATTCAGTTAGCACAAAATCTGATCTTTCATTCAAAGACCAAACACATTGAGGTCAAGTGACATTTCATCAAGGAGGTACTTGAGGATAAGTGCACAGAGCTTGTCAAGGTCATACAAATGATAACCCTACAGATATGCTGACGAAGAGTCTACCTAGTCAACAGTTTGAGTACTGTCATGTATTGATGGGCATTGGATAATATGCTCACTATCTGGTCTCCCTTAAAGGTACATTGGTCTTTAAGTTAGATGTTGTGGTGATTAAAGGCCACTGTACCATATTGCTGGTTATGTACAATACTTAAACACATATATAAATGAATGACATAGATGATTAGGGTATTTTGCACCCACTAAAACTTGTGTGGCTCTCTCTTCTAGCTCTCCCTATCTCTCACCTACTTCCATACTAGTTCCATTGTTGAGATCTCTTAAAGGCTACCTAATCAATGAAGAAAATCACATGGACAAGTAGATATTTTTCTAATTTCTTACATAATACATTGGCCTCTAGAGGAGTCCAAGCTATATTCCATGCACATTTATGGCTAAGGCTCTTTTAGCATATGAGGATAAGGTAAAGATCGATGGATTTGAGGTATTCACTAAGACATTTGACAACCAACTTGTATGTGTGTGAAGAACCAAGCCCACTACAAGCTTGGTACACACCTCTGCATGAATCAACACATATTAGAATTGGGGGCAATGAGATGGCTAGAGACACCATGTCTTGAAGGCCTTCACAACTTTTGGTCTTGGCTAGCATGCCCAGTGGTTCAGGTAAACCATCAACTAGAACTAGAGAGTTCTAAGGGAGTAGGTGGCTCAAGAAGAGATGGAGGATTGAGCTATTGGTATACATCCAATACCCACCTCTCATATGTAACCCCATTAATGTTGTGCTTTTTTGTAACTTGTCCCCCATTATCAAGAGAAGCCATGGTGTAAGAATTGGACATTGGTAGGATTCTAGTTTGTACACTAGATGAGATCTCATGTCAATTGTAGGAGATGGTAGGAGGACTCCCTAGGGGTTCAAGGATGGTGCCCTTTATGGGGGTCTGGGGGCACCACCCCCAATAGAGGGTGTGGGGTGCAACACCCCAATGCGACAGGGTTCAAGGGCTAGTATTGGATCTGTCCCCATATGGTATACCCTCTATTGCATTTGCTAGAGTGTTCGCATGCAAATTTTCTATCCATGAGTGATTATTGGTCGGTGGTTGATGGGTCAATGGTCAGTGATGAAAGTCAAGCAAACATTGCCACCAGGCTAAGTCAAAATGCATGTGCCACTGCCAGCAACCTTGTGGGTGGAACTTGTTGACTAGAAAGGCCTATATATTGAGACCAGTACTCAAGCCTCAGCATTGAATGCCGATATCCCATCCCTCGAGTTCTTTGCCATCTAGAGTCTATCTAGATCACCATTAAAGCATTACTAGGGAGCGCACGGGGGGGAAGCACCATCAATTATATCTTATTTGGTGAAAAATAACTTATCTTGCTCAATTATGTCTATTCTTTAGTTATTGTACTATTGGTATTGCAAGATGATCTTCCCATTGTGTCATATTTTTATAGAGCTCTACGA
Source organism: Dipteris shenzhenensis (assembly GCF_047967505.1). Lineage (NCBI taxonomy): Eukaryota > Viridiplantae > Streptophyta > Polypodiopsida > Gleicheniales > Dipteridaceae > Dipteris > Dipteris shenzhenensis. The sequence continues at coordinate 30,689,167 of NC_141598.1, read as the reverse complement.
TGGATTAGTTGAAGGTAACTATGCCTAGAGTCTCTATCCAGCCTCTGCCTAATCTTCTTTGAAGAACTCACTCTACCACCCTTCACCTTCACATGAAAAATTAGATATGAGGTGCCTTCTTCTCTAGACACCCCCTCTAAATAATCTCCTCCTATTCCACTAGCATATCAGGATAGTGCAACCACTAACCCTGAGCCCCAGTCTTCCCCTCCTCACACACAATACTCACCAATTCACTAAGAAGAAGTAAAAATAGGAACTAATAATGTGGAAATTGGTCCAAAACAATTGTAGAGGTCACTACTATTGGTAGTGAGAAAAATGATCCATAGCTAAACAATGAAGCTGCTCTAGATGGAGTTGACAAAGGAGATATAGATGGCTAGGTGACTTTAAAACCAAGAACAAGTACAGAGGAGATCAAACAAAGAAGGGTAAAACCAGTAAGGCTCTGAAGGAGAAGGAGATGTCACAAAGATAGCCCATGACTCAAAACAAATGGGTGTAAAGCACATAACACGAGAAGTTCACTACAAAATCAAAGACAGCAAAGGAATTATTGGAGGATCTTTAGAATGCTACAACAAATGCATCAAACTTTGAGGATGTGGTAGCAGAGATTAAGAGAATTGCACCTAAACTTGGGAGGGAGGCTTAGGCCATTAATCCTGCCATCAAGGAGTCTAACTAAAGTACTGGCCTTGTACCTTTGTAGGGAATAGAAATGATTGTGGCTCATTTGGATCACACAGTGCTCTCCTTGTACGTTTGTAGGGAATAGAGATAATTATGGTTCATTTGGATCACACAGGGAAATAGAGATGATTGTGGCAAAACATGATACATTCAAAAACAAAACATGATATATTAGCTATTAGAGGACAATTATCAAACTAGAGTAATGATGATGGAGAGTTGTAGGAAAACTTGAGAGCAAAGAAAAGTGGCCAAGATTCAAATAGGGAAGAGAGAAAGGTAGAGACTAAACTAGCCAAGATGCACATGAGGCTGGATCATATTTTGGAGCTAGGACAAATAGTATGGCACTTGGGATATCCAATTGGCTGGTGTATCTCTTTGAGGGAGAAAGCCTCTTGTGTAATGCCACACATAAAACAAAAACTTGATTATTGGAGGCTCTCTATTTGGCTGCTACATGTACATTTATGAATAATACAAGCAATCATCATGGCTTATATATAGTTTCACTTGCTGCTCAAAGCATTGGAAAAGAAAACATTGGAGGTTTTCATGTCATAAGCAATGAAATACCTTTAGAAAACAAGAAAAGACAAGAAAGCTGTCCATCTCCTAAAAGTGGAGCTAGTTTGTTCTCCAAAAGCGCATGGAGGGCTCAACAGTTTAAACATACACTATCATATGATTGCTTGAAAAGATACGATGCAAATTATTTTGCAGCTCACAAAGAACCATGGACACAAATGCTAGATGGATGGTTCATACACATGCTTTTGGTAACTAGGAAACAACTTTTTGGGATTTTATTATAACTCATTTCAAGAAAATATCCATGGCAGTCCTTTCTCAAGCCGGCTAATCTACTGATTGGCAAGTGATTATGCAATACATCTAGATGAACACCAGATATGGAAAATAGTATGGCATTGGAAAGATATGTTGGAATAGGCTCTTTCCTACACCTCTCACTTTGGTAGATCTCGAAAGGCATATTTTCTTGCATGCAAAGGTGTCAAATATGTGCAGGATGTCATTCAAAATGATGTCACTTTTTTGTCCTTTCTGATAGGAAATAGACATGATGCTTTGGACATGCACTCTAGGCCTATTTGGCACAAGCTATAGGACTTAATTTAGCCATTCCTCCCAATTCCTCATCTTCAGGTATAGGAAGAATAGAGGATTGGAAACTAGAAAAACCAAAGATGGGTTGCCACAACCTTTTGATGATGAAACTAATGGCAGTATGAGCTTATCGGCTACAGAACCCCCTGTTGTCTCGATATAGGATCATGGCAATGAACTTTCGCAGTTCAATAAACCTCTTGAATGGTGGACAAGATGCCTACATATCATATGGAAGAATGGGCTTCTGCTAATTTTGCTTGCATTTCTCTAGTTCATGAGAAACAATTCTACATCTTTTATGGACTTGTTCAGCAAACCAAGGGTCTCCTTGTGACCCTATTAGCCAGCCTTTAGGTTTGCTTCCCTTTACATAGTTTTTCCAAGAACTTCGAGATATATGGACGGTTTCACTCCTCTCTTGCTAACTATAACCCTTTATTTTCATGGGTTAGATTTACTGCATGCTGGACCATTTGGCATGATGAAACCATCGCATGTCCTCTCATGCCCCTTTTGATACATATGCATTCTTCCAAAATTCTTTGCATACTTCACTATTTGATGCCTATCATATGGGTGATATTTGTATTGCATCTTTTGGAATTATTTTTCCATTGCTTCTAGCTACCACACTTGATGGTAGTGATTGAGAATTGCATTACTTAATTGCATGAATTGTTTCAAAAATGTTTGTGTGCATGTGGGGGGAGTGTGTGTGTGTGTCCATGCATGTGCGTGTACACACACACACACATTTTTCTCAAAAAAATAATTTCACATGCACACGCACACATCTTCCTGACTCTAACCCCAAAACCACCACTTTGTTGTAAGTTGGATAGATTTTGAAAATCACCATAGAATGTGATTCTTAGATTAAAATAATATTCTCCCCACTTTTTTTCAATTAGAATAAAATAGAGTTCTTGTATTCCATCACCCACACACACACTCTTCCTTTCATGTCAATAGAGAAATTATGATCTTTTGGTGATTATTGATTTTTAGCCTTAGTGGATTAATTTAATGTACACACAAACTTCCATTTTCTACAAGGTTACTAAAAACATTGCAAGGTTGTCTCACATTTATGCAATTTTGGACATTAGGGAATGTTCTTGAAATGGGAGAGATTTTTACCCCACCTTTTCTCCCCCCCACCACCACACACACACACACTTGCTTCCACTAATGATGCCTACATAGTTGGCTCCTAGGTTTTCCCCCCCATCCATCTTTTAAAATATCTAACTTTTTAATGTTTTCTTCATAACTAACCCTTACTATGCTGCTTGCCATTTTGTCTTTAACTTACTAACCCCCTTGACCTAGCCTTATAACACTTTAAAACTTAACCCATTGATATACCTTGTAATTCCCTACAAGAACATTTGCACTTTGTTATATTATTAGCAAAAAGATTTTCTTTTTTTAAAAACTATTTCCCCCCTTATAACCTAACTCTAAACCCTCTTAAAACCCCATAATTCCAACTCAAAAACTCCAAACCCCATCAACCCAAACCCACCTCTAAACCCTCCCCAAACCCCCTTCATTTCTACCCTATTCACCTTAATCTAGCCCCCCATATGTGGCCACTGCCCCATGTCCCTCCCATGCTTATGACTACCAACCCTTTTATCCTCTTCTCCTTATTTATTCCCTTCTTGCCTCTAGCGCATCAACTGTGTCTTCTTCACACCATCTCCCTCTCTCGCAAAGCCTGCTTCACTTTGCTCACCATTTCTGTCAGCTTTTTTGCCTTGGCCACCTCTCAAGACCAGGTGCACTCTTCGGCTTCTCTTCAGTCTTTCTACATTATCCTCTCTCACTAGCTGCCCCCGCTCTTGACTCTTGCTATTGTTACTTGCAAACTACTCCGTGTCTTATGTTATGCTGCACATTGGGAACTTGCATAGTGGTTTCTTTGGCTTCCTTTCCTTCGCACAGCTCACTCGTTGCTCACTCATAGAAAAAGATGATCCTAACCACCCTTACTCTCGCTATGTAATCGATTGCATGAGCTCCCCAGTTATTTGAATCCTCACTGGCTCTATTCGCTTCTCTTCCTCTTGCTCCGAAGACTTGCTTCCTCCACAACCTGTTATTTGCTTCCCAATCTCGTCTCCTCCTTCTTGCTCTCTTGGTTTGTTGCAAGCCTTTGGTATTGGCAACGTAATTGCAACGTACTTCTTCTACTCAATAGTCTCTGGCCTATTTTATGTAATGTTTGAGCTGTGGCTCCTTGTTTAGTGTTCGCTTTCCCTTCAGTTGTAGCATGCTCAATTTTCACCAGTGTTTGGTAGCTCTTAGATCTAATGCGGGGCTCTGCCTGAGCTTCAAGGATAGTGAGCTTGGTTGATAGCTTGTTGTGTAACTTTTTCATTAGCTTTAGCTTCTAATACTATGAACTTGACTACCAACTTCTCTTGCTTATCTGAAATTTTCCCAATGTTTTTTACATATTTTACTTCATTTTGTCGATTTCTTTGTTTAAATTGTTCGGTATGCTCTTGTAACTCTTCTCTTCCTATTAACTTATCAAGGTTGATTGGCTCACATAGTATATGAATTTATTGATGACATACTATGGTGTTTATACATTCATATATTTGCTGATTTATTTAAATCTCTTTATTTACGCAAGCAAATTATTGACTTATTCTAATTTTTTCATCACAAAGTTCCCTCATAAGTATGTTATGCCTTTTAACCCCACAAAGCTATATTTATTTACATATTTATATAACCATTTAATGAATTAATTATTTGTTTGTTTACAACCTATCACTCCCCTCAATTTTTATATACACCTTTTAATGTATATACATAATTTGTATACACCTCTTAATATTTTTATATACACCTCTTAATACATAATTTATATTCATTGTTATTGCTCTTGTTGGAATAGGCATTAGGATAGTTCCTTATTTAATGCTTTTGGGTTATTTTTAGGGAGGGTGTGGATGACCCCCCTCAACTAATAGTAATTCCTTTAGGTTTTTGTAGTTCTCATCTAAGTTTGTTATCCGTTAAAATTCTTTTCTTAATTATTGGCTAAAGTTAAATTTTCTTTGGTGCCTTTATAGTAAACTTACAGTATAATGTAAATTGCTAAATTCAAATTAATGTTTTCAAAGAGTCAACCAAATTGCTATTTTCAAAGTAATTCAATTTCTTTTCATTTTTTTGTCAAATTAATTTATTATGGTAATTGCTAGGCTTTTTTACACAAAGGGGTTCTTTGTCCCCTATATTTTTCTTTGTCTTACCTGCATTGTTTAATAGAGAAATTTGTTTTTGTTTCCTTAAATTATTGGGCCTAAATCACCTTTTCCGTTGGTCCTTAACAAGTTTTGGTTTGAGTTCTATTGCTTTTATTTTTCATTAAATCCTTTTCCTTGTTTCGACTAATCTTTTCATTTCCCCTAGTTAGATGTTCACCCCTAATTCTCCTTCAATAAATTGCCTTAAATTATTTGTTGGATATATCAATTAATTGCCACTAATACATATTGAAATTCTTAAGCAAGTGGGTTTATTTTCCCTCTAAAAAAATCTTTGTCTAGATTGCCCTTATTATGAAATGATGGGTGAGGATTACCCTCCATATTTAATTTTTTCTAAAAAGGATGTGGACTACTCCCTTTAACAAGGTTTAAATTTTTCTCATAAGATTGTGCTTCTTCTCTTAGTTTATTTTATATGATGCTTCTTCTTATGCGTGTAGATTAACCCTCTTAGCTTGGAATCACACATTATATGTGGATTTTTTGCTCTAATTTAGAATTTCCCAATCAAGCAATTTATGTACATTTAATTTTCAAGCTTAAATCAATCTAGTTGATTCATCTTTCTTATAGGATTTGAAAGTTAGGTCAAGTTCTTAGGTAGAGTGATAACAAGCTAGGGAATATAGGCATTACCTATCTACCCAAGCTCAGCTTTGTTGTTCTAACAAATGGTTGGTTTGGATGGTGGTAGGTAAGTGGACCCTGACCTTGGAGCCTAGACTACTTGACAGATTTGACATTTTTGTTCTAATTCTAGTGAGCAAACTCAAAAAAATGAAAAATTTATTTACCAGCTCACCTAGTTTCTTTTTTATAAAAGTTTTGGATTGCAATATTGTCAAAAGGTACTTCAATTTTGTTTTATTTTCCAACCAATGCTTTTTATCCAAATGATTAAATTAATTGTATGGTTCATTTATTGATGGGATTATGAAATCTAAACACATACACTGAACTAGCCTTTGGTCAGGCTAGTACCATACTAGTAATTCATTATCATTGGATAATTTTTAATCTTTGTCTTTAGAAAAATTCTTTTGCTAATCCTCTTATTTTCCTTTTTAAATAAAAGTTTTGGACTATAATATTATTAAAGGGAACTTCAATTTAGTTTTATTTATTTATTTATATTTTTCCAAACCAGTGCTTTTTTATCCAATTGATGGAATTAATTGTATGGCTCATTTATTAATGGGACTTTTAAATCTACACACACACACACACACACACACACACAATATTGGTGAGATATGCATGAGTTCTTGTAACTCTAATACAAATTTACTATGTAGGAGCTTGCTAAGGCTCTTCACAATTCGGAGAGGTAGTCCGCTAATTTTTTTGAAGTGGTGGGTAGAGTCAATCTCTTGCAAGATGTCTATATGCACGTGCTCAAAATTTTAATGAGATTTAATAATAGCTGGAGGGATCATACACATTTTTTTTCTAAAGGAGAATATCTCTACCCTAAAGTTGAAGGAGGCAACAATCAAGAAAGAACTTGGCAATGAGTCAAATGAGATAGTGATTATCACACTAGATATGTTAATTAAAAGTTATCCTCTTGAGATATAAGGGTCATCAATGCAAAGGGTCATCAAGAGGATAATTAAAAATGATCCTCTTGAGATGGAAAGGGTGAGATCTCAACAACGGAAGTGGAACGGAAGAGGGTGATCCTCTTGAGATGCAAAGGGTGAGAGATCTCAACAACAGAAGCAAAATGGAAGAGGGTGAGAGAAAGGGAGAGCCAAAAGAGAGCCACACAAGTTTTGGTGGGTGCAGAACACCCTAATTTTCTATATCATCCATACATATATGTGTTTTAGTATTGTACATAGCCGACCTTAAGGTACAGTGGCCATTAACCCCCACAACCTCCCACTTAAACGCCAATGTGCATTTAAGGGAGAACAACCAGTGGACATACTATCCAATGCCCATCAATACATGACAATACTCAAACTGCTGACTAGGTAGACTCTTCGCCAGCATATCTACAGGGTTATCATCTATAGTATGACCTTGAAAATCTTGATGCACTTGTACTCGAGTACATTCTTGATGAAATGGTACATGACCTCAATGTGTTTGGTCTTTTCATGAAAGAGCGGATTTCATGCTAGTTGAATAGCACTCATGGAATCACTATGCAATATTTGTACACCTATATGAATCCCCAAAACTCCCACTCATTGATCAAGCCATATAGCCTCCTTGCAACCCTATGTGGTGGCTGCAACATACTCAGCCTCTATGGTAGACAAAGCAACGCACTTCTATGCATGAGACATCCATGACACTACACTACCTATAAAGGTGAACAGATAACCAAAAGTGGATCTCTTGCTATCCACATGCCTTGGATAGTCTGAATTTGTGTATCCAAGTACGGGCATCTCTCCTCTACCAAAGCAGATACACATCTCCTTGGTACCCTTCATGTACCTCATAATGCACTTAACTACCTCCCAATGCCTCTTTCTTGGATTAGCCATATACCGGCTAATAACTCCCACTGCAAATGCAATGTCCTCTTTCCATGATGCCCAAGGTTCCTTATGCAGTGATCAATCTCACTTCTTTAGAAACCCTGGGACCAAAAGAAAGAATTAAACTTCTTATAACATTCTCTAGGCACTTGCTTCAAGCCATAGAGACTCTTTTTCAGCTTGCAAACCAAATGTTATTTGCCCTTTTCTTCAAAGCCTTCTGGCTTTACCATGTAAATTTCCTCACGGAGATCCCCATGCAAGAAAGCTGTCAAGTCCAAGTACGCATCTAAGTGTGGTCATCTTAGTAACCAGAGAGAAGATGTCATCAAAGTCCACACCCTTGTCTTGCTTGAACCTTTTAGCAACCAAACAGGTCTTGTACTTAGGCACATCATCACCATCGACCTTCATCTTATAGATCCATTTACTGAGAGTGACCTCAAGAAAAGCAAGAACGGAAGAGGGAGAGAGAGAAACAGAGAGCCACACAAGTCTTGCACTCTCAACGGAAGCAAGAATGGAAGAGGGAGAGAGAGAAACAGAGAGCCACACAAGTTTTAGTGGGTGCAGAACCACCCTAATCTTCTTTTCATTCATTTATATATGTGTTTGAGTATTGTACATAATCGGGGTAAAGGCATAGTGACCTTTAACCCCCACAACCTCCCACTTAAAGGACAATGTGCCTTTAAGGGAGAACAACTAGTGAGCATACTATCCAATGCCCATCAATACATGATAATACTCAAACCGCTGACTAGGTAGACTCTTCGTCAGCATATCTATAGGGTTATCATCTGTATGAACCTTGACAAGCTCTATGCACTTGTCCTCAAGTACCTCCCTGATGAAATGGTACCTGACCTCAATGTGTTTGGTCTTGCATGAAAGACCGGATTTCGTGCTAGCTGAACAGCACTCATGGAATCACTATGCAATGTCGATACACCTGTATGAATCCCCAAGTCTCCCACTAGTCGATCAAGCCATATAACCTCCTTGCAACCCTCTGTGGCTACAACGTACTCAGCCTCTGTGGTAGACAAAGCAATGCACTTCTATGTGTGAGGCATCCACGACACTGTACCACCTGCAAAGGTGAACACGTAACCAGAAGTGGATCTCCTACTATCCACATGCCTTGCATAGTCTGGATCTGTGTACCCAAGTACACGCATGTCTCCTCTACTAAAGCAGATGAACATCTCCTTGGTACCCTTCATGTATCTCATGATGCACTTAACTGCCTCCCAATGCCTCTTTCTTGGATTAGCCATATACCGGCTAACAACTCCCACTGCAAATGCAATGTCTGGTCTAGTAGCTATCATAGCATACATAAGACTCCCAACAACTGATGCATGAGGAACCTTGGCCATCATGGCCCTCTCCTCATCTGATTTGGGACTATCTGCATGACTCAGTTTCACATATGGAGGCAATGGAGTACTCACTGCCTTCCCCCCCTCCATATTGAAATGCTGCAATACTTTTGTAACATACTCTTTTTGTGAAAGCCAAAGAAGTTTCCTACTCCGATCATGCGTGATGCGCATACCAAGAATATGACCTGCAAGTCCCAAATCCTTCATATCAAAGGCCTCATGCAACTTGGCCTTTAATGCATCTAGCTCATAAGTATTCTTGCTAACCAATAGCATATCATCTCATATAGTGCCAAGATTATCAGGCTATTATCCTTAGCCCTTTTAGTGTAGAGGCAGTGATCAATTTCACTCCTTCTAGAACCATGGGACTGAATGAAAGCATTAAACTTCTGATACCATTCTCTAGGTGCTTGCTTAAGACCATAGAGACTCTTCTTCAGCTTGCAAACTAAATGCTCTTTGCCCTTTTCTTCAAAGCCTTCCGGCTGCACCATGTAAATTTCCTCATGCAAATCCCCATGCAAGAAAGCTATCTTGACATCCATCTACATAAGCTCCATATCCTCTGATTCCACTAGTCTAAGCATGCATCTAAGTGTGGTCATCTTCACAATCAGAGAGAATATCTCATCAAAGTCCACACCCTTCTCTTTCTTGAACCCTTTAGCGACCAAACGGGCCTTGTACCTAGGCACATCATCACCTGTGAGCACCATTTTGTAGACCCATTTACATGGCAATGCTTTCTTTCCATGTGGCAAAGAAACCAAGTCCCAAGTCTTATTCTTCATAAGTAAACTCATCCCTGATTGCATGGCATACTCCCACTTGCATTGATCCTCATGCATCATAGCCTCTCTATAGCAAGAAGGCTCCCCGTAATCAGTAAGCATCACATAGTCTACCCCTAGAACAAACCTATCATGCGGTCTAGACAATCTAGATGATCTTCTCAAGGGCATTTCAGCTTGCTGTCCCACCTGCATATTAGCCACATTTGGCTCATCATTTCCACCAATAGATGATCCATCATCTACCCTTGATTGATGCACTTGTGGGAGTACTTGGTGGTACCATTTCTTGCACATTTGGTGCATGGACAGCTTGCTGTCTATCAACATATGTAGGTGGATTCACATCCTGGAAAGTGATTCTCCTCATTTCCACATCCCTCATGGGTGCCTTATGCATTTTCTTCTCATTGAAGACTACATCATGGCTGTGTATGATCTTCTTTGCTTCTAGATCCCAGAGACGATAGCCCATCTCTCCATATTCACCATAACCCAGAAAGATGCATTTCCTAGACTTAGGATCTAGCTTCTTTCGAAGCTCTTTTGGCACATGTGCATATGCCTCACACCCAAATATACGCAAATGAGAGTAAGAGGGCTTCTTGCCACTCCATGCCTCTTTAGGAATACCACCATCCAAACTCTTACTAGGTGATCTATTGATCACATGCACTGCAGTCTTCATTGCCTCAGCCCAAAAACCACCAGAAAGACTTGCATTGGAAAGCATGCATTGCAACCTCTCTTGAACGGTACGGTTCATCTTTTCTGCAACTGGATTTTGCTCTGGAGTATGAGGGGATGTGAGCTCCCTCTTAATCCCACATGTATCATAGAAATGCTAAAAATCATGAGAGAGATACTCTCCACCATTTTCAGTCTGTAGGCATTTAAGCGTTCTACCTAATTGATTCTCAACCAAGGCCAGCCATTTCTGAAATACCTACAACACATCACTCTTCTGAGCTATAGCATAAGTCCACATTTTCCTAGTTGCATTATCGATGAATGTCACATAGTATTCAGCCCCACCTAATGACTGTGTAGGCATGGGACCACATACGTCTGAATGCACCAAATCAAGCTTTTCAAACTCTTTCTTTCCCCTTCTTTTATGGGCTGATTTAGTGTGCTTCCCATAGAGATAGTGCTCACAAAATTCAAAATCAGAGAAACTCAAATGCGGTACATAACCCAAATGGCATAAGAGTTTCATTCCATTCTGGCTCATGTGCCCCAACCTGCAATGCCACAAAGAAGTGCTTAGTTGCTCGGTTATTGCAACTCAAATACCCCTGATACATGTAAGGGATACAAAGTCCCACACTTGGCACCCCTGGCCAAAAGCATAGAGCCCTTCTGAATTTTCCAACTCTGAAAGCCAAAAGTGGTGTGAAAATCACCATCATCTAGTTGACCCACTGAAATAAGGCTCTTGGTCAACTTAGGAACATGTCTCACATGTTTCAAAATAAATGCAGACCCATTTGCAAAAGAAAACTTTATGTCACGTGCTCCGACTATGTCACATGCATAGTCATTTCCAAGATGCACACAACCTGTCTTTCCACTGTCATAAGTGGAGAACCATTCCCTATGGGGAGTAACATGGAATGAAGCACTAGAATCCAAAATCCAATCCTGGGAATATGCATCATCTGAAGTGGTAAGTAACTTTGCAGATAAACTAGACATGAAGAGAACGTCATTGTCACTATCATGTGTGACTGCATTGATCTCCTCGATCTTCATTTTTCCTTTGTCCTCCCTTGGACTCTCTTCCTTCTGATTTGCACCCCAATTTGCATTCTTTTTCTTATCCTTTTGCTCTCTTTTCAGCTTGTAGCAATCCTTTTTCATATGGCCCTTCTTGCCATAGTGGTAACACTCAATGTTCCATGCCCTGGATTTGCTACGAGACTTCCCTCTTTCTTGGGACTTCCCCCTGAACTGTGATCTGCCCCTTTGCACATTTAAGGCTACATCCTGCTTGTTGCCATCCATAGACTTCCGTCTAATCTCCTCGGCCAACAAGCTATCCACAACATCATCAAATTTTAGTACTCCACCAGGTGCAAAGTTACTGACAGCTGTACGGAAGGTATCCCATGAGGATGGCAATGAACATAAGAGAAATATTGCCTTAGTCTCCGCATCAAAATTCATCTTCTGAGCCTAAAGCTGGCTGAAAATAATATTGAATTCAGTCAAGTCAGAAGCAATGGAGACCCCTTCCGTCATCTGCAGCTCAAAAAACCTCTTCATGAGGTAAACTTTATTAGAGGCAGTTTTCTTTTCATAAGTGGCACACAGTTTCTCCCACAAATCTTCTGTAGTCTGCTCATTTACTACTGTGAAATAAACTGACTCTGCAAGATGAAGTCTAATAGTAGACTTTGCTAATGCATCCAACTCATTCCAATCATCCTCAGACATATTTGCAGGCTTAGCTTCAATACCTGCCAAGGGTTTAATCTGCTTCTTTTGAATAAGCACATCCCTTATTTGTTCTTTCCACAAAGAAAAGTTTGTCCCATCAAACTTTTTAATGCTAAAAAACTCCTTTTCAGACATGGAAGAGGATGCCATGATGTAAATGAAGCAAAAATCCCAAATGCTAGTGCCTACAAGAGAGAATCACACCAAATACCAAGTGCACCCAAATGTGTATGCCACAATAGAGTGAAATATTACCAAAACTCATGACTCAAAGCATCAAAAGATGCATCTGACTCATGTGCATATACTATGCATCCATATGAGCAAATCTGGCCCAAAAGAAAATGCCAACTGCAATGGCAATCCAAAATGCTAATAAGTGCCAAATGACTCAAGCATAAACGCCGTCCACTGGCATATGCTTTAATAATATCTCATCCAAGAGAGCATAGCACTATCAATGCATCACCTGCAATGTGTCAAAGCTGTCCCTCAGCATAAAATAGTATCCATGTGCAAAGCGTCCATAAAAATAGCATCCCACAAGGCAATTTGGGCCTATCAGCACATCTAATAAGGACTGCAATGCATCCAAATGGCCTATAAAGCATCCACTGCAACCCAATACACACCACAAATGAGCACACATTGCTCACACTGCAACCAGAGTGATCTGCATAAGGTATGCTCAAGAAATCATAGTCCCACGGTAATGAATGCTACTGAAAATAGAACCTGAGATGCCTCAAAATATGGGCGCCATTGCATAATTGGACTCAGTAAGAAAATTTGCAAATATCTCTCTTCTATCAGAACTCCAAAATCCCAACCGATGAGTGAGAAATGGGAGTCAACACTTATCCACTGCCATGTGGCATAAATCTAAGGTTTCAAAACCTTAGAATGAAAAATGCATAACAGACGAAATCGAATACACAGAGATCTATAACTTTGAAAATCCTCCACCGAATCACATAAGAACTGATAGGTACGGATTTTTGGGCGTCCGGAATGCAATGGGATACACGGTTTTAAAAACTGTAGTCTCAATCACTGGGTTCAACACACGGACTGAAAAACTTTTTTGGAAACAGAGCTATTTGTAAACTCCACCGGAGTGCAAATGATGAGCAACATAGAAGTTTCAGGACCTCCTGAGTCCACCAGAACTGACAGATCTGCAAATGGTTTCTCCAAACTTGAGTTCCAACACCTGGGCAGAAAAACGCAGAAACTGACACAGTGAGTCAGAAATCCAACAAAATGATCCCAGATTCAAGAATGAAGGTTTTTCCAAGCTCCTGAAGTGAAGTGGACACCAAAAGCAAGCAATAGTTGCCTCTACAAGTCAATACGGAGTCTCTGTCATTGAACAGAACAGGGAAAAACTCAAAAAACGACTTTTTCTTTGAAAACACTTAACAGGCTCTCAAAACCACTTCGCAAAACCAAAGTGACTTTTCCAAAGGTTCTTCCAAGGTCCCTACACACTCGGATGCAAGTAAAGTCACCCACAAAGCTTCTCCTTCCTCCCACAGAGTTACTGAGCTTCAAGCATTCACGCACGCTCAGCTAGATCACCCAAGCTCTAATACCAGTTGAGAGTGCTCTCAATGGAAGCAAGAACGGAAGAGGGAGAGAGAGAAACAGAGAGCCACACAAGTTTTGGTGGGTGCATAACCACCCTAATCTTCTTTTTCATTCATTTATATATGTGTTTGAGTATTGTACGTAACCTGGGTAAAGGCACAGTGACCTTTAACCCCCACATTTACGTGGCAATGTTTTCTTTCCATGTGGCAAAGAAACCAAGTCCCAAGTCTTATTATTCATGAGTGAATTCATCTCTAATTGCATAGCATACTCCTACTTGCTCTGATCCTCGTACATATCATAGCCTCCTTGTAGTAAGAAGGGTGCCTGCAATCAATAAGCATTACATAGTCTGCCCCTGGAACAAATCTCTTAGGCGGTCTAGACACTCTAGCTGATCTTCTCAAGGGCATTTCAGCTTGTTGTCCCACCTACATATCAGCCAAATTTGGCTCATCATTGCCACCAATAGATGATTCATCATCTGTCCTTGATTGTGTACCTATGGGAGTACTTGGGGGGCACCATTTCCTGCACATTTGGTGCATGGACGACTTGTTGTCTATCAACATATGTAGGTTGATTCACACCTGGAAAGTAATTCTTCTCATTTCCACATCCCTCATGGGTGTCTTATGCAACTTCTTCTCATTAAAGAACACATCATGGATTTGTATAATCTTCTTTGCTTCTAGATCCTAGAGATGATAGCCCATCTAAGTAGACTAGATATGAAGAGAATGTCATTGTCAACTATCATTAGTGATGACTGCATTGATCTCCTCGATCTTCACTTTTCCTTTGTCCTCCCTGGGACTCTCTTCCTTCTTATTTACACCCCAATTTGCATTCTTTTTCTTATCCTTTTGCTCCCTTTTCAGCTTGTAGCAATCCTTTTTCATGTGGAATTTCTTGCTACCATAGTGGAAACACTCAATGTTTTGAGTCTTGGATTTGCTACAAGACTTCCCTCTTTCTTGACACTTCCCCCTGAACTGTGGTTTGCCCCTTTGCACATTTAAGGCTGCATCCTACTTGTTGCCATCCATAGACTTCCGTCTAATCTCCTCAGCCAACAAGCTACCCACAACATCATTCTAAAGCTGGCTGAAAATAATATTGAATTAAATCAAGTGAAAAGCAATGGAGACCCCTTCCTTCATCTGCAGTTCAAACCACCTCTTCATGAGGTAACCTTTGTTAGAGGAAGTTTCCTTCTCATAAGTGGCACATAATTTCTTTTGTAAATCTTTCCTAGTCTGCTCATTTAATATTATGAAATAAACTGACTCTGTAAGATGAAGTCTAACAGTAGACTTTGCTAATACATCCAACTCATTCTGATCATCCTCACACATAGTTGCACGCTTAGCTGGCAATCCCTACCAAGGGTTTAATCTGCTTCTTTTGAATAAGCACATCCATTATCTTTTCTTTCTACAAAGAAAAGTTTGTCCCATTAGACTTTTTAATGCTGAAAATCTCCTTTTCTGACATGGAAGAGGATGCCATGATGCAAATAAAGAAAAATCCCAAATGCTAGTACCGATAAGAGTGAAATCATAGCAAACTCTAGGTGCACCCAAATGTTTATGCCAAAATGGTATCACCAAACCTCAAAGGCTCAAAGCATCAAAAGGCATCTAACTCATGTGCATTACTATGCACCCATATAAGCAAATTTGGCCCAAAAGAAAATGTCAACCTGCAATGATAAAACAATGGCAAACCCAATGCCAACAATAAGAGCCAAATTCCTCAAGCATAAACAATATCCAATGGCATAAGCATCAATAATGTCTTGTCCAAGAGAGCATAGCACTATCAGTGCATCAATGGCAATATGTCAAAGTTGTCCCTCAGCGTAAAATAGCATCTGTGTGCTAAATGTCCATCAATAAAGCATCCCACAAGGCAATCTAGGCATATCAATGCATCCAACAAGGATTGCAATGCATCCAAATGACCTATAAAGCATCCATTGCAACCTAATGCAAACCACAAATGAGTGCACATGGGTCAAACTGTAAGCAGAGTGATTTGCATAAGGTATATCCAAGAAACCATGGCCCCACGGCAATGGTCACTAGTGAAAATAGAGTTTGAGATGCCTTAAAACATGGGTGTCACTGCATAATCGAACTCAGTACAATAAAATCTGCAATATCTCTCTGCTATGAAAACTTCAAAGTCCCAGTCCATGAATGGAAAACGGGGAGTCAACACTTGCAATTGACCTGTAATAAAAAAATCAAAGGTTTGAACTGGATTTTTAAGAGAGAAATAGACGATTCGACATCTCACAGAGATGGAACTTATCCAAACTCCATGGAATCATGCAAGAGCTGATAGGTAGGGGTCTTTAGGCCTCCGAAATGCAATGGAACAAATGGTTTTAGAAACTGTGGTCCCAATCACCGGGTCTAACACACGGACCAAAAAACGTTTTTGCAAACAAATCTGTTTGTAAACACCACCAGAGTGTGAATGATGAGCAACACAAAAGTTTTAGGAATTCCTGAGTCCACTAAAATTAACAGATCTGTGATTCAAACTTGAGTTCCAACACACGGGTAGAAAAACGTTGAAGCAAAGACAGTGAGTCAGAAATCCAATGAAATGATTCCCAATTCAAGAATGAAGGGGTTTTCGAACTCCCAAAGTGCAATGGACACCAAAAGCAGGAAATTGTTGCCTCTACAGGTCATTCTCGACTCTCAGTTGTTGAAAGGAACTAGGGAATCATCAAAAAACGTTTTTCCCTCCAAAACCACCCGTAGGCTTAGCAAAAACCCACTCAGAGAACTTTCCAAAGGTTTCTGCAAGGTCTTTGCATACTAGGATGCAAGTAAAGTCACCCAATGGAGCTTCTCCTTCATCTCACAGAGCTATAGCAGTAGAGTTTGGGCTCTAGGCACACACCCGGGCTCAACTAACAGAAGCGAAATGGAAGAGGGTGAGAGAGAGGGTGAGCCAGAAGAGAGCCACACAAGTTTTGGTGGGTGCAGAACACCCTAATCTTCTATGTCATCCATATATATGTGTGTTTGAGTATTGTACATAATTGGGGTTAAGGTACACTGGCCTTTAAGCCCCACAAAGGGTCATGAAGAGGGTAATTGAAAATTATCCTCTTAAGATGCAAAGGGTCATCAATGCACATTTTGCATCATAGATGTGTGACAAATTGGCAAGGCCTTAGTGTGGCCACCCTTCACACGTGCTTTTCTTTGTAGTGTTCATGAAGGCATGTTGGTGAAGGCAACATCATAATGTATATTTTTGTAACATGTCATTTCCTAAGTCATAGATAAAGTAGTAGTGTTTGCCTAGTAAAGCTATCTAGGAGGAGAGAGTATTGACTATCCAGGAAATTCATGGTAGAAAGCTAAGTTATGAAACTCCACCCAATATGACAAAGAAAAGAAAAGGTCCTTGATGAAGGGCACTCAAAGTAAGATGATCTCCGAAAGTTAAAAAAGAGGCAAGATATAGAATAGATCCAGCAACCTGGAGCTCAAAATGTGAACTATGGCATGGCTAAATATTTGTTGAATATGAGTTAGGGTTGAGTACATTGCTAAATATGGTTGAATAGAGAGTAGGCTTAATACATTGATAAATATTCTAGAATAATGCATGGTGCTGCTGAATATTGTCAAATATATTTAGTATTATTGAATATTGTTTAATATAGAGTATCTTATGGAGAGAGCAACATGGAAGATGATGACTCACCTAAATCAATGACCGAGCACCCAAATCAAAGTGCACATGGGGGAGGCTTGTTGGGGGCGGGGGGGCGGGGGAGGGGGGGGGCAATAGTAGCATGGAGAAGGGGAAGAGTAGGTTACATGAGCATGGAGCAAAAAGTGGTACCAAATCATAGTACACACTTGGAGTGGAAAGCAACAAAATCATAAAGAACGAGGGAATGATGAGGAAAAGGACTTTAAAGAAGAGTTACAATTGGTACTATAGTTGGGATTTAGTATAAGGCATGAAATTTCAAAGGCTAGTATGGGGGATGCAAAGTTTTGGATAAAATTGGTGGTGATGGTTTTCCTCCTCGAACCATACACACCACCAAATTGGGCTTCTTGGTGGTCCCCACACAAGTCCTACGAGGCCTAACATCTTAGAAAAAACCAAATAGCATGCCAACAGGTTTGATGCTATGGATTATGAAATGTAGACAACTTTCAAATTCCCTATGGCCCCATTCATTGCAAGGAAGTGCATGGAAAAGAAAGCAATGCACAATTTGGATTTATTCAAAGGCCGATGTACATGTATTGATTGAAAATTAAATTCCATTTTAGGGTGAATTAATCACCAAAAATCAATATTTTAATACCACCATGCACAATTTGAGGTCTATTTTTTCAAATCTTTCTAGTTGCAAACAAAACTTAATAAAGTTATGGTGTGTCCTTGAATGTACACATGCGATTCAATTGCCATATTGCACACCACCTAAACCATGCGAAATGTTATTAATGGGTTGTTACTTTAGTAATGGAAAAGCACACATAATGGGCTATCTATTTTGTTAATGAGAAAGCTCAAGTAATTCAATTTTTGCTTGCATGTATATGAAGAACAAATTTTGCAATGGTTTAATGATCTTACAATGAAATTTTGGTCTCATATTCAAGTTTTGAATGTGTACATTAGTTGATACTGATAACTTGCTCGATCCATAACTTGTATTATGTAACAAAATTTGACAAGCTTCCTATGCAATAAACTCCTTGAAACTCACAAAAGATGGCTATACCCAATTATGCTTTGGCCCAAATATAACATCATTTAATTTAGACATTGTTAATGTGCATCTGTTAAGAGAGCATGTGATATGCAATAGTTTAAAAACCATTTTGGCCCAAATATAACATCATTCAATCTTAAAATTTTAATGGTGTGAAATACATTCAATTGTTAAATAGAACATAATAAAACATGTCGAGACCAAATCGCAAGCATAATCTAAGCCAACAAAAATGCGATATTTTCCCAAATCCATATGTTTGATCTTTATTTTCTAAGGAAATACATGTGGATTTAATGAGGGACTATAAGGTGTGATGCACTCAGAATAGAAAAGAATAGTGCAAAGTACACATCTTGGACAAGACCGTGCTTAATGGCACGTTACATTCGAAAGGGGACATACTTGATCACGATGGTACATTAGTAGTTATTGACAACAAAAACAAGTAAGCCATCTTGCCCTAAATTGTTGATAATTTAGTGTATGATTTGGAACCAGTTTGCACTTTAGTTTCACACATTACATGTTATTCATGTCATTGATGCCATAATAGCCATTATCATGCATCATTACACCCACCTATGAGTGCATGTATTGGTACATCGTTTACAACACATACAACGATATCTTGGTCATTTGGTATCAGATTTTAGTGGAGTCTTCACTGTCACATTCAGGACATCATATGCCACGCTTTAAATCTATTGTTGCTATGTTTGGCATATTTGGACAAAAGCATGACTGATGCAATAATTTTGACAGTTTGTGCAACATATTGGTCTACATTTTTTAGTTGTTTTCACCAGCCTCTTTTGTTCAGTGCAAAGAGCATTCTTTGACATGGGTGTCCTCTTACGTGTATTGAAAAGGGCGCACACAGAAGACAACTTCTCACTGTGTCCACATAACAGATCTTTATTTGCATCAATGGATGTGTCTCATGACACCCAATTCTCCTAGGACATACCCTTCCACCCTCGAGAGAGAGCAGTTAGCTTTGCTTATATATTTTTGCTTCAGGGATGCCTCATCTCCCCACCAAAATGAATGCACATTACCACCAATGTCGGTCCACCAACTCTGTCCGCACTTCCTCCATACTTGTTCTTTCACTGTAATTGCCTCAACCTTCTTCTCTTCCTCGTGCATATGAGCATCTGCATAGATGCTAGACATCAAAACATAAGCTGCAGCATCCTTTTCATCCAATTGCACTGCATGTTCAAATGCCAGTCTTCCAAGAGCCACATTACCCCACTTTCGACAAGCACCCAAGACCGCAAGCCACACCACAATATTAGGATGAAAAGGCATCTTCTTCACCAGTGCTAGTGCCTCCTCTAATCGGCCTGCACGGCTGAGGAGATCGATCATGCCAGCGTGGTGCTCAATATTTGGAATGATACCATAATCTTTGCTCATCGCCTCAAAGTACAGTTGGCCCTTATCCACTAGGCCCATGTGACTGCAAACAGTAAGCAAAATAGAGAATGTGACCCCATCTGGCTTCACCCGTTCTCCTCTCATTCTCTCAAGCATATGGAAAACAATTTCACTTTCCCCTAGCTGGGCGTATCCTGCCATTAGTGCAGTCCACGAGACCACACCTCGAATTGGCAGCTTGCCAAACACTTCCCATGCTTCTACAATTGCGGCACATTGGGCATACACATCCACCAAGGTGCTGCCAACAAAAGGATCTCTTTCCAGCCCATTTCTGGCAATTTCGGCATGTATTTCTCGGCCCTTGCTTATGGCTCCTATGCTGCCACAAGCTTTCAAGCTGCAAACAAATGTGGCAGCATCTGGAGAGAGACCCTCCAGTTGCATATGTTTGAAACAGTTTAATGCATCCTCAGCAAGCCCATGCTCAGCATATCCTGCCAGTAGTGCAGTCCACGAGACCTTGTTTCGAAGTGGCAGCTTGTCAAACGCTTCCCGTGCTTCTGCAAGCGAGCCACATTTCGCATACATATCCACCAAGGTATTGCTAGTAGCAAGGTCTCTTTCCAATCCGTTTTTGGCAATCTCGGCATGTATTTCTCGGCCCTTGTTTATGGCTCCTATGCTGCCACAAGCTTTTAGGCTGCAAACAAATGTAACAGCATTTGGAGAGAGACCCTCTAGTTGCATCTTTTCGAGACAGTTCAGTGCCTCCTCACCAAGTCCATGCTCGGCATAACCTGCCATTAGTGCGTTCCACGAGACCTCGTCTCGAACTGGTAGCTTGTCAAACACTTCCCGTGCTTCTGCAAGCGATCCACATTTCGCATACATATCCACCAAGGTGTTGCCAGCAAAAGGATTTCTTTCCAACCCCTTTTTGGCAATATCTGCATGTATTGCTCGGCCCTTGTCTATGGCTCCTATGCTTCCACAAGCTTTCAAGCTGCAAACAAATGTGACAGCATCTGGAGAGAGACCGTCCAGCTGCATCTGTTCCAGACAGTTCAGCACTTCCTCACCAAGCCCATGCTCGGCATATCCTGCCATTAGTGCATTCCATGAGACCTCGTTTCGAACTGGTAGCTTGCCAAATGCATCTTGTGCATCTGCAAGCAAGCCACATTTGGCATACAGATCCACCAAGGTGCTACCAATAAAAAGACCTTTTTCCAGCCCCTTTGTGGCAATCTCAGCATGTATTTCTCGTCCTCTTTCTGCATCTTTCAGCCTAGAACAGGCCTTCAGTACGGCCACAAAGGTATAATCATTAGGATGTACAGAGTCCTCTTGCATTTTCTGGTAGAGGTTGAGGGCGTGTTGTGATTGCCCACATTCAGTATAACCCAAAATGAGAGAAGTCCAAGAATATACATTTCGATAAATCAATTTGTTAAAAACCTGCTGAGCATCGTCCATGCTTCCAACTTGGACCAACATTGGGACAAGGTAGTTCCCGAGAGAGCCATGGTCTTCCAGCCCATTTTTTTTCAAGTAGGCATACAAGCGCTTGGTACTCGCTAGAGTTTTCAATGTTCTGCATTTATGCAATATGCATGTAAGATTTTGAACTGAAGGCAGCTGGGGCAGCTGTTCCATAGACACGAGTGCCTCCTCTAAGTCGAGCATTTCGGAGCGCTTGTTCTTGTGATTTAGATGCATTTACCTTCATGACGCCAACCATGCCATATTCCCCCACCAAGCCACTGTGGTGGGCCTGACCAGTGGATGCGTGGGTCTTTTCCTCGAGCCTGTCTTCACCCCAGCCTAGATTGTCCCAGCCGTCGATCCATAGTGACTCCCTGGTAATCTTATGTCTGAGTCTCGAGATATTGGGTTTGTCTCTTGTTAAGAGAGTGCCCACCTTTACCTGTGCGAATCATTCAGTTCGGACTACTTACTTTGCACTCACACCAACTGGAAGGGATCCGTGACGTATTTCTTCCATAAACACTACATTCCTGCGAAGCATGACAGTAACGAAAACCAAGTGCGGGGAAAAAAAACTAATCGGTAACGGTCTCCTTACCCGATTATATAACTAAATTACCCATGTAAGGCCGGTGGAAAAAAACATAGCTGCGACCGGTGCCACAAATGGCAGTGAATGAATATTCCTCCACCATTCAGAGAGTGAGGACTTGATTGCCCGGGGATCTTTCCCCTCTTCCTGTGTGTATGTATGTACTGATAATTGGAAACGGAAGGCATTCCAGGACAGATTCCGATCTCTTGGCCGAAATGCCTCATTCCGGCTTGTTCCTCCACGTGGAGGGCCAGAGCGACGTGGCATGGTATGCCGATGATATGGCAGACATAATCGCCACATGGTGCAATATGACAAGCGGCTTGCTCCACTTGGGGGCGTGGGACTCCAGGCTCTAGAGCAACTATTGAGCGGCGTGCTCGATTCTACAAGGCTTGGCCTCCAGGAGTCTTCACATCTTCACTCCGCGAGGGATTCCCTGGTTGTATAGTCTTCCCACATGGCTATTAGCCCCATTCCCAGAGATTCCCTAGGTAGTGAGCTGGGTTTCTTTGGAACAGGCCGGTTTTTCTTTCGGCCTTTTCTTGGTTTTTTCCATACTCAGCACCTTCGGGGCTACTGTTTTGTATGAAGTCTTTCAAGCATTAATAGAAGGTTCCTTTCTTTACCAAAAAAAAAAGATTTCGGCTAGAATTTGGGGGTGCATCAAATGGAGGCATTTAGGAGGGCTTGATTCCCATTACGAAAGGGATCGGGTCGCGCTGGGTGATTAAATCTCAGCCGAGCTCACACATCTACATGCTCAGAGCTTCTTGTGTCTTTCGTTGACCTCACCCATCTAGGGTCCCTCATCGAGGGGCACATTGCTTCGGTAGGCAAGTGCCCTACTGTCTGAGCTATCGCTGCACCTCAACTGGATATTGTTTATTTAGGGCGGTTTCACACCGCAGACAACTAAATTATGAAAATTGTATGTCCGCCCCTACAAACAACCTTATTAAGCGTCCGTCCGCCATTGGTTTCACAGGCCGACTCTCGTCATGCAAAGTTTTATTATAACCAATATATGCCCGATCGTCCATCTGGTACAGCTGACACCGGAGGGACCCGAGTTCAATTCTTGATTGGCTCAAATCTAGTAGACATACTCTTGGGCGGTCGCCTGAATTTTATCCTTAGCCTGTCTGTGACTAAGCATCCATGTCATTTTGTTTATCACGGTGGGTGGACGAGTGTGAAAGTCTCTTCTTTTTTATGCCACTTTCGATTGGAGCATGTGCATTCTTGGGCAGATGTGTGTGAAACGTACCTTACAACTTAGGCCAATTCACAAACGTTTGCACATCCTCTGATCAAGCTCAAAATTACCCGAGGTCAGCGGTCCCTTATCCCCAGTTGCACATAGCTAGGAGAACGGAGCCTACCCTGCAAAAGCTCATGATGTTGAATACTATAGGGACAAACAAAGGCATTTCCACAAGCTGAAATGTTTAGAACTCGACATTTGGGCATGGTTCGATTTACACAGTGGACATGTTTAGAATAATAATGATTTCCATTGGCCAAGTTCTAGGTATTGTGCCCACTATTTCACATGTCCACAGCTTGGGCGGCCTTTCTAAGGCATCCACAATTAAAGAAGGCCTATTAAATATTGCCATGTGGAATATTGCACCTTTTTCAACAAATGTTTGGATGAATTTGAATCTTGAACACTCAAAATGAGTAACTACCACTACTCATGACCTCCTTTCAAAGTGTTACCTTCTATGCCAACAAGTTATAGCAACTAAGAGCTTTGTACTATGAGATGATGGTTGGTCTAAAACCCCAAATATTGAGTAGTTGAATTCCATGGATTTGCATCGAGGACGACATACGACACGATGTGCCTTACCATTGAAGAACGGTTCAGCACGTTACCATGCTCATCCGAGATTTCATTAATGTTTTCATGTTTGCGCTAATGTGTCATAGTGTCAACCAAGAAAAATAATCAAAAAATCAGATAAATTTACCGTCGATACATTTCACATTATCGATGGTAATGAGATAAAAATTGATGATAATAGGATTCTACCCGTGGGCTATTCAATTGTTATCATCGATAATTGTATCAAGTTTCTTGCTGATAAAAGGCTTGCAAGAGCCACAAGCACTCTTTTTTTGGCAAGCTTATAATCCATATCTCTTTTCACCTAACATATTGGGGTAAGTTGGACCACAATTGTGTCGTGAGAGGACAATGGTGAGGGGGAGAGTGTTCATTGTGGTTGTGGAAAATTATAAGCCATATCTCCTGCACCTAGCATGTTAGGGTAAGGTCAAGCACAATTGAGTCATAGGGTGAGGGAGAGAGTGTTCATTGTGGTTGTGAAAGATTATAATCCATATCTCCTGCATCTAGTATGTTAGGCTAAGATGGACCAGAATTGAGTCATAGGGTAAGAGAGAAAGTGGTCATTGTGGTTGCAGAGGTGGTCGACTGTTCCAATATCTTGCATATTTAGTAAGGGTTTACTATAGCTGCAAGCCAATGAATGCGATGGGGATTTTGGGATGAGAGTGAGGTAATGAGATTGCCAAGAAGTTATTTTTGCTTTTTAATTGGATCTTAATCCTAGTGCAACTTGCATGCACCCTACTTAATATTTATGTGAGGTGCCAATAGTGATATGTGTCTAGGCTTCTAGGCTTTTTGTTGGAAAATCTAAAGTATGAAGATGAGAAATAGACATGTAGATATTGAAAGTTCACTAGAATAGGTTGGGTGAAGGATGGAAACATATAATCATCTTTGTGTAGTCCAACAAAACCGTATACAATGATGGTGAAAACTCATAGCACAAAGTGGGCACAAGATTCTACCTAACAAATAAGACATAAGAATGGATCATAACTACCCATTGGTCCACTGGAATAGGTTGGTGTGAAGGATGGAAACATATGATCATCTTTACATGCTCTGATTGTGCCTCTTGCAATGCATCTCTTTGATCCATGCACTTTTGCCTTAAGTGTGAATTCATGTTGTTCAAGCTTCTTAACTCTTTGTGTATAGCTATGATAGCGTTCTATGCCTCTTCATCTATAATTGCACTTTGCAAGCATTAGATCTTCTTAAAATGATCTTTGTTTTCATCATGAAGCTTCTCCACTTGCTTTCTCTCAGCTCCCACCAATGCAGGCTAAGAGAATTTCTTGTTTCACTACAAAAATTGTTTGAGGCTTCAAGGGTTTGTTGCTATATACCCATAATCCCTTTAAAAAGTGGAAAAACAACACCTTTGTGAATTACAAAGGCATGTCCCTGTGGTGAGGATCTTTGTCATGTACATCAATGTGTATGTAACATGCTCAAGCTTGGGTCTCTAGGTTTTGACAATGATTGGCTTCCATCTACCATGCTTCTCAATGGTCTATGAACCTAATGCCAAGGGTCTTTTCCTTATTTGTCTCCACCATGTGTCATATTATTTTGTTTGGCTTCCTGCTATACTAGATTGTGCTAGTGGCTAGATGAATAGCACCTTGTCCTTGGACACCAATTTCTTGATGACCTTCCAATGACTTTCCAATGCATTCTAGTAGGATATTGATGACCTTCCAAGTCCTTGATGAGATTCCAATGAATACCCTGAGGATTAACCAACTGTTGTAAGGTTTATTAGGGATAGGGTTTGGCAAACATTGTGGACATGCAAGATTTGATAACATGGATGAATTACAATATTATTCTTCTCTTCTTCTTGAGCCTCCTCTCATGTAAATAGTCTCATGTAAGTGGTCTCTTGCTTGCTCTTCTGGCTCCATTGTCATGGGGGACTTGTCTCCTTCTGACACTTGTGTGAAGGTAGGCATTGGTTGTTAGTGTATCTGTGGTCACAAAGTATAGATTATAGGCAAACTATTCAGCTACATGCATAAATTCAAGCACATGGAAAAATTTAATCTCAATACAAGAGCATGTAACATGTCACATTTCACAATCAAGAAAATCTCAATGCATGTCACATTTCAAACGATAAAAAGTAACATGATAATGCTACATGACATCATGCAACATGATGATGCCATGATGCATGATGATGCCACATGATGCAATATATGTAGCATGATATGATGCATGATGATGCTATATGATAGGATGAAACAACACGATGCCATATGCTGCAATACGATATGGTGCATGACAATGCTACATGACATGATGCAATAAGTTGATAGTCAATTAGACTCAAGAGGCTTTAAAATGAGACTCAAATTTTGATTTTATCACATCATTGTTACAAAATGTATGTACAAAGGATTTATCTTGTATTTAAAAGAATTTACTTGTACACTAAAACTTCCATAGCTAGTAAATGACATACTATCTTGCAAGCTTTTGTGCAAGGTTCATCTCTTTAAGGGGCTACATAGGCAACTCCCCACAACATCCCACCACCTTGAGTTCTCATGAGATGTCTTCAGATGTCAGTGCCTCCAATGGGTTTTCCACCATCATAGTATCACCATTGTGTAGTACAATGGACTTGATAAGTGAATCCTCAAGCATGTGAACATTGCCCTTGAAATATTTATGAGTATCAAAGAAAAATTGTGCCATTTTGCTAATAATTCAACCAATGGCAAACATATTGGATTGTGGATTGTGTCTTATAGTGTAAAATACCATAACTTTAGATCAAGCTAGTGTTCTTTAGGGTCTTGCTTGCACTTGAGAACCTTTAGGGTCTTTAGGTCTTGCTTACATTTGAGAATCTTCCTTGCCCAATTCTCATTAGTCATGTCCTATACCCAACTTAGTTTCTAGCTCCTTTGAATATCTTGTGCCATTCCCAAATTATGATTCCAACTTGACATCAAATGGTGCACATTGGCACAAATGAAAATTTGTTTCTCTATACCATGTTTCCAAATTCCTTTTTCCTCATCTCAAATCCTTCCTTCAATAGAGCATCAATATAACACCTGAAGGACCTTCATCAAACCACATTTCCAAATGCCTTTTTCCTCATCTCAACTCCTCCCTTTAGTAGAGCATCAATATAACACCTAAAGGACCTTCATCAAATAGCATGAGGAAAGGCTCCTACCATTGAAAGATGGTGTGATGGTCCAAATGGGATCCTCTTGGGTCACGCTAATAACCTAGATGAGGACAAGGTGTGCTAACTACATGGCTCCAACCATTAGTGCTTTTGGTCTACAAGTTTGATTATGCCCTTGTACAACTTGCTAGCATACCATTAATGTTATAATAGGCTAGGTTAGCCTATGAGAGACATGATGGATAGTCCCATATGTTCTATATCAAATCTTTTCACCAACATGGATCTATTTCTCTATGATGAATGTCACAGAAGTCACATTCCTTATGTGACTAGCTAATCGCTATAGCTTTTACGCTTCACCTCCCTATACCTTACCTTTTAAGGCAACATTTCCTCCTTCCTTATCTTGCTCATCTCACTCTTCTGACATCCCAAACATTAATGTTTAGTTCTCCTCCCAACTCTCAATCATGGGGTTCTTCTTATTAGACCATAGGACTCTACATTTATGCAAAACCCATATTATATCCCATGTTGCATCTCTGAGGCACTAACATCATTGGCAAATGATGGTCTTGCAACACATGATTCCCCAAGTCGCTAGCATAACTTTGACTTGACATCATATTGTAGGAAAATTATGCATGCATGAGTTTGAAAATTGCATGGATTGTTTCCATATGGCAACAAAAGTCTCTTTCAAGAGATTCCAAGCACCTGCATGTAAGGAGTAGTCCCATAATAGGGTGGGCTTAAAATAAGAGAGGAAAAGTACCTCTCAAGTCTAAATCATCTACAATGGCCCAAAGGGAATGCTAAATAAGTAAGGTGGTACAACTACCATCTATAATAGTACCATGATCACCAGTTCTAGGCTCATTACTATTCCTTACTGGTTTTACAAGCGGTACTTATGGCTTTTTTTGGAAGTAATGGCCCTTCTACTGGTAGTAATTGCACATTCACCATTGGTACCGATTTCACCACCAGTAGTTATGGTATTTTACCACTAGTAGTTATGGTTTTTGTTAGCAATACTGGCCCTTCTGTTGATGGTAAGTGCACATTTAGCAATAGCAAATTTATCATATATCAATGGTATTGTGCATACTACCAATGATACAGTACCAATTTCCAATTTTTAATACTAGGAAATTGTTTTCCGTACTATGCTCATCATTGTATGAAAATGATGTTCACAAACATAAACCATGCAAACAATGCATGTGATTACATGAATATGCAATCCTTGATGGTCATTCCATGCAAAGGAACCATTAATGTTAATAAAACAAGTCATAGGCATGGCTTTATCCACTTCATATCCCAACCAAATTTTATGCATTACTAACTTCAAAGGCCCTTTGTCACTTTTTTGCATAGTCAATAGGATTGATCATCATGCAAAATTGCAATGGTAGGACCTGGTGTCTCCTTCCATTTATAGTTTTCTTTTTCTATTATCAATTTCCTACTGGTAGGTTGGTCCAGGCAAAGAAGTTGATGTCGATTGTATGCAAATAAGAATGGTAGTATATGGGGCTTTTTAAATTAGGGGCTTGGTAAAAGACTCCTAAATTCCAGGTTTTCATCTTGTATGCATATAGATTTTAAATCCTTTTGAAATAATCTCTACCCAGTGGCATTAAGGTAGCCTTGTAGCTATCTAGTCATCCTAGGAGCTAATCTTGCCTCGATGTCTTCTACCTTCTAGAATCCATGGCAATAGCCTACTTAGTAATGTTAATCCCAAGTCTAACCCATATTTTATTCCAAAAATACTTTCCTTTGTATTAAAAGGATATACCTCTAAGAACGTTTGGACTTCATATTAAAGTGCTTTGTAACACTTCTCTTTAATACTCATTAATCTTAGATCATCTTAAAGAAAACTCAAGGAGACTATCAAGTGGTGAAAAAACATCATGTACATAAAGCATTACAAGGCTTAGGTTCATTTCTAATACCAAACCACATGATTTGTATATGTCCCAATGCTTGGGGTGAAAGTTACCTTTAATTAAGTATCATTGGAAATCGCCATTGGATTGTGCACAACATCTAAAAGTCAATATAGACCTTGACTAGTTAATGATACAAAATTTTGGTCAATAAATGGTATTAGAATCATTGACAAAGAAGCTCGAGACACTATGGAGAGGGATTTTCCCAAGTAGTAAAGCAGCACATTTGGGAATAGTGCCATTGTTGCAAGGCATAACTCCATGCAATATCTTTAGTTGTTGTAGAACGAGAACCTTCTTAACAAATCAGAGAGATATGAATTACAAGACTCGATCCATGAGGTGGTTGGAAGAAATGAATCTTTGGAAAGATCTATCTATTTCCATGTTAAATGGTCCTTGGAGAAAGTATGTAGGATAGATTGCCTTTTCTAGATAACCAAGTAGTGGTTCACTTTGCATGAGTGTGAAGGGATATGCAGTACATGTAAATTGCATGGGGGCAAGGGGGAAACACACAACTTACAGAAACTAGATATGATCTTGTTTGAAGTCTTGTTCAATGGCCAAATTGCCATGGGGCACATCAAATAGAGTAAGATAGGGCCATCTTACCCTAGGGTCACCATAGTGCCATGTTGCAATACAACCACATGGTAGATAAGCTTATCCATAGGCCATATGGTAGGCTTTCCATGTCATCAACTTATCCATATTATTACATCATCAATGGCCACATTTGTTCTAGACCTATAGCCAATACTCCAATCATCAACAAATGCCATGTCATCATCCATGTCAATAGTGACACGTTAGCAACCACTACATCAACATGCACAGTCAGTACACCACATTATCAGTGACTTGTCTCCATGCCATGTTAGCATGCAACTTCATCAATGCCACTTAAGCACAAATTACCACATAGGCACATTTCTCATTTATATAAGCATCATGTAAATACACAGAAATCCCTATGCTTAAGAAGGCTAACAACACTATGATCAATTCCAAGGAGGATAACATTAAAGAATGAATTCCAAACCTTGATCTCTTGTTTTCTTATACCAGATGATGAGGTCCAGAGGGCTAGAGATTTCTACCAGGTTGTGAGAAAGAAATTTGATATGGTTTTTCTTGAGAGACCTCCAATTGTAGCAAATGCTCTAGGGTGGTTGCATAAAAGCCAAGTCAAGGAAGGAAAACTTAAAGGCATAGAACTAATTTTTGGCAAATAGCTAATATGCCAACAGTTTGTTGATGATACAACCATTACACCTAGAAACATAGTTTAGAATGTTGAATGCACCATGAAACGTCTGGATATCTTTTGTAAGGCATCTGGTTCCAAGATTAATCACTCAAAGACTGGATATGCTACTCTCAAAGGGGGCCAACATGAAATTTTAAAAGAACTGGGATGCCATACTGTTTTCATACTGCTTGGGATTTCCATGGGATTTGACATATCTATGAAACAAAGATGGGATTGGTTTATGGAGAGATTTCAAATAAAGCGGATTTCAAGCCAATATTATTGGTAGAAGCTTGGTGCTCAACCATTGCATTTACTCTATCTCCATTTTCTACTTATCTTGTTGGTCCCCCTTTAAAGTTGATGCATTTGGTGGTTGTACTTGTGGATGTTAACACATCATCAGTCACACCTAAGTCAGGCACACCTACACACACCATGTGTTCACACACTCACAACCATAGACCTTAGGACCCTTGGTAAGATCCCACTACATCAATTTGTCCTTCATTCCCTCCCACAAATTGATGACCTCATCCCTTGGCAGTAGTACATGGGATGCTCCATGGCTTGCCCACCATCATGTGGCAAACACACATGGCCCCAACCTGTGACTCACTCCTAGGACTCTTGGTTTACAACTAGGAGATAGACAATGACTATGCATGGGAATACCCTTAGATCTAGCAAGGTAAAACATAAGACTAACAATCATTTGAGGGGGACATCCCAAGGCAAAGAACCCTTATTGAGCACACACACAAACAAAATCTACTTTGAAGATGTGGGGAAATTCCCCCCTTTGATGGCATATCTTGTCCTTGCACATCATACTATTGTATTTGCCACTCATTGTAGGCTATTATGGCCATCATGGTCACATGGCATCATGACTTTGTGACTTCTCTAGTTTGTGTTGTTGTGTTTGATGTTCGAAGCATGTTTATACTCTTGTTGTGTTGCACAATTTATGCATTGCTCTTGTCTATTGTTGCTTGCATTGTTGCATCGGTTTGAAATTGCTTGGTATGTCTGTGTCATTGCTTGCAATTTTTTGGTGGCATTGAGTTGTCTAGCTTGATTGTCGATTGTCTCTTGAACTTTTCTTGTTGTTCAAGTCTCAAGTGACTACTCCTTGGTGGACACTACTAGCTTTGCCACCTATCTCTAGCCCCTAATAGCCCATCAAATATGTTATCTATCTAGAGCTAATTAGTGTTACTAGTAGAACTAGAGCTAGAGCTAATTAGTGTTACTAGTAGAACTAGTGCTAGTTCTAGTGCCCGTGCTATTGAGAGTTCACGCTCAACATCATGTGATCATGTGTGGATAGCACCATCACGTGATCATATGTGCATAGCACTAACCTTATAGAGTGCTATAAAGGAAAGGGTTAGATCCCCTAACCCTAACCCTAAAAGGGTTTTTATGTATTCTATTTTTTCAACTAAATCTAGTGTGCAGTTAGTCATTTGTGGTGTGCTCTCGAGCTGTGCCCTCTCTCCTCATCTCCACTCTTCTCCTCTCCTCTCTTCATATTTTGTCATGGTATCAAAGCATGGTTTAGCCTTCTGTGGAGGCACCATCTTTGCGAGAGTGTGAGAAAGTGATTGAGAGATTAAGATCGAGTTTTCTCTTCCGTGAGAGAAAATTCCCGTTCATTTTGGAAGAAATTCCATCCATTTCCATTCATTGAAAGTTCATTTCATTCTAGTTGAGTGAGAGAGAGATTCCTTGTGAGTTCTCTTATCAAGAGAAATAGGGACAGTGTGAAAGACAGTATATAGAGTGTAAGAGGTAGTCTGTACATCAACTGAGGAAGAGAGTATAGTATTTGTGAGAGCTTCATTTGATCCCTCCATGTCCATCTTCAACACAACAAGCAGCTCCTCACTCGTTGCATAAGCTACCTCCAAGATAAGCTACAACGTCAACGGGGCTCCTTTTATCTACAACGTCAACTGAGCCTCACTGCGCATGCAACAGTCTTCAAGCTCCCACTCTCATCGCCAATGACCTCAAACTCTCCAAGCAACCTCTCCAAGCAGAGTCCCACTACAAGATGGCTCCTCACACTGATGACAGGTGATTCAGCTCCAACAACAATTCCTTCGAATAAGGCATGCCAGCAAATTTGCAGCCAGCTTCAACTTCAACCAATGCATCAACGAGTGCTAGACCTCCAACACTCATCGCCTCATAGTCGCCTCCTCACTGCAATAGATGACTTACCACACAAGGCAGCCCGTATCTACATCCAACAATGACCGGCTTCAGTGTAAGCACATTGCCAAAGCCCTCTCCAATGAAGCGCTCGCTCCTTCTGTAGCCGCTCCGTCAGCGGCTCCTATGCAACGTAGCTCCATCTGCAACCTAGTTCTTTCTCTCAGGTGATGCCAAGCTTCAGCAAATGGATACTAGCGACCCGCCTATGTTCTACAAAGAACAAGCCCACGCTCCGTCGATCTACATCGCCCAGCCACTTCTAAGGCTCCAAGCTCCAAAGAATCAGCACTCAATACTTCTTCTTCCATTCCAAACAAGACTGCAACAGGAGCTCCCTTTCCAGCATAGCGCCATCCGCCAAAGCCCGTGCGGCTAGTCCACCAATGTGCTTGGCCTCTCTCCAAGCCAGCAACTCACGTGCCAAGCATCTCCAAGTCCTCCGCCAATGACAGCCTCTACATGACAGAATTCTCAGAGACAAAGTGACAGAATCTTCGGAAGATTCTGATTCTCCTTAGAGCAACATGTGGCAAGAACCTTATCCCCGGGTGACCTCACACCCTTGGGCTTGGTCATGAAGATGCCACATCATCATCTTATCTGGTTAAGTTAACTCGGGTACCGTAACCCTGGTTAGAGAGTGGATAAGGTTGGTTAACTTAACCATAAGTCAAGTTTACCATGGGTCAATGAACCATGGTTAAGCTACCTTAACTCAATCCTTATCTACCTCCTCAGTAGTGCCACCTCAGCTGTCCAGTCAGCACTGACCTCTGCCGGCACACACAGTGCTTCACAGTCACTTCATGTGACCACTCCTACCACCTCAGCATAGGGCTTCATAGGCACACCTCTTGCTAGGCACAGTGCCACATCATCACTGCATGTGACACAGTGACACATCATCATTGAGCACCCTTTACACTCCTTTCGCCCCTCCACCTAGATCAAGTCATATCTCTTGATCCAGGAAGAATTTGAGGGCGCTCCAAAAAGGAATGTCGCTCGTTTTTTTGTGCTCTATGTGCTCGTCACATCATGCACACATTTTGATGCAAGTTACACTCACATTTGAGCCTTGCTGACAAAACCACTTCCTTCACCCACATTTGCCTCTACATCGATGCATCTGACCCAGCACTTAAAAAGAACAAAAGAAAAGGAATTATTTGCTATTCTATCATCGATCGATGGTTGGTTTAGATCTAGATCAGAGTAGACTAGATCGCCATAGAGGGGACGCTTTGAATTTCTCCAAGTTGCCAATCTAAGCCATGCCCGAAATTCCCGACTAGTACCTACTCGGAGTCAATCCATATGCTCACATACGGTTTCACATCATTACATTACCTGAAACCTTACGTTCATCAGTTCAGTGAGCAGACTTCAGAGTTTAGAGGCATTGCAGATTGATTCAGTGGGCAGAAAGCACTTGATTTCACACACACATGCCACCATTGTAAAGCCTATTTGGCTATCTCACGGCATCGTGCACATTATTTCAGCCTTGTAAAGCCAAGATCTTGGCTATTCTCGACATCATTGCCACAAGCCTTGTAATATAGATCAGATTTTATATACTACAGTTCTATCTTCACTGATGGTTTAGAGATTTTACTTGGCATATTTAGTGTATTTGCAGTTGATTCATACAAAGATTTTCAAGACACTTTTTTGAGTACATTTCTTGCACCATGTCGACTAGCAACCTCAATCTGGAGGCATCTGCTAAGTTAGACAACTTCAATTATGGTACATGGAAATACCGAATGGAGACCATTCTTGTGCTTCAAAACAAATGGGAGTATGTCGATGGGACTACACCTAGACCATTGGCTAATCCAGCTACCGGTAGCTCTACTCCATCTATTGTTACAACACCAGCAATAGAATCTACATTAGGATCTACATCTACACAAACAATTTCTACATCGGTAGCAGATCCTGCCATTGCCCGAGCTCAAGCAGAATGGGATAAGAAAGACAAGTATGCCTATCACTTGATCAAGTAGACTGTGCAAGATGTCATGCTAGGACAACTCAACACAGTCAAGACATCAAAAGAAGCATGGGATATGTTTGCAGCTCTCTAGAGTCCAAGAACACATCCAGGATTCTCACCTTGAGAAACGAGATCAACCAGAGTTTCTACAATAGCAGTGAAACCGTTCATGCTTATGTACTCTGTATTAAAGACTACAACAATCAACTTGTTGCAGTAAGAGAGACTATGAACCCCACAAAAATGGTTGAAGTCATTCTGAATGGACTAGGAGAGGGACACGAGAATCTAGTCCAGAGTATTGCCATCCAATGGCAAATTTCGACACTAGAAGAACTTCAGTCAGTCCTACTTGGTGAAGAACTCAGGACTTAGGCCATTCAAGCACGTAAAGGTCATTCTAATGATCAGGCATTCACAACTTCATATAGAAGCAGAGGCAAAGGCAAAAACAGAGGTAGATCATATTAGACTAGTGGTCATCGTCATCAGCAACAAAATCAAAGTCAGAATCAGCATCAGCATCAGCATCATCCTCAAAAAAATTAGAATCACCAAAGAGAAAATCATTCCAATCGAGGAAGATTTCAAGGATGAGGGAATGCATCCACCAATGTGTCAAACATTCAGTGCAACTACTGTCACAAGTTTGGACACTATGAAAGAGATTGCCACAAGAAGCAATATGACCAAGGCAATCAATCGAGGGAATTTTTGAGGTAGAGGAAATCATCGTGGTGGACATTCTAGTCATAGTCATATTGCAAATGAACATGGAAATATGTTTCTTGCAAGTGAGGAATTGCATCAGACTGATACAATGCACCTAGACACTGATTTCAATCCCAAAGAGGATTATAGTTATCAAGTCGATCAAGTGGAACAGGATCCTTGGTACATTGACAGCGGTGCATCATCTCATATGATAAATCATAAGGAATGGTTCACAGAGATGAAACCATTAGAAGGACAAAAAATGTCATCTACACAGCAGACAATACACCGAATCCAGTTCAAGGGACAGGTGTTATCCCTATGAACAATTTCACTGGTACAAAAGGATTAGTCAAAGATGTGCTCTATGTTTTGAAGCTCAGCATTAGGGAAAAAGGGAACTCATTTTGGGGCCCTGTAAGAAATTCACTATTTTTTGATTTATTTCTCTCCTAAAAGACCTCAAAAATAGTAAAATACGGAAACGTGGCTCAGATTTGTCAGTAAGGACTACAGAACTGTCAATTCAAAAAGGAATAAGATAATCTTTTGTCTGACTAACACGATTTTGTATTAAATATCCTCTTAGATTTTTTTTTGTTTACCAAAGATTCCGCATCTCTTTGGCCGACGTGTGCAGGTCTTTCATTAAGAGTCCATCACTGAACTTAGTGATTGCAAGTTTTCAAAATATTCACATGGATACTGCCACACTTCCATGATTCATGTTACAAAACGACTATGAGATTGAAAAACAAACTTCGCAACCTAAGGAGCACAAAAAATGGCCGATACTAGTGAGTCACTATCTGAGAAGAAGCGATTACACCATCTTCACATCGACTTGGAAGAACAATATGCTCCAGCACAAAAAAGACAAAAGGATACGGTGCTTAATGCTCAACAGCGGGAAAATATGAGAAGAGAAGGGCTTCAACATATTGACTTATGGTGCGACGGAAGCATATATCCAAAATGTCAAGTAAAAAACTCTACACCTCCATTTGTCAATCCCACCACATTACTGAGGTTTGCCGGCGATGGACAAAATGGACTTCTTGGTTATATTTCAGCGCAGTCTGCATTTGCGGAAACGTATAAAATGATGTACCTACAAGAAAAGGGGGCCAAGATGGAGGAGATAGCCATTCGTGCAAAATTGGAGCAGCAGTTGCAGAATGAAATCGAGGAGCATTCAAAGAGTAAAAAAGAATTGACAAGAGCAAGAAAGAAGAGAACCGTGCTTGGAGACAGACAACGTAGCAGGAAGATTAAAAACATTGCAAATTTGAAGGCTGGGACTGGTGGATGCAAGCGACGAATTCAGGAAGCAAGGTTAGATTGAAATTTATCATTTTGTATACTCAAAAAGGCTCTCTTCCAGACTATATCTATTTCGTTGATTGTCGCAAAATAAGAATGGAGGTGCTGAATAATATAGTCATATTGTGTTGTTATTATAGGAAATTATTGGAGCCTGCAAAAGAAAATATGGACCCGAACCTTCTTCCTGTTAAACAAATGTAAGGATTGCTTTCTTGCGGTGTAGCAAAAGGTTTGATTGAGGAAAAAAAATACAAAACAGTCAAACGCAATGTTGTAGAGGACTTTGTATCCAATAATCAAGTTGATGGCACTATAATCCAAGAGGCTCTTGATGTTAGTGGAGTTAGCAGGAAGGGATATAGTTCGATTTTCCATGCGATATCCTCAACTTTGAAAGATCAAAGGATTAAACGAGTTTTACTGCCAAATCCAGCAACCGTGTGGAGGATAAGAGGTCATTTGAATGAAAGTATAGATGAATTTATTGGGCAATATATCCATATTGAAGAAATATTTCATGGTGTTAAAGGAACCACTGTGTATGATCCTTGGAACAATATATTTTTAGATCTGCAACAACTTCAAAAAAGAATGGTCGAGTTTTATGGAATAACATTTGAGGAGTGCAAAGGCATTTTGAAATTTGTTATCAAACTGGATGAGTGTGAGGTTGTAAAGGAAAAGAAAATGGAAAGAGTTACTATTACATTGATGAATGGAGCGATTGATACATCATTGACTGAAGCGAGTTCGAAGTATTTTAGTGTGCAGTCAGAGAAACACATATGGTGGTTAGGCTCGTTCCAGGTATGATCATGGGTTGTTTTATACTTGATTTTGGTCATTGTTTTCAAATCTGATATAGTAATACTTTTGTTTTCTATAATCTCACAGGTGAAGACCGAAGACCATGAAACACTAGATTGGGTGTTTCATCACACGGAAATACCAACAATAATCAAAAGACAAGTGTAAACTAGCCATGGGAACCATCACAAAAATAATTATTGAGGGGGGTAGTCCACACCCTTGTAAATGAAAGAGAATTATCATAGAAAATTGGGACAAATTGTGCGTGGGGGATATTCCACAACCATAATGAGATGCAATGAGGGCATAGTCATCGCCATCATGAGCTAACTTAATTAAAAGAGTTAAATGGGGGGTACTCCACATTTTTCTTTCAAGGAACCAAAATTATTTTAAGAAAGTGAAAAAAACAATTTAGCTCAAAAGAAATAAGCCTTATGTAACTAAATAAGAAAACAGGTTAGACAAACAACTCGAAAAGGAAATCTTAGAATTTATTAAAATTACTAGTAATGCAATAAGACTTTACTCTTTGGCCTATTTAATGTTTTTTTCTTTTTATTTTGTAAGAAAATAAGAAACAAATCTTTGCATAGATCATTTCATGTTACAAAATTTCTATAAAGGAAATAAATTATTTACTTATTGTAAGTATTTAATGGACACATTAAAATATGAAAGAAAAAAGTGATATACTAAAACAAAAGTAAAAGAGCCTAGAGAAAAAATTAAAAGAAAAAGTACTATAAAGCAAAATTGGGGTACTACCATATAAGAGTGCCTATATATATGTAAAAGGAAGGCATCTAAGATCATTCTCAAAGCATCAAACATAAAACAAATGACTGAAAGAGACTAATCCACACAATTTCAATTGCTAAAAGACTAAAAGAGACTAATCCACACAATTTAAATTGCTAAAAGAGTGCAAATGAAGGAGTTTTTTTGTTTTTAAAGAAACTAAAAGAAAGAGGGGGACAGTCGAGACAACTAAGCAAAGGTAAGACAGTCAACCATAAGGTTGACTAGGCAAAAGGCAACAAACACAAAGGGAACACGTCTAGTACGTGGCATGCAGCTACGTATCAACGAGACAAAAATCGTGGAGCAAGGGAAGAGAACGGAGAAGCCGCCATGAATTGAGAAGCACAAATCCGATCAAAGGTAGGGCAGCCGAGTAGACAAGCCAAGCACAGACCAAGTAGAGGTCAAGAAGGAGGGCCACCGATAGTATAGACGCTAGGAAAGACCGCTAGAAAAGAAGCGGAGACACAGGGAAGAAAGTGTGACAGAGGTTGGCTAGTGTAAGGTGCGCCATGAGACAAAAAGCCGAAAAGAAATAAAAGAGGTAATCGCGACAAGAAAGAAGAGGGACGAACACGACAAGAGATCACAACAAGAGAGAAAATGTAAGACAAGTGGAGAGAAAGGGAAGAGCAAGAAGATAATGAGGGGAGCTAACAACTGCGGGCAATCAGTGAAGAGCACTAAGAGTAAAGGAGCGGCCAGTCTGCGGGCAAACGGTGAAGAGCACTAAGAGTAAAGGAGCATGCACTATCACGGAAGAGCTCCTGCTATCCCAGCAAATCAAAAGCGCAGTCGCCAAAGAAGACGTTGCAAACACTACGGCACGCCATACACTTTTTGGCAAAGTTTACTGTTAGTCTGTTATTTCAAAGCACATAATGCACAAGGCATCGATCAAGTTCGAAATGGAGCTGAATCTACTACTGATCCAGACTCCGCAAATCAAAAGTCAAGCTAGAAACTCATAAGCAATGAACTGAAACCGTTAAGAAAATTGAAGTTGCGAAATCACAAGGCAGTGTGCAAACCGAAAGTTGCAGAATAAAGGAGAACCACCTTTACATGCAAGTCCAGCCAATTCAAAGGGAACCAGGCGGATGATACACACGAGCCTCCCATAGGAAAATCTGAGGTCACGTAGTCACAGTTGCCGAAAATCGGTTTGCAAAGGTTGCCATGCAATGGAATAATAGTCGGAAGCAGGTGATCCAAGCAAGAGAGCAAGAAGATCCATTGGCAATCCGCGCAAGGAACACGCCATCACAATTCGTCGACAAGAAGGTGCAAGTGCCAAGCAAGGGCAACGAGCGAAGAAGAAGCCACTACGGGACATATGAGAAGGACTGAGTGTAGAGGGTGGCCAAGAGGATCGCTTGGTTGCTGGCACCCTCACCCTTGGTTGCATGTTCCAGACCTTACTTCAAATCCCTTAGCCTCTGCAAGCAAATAGCTAAGTAAGGAGAAGATAACATTGTGCAAGAGAGGTAGTGCATAACGCCATGCCTAGTAATGACGGGTCAGTAGTGGGGGTAGGTCGGAATGGATAGGGTTAGGGGCTTAGCACATGGGAAGAAATAGGATGGGAATGGGAAAAGGTGGTTCCAAGTGGTCCCATGCATATTTCTATCCTATTCCCATCCCACCATGTGCTAACAAAAAAAGAACTAGGGATGGGTTTAGGAGGAAGAGGACACATGGCATCATTTCATGTGTTTAAGAGGTGGGGACCTTGTGGGGACATGTCATCCTTCCATGTTTTTGAATCCCTAAAAAAGGGGAACCCATTCTGGCTCCCAGGCTCTAGAGGCCATGGTCCAGGATGGGAGAAAAAGTGGCTACTCCCATTTTAAATCCATCCTAGACCACTTGGTGTAGGATGGGAGTAATGATGACAAAAATATTCCCATCCTAAACCCATGCTAGCCCCATCCATGTGCTAAGGCCCTTAGGTGGCATGAGAAAAGGGTTATGTTAAGGGTTGGAGTTGCAAGGGGTTGGTTGATTTAACAAAGATAAAGGGGTTATTTGTGATTAAGTACATAGTAGCTTATTAAGTAGGAACATTTTAAATACTATATAAAAGGTTAAAGCATAAATGAGGGGAGGGATTGTTTTAATTATAATATAAAGGGTGAAAGCATAAAAAATCTTTCAATCCTAGTCGATGCTAGGGAAAGTGGTTAGGGAAATTAAGTAAGCCTATATGTAAAGGATTTAGGGGTTTAGGGGGGTCATGTAAAAACAAGAAAGCAAATTAATAAATATACAATAGAAAGTATTCCTAATTGTAAACCATTTAGAAGGCATCATTTAGAAGGTATGTAAGATGACGAGGTGGAGTATATTTATTACTAAGGGGTGTTATTTATATAAATAAATATACTACTAATAATTAGGAAGAGATGCTTTAATGTATAAATGTTCATTAAAGGGTCAGCGGGATTAGAGTAGAATCTAAATCATTACTATATATAAAAAGAGGGGGGGGGATATTTTATAGTGGAATCTAAGAGAGTGTGAAGAGTATAACCTTTGGTGTGGGGTATTTAAGCTTAACTCTCTGAACAATTAATGTGAAAGTGGGGATATATGTATGTGTATGTGTATGTGGGTGTGAAGGTATAGAAAATGTGTGTGTGTGTGTGTGTGTGTGTGCATGCACGTGCGTGCATGTGTGTGTGTGTGTGTGTGTGTGCACGTGTGTGTTTAGATTTTATAATCCCATCAGTAAATGAACCATACAATTAACTCAATCATTTGGATAATAATAAAAAGCTGCATATAATAAATGGATTGAAATTTTTAAACATAACTTTGACTTGAGTAACAGGATTGGTAATAGAATTTTTCTTTATATTGAGGTTGCAAATTTGAGCAAAGAAAAAGTACAAACGTGTCGAATCCATCAGGTAGTCTAAGCTTTGAGGTTAGGGTCCAGTTACCTGCCACCATCCAAGAAAAACTAGGAGTTAGAACATTATAGTCTCAATTGGGTAGATAGGTAATGCCTGTATTCCATGGCATGTTATTGCTTTACCTAGGAACATAGACAACCATCTAGATTCACAAGTAAATTTTTGAAAATACCATGCCATAAGTACAATTAGTGTCACAGATCTAGCATAAAAGGAATACATCCACGACTAAAGTGTGTGAGACAATAAGAGGGGTAGTCCTGACCCTTACAAGAAAATAATCAAATGAGGGGTAATCCACACCCTTAGGTTAGTCCATCTTAACATTTAAAATGGATGAAAAAACAAAGAGGAAAAAGAACTAAATGACTAAGTTTAAATCCAAATGGATGTGAGGGAGATAAAAGTGTTAGGTATAGTCAATTAAGAACTAAAAGAGAAATAATTTACATATACATTACCAAACTTATATGACAAAAGAAACTAATTAACTGATCATAACTTTCAAAAAAATTGAATGAACTCCTAAGAAGTAATAAGTTAACCAAAAAGGGGGTTAGATAAAGCTTTTTTTTTAAAATCAAGCAAATAAACAAATAGATTTAACTAGAAGTCAATGTTAACAAAAAAAGCGTTGATGCAATAAAACCAAAAGGAAGCAATTAAATTGTTTTAGTAAGAGATTACATAAAGAGTTAAAGCATGTACGTAACCTAAATAGAAAACTTTAAAAGAAATTAACTAGGAAATCATAAAGGAAAGTTTTTAAAGAGCACCTTAAAGGTTTTTTTTCAAATAAATAACTAAAAGCTTTATTATCTACATATATAAGCTTTAAAAAATGTGAACACTATATATATATCATATATATATCAAGAGGAACAACGATTTCATAAATAGGAGGAAAAGGTCTAAATCACTTTCTCTCTCTTTTTTAACACTTGGGGGTTAACATGCCATTAAAATTCAACACATTAGTAGAAATATAAAATAAGCTACAGCCATAGAACCATGTAGATATAGCAAGTTAAATAACATTATATATATATATATATATGTTACATGAGAAAATTTTTTGTTAAAGTTTCTATGAATGAGGAGCAATATTTCATGAACTTTCAAACATGTAAACCTTTGTAATATGGTAAAGACATAAATGGAAAAAAACATAATTGATTATGAAATAAGGAAAAGTCCGGAAACAACCAATGGATAATAAGCTAAAACAAGGCAGTCAACCATAAGGCTGACTAATACAAGGACTTTAAAAAGGTTAACTATTTTTTTAAAAACTTTATTTTGCACTAACAAAATGTGTTTTGCATGGACAGACTCACAAGAAAACCGTAAGCAAGAAAAGAGGTCTAATGAGAGCTTGCTTGTCCACTCTGCACACGGCTAGTAGAGCAGCAACGACTGTGACCCCAGCCACAACCACTTGTGAAGAAACAACAAGAAAATGCGCAAGAGAGACAGGGTGACTGGTAGAAACGTAAGTGCAAGTACGTTGCAAAGGACCGTAGCTAGAGCCGAGGAGAAAATGCAACTTTAAATCCCGTCCACGCTTGTATAGTTTCCGATTGAACAGAGATAGAGCGGGGAGGACAAGCTCCATTGAAGAGCTGGCCACACATACACACATTGCGTGGACAAGGTCGTGAGGCAACTGAGAAGCAATGAACTCTGTGAGTAAAAAAGGTCGTAAGCCAACTGAGAAGGACAATTGAGAAGGACGAGTAGTATTGCATCAGCGGAGAAGGACGAGTAGTATTGCCATGCAGTACCAAAACAAAAGAACCGACAACGTTGTGTTGGAGAGGAGAGAAGTTGTGGAGAAACGTGAGCGGCATCTGAGAAGTACCATGGGGGGTTCCGCTGAGGCGTGAGCAGGCAAAACTGCAACTCTTACTAAACAGCAGTGTTGCAAGGTCTTGGGTGGTCCTTAGCAATAGAGGCGAATAAGAAAAAAGGCTGGCGATCGAACAAAAAGGTTGGCGGAGCGTAGAGCTAGAGGTAGGTGATGAAGCAATAGCCAAAGAGAGTCTAGGACAAGAGGACGATCAGTGGTGGAAACGAGGAAGGTAGTCGAGCTGTGCGAA
The DNA here is from genome assembly GCF_047967505.1 of Dipteris shenzhenensis. Classification (NCBI taxonomy): domain Eukaryota; kingdom Viridiplantae; phylum Streptophyta; class Polypodiopsida; order Gleicheniales; family Dipteridaceae; genus Dipteris; species Dipteris shenzhenensis. Next base: position 30,645,956 of record NC_141598.1, on the reverse strand, counting down.
GTCAAGTGATGCTCAAGGGCAGGAAAGGAAGGTGCAAGGAAGCTTAAGGAGAAGAAGATAGGCGAATAGTCATAGTACAAGAAGACCCTTAAGCAAGAAAAAAACATAAGGGTTGGCAGTTTTTTGGTTGCGGGAGGTTGGGTTTATTTAGGAACTTTGAAAGCTTAATTTGGGAAAATTGATTGGGAGGTTAGGTTACGAGGACGTGGGTAAGGATGCAGGGTAAGTGTGTGTGTGTGTGGGAGTGTAAGGAGACACACACAACTAAGGGGGGGAGGGAGTTTGGCTACTATAGGAGTAGTCAGTTAATAGGGGGGAATGAGAAAAGTGGAGGGAAAAAGAAAGCAAATGGAGAAAATGATAAAGTGTGTGTGAGTTTAAAAACCAAAAAATAAAAATTGAAGGAAATGAAAAAGTTTAAAATTGCGTATGCATGGGGGAAAAAATCTATATCTTCAAAGAGAAAATTGTAATGGAGAATGGGGAAGTAAGGATGTGTATCAGTGTGTGTGTGGGGGGGGGAAGACAAGCTAGGGCAATTTGTTTGGGCAACATGAGTGTGCATTTATAAGATAAGGCCGGAAGTGAGTGTGTGTGTGTATGTGCACCTGCACATGTGTGTGTGCGTGCGTGCGTGTGTGTTTGTAAACATGGTATTCATTTGAAACCTTACACTATTTTATTTTCCGTTATTCATAAATGTGGTATAGTTGATTGATATTATTCTAGGGAACTAGCTCATTGTGTAAGTTTATCCACATTAGTTTGGTTATGCTAGATTGATTGAGTTACAACTTTTTATGTTAGAGTATGTTTTTCTTGATCAAGGTCCAAGTAACGTAAGTTTTTAAGTTGCAGATGGAATTAGTTGACGAGCATGTGATTTTTCTCCACATTTAAAAAAATTTATTGGCTTTGGAATCATGCTCATCATTAGATCACAAGCTATGGATTTTTTAAAGGAAGAGGAGCATAGCTCAACTAAAAGGAGTGAAGACAATGTTAAAAAAAAAAAAGAAAAGGAGTGTGGACAATGCAAATAGAAATAAAAGAAATGCATAAAATGCATAGGTTAAGAAACGAAATGCATAGGGGAAATAGGTTAAATAAAAGAAATGCGTAGGTTAGATATGCTAAATAAAAGAAATACATAGGTTAAGTATGTTAAATAAAAGATATGCACAGGCTAAATAAAATAAATATTTTAAATGAAAGAAAAGGATAGGCTAAATGCTTGATCGATATTACTTTAGTTGTGTGAGTGACTTTTCTCCACATTAAAAAAAAATGCCAGCTTTGGAATCATGCTCATTAGAGCATTAGATCACAAGCATAGGTTAGATAAAAGGAGAGCATAGATGGAAGAAAAGGGAAAAGGAGCGACATAGATTAAATAGGTGGAAGAAAAGGAGCGGCATAGATTAAATAGGTTAGATAGGTTATACCTAGGTTGAATAGGTTAGATAGATCAAGTTAAATTTTAAAAATAAATAAATGCAAAAGGTCAAAATAATGAAATGCACACGTAAAAATTTAAAGAACCCTAGTTACTCTACCTTCTTCTCCTTCGAGCTTTGCCCTACTATTGCATTCTTCTATGTTCCACCAATGGAGAATGGCAGTGGTGCCATTCTCTAAAACACCATTCTTCTAGTCCCATCTGATCAATGTATAGGGTAGATTATGGGGAGAAATTCAACTTTGAGTATGCCATTCTCCAACATTGTGTCAATCTCCATGTGAGTTTATGGAGATTATGGCCTTGGATTTCTTCTTAGACTCTCCTATGTAGTGATCATATGGCACAAGTGCGAATATACATGTGAGTTTGTGGAGATTGCCACTAGTGGAGAATGCCAATCTCATGTGGCAACATAGAAAATAGCACTGTGAACCCTGAACCTCCATGTAGATTGGCACTTGTGCCATTCTCCTCGTCCCAATATGATCATTGGAATGCCGCTACCCTATGATCATGTGATAACTACACATTGGTGGACTTGCAAGAAATGTGAAATCTATCTTTGAAATTCCATTCTCTCAGTGATATCTAATCAATATATAGGGCAAAATATAGCCAAAATGTGAAATTCAGCTTTTAAATGGCATTCTCCCACTGCTATAGTGGCACAAAATATATAAGGTAGATTATGGCAAGATACTCATCTTTCAGATGCCAATCTCCAAGTATAGAGTAAATTCATCTTTGAAATATATAGGGTAGATTAGGGAAACTCAACTTTCCTCCTATCTAGTGATCATAGTCTCCCCTGTGTAGTGATCATATGGCTTTGTGTCAATCTCCATGTGACTCTATGGAGAATGGCAGTGGTGCCAATCTCATACTAAGACCTCAAAAATGGCACTAAGAATCCTAAGCTCACATGTGCATTGGCACTTGTCATTATCCTACTGACAATAAAATCACAGGAATTCCAATCTACATGTGAGTGTGCAGATTGCCACCAATGGAGAATGGCAATGATGCCAATCTCATGCATGGACCTAGAAAATGGCACTGAGAACCCTAAACTCACATGTAGGTTGGAACCTAGTGCCATTTTCCTATGATCACTGGAATACCCCTCCTAGAATATTAGGGTAAACATTTCTTCCAGTGGAGAATGGCAGTGGTGCCAATCTCTTATTGGGCCCTAGAAAATGGCACCAAGAAGTCTAAACTCACATGTGCATTTCTATGTTCCACCAGTGGAGAATGGCAGTGGCTCCATTCTCTAAAACACCATTCTTCTAGTCCCATTTGATCAATGTATAGGGTAGATTATGGAAAGAAATTCAACTTTGAGTATGCCATTCTCCAACATTGTGTCAATCTCCATGTGAGTTTATGGAGATTGTGGCCTTGTATTTCTTCTTAGACTCTCCTATGTAGTGACCATATGGCACAACTGCCAATCTACATGTGAGTTTGTGGAGATTGCCACCAGTGGAGAATGCCAATCTCATGCTAGAACTTGGAAAATAGCAGTGTGAACCCTAAACTTAGATGTAGATTGGCACCTGTGCCATTCTCCTAGTGCCAATATGATCACCGGAATGCCATCACCCTATTGTCATGTGATCACTACACATTGGTGGACTTGCAAGAAATGTGAAATTTAGCTTTTAAATGCCATTCTCCCACTGCTATAGTGGCACAAAATGTATAGGGTAGATTATGGCAAGATACACACCTTTTAGATGCTAGTCTCCAGTATAGAGTAAATTCATCTTTGAAATATATAGAGTAGATTAGGGAATTTCAACTTTCCTCCTATGTAGTGATCATAGTCTCTCCTCTGTAGTGATCATATGGCTTTGTGTCAATCTCCATGTCACTTTGTGGAGAATGCCACCAATGGAGAATGGCAATGGTGCCAATCTCATACCAAGACCTGAAAAATGGCACTAAGAATCCTAAACTCACAAGTGCATTGGCACTTGTGCCATTATCCTACTAATAATAAAATCAGTGGAATGCCAACCTAATGTGAGTTTGTGTAGTTTGCCACCAGTGGAGAATGACAATGATGCCAATCTCATGCAGGGACCTAGAAAATGGCTCTGAGAAACCCAAACTCACATGTAGATTGGCACCTAGTGCGAGTCTCCTATGATCATTGGAATACCCCTCCTAGAATATTAGGGCAAACATTTCTACTAGTGGAGAATGGTAGTGGTGCCAATCTCTTATTGGGCCCTAGAAAATGGCACTAAGAATCCTAAATGAGAATGGCACTGAGAACCCTAAATGAAAATGGCACTTGTGCCATTCTCCTACTGCCAATATAATCATTGGAATGCCACTCCCGTGTATAGTCTGAATCTATGTACCCAAGCACATGCATCTCTCCTCTGCCAAAGTAGATGCACATCTCCTTGGTACCCTTCATGTACCTTATAATGCACTTAACTACCTCCCAATGCCTCTTTCCTAAATTAGCCATATACTGGGCTAACAACTCGCACTGCAAATGTAATGTCTAGTCTAGTAGCTATCATAGCATACATAAGACTCCCACCCACTGATGCATAAGGAGCCTTGGCCATCATGGCCCTCTCCTCATCTGATTTGGGACTATCTGCCTATTGGCCCAGTTTCACATATGGAGGAAATGGAGAACTTAATGTCTTCCCATGCTCCATATTGAAATGCTGCAACACTTTTGTAACATACTCCTTCTGTGAAATCCAAAGAAGATTTCTACCCCGGTCACACGTGATGCCCATACCAAGAATATGACTTGGAAGTCCCAAATCCTTCATGTCAAAGGCCTCATACAACTTGTACTTCAATGCATCTAGCTCATAAGTGTTCTTGCTAGCGAATAGCATATCATCCACATAAAGTGCCAGGAGTATCAAGATATTATCCTTAGCCCTTTTATTGTAGAGTCAGTGATCGATATCACTTTTTTTGAAACCTTGGGACCGAATGAAAACATCAATATCACTTCTCTAAGTGTTTGCTTAAGACCATAAAGACTCTTTTCCAACTTGCAAACCAAATGTTCTTTGCCCTTTCCTTCAAGCCTTCCAGCTATACCATGTAAATTTCCTCATGTTGATCCCCATGCAAGAAAGTTGTCTTGACATCTATCTACATAAGCTCCATATCCTCTACTACGACAAGTCCAAGTATGCATCTAAGTGTGGTCATCTTCACAACCAGAGAGAAGATCTCATCAAATCTTCTCTTGCTTGAACCCTTTAGCCAACCAAACATGACTTATACTTAGCCACATCATCACCTGTGACCTTCATCTTGTACACCCATTTACATGGCAATGCTTTCTTTCCCATGTGGCAAAGAAACCAAGTCCCAAGTCTTATTCTTCATGAGTGAACTCATCTCTGATTGCATAGCATACTCCCACTTGCACTGATCCTCATGCATCATAGCCTCTCTATAGCAAGAAGTCTCCCTGCAATCAATAAGCATCATATAGCCTACCCCTGGAATAAATCTATCAGGTGGTCTAGATATTCTAGTTGATCTTATCAAGGGAATTTCAGCCTTTTGTACCCAACCACATTTGGCTCATCATTTCCACCAATAGATGATCCGTCATCTACCCTTGATTGTGTACCTCTAGGAGTACTTGGTGGTAGTGGGCACCATTTCCTGCACATTCGGTGCATGGATAGCTTGTTGTCTATCAACATATGTAGGTGGATTCACATCCTGGAAAGTAATTCTTCTCATTTCCATATCCCTTATGGGTGTCTTATGCATCTTCTTCTCATTAAAGAACACATAATGGATTCATAAGATCTTCTTTGCTTATAGATCCCAGAGATGATAGCCCATCTCTCCACTTTCACCATAACCTAAAAAGATGCATTTCCTAGACTTAGGATCTAGCTTCTTGTGAAGCTCTTTTGGCACATGTGCATATGCCTGACACCCAAATATACGCAAATGAGAGTAAGAAGGTTTCTTGCCACTCCATGCCTCTTCAAGAATACCACCATCCAAACTCTTACTAGGTGATCTATTGATCACACGCACTGCATGAAGGGGCAAATTGATGTGTGTATGTGTGTGCCTATGGGCTTGGAGTCCTATGCAAGGAGTGTGTTAGTGTAGGTGTGCTAGAAGGTTCTAGTGACTCATCAGTTAGGTGTATCAGGTTGGTGTGATGAGTGAGTGATCGTAGGCGGTGACTGATTGAGATAATCATGGAGATGATTGTGGATCTGGGATCTACCTACATGGAGGTAGTTGCCTATATATGTAACCACTCTTGGAATAAAGCTTTACATTGTGTGCCTCATTGCTTCCTCATGTATTCACACGTGGTATCAGAGCTTGGTTAGAATCTGAGTGACTAGAATGAGATTCCAAGTAGATTCTATCTTCTTCCCAAATGCTTCCTTTCTCTGTGCCTTCTACCTTGAACTTGGGAAGCTTAGTTCTCTCCATCCGTGCAATGATTTGAGAAACCCCTTCAACCAGACCTTTCTCACTCCTGGGTGACCTATTTGATCTGTGGGATTGAAGAAATTCGTCGACATGTCTTGCCTCTCTATCTGTTCTGTGCCATTTTTGCAATGTTGCTTATCTTAGTCACTTACCTTGCAATTCCTTTGAGCCAAGCTTTCCTACAACTAGAGCTACCCTATGTAGAGATTTGGAGTAATTTGGTCTAGAGATGAGGGAGTACATAGCAAAAAACCAGTCGAGACTTTTGAGAAGATAGAGTTTCGTCAAGTGATGAAGATGTTGTTGCCCCAGGGGCTATAATGCACCATTTTAGCTGTGGTTTGTTCTGATCCTTCCTTGCATATAGATCTATGATTTTACAGCAAAATCCCCTAGCTTGGTGACACTTGAAGTGAGGTATCAAGCCTCCAAAGTTTCCATGTACTCTGCAAGCATTTCTAGTGTATTTTTTGGAATTTTTTGATGCTACACTAAATGCTTGAGGAGTAAACATTCAATTCAGAGATTATTCTTTGAAGTTTTAGTTCAAAGTGGGCCCTTTCAGTTCAAAGAATGTTCTTCCAAGTTCAGTTGGTGTTAATCTCTTGATAACGTGCCAACTTAAAGTTCTCAAAGCTCTTTAAATGTCAAGAAGACTATAAAGACAAAGTACAAGGTGAAGAAGACTCCAGTTAAGAGGTTGTGGGAGAAGCCAACTGGTTATGAATATGCCAAACAATTACGATTTTCAGAATTCTTATTTTGGAATTTGCATCTATGTGGTCAAGGTGAATTTTTTGTTCAGAAAGATTGAGCTTTTGTAAAGGGATTAGACACTGCCATTAATTTGGTAAGACCTTCCCAAAATGGCTTTCAAAATGAAAATAGATAAGTTCGAAGGAGAGGGGTCCCACACTTGGCAAACAAAATTGAAGTTTATTCTCATGAAAAAGGGAATATGGAAGGTGGCCATAATTGCTCTTAGTTTGAGTGATCCCTTTATTGATCACATTGATGGATATGAGACTGCTCGTACTGCATGGACTCATCTTGAGCATGTTTTTGGAGCACAGGGAAGATGCTCTAAGTTTAGCTTGCTTATCAAGTTCTTTGACTTCAAATTGGATAAAGGGGAGCCCATCTCTTCACATCTAAATTCAATGAAGAGCATTTTGACACAGTTATCTGGCATCAAGTTGAATCTTGATGAAGATATTGTAATTGCTATCTTACTTAGAAGTCTCACTAAAGAATATGGCACTATTGTAACCACATTCACTAATATTCTAGAGATAAGTCTGGTAGAAATTGAAGCATCACTCTTGGAAGAGGAGAGAAAGATCAAACAAAGAAGTGATTACAAAGAAGGGGCATATTTGGCCAAAAGCAACTTCAAGGGAAAGAGCAAAATGAAATGTAACTTTTGTGGCAAACTTGGATACGTTGAAAAGGAATGTTATGCCAAGAAGAGATGTTCAGCCAATCTTGTTGAGGAAGCAGAAGAAGAAGAACCTGAGAATATCAAAGCTTTCACTGCTTAAAACACCCAAGTCAATTCTGACAAGGGTGAGGATCCATATGTTTTCTAAGTTATGTGTGTGTGAGGTCAATCATGGTTCTCTGCCATAAATAGTCCATCCTTAAATGATTCTTAGTCTTTTGATATTTTTCCTTGTTGGACTCATTGGACTTTACATACATAGTCATTGTCTATCTCTCAGTTGTAAACTAAGAATCCTAAGAGTGAGTCACAGGTTGGGGCCATGTCTATTGCCACATGATGGGGTGGGCAAGCCATGGAGCATCCCATGTACTAGTACTAAGGGATGAGGTCATCAATTTGTGGGGGGGAATGAAGGGGCAAATTGATGTGTATATGTGTGTGCCTATGGGCTTGGAGTCCTATGCAAGGAGTGTATGAGTGCAGGTTTGCTAGAAGGTTCTAGTGACTCATCAGTTAGGTGTGTCAGGTTGGTGTGATGAGTGAGTGATCATAGGAGGTGACTGATTGAAATAATCATGGAGATGATTGTGGATCTAGGATCTACATACATGGAGGCAGTTGCCTATATATGTAGCCACTCTTGGAATAAAGCTTTACATTGTGGGCCTCATTACTTCCTCATGTATTCACACTGCAGTCTTTAATGCCTTATCCCAAAAGCCACCAGAAATACTTGCATTGAAAAGCATACATTGCTACCTTTACTAAATGGTGTGGTTCATTTATTCAACAACTGGATTTTGCTCTGAAGTATGAGGGGACATGAGCTCCCTCCTGATTCCCACATGTATCATAGAAATGGTGAATATCATGAGAGAGAGAGATACTCTCCACCATTGTCACAGTCTGTAGGAATTTAAGCATTCTATTTGACTGATTTTCAACCAAAGGCAGCCATTTTTGAAATACTTGGAACACATCACTCTTTTGAGCTATAGCATAAGCCCACACTTTCCTAGTAGCACCATCAATGAATGTCACATAGTACTAAGCCCTGCCTGATGACCATCTAGGCATGGGACCACTGCTGGCCAAAAAAGAAATCAAGACAAGAGGCTAGACACTAAGCATGGTGATGCTCAAGGGCCATAGAGGAAAGGAGAACGTGAGGGCAAAACGTTATCATGGGAGGGGAAAAGGGATTAGAAGGGGAGGGAATGAAGAGGGAGACTATGGCACAAGGGGAAAGGGAGAGGGGGAAGAGAAGCATGTACATGATGGGAGGAGGAATGTAAAGATGGAGACATCAAGGGAAGAGGGCCATGCTTTATTTGAAAGAAAGGGAAGGGGGAAATCAAAGTACTAGCTAGGTGGCTTTACAAGAATGAGTGTGTCTCATCAAAGAATAGCCCCCTCCTTTTATAGCCAAGAGAGGGGGTCTCTCCCAATAAATTCATCCTCACGCATGCATGGTGTGTGTGGAAGAGTCTCCCATGTGGGCTAGGCAGATACGCACTCTCAATTGTGTGCGACAACCCTTTGCCTCATTTTTCCACATAAATCAAGCCCCATACCTCAAGTCTATGATACTCCCTTGGTCTCTTCCCAATTTTATAATACATTCAAACCTCTAGGAGGACAAGTGGAGGGTTGGCACAAGGAATCTTGCCACCTCATCCTACTTTTCCAATTATTTAACTTGCACTCTTGGACCTTCTATACCTCCCCCACATGGGCCTATCCTATATGGAGGGAATAACCCAATATAATATCCATCTCCACCTATTTTATATTACTTCTCCCATGGACTTTGGGCCATATCTCACTAAATGCAAGCATGGGACCACCTAGATGGAGGGGTGGTACATGGAGGAACCATGCCACCTTACATTTTATAATATTACTACCATGGATTATGTACATCGCACCTTATGGGTCCTCTTACGTGGAAGGGTGGCACAAGGTCATGCCTTGCCACCTCAACCCTGGGCCCTATGCACACCATATTTTATTATACTATTGCCACACATACAAGCACACATACATATTTATGCCTTTTTCATTGGTCAAATTTATCCATAACAATTTCCCCCGCAAGCAGGGAATGCACAGCATTTCATGCCTGGGAAAAAAACACAAGGAAAAGCTTGAGATCCCTTTTGTTGAACACCTTCCTCTCATGACCAATTCTGTGACAAGTGTAGAAGAAAGCAATGATGTGTGGTATGTTGACTCAAATGCATCAAACCACATGACAGGTCATGCAGAATGGATGCAGGATGCAAGGAAAATGAAAAGACTAGGATTTGTGGAGACTGGTGATGATACTGCAGATCCTATTGTGCAGATTGGTAAAATTCCTTTGTCTATGCAGGATGGGAAAAAGAAATACCTGTCTGATGTATTTCATGTCCCGAATATCACCAAGAACCTGGTTTCTGTTGGTTAAATGGTTGAGCAGGGCTTGCAGGTCAGATTTAATCCTCATGGATGCTTTGTTGAGGATATGAAAAATAAAGGTCGCTTGATAGCAAAAGGAAAGAAGAAGGGCAGGATGTTTACATTGGATGCAGACATGCCTGAATTGAGTGTAGTAATGTTTGCACATGGGACTGGTGTAGTTGTAGATATTGATATCTGGCATAAACGCATTGGTCATGTTAATGTACAGTGACTTAAATCAATGCAAGCCCAAAATATTGTTGTAGGATTGCCTAAATTCAAGGTTGCAAAAATGCATAAGGTATGTGAAGCCTGTCAATTTGGAAAACAGGCAAGGAAACCATTTCCTAAACATGTTCAAGAGAGTAAGAAGCCATTGGAATTAATCCACTCTGATGTGTGGACTACGAAAGCTGCATCTATTGGAGGCTGTCATTATTTTGTCACTTTTATTAATGACTACAGCAGAAAAGTTTAGGTGTATTTTAAGAAAAAGAAAAGTGAAGTGTTTGGGCATTTCAAAGCTTTTAAAGCTATGGTTGAAAAAGAAACAGGCCTATAAATAAAATGCCTAAGGTTAGATGGAGGGGGAGAGTACCTCTCAAATGATTTTGCAAGGTTCTTGCAGGAGCATGGCATAAAGCAGCAATATTCATGCAGTCACACCCCACAGCAAAATGGACTTGCAGAAAGGAAAAAAAGGCATATTGGAGAGGTATCTCGGGCCATGCTAAATGAAAAAGACCTACTAGATTATTATTGGGCTGAAGTAGCTGCTACAACAGTTTACATAATGAATAGGACTCCCACTGTAGCAATACATGGCATGATGCTAGAGGAGATGTATACTGGTAGGAAATCAGATATTTCTCATTTGAAAATTTTTGGTCGCATTGCCTATGTTCATGTGCCAGATGAGTTGAGGTCCAAGTTGGATCCAAAAGATGAGAAGTGCATATTTATTGGTTATTCTCTGTAGCAGAAAGGGTATAGATGCTATAACCCTTCTACTCGTAAGTTTACAGTGAGCGGAGATGTTGTTTTTGATGAGATGAATAGCTGGTATAAACCAGTAAATGTGATTGATGATGTAGATGCACAAAATGATAATGCTACACAGAATTCACTGCAGCAATCACAAAATATTAGTGGACCTGTAGTGTCGTCTAACAATGGTTCACATACTTCACCATGGACAGGCAGATTGAGATCAGGAGAATCTCCTCAAAGCAATGCAGATAGTGGTATGCAAGTATCACGAAAAGGAAAAGAGAAGGTAGATCAGCCCATGTTTAATGTGAATGTAGGTCACTCTTATGTGGATGGTGAATCCAGTGGCTCTGAACAGAGCATTGATGATGAGTTGGGTATTCCTTCTATTGTTACACCTGGAGTAAGGAAGACTAGGGATGTTTTGAGAGCACCTGGAAGTGAGCCTATTTTGCGCAGGTCTACAAAGCTAGTTATCCTGTGGATAGGCTGAAATATGATGGATTTACAGCCATTCACTATGCCTATATGGTCAAAGTGATACAGGAACCAGAACCCACTTCTTTTGAGCAAGCCATGGGAAAAGAAAAATGGGAGAAAGCCATGGATGAAGAAATGGATGCCTTGGAAGCAAATGCTACATGGGAATTGGTGCCTTTGCCTAAAGACAAGAATGCAATTAGCTGTAAGTGGGTTTATAAGGTGAAGCACAATGCAGATGGTTCTGTGTATAGATACAAGGCAAGATTAGTTGTCAAGGGGTATGCACAGACATATGGCATTGATTATGAAAAAACATTCAGTCTGGTTGCAAGGGTGGCAACCGTAAGAGCAGTCATTGCTATGGCTGCATCAAAGGGATGGTCTTTACATCAGATGGATGTCAAGAATGCCTTCTTGCATGGTGATTTGCAAGAAGAGGTCTTTATGGAGTAGCCACCAGGTTATTTCATGCTGTTCATCCTGAGTTTGTTTGCAAGTTGAACAAAGCCTTGTATGGCTTGAAGCAAGCACCTAGAGCATGGTCTGACAAGATAGGACAGTATCTTGTCACTATTGGCTTTCAGATTTCCAAGGCAGATTTCTTACTTGGTGAGAAAAATAGAGAAAGGTATTATGTTGCATGTCATTTATGTTGATGATTTGATCATCACAGGTGATAGTGATGAAGATATCCTTCACGTGAAAATGCTATTGAAGCAAAAGTTTGAGTTGAAGGATTTGGGAAAGCTATGTTATTTCTTGGGCATTGAGGTGATTAGATCACCAAGTGGGATATGGCTCTTGTGTGCAGATGCATAGTAGGAAGTTTGATTTATATGACTATTACCAGGCCAGATTTGTTGAGCTATGCTGTTGGATTGGTAAGTTAGTTTATGCAGGCTCCAAGGAAACCGCATTTGGATGCAGCTAGATGCATACTCAGGTATGTGAAGTCCACATTGCAGTATGGACTATTGTATGAGATTGGGGTTCAGATACAGTTGCATGGATACACTGATGCTGATTGGACTGGTAGTATTTCTAATAAACGATCTACTAGTGGATATGTGTTCTCTTTTGGGAGTGTTGCAGTCACTTGGAGTAGCAAGTAACAACCTACAATTGCCTTGTCGAGCATAGAGGCTAAGTACAGGGGTGCAGCAATGGCTGCATGTGAGGTAGCTTTGTTGCATAAGCTACTTTATGATATGCATCGGTCTATAGATGGCCAGTTGTCATTTATTGTGACAACATGAGCAGTACACACTTGGCAAATAACCCAGTCTATCATGCTAGAACAAATCACATGGAGGTGCATTATCACTATGTGCAGGAGAAGATTTTACTAGGTCTTATTGATCTAGTTTATGTTAGCACAGAGGATCAGGTAGCTAACATATTCATGAAGGCATTGGGCACAGAGAAGCTGTGCAAGTTCAGAGACCTACTTAGTGTGCAAGAATTGGGATTGAGCTCAAGGGGGAGTGTTGAGATATCGAGCTCCACTCGTGATATGTCAGGGTGACCGTTGTGCATTTATGTCACCGACTTATTAGCTACAGATGCAGTTGGTATACCACCCATGAATAATAGTTGGATGATAGCTATCCTTATGTACTCTAGTTTATAGCTCAATTAGTATGCCACCTTAGTTAGCTGAGTTTGGTTTGAGACCCACATATAGGGTTCTTCTATTTCTTTGTACTAGAGTTCTTTTGGCTTTCACAACTAAGAAGAGGAAAATTGTTTTCAGCCTCCACCTTTGTGTGTATTCCCCCATTGTGTATGTGAGAAAGCCATAAGTGAGACTCCTTCCTTCTCTCCCACTATCTTTACACTAGTAACTGATCTGGAAGTCTCCATGAGATGCACTTGAGGAACATTTGGACACTCTGAGTGGTAGTGCCCCTTTGGATTGCAACTGTGACAAACCAACTGGGACTTATCATGTGGAGCAGGAGTAGCCTTACTTTTTAATTCCATCAATTCAATGCGGAGCTCATCAATAATCTTCACAATATCAAGAGTTGGAGGTAATAGGGGTAGGGGATACATATTGCAAAGGAGGGGGAGAAGATGGGGGAGGAAGAGGTTTTGTTAAGATGGATCCACAATGAAACACCTTGACTGTCGTTGCAAAAGGGAAAGGAGGAATGATGACTAAATCACTAGACATTCTATCAAACTTCACTGCAATTGCCTTTGCATGCTCCATGGTCTTCGGGTCCTCCCGCTTTAACTTGAGAAGAAACTCATCAGCTGAACCAGACACCATATGGGTCAACAAACCCCTCATTATCTAGATGCATAGCTACTAGGAAATCCAAGAGCCCAGCTGCTCAATCCACATATCGATGCGCTGTCTCTCCTTCTTCTTGCCTCAACCTCGCTATCATCATATGAACATTCTCGGGCTCCTCTTCTTTGCCAAAATACTTGACCAATGCTGTAGTCAAACAAGGCCAGCTTTCTTGAACTTCATCAGTTCGCCTCTCGTACCACACCTTGGCAAAATCATCGAAGAATGTGGGAAGAACCAACAAGCATCTATCTTCAGTAAGAAAGTTGAGAGAAACACAACAGCGCTTAAAGGCCACAAGATACTCACTTGGATTTTCTTCAACCCATCCACAGAACATAGGAATGTCTGCCATGCTTGGAAAATGGAAAAGAGAGAGGCAAAATGAGGCTTACCTATTGGCAAAGAATGGAAAGGGGAAGCTTGAACTAAAAATTAGGTGAAGATACATACACAAAGCACACATAGGCAGGGTAGGGTGTGATTGGTGTATTGTGAAATACTGTACGGGAAGAATCTTCAGCATAGAATAGCTCATAGACAATCTTGAAAGGACCAATCCTTATTGGTCCAGGCATGACATCACATCCATCTTTACAAGCGAGGGTTAGAGACACGGCATTGCATGAGGTTGTTCATCAAGGCAAACAAGAATGCCATGACAAATGTCAATAGTTGGAGAGCTTGCACATCACCATCAGCTTCTTCCAGTTCTTGTAATTACCATGCTATTTCTTCAAGGGGTGTGCGGTCTGGCATCCTTCTTTTGAGCAATGTCATTGAGGACCTTTGTGATGATCTTGTGAAGTCGATAAACTCGTATTAAATATGCCCAATACTTAGTTTCATGATGACCACAACTTTACATTCCTTACAAATGATCACCCTCATTCATGGCTTGCGGCTTTGTTGGGGCAGTGCTTCCACTCGCTTCATGCGTGATTGAAGTACAAGTTTAATGTGCTAAGAAATCAGCAATTAGATTTTGAGCTCGAGGGATATGCTAAATTTTTACCTCTTCAAATTGATTGCAAAGTTCCAATGCTTGTTGATGTCATGGAACCAAGCCTTTGCTCCACACCTTCCACCTTCCACTAACTTTTGTTCACGCACTAGTTGGGAATCTCCTTGCACCTCAAGTTGCTTGACGTGATGTTCTTGTGCCTTTTGTAGCCCAAAAATGAGTGCCGAGTACTCAGCTTGGTTGCAAGTACTTGCAGGTGCAGACTTGCTATAACAATACTCCTCACCACCTAGTGAAGTGAGCTTCACACCCATGCCAGCAGCCTTGGTCAAAGGTTTGTAAGCTCCATCAAATTGAAGGATCCAAGATGTCATCACACCAAGACTAAAATCCGGACATCCCAAGTTTCCCGGTAGTCCAAGATAGGTAGAAGGAGAGGGTGGGGAGAATTCAATACTTGAGCCAAACGTTTAGCACCAAATAAACTTGCAATCCTTTATTGATAGTTTATCTTTAGACCAAAAAGAATTACAACTTGAAGCTCAAAATGAGGCACAAAAGGTTGATTAGGTATAAATGGATTCCTTGGTTGAAACATTACCAACCATAGTCGAGCCCTAGAAGTCTTTTTAGTGAGATTGAGAATAAACCATTCAAGATGAGCCTATCCACAGGAATTAATAAGCAGATGCACCAAATCTCCCCCCAAGCTTGGGGAGCATCCCACCCTTTGAAGAAGGACACCCTATAATTACCTCCAAAGTAGCAAGTAGCTCGATCATCGCACAATGAGTAGGATTGAAATCAAAGTCCTGCCAGCGTATCACTAGTTCTTCACCTTGAATCATCTAGGGTGTATCATCCCACCTGTCATCTCCTTGAGCAATGCACTATACAATTTTTTGTTGAAGATCGACATGAAGATCAAGAAAGAGATCTCACCCATTGGTAGCCATAAGGCACGAAGGACTAGGCACGAAATCCTTAAACTTGTCGAGAAGTGACATAAATATCCACCCTCCTCGTGTGGCGTGTGTCCATGAAGTGACCTTGAAAAAGTTTAGAATCTATGATCTAGTAGGAGATATGAGTAGAGCACATGAAGTGAAGTACTTTTTCTTTTTACAGCATGTGAAAACTCCCCACGATTAGAGAGTTACAGCTCCCGAGATTTAAATATATAAGCAAAAATCATAACATTTTCATCACTTCTTATCTGCTAGCCCAATGATAAGTCTCCCTTTTGTGAAGGGGGAGATCTTGGGTTCAAATCCCACTCTTTAATAAAAAGAGAGGAGAGGAGAGGAGAAGGAGAAGAGAAAGAGAAAGAGAAGAACAAGAAGAGCAGAGGGGGGGGTGTAGGATCTGTTACAATTTTGCAAAAAAAAAAATCCATGACCAAAAAACGTAGGAGCCTAGAAAAGCATCGCGATCTATCCAGGATGCACGCAGGTGTACACGGTAGACACGTGAGTGCATGCACAAGAACTCACAGGGAGCATAGATGTTATAGTTCTATAGAGCAGAAGATTTGCCAACCAGAATACATGTAGCAACCATGAGCACAAAGCAGGCTGACTGGAAGTGCAGAAGCAGGGAGGTTTTGCAACCGTAGAGACAAGGAAGGCACATAGTTTGGAGGTGCAAAAGTAGAGAACTATGCACAGAAGAGGCCACAGAGCCGCACCTAGTCGTAGGAGTAGCAGATTTTACACCACTAGCCTTAGAGATTTCGATCCTAGTAGCCACACCATTTTTGTTAGCTGGAAAAGAAATCAGGAGAAGAGGCTAGACACTAAGCATGGCGATGCTCAAGGGCCATAGAGGAAAGGAGAATGTGAGGGCAAAACGTTATCATGGGAGGGGAAAAGAGATTAGAAGGGGAGGGAATGAAGAGGGAGACTATGGCACAAGGGGAAAGGGAGAGAAGGAAGAGAAGCATGTACATGATGGGAGGAGGAATGTAAAGATGGAAACATCAAGGGAAGAGGGCCATGCTTTGTTTGAAAGGAAGGGAAGGGGGAAATCAAAGTACTAGCTAGGTGGCTTTACAAGAATGAGTGTGTCTCATCAAGGAATAGCCCCCTCCTTTTATAGCCAAGAGAGGGGGTCTCTCCCAATAAATGCATCCTCCCACATGCACGGTGTGTGTGGAAGAGTCTCCCATGTGGGCTAGGCGGTTACGCACTCTCAATTGTGTGCGACAACCCTTTGCCTCATTTTTCCACATAAATCAAGCCCCATATCTCAAGTCTATGATACTCCCTTGGTCTCTTTCCAATTTTATAATACGTTCAAATCTCTAGGAGGATAAGTGGAGGGTTGGCACAAGGAATCTTGCCACCTCATCCTACTTTCCCATTATTTAACTTGCACTCTTGGACCTTCTATATCTCCCCCACATGGGCCTATCCTATATGGAAGGAATAATCTAATATAATATCCATCTCCACCTATTTTATATTACTTCTCCCATGGACTTTAGGCCATATCTCACTAAATGCAAGCATGGGACCGCCTAGGTTGAGGGGTGGCACATGGAGGAACCATGCCACCTTACATTTTATAATATTACTACCATGGATTATGTACATCACACCTTATGGGTCCTCTTATGTGGAAGGGTGGCACATGGTCATGCCCTGCCACCTCAACCCTGGGCCCTATGCACACCATATTTTATTATACTATTGCCACACATACAAGCACACATACATATTTATGCCTTTTTCATTGGTCAAATTTATTCATAACACCACATACATCTGAATGCACCCAATCAAGATTTTCAAACTCTTTATTTTCCCTTCTTTTATGGGCTGATTTAGTTTGTTTCCCATAGAGACAATGCTCACAAAATTCAAAGTAAAAAAAAATCAAATGCAGTACATAACCCAAATAGCATAAAAGTTTTATTCTATTCTAGCTCATGTGCCCCAAGCACTGGTAATGCCACAGAGAAGTACTTGGCTACTCGATTAGTTCAATAATATGATCAAGCACCCTTGATACATGTAAGGGATCTAATGTCCCACACTTGACACCCCTTGCCAAAACCAAGAAAATGTTAACCTCTAATAACAAAACAATGGAAAACCCAATGCCAATAAGAGCCAAATGCCTTAAGCATAAACACCATCGATGGTCATAAGGATCAATAATGTCTCATCCAAGAGAGCATAGAACTATCAATGCATCAATTGCAATGTGTCAAAGTTATCCCTCAGCATAGAATACCATCTGTGTGCTAAATGTCCATTAATAAAGCATCCCACAAGGACATTTTGGCCTATAGTGCATCCAACAAGGATCACAATGCATCCAAATGGCCTGTAAAGCATCCAATGCAACCCAATGCAAACCAAAAATGAGCAAACATGGCTCATACTACAACCAAAGTGATCTGCATAAGGTATGCCCCAAAAATCATGGCCCCATGGTAATGGCCGCTACTGAAAATAGGACCTGAGATGCCTCAAAACATGGGCATCACTACATAATCAAAGAAAATAGGACTTGAGATGCCTCAAAACATGGGCATCACTGCATAATTAGACTCAATAAAGGAAATCTATAAATATCTTTCTACTACTCCAAAATCCCAACCGATGAATGGAAAATGGGGAGTCAACCCTTCCAATGACCTGTAATCAAAAAATCAAAGGTTTGAACCTTTGAATGGATTTGTGATAGAGAAACAAACGGTTCAGCATCTCAAAGAGATGGAACTTCTCTAGATCTCCATGGGATCGTGCAAGAGCTAGCAGGTAGAGATTTTTGGCCTCTGGAATGCAATGGAGTAGATGGTTTTGAAAACTGTGGTCCCAATCACCTAGTCTAACACACAAACCAAAAAATATTTTTGCAAACAAAACTATTTGTAAATACCACTAGAGTGTGAATGATGAGTAGCACATAATTTTTAGACCTCCTAAGTTCATCGGAACTAATAGATCTGTGAATGGTTGCTTCAAACTCGAGTTCCAACACACTAGTAGAAAAACGTTGAAGCGAGACAATGAGTCAAAAATCCAATGAAATGATCCCAAATTCAAGAATGAAGGGTTTTCATACTCCCAAGTGGAATGGACACCAAAAGCAAGAAATGGTTTGCAAGTCATTATGGACTCTCGGTTAATCGAAAGGAATAGGGGAATCATTAAAAAATGTATTTTTTGCTCCAAAACTACTCAGAGAAGTTTCCAAAGGTTTCTACAAGATCTTTGCACACTAGGATGCAGGTAAAGTCACCCAACAGAGCTTTTTCTTCATCCCACAAAGCTGCAGCTAGTAGACTTTAGGCTCCAGGCATAGCTAGAGCATCGGCACTCTGATACGAGTTGAGAGAGCTTAACAATGGAAGTGGAATGGATGAGAGAGAGAGGGAGAGCCAGAAGAGAGAGCCACACAAGTTTTAGTGGGTTCAGAACACCCCAATCTTCTATATCATCCATATATATGTGTGTTTGAGTATTGTACATATTTGGGTTTAAGGCACAATGGTCTCTGACCCCACAAACGGACCTCTTTTCCTTTCTTCTTTGCCCTTCACCACTTCTTCCTTTTACATCCCCTTCATGATGCAGCTATTGCAAAGTTTCCTCCATTGTCTTTCTCACTCTCAGCCATTTGCATTGTTAAGCATATACTAGCGATTATACTTGCTATAAGCTCCCTTTCAGCTATAAGGTTTTGAGGAGGTGCCCGTAAGTTTCAAATTTTCCTACACATATTTTTCCAGTTTGGTTCCCTTTCATGCAAAATCCAAACATTTGCATACTATTGTCTTTTGCTTTGAGCCCTTTGTACATATAACTCAAGCTACTTCATCTACACAACATCGGGCATGGTCTACAATCTATTACATTTCCCTCTCACGTTCCATTCACATGACTATTCTTAGCATCTTGCTAGTCACATGTTGTTTGATGTCTTCTCCACATCATTTCTCCAGCTTTGCATCTTGCTGAAGCCCTTTGTTTCTTTCATCTTTATGTTTTCTTGAGTTCCACAGTGCCTTCTTACAACTTTGGAGCTTGGAGTGCATCCCCAAGGTGAAAAATAATGCCCACAGACTATGGTATCCCACGTAATGCTTTTGACCAGGCTATGCATTTCCAACTCTTGAAACTTGAGAGTGAACATAATCGTTCGACAAGTGAACTTGCAAAAGAGGAGACATGAATGGCAAACATAATCGTTCAACGAGTAGATCAAAAGAGACATGTTGGATTTGAAAAGTTGTAAAGGCTACGATGGAAGAGTATAGGTTCAAAAGCAGAGGAAGATTCAAGATGAGCAGTAAGTAGTAATTTCTAAGCCTATCATACATTGTCTTTCGCAAATATTACACAAACTATAATATATATTAGCGCTAGCATGAAATGCCCACAAGGGGACGTAAGTAGGTTTCCAAGGCCATGGATCTTGCATTATCGGTAAAAAGAAGGTGAAAAGTGGAGAGGAGCCATGGAAAACCTATGAACAGACATTCCCTTAGCTCTCACAACTCCATCCTTCAACTAGACTACACTGCTAAGTGGAAGCACTGGGGGGAAGAAGCTGATTGTTAAGAGTGAAGGATGTGAGAGGCTATTTGCAACAATGTTGATGAATTTATAATGCACAAGAGCTAGAGAGGAGGTTTTATGGGAGTTCAGCATGAGGTTGATTGCCATTGATAGGCTAGGTTATGGCCAAAGCGATCCGCATCCTTCTCAAACGTTTTGTTCAACTTGCAAGGACATTGAGGCTCTGGCCGATGTGCTTCATCTCGGTAAGAGGTTTTGGATGCATGGTGGATGCATCGCTATTTGATGGGTGGTGTCTTTTTTTGGGTAGCAGCCCGTTACATTCCAGACCGGATTGCAAGCATAGCTATGTGGTCTCCTCTTAGCAATCTATGGTGGAAGGTAAATTTCTCTGCTGGAACTTCTCAGGAATGCTTGATGTGGAAGCAACTTCATTGTCAAAATAAGTTTTTGATATCTGTGTGTCTATGAAATATGGTCTCCCATTGGTAATATTTCTTCCCTTTAGCCTAATTTCATTAATTCCTAAAGTAATACATGACATGGAAGTCTACCACTCGGTCTTCAATCTCGTTGAAGACTTCAATCTCGTTGAAGAGTGAAGTGATCTCTGAGGGTTTTGGCCAGTTCAACAGGATATTCCAAATGAGGAGCACAAAGCAATGCTCTCAAGCTACATCCAGTGACATTAGCGAGCTGATTAGGGAAGAGCCGATTAGTAACTAGGCTACAATGCTACACACTGTGGAAAACCTATTGACATTAGCGAGCCGATTAAGGTCAGTAGACAAGTTTCATGGGAGGGAAGTGACAACATTAGTGAGGGTCAAGCTGATGCTATTGGTGAGGTTTGTAAATAGAATTTCTACAAGGAATTTTGGATGTTTTTATGGTTGAATTAGGAAACCAATTACGAGGAATAAATTGTGAGTAAGTAATGCTCTATTTGTAACAATCGATTTTTTTTGTCTTTGCAACCTACAGTGATCTGCATCAAAAGCATGAAATTTGTACCAATTTTGCTATCCTATCGCTTGCACTAAAAAGTCAAGATGAAATGTGGATTCTAAGTTAGGAGAAAAAATAGCAACAAGAGGGGCTTTGTTGAGGAATGTGCAGCCAAGTATATGCTGGGGAGGGAAAGAGGGAGGGGCCGGCCAAGGCAACTGCTACATCACAAGGAGAGGAAGATAAAGGATGCAGGTAGCAAAGAAAAGATCCTGCTTAAGGATTTAAGGATGTAGTTGAAAGACATTGTAAATTTGCACCCTCCTCATCATTTCCTTTATTCGCCTCAGATTGTTGGTCTGATAGCCATTGTAGTAGCATATAAGGTATTGCTTACCAACTCACAACACTATCGCACTTGCTCCATGAGGTAGGACTTTTCATGGAGGAAGTGGTCTTGCAACTGCGTAGGCTCTAGCCTTTAACAATGGCATGGGCAGACAATTGCAAGCTCTTCTTTAAGACCACAAGTGACATTGGTAGTAGTAGTGCCATTAGTGAGCTATTCAAGTGAGGCAAGCAAGGTCATACCTAGCGATGCATTTGGCAGTGAGGTGTGGTATGGTTGAATTGTTATGGTTGCTAATAAATATCAATGTTGTTAAGATGAACATGAAGCTTCAGCCAGTTTCTCCTTACCAAGGTTGTGTTGATTGTGCTATGACCACCATACAAGCTTCCACTTTCATAGACAAGGCCCCTTAGCCATCATCCTCTTTCTCACAACTTACCTCTTCTCCAATGTCTCTCTCTCCTCTTGCTACTTCAGCTAGCTACTTCCTTATGCTACTATTTTTGCTTCCTCTTTTAGCTACTGCTATGGGGGATGGAGCTATGGTAGTGTAGTTGGAGCAATGGAGATCGTGGTGGAAAATGCAAGCTATAGGGGGAGGAGCTACATGTATTCTAATTGTGGGGTGTAATATTGAGCAATGGTGATGGAAAAAAAAAAATGTAGGAATTTGGAGATGGAGATGGGAATTGCAAAGGTAAAAAGAAAGAAGCAAGAGGGAGCTATGCCAAGGCAATTCTGGAAAGGTAAGAAGAAAAGAAGAAGAGAAGGAAGCTATGGTGATGCAAAAGCTTGCAATGAAAGAGATAATCCTTAATCACCTTTGAGAAAGAATTCATAACGATGAGGGTGAATAGGTACAGACATTCCTAAGATGAAGTAGGCCACAGATCCACATTGCAAGTTGCTCTAACTAGATTCTTGAAGAGAGAACTCAATTTGGATGCATGAACATCAAAGATTTAGTGAACTGCAATGAAACATATATAGAAAGAGCAGCAGTGTTTCTCTTATTCTAGCAAAAAATAGATGGTATAACATAAGAACATGGGGAGAAAGTATGTAATGCACAATTAGATCATAGTAGTATGTACACATAGAGTTGACACATGTAAGCATGTGCATGCATACATGTGCAAGCACACACATGTACATACATAAATACGCATACACACATATAGACACACATGCACAGATTGATGTCACCTGCACTCAAAATTACACATGCACATGCTCAAGTGGCTATATACACATGCATGCACACATGTGTATGTGTGTGCATATTTGGGCACATGTGGAGGTGTTTTTATCTACGAAAGCATATACATACATGTAGGTTGACTCTCTAGGCATGTGTGAGTGTCTCTATGTGTGTGTGTTTGTGTTTATGTCCGTCAGTAAACACACAAGATCTCCACAAGCTCCACACACATGTACATATAAATGCATACACATTCATAAGCATAGACTACATGCACACATAGATAGAGATGTACACACTCAAATATGCCCAAAGAATCAAAACACATGTAGATGTGTGTAGACACACCATGACCCATGTGTACAAATAGGCAAACACGTAGATGTACATGTGTATACACATAGGCATACACATGCACATGATCATACATACACTTGAGCATGTGCACACATCTATGATATACAAGCATATATATGTGTGTGCATACACACATATACAAATGCATATAGCCACAATGCACACACCCACGTGCATACACACACACACACACACACACACACACACACACACACAACATCATTGTTTGCTTGGGTGTAGCCATTTTTGGTAAGGTTTAGGGACTTTTTTGTATATGGGTATCTTTCATGACCCATAACTTATGCATTGCTCAATGGAATTCGAGAAACTTTGCCTTCAAGTTATAGTACAATTCCAAACTTGAACATGAGACCAACAAATTATGGAATAAGGATCTGGAACGAGACTGTCAAAGCATTACAAGTGCTATATTGCATGTGAAGCATGCATCCTGAATACTATAGAATATAGCAATTTATTCAAAAACATCAAAATTTTGTTACGCAACCAAGTAATCACTCTAAAGTACACACATAGGAGCTTCTCCTCAACCCAAGAACACACCTAAATGATATCATTATGCATGGGTTAATGGGCCTCCAATGTTGTGCTAAAGTGATGCATACCCATTTGAGGGCATGCTCCATAACTTTCTTTTGATTTGTTGAAAACCGAAAGGATTGAAATTTTGGAATCCAAACTATTGGAACTAGTGCATGGTGGTCTTAAAACATTGATAGTTGTTGGTATTGGTATCTAGATTCACCCTAAAATAGAAGAAGTTGAAAAAGTGCAATTTGTGCATGTGCAATTTATTCTACACATACATGCAACCAAGTAATCATTCTAAAGCACACTACGTGAGCTTCTCCTCAACCCATGGACACACCTAAATGATATCATTATGCATGGGTTAATGGGCCTCCAATGTTGTGCTAAAGTGATGCATACCCATTTGAGGGCACGCTCCATAACTTTCTTTTGATTTGTTGAAAACCAGAACGGATTGAAAATTTGGAATCCAAACTATTGGAACTAGTGCATGTGGTCTTAAAACATTGATAGTTGTTGGTATTGATATCTAGATTCACCCTAAAATAGAAAATTTTGAAAAAATGCAATTTGTGCATGTGCAAAGGTATTTTAATAAATCCAACACTATTTACAATTTTGAATTATTTCTTTTTCCATGCACTTGCTTGCTATATGGCTCATAAGCATGCCAAAGGTCATTGCATTTAATAATACACAGCATCAAACCCGATAGCATGCCCTTTGGCCTATTTGTGTTTTGAAGCATTTTAGGCCACATTGCACTTGTTTAGGATATCCAAGTCTAATGATGTGTATCGCTGGAGGGGGAAAAACCGATGGTTGAAATTTTGCTACTCCCATGAATTTTGAATTTTCATATGTCCGCCCATCAAATCTTGGAAGATTAAGTACTTGCAACCTATCCCTGCCCTGCAAATGCCATGCAACCCACACGCACCTTGACATGACCTTGCGTAGACTTTGGTTTGCCATTGTCTTCTTTCAAGTAAGTTGTCTTCTATTCTTTGCTTGCCTCACCAGCTAGCTTCTCTAGATCTATTCTGACTAATCGTGGCCATGGCATCAATGGCAACATGCAGCTCGCCATGGCTTGCGAGAGAAGCAAATAGAGGCTGTGAGACAGGAAATCTGAAAAGCCAGGTCAAGGCACAAGGAACAGAGTGCGTGTCGAGAAAAGCATTGGCACGGTATCGAATCGGCAATGGAAGACACTTTTGCAACTTTGCGAAGGGAGAAACAATGAGAAGAAAGAAGACTCCTTGCAGAGTAGCAGCAAGAAGCGGTTGCAAATGCACGCATTTGATCATTGCCATCAGAGTGAAGAACACGAACTGTGGTATCATGATTGGTGGGAGCATTCGAGGCAGCAACATCAGGCCATTTAGGTGATTACCAGTCTCGAGTCTTCACAAGCTTTAGCATGCATCCTAAAGTTCGTAGAGTAACAACCCTACCAACATCTCGTGAGATGCATGCCCAAGAGGTGATGCTCTCTAACCTGAGAAATGGCCTACAGAAAGTGAAAGGGATGCACAGCTTAGATCAACTAGCTGTAAAGAGGGCAACATTAGCTATGTTGGTGTCCCCAATCCGAGAAGTCTGTGGGCTTCATTAGAACATAAGAAAAGGAGAGACAGCCTAAGTGTGGAAGTCATTGCTATAGTGATGACATTTTGGCACGAAAATACGAGTTTCTCCAAATAGAAAGGACATCTGTAAGAAGCGGACGAGACACAAGGTGTTTGAGGAGCACATCATACACATGCTAGATACAATGTAGGTCATTAAACCAGCCCGGTGGTTGTTTGTGATTGAGCTTTGGGATAGTTTACTTGTTTCATTTCTTAAACTAGACTTGGACTAAATGTGATTGTCCTAAACCAACCCAGTGGTTGGAACATCATGCAACCGTAGTTAGGCTGGTTCGGCTCAATTGCCAGTTATGTGATTTTCTTGAACTAGCGTGGTTGAATAGACATTAGTTGTTGTCTAGCCCAGTGGCATGGTTGAGCATTTTGCAATATATTGTTATTTTACTAAACCAGCCCGATGGTTGGAACATCATGCAACAGTGGCTACTTCAGCTCAATCACTAGTTATGTGATTGTCCTGAACTAGCGTGGTTGAACATACATTAGTTATTGACCAGTCTGGTGGTTGAAATTATTGTGTTTCTTAGTACTTAAATTCGTCAAATTTAATTTCCTGCTATTCGAGTCATATACCACTGTTAAACTGTGGAACTCAGAAATGAAAAGCAATATATTGTTATTTTCTAATGGTGAAATTCAAAAATGAAAAGTATACTTGTTATTGTCTAATATGTGAAGTAGATCGTTAGGCTAAGCCATCCCGGTGGTCGAAACTATGATAGTGTCCTAAACTATCCCGATGGTTGAAATTGTGACTGTCCTAAACGTGTCCTAAACTAGCCCAGTGGTTGACTGTCCTAAACCATCCTGATGATTGAAATTGTGATTGTCCTAAACCAGTGCAGTGGTTGAAATTTGTTTTGCTTCATTATATACTTTAATTAGACAGTGTTTTTTATTCTTTTAGTAGTAGCAAAAAGGGGGATCATTGTTTTGTTGTTCCCGCATGTTGGGTCAACAAGCAGACAGAGTTGTATCTCAAGTTTGTGGATCAGAATCCGGGCATTTCAATTGCACAGAGGAGATTTGAGCATTGTAAGCCCTGTTTCATTAGGAAACTCAAAGGCATGAATGTTTATTGTTGCAAAACACACATAGACTTTGACTTGGCCCGATAAGCTATGAATGACTTGAGATTTTGTCGTGTTGGAGCATTGTTCCATGGGGATCAATGCCCATGCCTCCCCAATGAATGCACATTCTGTAGGATCCTTATCATGTGTTGCAAGGGAGGGCAGGTTTTGTAGCCTGAGTTCTCTGTGGGAGCCAGTGGTTTGGGAGAGCATGAGTGGCACAGGATTGAATGCGATAACTTATCCTACACTACTGCCATGCTATCCTTACACTACTGCCGTGCTATCCTAAAATTTGTTGCACAGTGCTATACTAAAATGGTGCCCAAGTTTAGACTGTTTATCGTTTCGTTAACCGTCAGATTTCATCCCATGCTTGCTTTTAGTATATCCCAACAACCACCATGCTAGTTTCCCATAATGAATGCATTCATCTTGTAATAATAGAAGCAAACCACCACGCTAGTGGCTGTTCATATTCTAATGCAACCAACCACCGCACTTACTTACACTAGTATCGTGCTATCCTTAAATTTGTTGCATAGTGCTAGTGCCCTTTAGACTGGTTATAGTTAACCGTCAGATTTTAACCACCGAGCTACTTCAAACATTTAAGTACTGAGATGGAAGCATGTTGATACAAAATCAGGTATTATGAGCACCATGAGAATATCCACAAGTTCAAGAGATTTTTATTATTTTAAAACACGACATTTTGCTTTTTCAAGGAAATTCTAGACTCCCAACTATCTTATCAACCTCTCTATAGCAAGAATCTCCCAGCTCTTGAGGCCAGTCTGCTACACAATGGTAGACCTCTTCACACACTCAGATTACACACTGCTTACTTGACTCTGCCAACTTATACACCCACAGTAACTCATCCTTTTGCTGGGGGTTCTCTCCATCCTGGTCTTTGCGGTCTATACATATTCGTGTCTCTATCATGTCCTGCCAAAAGAAACCTACATCATGAACTTGACAAGTACCTTAAAGGAGCAGGAACAACAATAGCCAAGGAAATTAATATTCACCATTTGTGCCAACTCCAAGTAATAAACCCACCACCAAAGCATGTCCTCCTTGCAACTATTTTACTTCTTCTTCTCCGGGTCTGTTTCTACGAGGATTTCATCCAACATCGTTTTTAGATAGAACAAAAGCATTCCAAAGTCTTTTGGGTATGCCATAGATTCATAGTAGGTGGATCAATGTACAGAGTTTGGATCGGTGTACAAAGTTTTAGGGCTAGATTTCATAATGGGTTCTTAGTTGTGTCTGCACTGCACTTAAATAGGGAGAGAGTTCATTGAGCCCCACCTTCTCATTCTTCAGTCTCATATTAGCCGTCTAATCTAAATCTTTCATCTCACATTAGTTGTCTAATCGAACTCTTTTGGCTCACATTAGTTGTCTAATCGAAATCTTTCGTCTCACATTAGTTCACTAATTGAAATCTCACATTAGTGATCTAATCACAATCTTTCATCTCACAGTACTTGTGAAATCGAAATCTTTTGTCTCATTATTGTCACCACACTGGCGTGGATCAAAGGACACTATCTAGTCACATAGTTCATTAAACACTGCCCAAGTAAACTCTAGAGAAGATTAACAATTCAATAGATTACACAGATTACATAGATTACAATCTCAAAGACTCCTTTACTTCAAATTACATCTCAAGGACTCCTTGTTGAGCTCCGTGATTATAGGCTCGACCCTCCTTGCTCCTTTCCATAATGGGGCCGGTTCCTTCCTGTAGGGGCCTGGCCCTTCCCTTCATGCCACTTCCTCTTTCCTTGATTTTGATCTTCCTGGTTGCAAGCTTGGCCCTTCTTGCGCCTTTCCTGAAGGGGGCTAGTTCCTCTCTTCAAGCTCCTTTTCCTCACAGTCAGGTTCGATCTTGGCCTTCTTCAATTTGAGCTCCTTGTCTTTAAGATCTTTTGCCCAAATGGCAAATTGAGCTGTATCATCTACTTTCTCGTCGTAGATAGCTATAGCAGGCACATTTGATCTATCCATGACCTAGGCAATGGCAAATTGCATTCTCTATAGCTAGATTTTGTATGCACAAACACTCTAAAGCAAAAAACGTGCATAGGGTGGTAGCCTGTAGGCCATCGGATACAGTAGTCATCTATGATGGGGGTATGGCAGACCATGTATTTCGAACCCTACTACATAGCAGGATAGGCATCCGATTTAGCTATTGCGACCGTCAATACCACAATCTTGCTCTGTACATGACGAAGTTGCTTCTTAATTCCTTCCTCCCTCATCGTAAGGCTACAGATGTTCTCCTTCATCTCCTCCACTTTTTGCTCTTTGTGCAACAACTTCATTTGAATCCCTCAGCATCTGTTGAACCTACATAAATTGCCGAAAAACATCTTCATGGGCGGTTTCCAAAACTTCCATTCTAGTTTGGAAATCTCGCAGGACGATGGACTGCTTTTCATAACTATTGAAAGCCACGGCAAGCTTGTGCAAGCCTCTATCATGATCTTCTTGCATGGTCTTGTGGCTTGCTCTTTGGACTTCCAACAGTGTTTCAAAAAAACAACCCTCATCGTGGTTGTTGCAAATTGCTCCACCGCGGTGGCTAGAACTTGCTCCACCATGGTGGCTGAAACTTGCTCCACTTTAGCTGCTCTCTACATCCTTCCTAGCCTAGGGAGTTGCCTCGTTGTCTTCTCCACCCCGGCTCTCTCTGCCCCATCCTTCTTGGCCTTGAAGCTCTCTCACAGTTCCTGCATCACCTTTTTGGTTTAAGCATTCTCCCTTTTCAGCTCCTCCATCATCTGGTCTTTTTCAATGTTCAATGCGTTCTGCATGTTGTAGAGTTGTTTGTAAAGAAACTCCTTTTTGGCTCTCTGATCTTCTAGGTCCTTTCGCATCTTTTCTAGCTCCTTGTCTGCCAGAGGCTTGAGTTTGCAGTCCAATTGCAAGGGAGAAAGAAATGGTAGAGAGGGATAGAAGATGAAGCAGTGAAGGAAATGGAATAATCGAGGCTTGAGATTGCAAGGGAGAACGAAACATTCGAGAGGGATAGAAGAGGATACGGTTAAGGTAATGGAATAGTGGTTG
Organism: Dipteris shenzhenensis; assembly: GCF_047967505.1. Lineage (NCBI taxonomy): Eukaryota > Viridiplantae > Streptophyta > Polypodiopsida > Gleicheniales > Dipteridaceae > Dipteris > Dipteris shenzhenensis. The sequence goes on along the minus strand of NC_141598.1, from coordinate 30,616,649 downwards.
TAGCCCAACTACACTGTCAAGGTGAGAGCCACCGCAGTTGTTGTAGCCCTACTATTGTCAAGGTGAGAGCCATCACGGTGGTTGGCCCAAATTTTGAATAATTCAAGGCGGCAATACTAACTTGCATGGTAATGAATGATTAGAGGTGGTGGCATCTAAGATTTCTAGCCATGTCTGTGGTGGTGGCTAAGACGGCTGGCAGTTAATTACTAGCTACCACAGTGGCTCGCAATTATTCAGCTTCCAATTACCATCATTGGGCTTGCATGCATGATTACTATGAGTGTAGTAAATTATGGTAATGAGGGATTAGAGGTGATTTGGCTTCATGATTTACTTTTGTGGGAATTACTGCCCGATGGTGGTGGCTGCCATCAGCCACGTTTGTCGTGGCTATGATTCCACCATACAACCGCTCACCCACCACCGCGCTTTAGCATGCATGATCACTACGAGTGCAGTAAAAATTACCATTCACCAGGCTCGCATGCTCAGTAGAGAACTAGAGTGCATGGTAATGAGTGATTAGACATGGTAATGAGAATTACTGCTTGGTGGTGGTGGCTCTCATCAGCCACGTCTATCATAGCTATGATTCCACCATGCCACCACTCACCCACCACCGCACTTTAGCATGCATGATCACTACAAGTGCAGTAAAATTACCAGTCATCGGGCTCACATGCTCAGTAGAGAACTAGAGTGCATGGTAACGAGTGATTAAACATGGTAATGAGTGATTAGATATGGTATTGAGTGATTATTGCCTGGTGGTGGTGGCTCTCATCAACCATGTCTGTCATGGCTAAGATTCCATCGGGCTCGCAGTTAATTACCACCCACAGGAGTGGCACTACATGGCATCTTCTTCATGATTACCAGCCCGTCTAGGGGATTCCACCATGGTGGCCTGCAATTAATATGGATGGAATCTCGGGCTCCCAGCCACCGCAGTGGCTCGAACTTTATAATATATATAAGATTTGTGGCATTTGGCATTTTACTATGTTGCTCTGATCCCCGCCCATGCTCTGCTACTTTGCTCCACACCCCTCCTCTAGCTCTTTTTTGCCCCTGCTCTACTTTGCTCCATGCTCCTTCCTCCAATTCTCGTCACTACATCTACTCTCCTGCTCATCTGTTGCTCACCCACTCATCTTCGGCATGCCTGGTACCTTCTCCCTCAATGCTCTATGATCCCAATAATATCTGCCTTCTCATATAAGATGATTGTGTTGCACTCACCTAGGGTAGAAATGCTAGTACTAGTGGAGACCCTTCATTCCTACAAGTGATTCCCCACACATCTGAATGTCATCACCTTAGATTACATGCCCACAGAGGGACTCTTTATGGCTGTGCTGTATGGGTTCCCCCTCGATGTCGACGAAGGCCTCGATATTTTCAGAATAGAGTATTCACGACTTGTTATGGGGGCCGTAATCTGAGTCTTGGCAATGTGCATGGTCTTTGGCCTCTCCATCATATCCTCCTTTGGCTCCCTAAAAATTTTTAATGCAACAAGCTAGACTGGCAGAAAACTGAGTTGTACAAATTCCCTCTTGCTCAGATGAGGCCTTCAACAATGGCTAGATGTACTTTTATATTTATATTTGAATGGTTATGGCCACTACCTGTAATCTTTTGGCCTTTAAGGCTCTCAGCAATTGCCGAGTTTTTATAAATGTAAGATCCTTTATCCAATTTTTACTCGGTATAAGTTGATAATTTTTATATAACTTGTTATTAGACGTAGACGTAAATTGTCATCTCTTTTGCTCAATTTTCACTCGATAAATTGTACTTTTGCCCTCATTTATATTTATTGCAACAAGGACTAAAATACCATGAAAGAAGGACTACAATTTCCTTAGTTTATGACCAAAATAGCATTAAAATAACTCCAACGACCCCACGGTTGTGGTTGCATGGAGATACATCTAAAAAAATACAATTAAACTTTCAGAAAATGCAATTAACGATATGGCCCTTGAGGGGTCCCCTCTAGGAGCAAGGGCCATATCGACATGCATTATACAATATCCAAGATGCCACTAGACAGAAATGGCATGTCAATATGGCCCTTGCCCCTAAAGGGGACCCCTCAAGGGCCATATCATCAATTGCATTTTGCTTGGTTGTAGAACGGAATACATTTTCGTTGGTATGCAAATATATAACTCCAAGAACCAGCGCAGTGGATTTCATAGATCTCCTTCTATTTGCCAGCATGCTGGTTGTCATAGACCTCCTCCTATAATATGTAAAAATAGGTAACGGAGCTATAACTCCAAGAACTAGCGCGGTGGTCTCTCTAAGATAATCTTGAATTCTGGGCGATGACAGGTGGTCAGGCCAGAGATTGCACTGAGGCGATGCTCAGAATGATAGATTGTATCTTATTATTACGCCAAAAACTATTGTGGTGGTCTCTTCAAGCCAACCTATGATTTGCATGGACTACGGGCAAAGAAGCGGCAAAAGGTTGCATGATGACAGGTGGTCAGAGGCCAGAGACTACACTGAGGTGGTGTTCAAAATAATAGATTGCATCTAATTATTGCAGCAAGAACCAACGCGGTGGTCTCTCCAAGCCAACCTTCAATTTTAATAATCTGCATGGGTGCATGCCTAGTGACAGGTGGCAAAGCTGCAGAGCAAAAGGCTGCGCGGATCAGGTGGCGTAGGCCAGAGACTGTGCTGCACGAAGCAGTGCAGAGATGCCATGTGTCGAGCTATGCAGTGTTCTGAACAAATAGATTGCATCTCATTATTACGTCAGTGCACCTTCATGACGTCGAGAAAATTTTCGACGAGAGCGTGGGTCCACAAGTAATCAAAATCTTGATGTAACCCGTAGAGGTGAGTTTCTTCTATGCCAACCTTTCCTTTATAAATGTATATAGGTCTACTTCAAAACGCCGATACCCATGCTGATTCAAGAATGTACAAGGCCAAGACGTGATGCCATTGATCATGATGATTTGGGGAGGGAACAATCCTACCAGCAATGATGTCATTGATCATGAGGATGAGGTCTTGAGAAGAGGATGAGGATAGGAATCAAGGGAGGGGTTAGGCTCAATGTCACACTCTATGATGAAGGAAGGACATGAGGCCTGAGATTAGCCCAGAGTTATTATTGTTGCTCCTCCAAAGGAAGGATTAAGCGAGAGAATAGACCTGCCAACGATGCCATTGATCCTTCTGACAAGATATCATGGGGAGGAGAGGAGAGGGATTGAGAGAGGGGTTAGTAGGGTCAGGGTCAGTGTGTAGAGGGAGGAGATGAGGACTGAGATTGCCTCAAATTTGTTATTGTTATTGCTCCTCCTGCTACTGTAGGTGGCTACTTTATTATGATACTATTTCTTGTGCCTCTCCTTGCTATTGGTATGGGGGATGGAGCTATGGAAATGTAGTGGAAGTAATGGAGATTGTGGTCACAATTGCAAGCTATAGGGGGAGGAGCTACAGGGTTTCCAATTGTGGGGTGTGATATGGAGCAATGGAGATGGACATGGGAATTGCAAAGGTCCAAAGGCAAGCACAAGATGAGAATTATTTTCATTCATTCATTGGAGAGCAAACCTTACACCTTCAAGTATCTTGAAAGCATGTTGTAGATTAGCATGTGGATAGAGAGAGAGAGAGAGAGAGAGAGAGAGAGAGAGAGAGAGATCTGACGTGACACATGGCGCTCAAAGGGTGGTGTGATTTGGCATCTCTCATTGAGGGTTGGATGTACAGGGCTCTCTTTCACCTTACTGTGCTAGATCAGAGTGGAAAGGGTAAGCACAAGATGAACATTTTTTTTGTTGATTCATTGGAGAGAGTAAACCTTTCACCTTCAAGTGTCATGGAAGCATGGGGTATGTGATCCATTGCTGCCTCTTTTGTTCCATAGCATTTTGATGTGAGTAGAAAGTATGTCTACCATTCCTCAAGCTTAGAAAGGGTAGACAACACCACCTACCAATATATAATCATTTCTTCTCTATACCTCTATCTCTATACCCCTTAGTTTGTGAGGTTGCACTGAAAGGGCAACGCCAGTTTTTATGCGCATGCTTTGCCTCCAGTCAACACATCACACTAGCTGAACCATTGAGTAAACTGAGCATAGAGCCAATCCAAGCAATCACAGAAGCCAGGTGGTCACAACAATGGAGAGGGTCTGGAAATCAAAGACATTTTAAGTACCCACCTTGAGACCCAGAGAAGCGGGTCTCGAACTCGTCGTAGACGGGTCAAGCTACTCATGTTTATAAAAGGGCAATTACCTTCAAATCAAAAGATGTGGGTAAGAGTCAAGTCTTGACATTAGATAACTTACGGTCGCACTTTCTATGTACGAAAATGTTGCTACAGCACCGCATGATCTCTGTCAGAAAAATATCCCGAGAAGATGCGGTCAATGATGAGTTCGAGCAGTTCGTCAGGTTTCAAAGAGCAAGTCTGAATTGGAAATACCTTAGATTTTCACGTCGACGAGAGAATGGTACAAAAACAGACGACTTCAATACGATCGATGCCTGTCAATCATATTCGAGCGTCCCATTTTGGAGGTCACCTACTGATACCTTTAGACGGTCCCCGTATTAATTCTCCAGCATCGGTTAGCCTGCCAGAGTTCTGACCTTGGGAAAAGCTGCACATGAAAATCTGACATGGATGGACCCTAACACAAGAAGATTGCGTGAAGAAGCTGGAGGACACGATCCATGAAAACTATTCCTCATTTCCTTGGTGACAATCGGGAGCTTTGATCTTGCCCCGAGCCCTGCACCCCGATCCTTAACTTCAGATTCAGCAATGAAACGTCGACACAAGATCACCTACCTCCTGTGTCGGTACCGATGATATGAAAAGTTAGCAATTGCTGTTTGGCGGCGTTGCAATGCTGGCGTGCGCCAGAATTGATTCGCTGCAGCCTTCATCTGTTTGAGTTGGCGATACAGATATACGAATCACCGTCGCATTTTCTGTTTTGTAGCTTCATATCTTTACGGTAGGGGTCGAGACATTGAAAATTGGGCATCATGTGCGAAGCTGGCATGCAACGTCGTCCAACCCATAACATTTACTGCTTAGGGCCACGTCTATTGCATTGTCTGCGTATTAAAAAGAGCTGCTGCCCGGAGTATGATGAAGTCGCGGATGCATCATGGCTCGACAAAGCTCTCTCTCTCCTTTACTGGTGATATGCGCGTTTATTGTTGCGCAGGCAGCTGCGAGTACCGAGGAACACAAGATCTCCAGTGTATCCGTGGAGGGAATTGTGTTCTGCGACCAATGTCTGCAGCACAAGATCACGAGGAGCAGCAATTTGCTGAAAGGTATAGAAATGCGTTAAAGTACTGCTGTAGAAGCATGCAATTGTCAGTTCAATGTGGAATGCGGATGAAGTGTTTGCGTAGTGATGAGGCTAAGATGGTTTAAAGCGGTTGCCGCGTGCAGAGTGAGAGTAGTGTAGGCATTGTGGAGCAGGAATTGGTAGTGTAAACTATTGCAGTGTCTTAAATACGTTGGAATTGCATCTTGCGAACTGTAGATGAGATATCAAATGTAGCACAATTTCCCTTCATGGCAAGTCGAACAGATTATATGAACGTAGAAAGCGTAGCTGAAAGCACCCACAAAATTAGGGAGAAGACGCTCGAAATGCAGCGCAGGCATGGGGACGGCGGCGGCGGAATGATATTGCGAGGAGAGAAGTTGGACGAAACGTAGGATAGGAAGATTAACAGCAATGTTCGATATGTGAGCCAAATGTCGAGGTTCTGGGCAACAATGTAGAGTTTTACATGAACGGGTTCGATTTCTGGAGTTGGACTGACATTATTATTTTTGTGATTTGGCGGTTTTCAGGGGCTGAAGTGGCAATCGTGTGCGAAACGGCTGCAGGAGGCGAAAACCAGGTGGTGTTGGCCACAGTGACGGACGAGCGTGGTCATTTCCGGGCCGTTTTGCCCAATACGGTCTTCGACAACCGGGGCGCCATCAAATGCTCAGCCGAGCTGCGCTCCAGCCCCCGCCGCTCCTGCCAACTTCCCGCCGTTCCCCGCCGCTCCTCGCCGGATTTCTCCCCCCTCAAAACCGCCTCCTCCTCCTCCCTCGCGTACAGCGCTGGCTCCCTCAGCTTCCGCCCCAAAACCGCTGGCTTGTTCTGCGCCCAAGCCAGCTACTACAAATCCCCCGTCTTCGAACCGCCCATCTACAAACCGCCCGTCTACAAGCCCCCAACGGAAAAACCGCCCGTCTACAAGCCCCCCATGGAAAAACCGCCCGTCTACAAACCCCCCATGGAAAAACCGCCCGTTTACAAACCCCCTGTCTTCAAACCCCCTGTCTACAAGCCCCCCGTCGAAAAACCGCCCGTCTTTAAACCCCCTGTCTACAAGCCCCCCGTCGAAAAACCGCCCGTCTTTAAGCCCCCTGTCTTCAAACCGCCCGCTGAAAAACCGCCTGTCTATAAACCTCCTTACTCTGAACCCAAGTTCACGTTTCCCAAATTCAAGTTTCCCAAATTCCAACTTCCCAAGTTCAAATTTCCCTCATTTCCCTTTCCGAAAGACAAGTACCCAAAGTATAAGTACCCTCCCAAGCCTTGATTATAGTCCCATTACAACTATTATTTCATAATTTTGGAGTGCTTGTCAATGCTTTGAATACTTATTGCCACATCTAGTTTGATGAAAAACAAGAATTGTCACTACCATGTCTTTATAAAGAGATGTATATATTGTGTATGCAAAGCAATAAGGATTGCTTTATGTAGAAAAATGCATAGTAATTTTCCTCAATCAAATAAAGCTCTATGATTCTCTCTATGGAGCTATCATGAATTCTTCCATAATTTACACACTATACATGTCAAATTCTAATGTGTGACATTTTATTACTGCAATTTTCTTGATATGTTTAATGAGATTATAGTCTCAATTGACAATGCAAATGTAATTACTTATTACATGAAAAAAAAAGATTATAGAAAAAGAGAGAGAGTGGGATATATATATTTATACTAAGCTATGCTATACATAACCCATATATATAATTAAAATTTTATGCATAGTGCATTTAATAAGTAATAATAAAGCACTACTTAAGTATAGATGGAGATATCTTATGTTTGCTCCTGTTCCTCTCCCTAATGAAAGTCTAGGTTCACTGATTGATATGCGACTTCTTTCCATGCGGATGAATGGGATGAGTCAATTTTACGAGCAAAAACCTATGAGCAGGTTTATCCGAGCGTGTTTTTCAAGAGATTTTTAAAAATGTTTTTCTTTAGGAAACATGGTTTTTACACTTTTATTTTCACTGGAACTAGATCCCTTTATCATAAAAATATACAGACTAGTCACTCATTCATTTTTACACAACATAATTTTCTTATTTAGAGACATCCCTTTGTACCCCTGTTATTACCTTAAAAAAGTGTTGATTCCTTTAAGAAACATTCCTCATAATCACTCTCAATGTAATAATACTATGCATATATAATTACTTATTAACACATTTATATCATATGGCAATATCTTTTTAGTGTTTTTATAGCATGAAATTGTGAGACCAATGACTTACTACAGGCACCAATTCGCTATTTGTAGTGGCTAACTCTCTTCGATGCTTCCAATGCTTGCCACTTTATTTTTTCTTCTTAAGCTCCTCCTTGAGAACCTTCATACCTCCTAAACCACCATAGCTCATTCCTCCACTACTCATGCCATCTCCAACTACCGTGACTTCTTTTGATCCTCTTGATAAGAGGCACAAGTGGCCCTAAGCCTCTCATCCTCCTCAATTGTCATTCAAGCCTTGAGCTTTGCTACTATAGGATATTTCTTTGATGACGTTCTTACTTATGTGAACCTTCTTGCCATCTACAATTGGAGAAGTATCTTCATCATCATAAGTGTTCAAGAGTGCTTCATCATTCACTACTCTGAAATGTGCATCTCATGGTAGTTGCACAAATTTTTTTAGCTCGTTTCTACTCAAAAGTGCCTCATTGAGCATCTAGTTCACACATGGGGCTTTGGCAATCATTTCTTTAGGGGCACTGTCGAGTAGGAATATAAAACCATGGTAGGAATCTTGAGGGAGAGCTATAGATAGACAAGCTGGGGTGATGTAGATAGCTAGCAACAATAGTGGAACTTGACATAGTAATTTCACACATAACAATATTTGGTGGGTGTAATCTCCATTCTTTTGTCTTTTACATGCACAATTTTGTATTAGATCATTGAATGTATTACTGCATGATTGTGCAACATGGCATTCTAGACATGGAGCCCTTGCATATGCAAATTATGCTCCATGGGATGGCAGCTGGACATGGAGCCCTTGCATATGCAAATTATGCCCCATGGGATGGCCATAGAGGAAAAAATTTGGAGGGTAGCTGCATGATAAGGCTTTACTACCCTGTGGAGGATCTTAGTTCTAGTTTACCCCAAAAGGAGAAAATTTGGGTCCTCATCTTCTAAGCTAAAGACCCGCCCGCCCTTGTTTATTGTGTTGAAATAAGGAGAAGGAATTTTTCCTTTTTCCAAAAGAGAGCCATTCATCTTGCTATGTTGAGTCACTTTGTTGATATCATCTCTAGCTTTGCTTGCTTGATTTGCATGTAGTCTATCATTCAACTTGCTTGTTGTTGCTATGAGTCATTATTTATGTCATGTTTACCATCTGTACATGTGTTGTCACTTATAGCTAGTCTATTATTGCCCTTGTAGTGGTTTGCTTTATTGTTGTTGTATTCTATGTACTACTTGCTTGCTACTAGTGGTTGTAGCTATCACTATCTCTTCAGTGAGTGCATCCTTTGCCACTCTCATTGCTCTGTTGTTTGCTCATGTAATTGCTTTGAGCCTAAGGACTTTGCTTCTAAGCAACATTGAATATACTTGCTAGGTGTGTCAAGTTGAGCTATGCTTTTTTTTTTTGTGATTTTTTCCATTGTTTATAATCGTCGATAGCACCCTATTTCTTATCACATATCCCTGTTGTTGCTCTTATTGTCTATTTCTTTTGTGATTGACATGCTAGTAGATGCTACTTGTAGCCTTTGGTTAGCTTATTTGACTTTTCTTTTGTACTTTTCTTGAGCCATCTATGTGGAGTCACAGTTGATTTAGTTGTCCGTGTTATAGCCGGACCTATTACTTGCCTTGGCTAATTGCTATCATTCATAGAAAAAAGGTCGTCTTAAATTCAAAAATGAGTGTGACTCTATTGACTACTTGGAATGGCCTCAAATAGGATTCTAAGCAAAGCTAAAAAAGTGTAGCACATCCTTAATCTCTCATTGAACCTTATGAAATCTAAAAATGGACCCTATACAAGCTTTAATAATCTTCCATAAAGAAGAAGACAACTTAAACAATAATATCTTCAACTGTATAAAGATGAACGAAGATCATAAATGAAGTGGAAGAAGAGCTCTACAAGATGAGGTAAATAAAAATGAAGATACCTAAAGAAGGAGTTCCTATACTTTAACACAAGAAGGGGATTACACCTTGATAAGAGCAAGGGATTGCACTATCTCACAATGGACAGAGCATGAGTGGACATGACACCATGTTGGAGGATCAAGGGGAGAGTGTGGAGTGCACAAGGTAGCTAATTGTACACTATGTTGTATTGAACATAAAGATGAATATATACATGGATCACTTAGGGTTAGGGTTTGTCCCTGTGCCCTTATGGTATGGGTGCAATTTACACCATCTTTAACAAGTATCTTAGAGTGTTTTCCCAATAAGTAGACCATGAGTGGATGTGAGAACATGTTGAAGGATCGAGGGGAGATATTGGAGTGCACAAGATAACTAACCGTACACTATGTTGTATTGAACATAAAGATGCATATATACATGAACCACTTAGGATAAGAGTTAGGGTTAGAGTTTATCTCTATACCCTTATAATATGCTGAAATTTATATCATCCTTAACAAGTAGCTTAGAGTATTTTCCTGATAAGTAGGCCATTAGAGCTAAAAGGTCATGGGAATAGTGTATAGTGACTTTGCAGGGTATATTAATAATATGCCACCACTCAGTGTTAGCAAATTCTTTTGTCAAATCTATCCATGATTACACCAAAAAGTATTTGTTTCCTACATGGACAGTGAGCATAAAGCTTATAAGTCACATAGTCTTCCAACTCATAAAAAATTTTAGACCCATGGTGTGGTGCGGTAAGAAGGTAAAGCAATTATCTTTCCATCGTGGTTATGAAGAATTAGATGGAAAATAAAATAACTAGTTAACAATCATAGATGAAAAAATATAGATATCAATAGAATGTGGGATATTTAATGACATGCTACATACGTGAGCAAGAGTACTCAGTGGACTGGGGGATTATCCCCTAAGCAGCTTGCAATTTCTTAACCAAATAATGCATCTCATGGTCAACATGGCCAAGAAGCTACACCTTCTAAGTAAATGCTAAAGTGGGAAAAGAAGTTGGTGGATGAAGCAAAGAACATTATTAAGGACATAAATCTAGAAGACTACTAGAAATCCATAGGTGTTGTGTGGAACAAGTCAAAGAACCCATTAACTTCTCAGAGGTACTAGAATCAAAGAGATGAGTTTGTGCACTGGAAGACAAATATAATGGCATTATGAAAAATTAGGCTTGGGAGTCATTAGGGGAGAAATGGGGTCTCAAAAGGGCCTCGTAAGGAATGGATTATGCCTAATGAAAGGGCTATGGTAGGGTCCAAAGGAGTCCTAATTCCTCCTTACCTAGGTGGGTTAAGCCCACAAATGACCCCACCTCTTACACCCCTCTTACACCTAGGTGGGAGCCACCATATTCCAATTTTGAATTGCCTCCCTCCTCTCTCCTCCGTCCCTCCTCCTCCTCCTCCTCCTCCTCCTTCTCTTCCCTCCCCCCTCCCTCCTCCTCCACTCCTACTCCTCATCCCCCTCCCTCCTACTCCACATATGCTCACACTTGTTGCTAGTCCTCCCTCCTTCCCTCCTCTTCCATGCCTATTGATCCTTCCCCCTTCCCTCCTCCTTCATGCCTTTTGCTAGTCCTTCCCCCTCCATCCCTCCTCCTATTCATCTATTGGTCCTCCCTCCTCCATCCCTCCTCATAGTCACCTATTCCTCCTCCTCCTCCCTCCTGCATGCTACTCCTTCATGCTTTCTTCTCCACACCTACTCCTTCTGCATGCCTACTACTCCACTCCTTTACACTCCTTTACTCATGGTAGTCATTTGAGGATGTATCCTACAAGTATTAGGTTCACTTAGAGTTGGAGGCTCAATATGCAAGCACACGTATTTTCGGATTGAGGGGAGCTTGTAAATATGTGCTATACACTCTTCATTTTCAAAGAAAGAAGGATCTTGACCTTTGCGTAGAAGGAACCTTGTATCCTATACATCCTGCTACCAAAAGATCCCTCATTTTCATACAATGCATGAGCTTGTTTGGTTGTTGGCAATGGATATGTTGGGTTGCGTTGTTATTGCAATGGCTATGCAAGTAAGCAAGGTGCACAGGGCCCAAGCTAAACAACTAGCAATAGCACCATTGTTGCAATGCATAACTCTATAGAGGAGCTTCAAAGGAAAAACAAGGATCATCATGATAAATCCAATGCATTGGACTTGGAGAGACATGAATTAGACTTGGAGAGATAGGAATCGCAAGAATCGCTCTCTAAACTAGCTGAAACCAAAAAAGATTTGGAAAGATCTATATATAGATAAGTTCAATGCACGTGGAGAAGGAACAAGAGAAGGCAGAGAACGAGTGCAAAAGATGAAGGAAACACCTTTGGGATTCAAGGATAAGAAAAGACACTTACTATACATGGATGCATCGGCGCCCCCACTAGTGGTGCTAGAAAGAGGAGAATCTAGGTTGCAAACGGTTGGTTCTCGAGTGTTCCATGAAATTTTACTCTTTTATGCTACATTGTGTGTGCTAATTTTTTCTTGAATTCTTCTTTGGGAAGAATGGATGGGGATGATATTGACTATTCATATGCCCTAGCTAGTTTATTAAAGTCAAGCGATGTCATCAAGATACTAAAGGCCCAAGACACAAACACTTGCATGTGCAAGTTGTTGAAGAGGTGATGAAGGACTTTAAGAACATTGTAGATGAAAGGGGATGCTTGGATCTTGTGATGCTACTAGTCTAAGTCAATTTTCAAGTCTGCTCCTTTGGTACAGTATAATAAGTCTACAATGCCACTACCCACACCTTGGTCTATGAGGTATGCAAAGCGAGAAATAAACCAATGCGCAAGAGAAATGCTTGGAGGGAACCATTACGTAAGGGGCATGATGACTTAGAAGAGTCAAAAGAAATCTAGCTTGCAATCATTTTAGATGAATGCTTTGAACTTTCAACAACGTCTACTTGAATATTGAGAAATTGCAACAAGCAATGGTCAAATTCTATGGCATGAGAGAAGATGGTAAGGGGAAATCCATCACAGCATTGCACTTTACTTAGTTTCATTTACCATATCATGTTTATCCTAATTATTTCTCTCTTTTGTTATACAAAGTGCAATGGCAAGCTCATTTTGTTACCAAAATAGATGAAGCTCAGTTGGTCAAAGAACACAAGCTAGAGAGAGTGAGCATCCGCATTATGAATAAAGCCTTAGCCTTTGTTCAAGGGGGTAAGGAAGTTGAGCAAGGTTCCTCAGTTCAATCTGAGAAAGACATATGTTGGCTTGTAGCATTTGAGACTCCAAAAGAGTGCCATGAGACATTGAAGTGGGTTCTAGAGAGAAAGGAATACCATCAACTATTTAAAGATAAGAGGAAGGGAAAACATTGATAATGGATGGCTCTGGAACATTTTGGGTTGAATGGCATCTTGCTGGTGATTTGAAACCGTCAAGCACTTACATTATTGTGATATAGGGGCAAATGCAATGTCTACATGCCTTTATTGCATGTGTCCTCAACGAAAGTACAAGGCAAGATAACAATGGGACCATGGCATTCTCTCTTATAGCTAAATGCTAAACCCTAATCACGATAATAAGGATCCAAAGTGGGCTCCCATCTTGCCCATCTCACTAGAGAGAGCATATATGTACTTTACATGCATAACTGTGCATAGTTGATAAGATGTTATATTTGCAAGAAACCAACTCGAAGACCAGCCTTGGGGTAGCGAGGTCGATGGAGGACCTGCTCGGTGAGCTCCCTCCCTCTGCCTGCAATGGCCTGTAGGCTGCCCGCGGCTTGTGTGCTCCCCTGTTGCCTGCCCTACCCTCCTTGCCTCCGCCTCGCCCCTCCTCCCTCTTCGCTTTGCCCTACCTCCCCTGCTCCACCTCCGCCCACCTCTGCCCCCCGCTCTGCCCTCCCTCCCCTGCTCCTCCTCCCTCTCCACCTCTGCCATCTACCTCGCTCCACCTCCGCCCCCCCGCCCTGCTCTCTCCCCTGCTTCACCTCCGCCCCCCGCCCGCTGCCTTCCCTGCTGTGCCCCCCCTCCTCCCCCCTCCTTCCACCTCCTCACCTCCCCTCCTTGCCACCTCGCACCTCTCCCCGCCCTCTTGCCCTCTCGCCAGCGTGCCCCCCCTGCCATTCTGCCTCCTCCCACCTTTTTCTCCTCCTCTCCCACCTCTCCCATCTCCTTCCCTTTCTTCATTCCTCGCTCCTTCTCCTCCCGTTGCTCCCTCCTTCCTCCCCTGCCCTCTCCTTCTCTCTCCTTTGCCTCTCTGCTTCGTCCCCTTTTTCATTTGCCTCCTTGCAGTGGGAGCACTCATTTTTGCTACGGTGAAAGAAAATCTTGGTGGTGACCTTTGGTTTGGCCAGAGGGGCTCTATGGCAGCACCCTTGACTCCCACAGCCGTTAAGGTTCTTCTTTTCCTAGCTGACAAGCAACACGTATAGCAGGCAGTCTAGTCCCTCTAGGACAAGGCGCTTGTGGGTAGAATTATGGGCCTCACGCCTACACGGAGACAGGTGCGAGAGTGGATCTAGGCGAGCTTGACATTAGAGGGGCGACCACATCCAGGAGGTCACCATCTATGGACAAGGTGTTTTCCTCATCCAATTGAGCTCCCTTGACACCGCCTCAACACTTGAGTAGAGCCCCATTCTCCTTGGCCCGCACCTTGTCTACCTCTTAGTATCATGAGTTCACAGTGGAGGACATGGATACGACACACCATGTTCCATGGTTTTCAGTTACACTCCGCTTCCTAAGGCTCCCCAAGGAGTATCCAGCCATCCTCTCTTCCATTGGCCAGGCATTTGGCACAGTGCTCGAGTCCCCACCAAAGACGGCCGCCTCCATCCTAGCAGATGATGGAGTCTCTAGGATCAGACTGGTGGTGGAGAGCCTGGAGTCCCTCTCAGAGCTGATCCTTCTTGAGACCCTAGAAGGGGGCACACTTCACCAGAGGATGGAGATCTTTGAGCTACTAGGCCAGTGTCTTCGTTGCAGACAGATGGGTCACCTCGTCAGAGATTACCCTCGTGGCCACCCTCGTGCACCTCCCCCCCTTCCTCCATAGAGTAGGTAGAGTCAGCAGGCCCAAGTTCAGCACCCTCTCAGGCAAGAGTAGTAGGAGTCCCAGACCCATGGGTTACCCCCTTAGAAGGGAACTGGACATAGGTTAAAAAGAAAAAGAAACCAAGCAAGCAGGCGCGCAAACACCACAGATAGAGGGCCAACCGCAGGGACAGGGACAGGGTTTTGATCGAGAGGCCTCGAAAGGGAAATAGCAGGAGTCACCTCCCCTAGCAGTAGAGGCCACTGCCCATCCAATCGATCCTCCAGCATCAGAATTTCAGCCTCCACTCCCACCCTTGTAGCAGTAGAGAGCCCCAGGAGCTCCAAATGCGGCAATGGCAGAAGCCACAGACGCTAGCTTGATGAGGGCAGTGAAGGAGCCGATACAGAGCCTCGACAAGCCTGATCAATAGGGGGCCCATGGTCGCCGTTTTTTCTCCTCCTCCCCCTCCCCCCCCTCCCCCCGCCCCCTTCCCCTCCTCCTCTTCACTTCCCCCTCCCTCCCTAGGGTTCCCCTCACCCCCTCCCCCCCCCTCAGCCCCCCCTTCTAGGGTCACCCTCACTACTTGCCCCCCGCCCCCTGTCCCCCACTTCCCTACCTCTCACTCTCCCACTGTCCCCCTCTTTGCTTCAGTAGCAGCCTCTTCTGCTTCGACACCCCTACCATCAGGGAAGGGAATGACGATGCCCCCTTCTGCTTCCTCAGGGAGTAATCCTGAGGGACGAGGCTCATCTTCCCGGCCAGCAGCTCCCAACTTCTAGCCTGGGCGTCCCTTACCGCGGGACTTCTGGAGGTTAGGACCCTGAAACTATCTAGAGATTTCAGACGCATACCCTTTACCATTGGAGGTCACGCTCATGGTCCTTCAACCTCGAAAGGGGGGTTTGATCGGTGTAGTGGGATCTCAGACACACCTCATTTGGAGATTTCCGTTTGCCTCCACAAGTTTGGAGAAGTGGTCCCCAGAGGTGTTTGACATTATTTTGGGTAATCAGATTATGCTCATGATGGACAAGTGGATGGGACCATAGGGACTAGATCGTTGGTATGCCCATGGCGCGGAGGTGAACTTTCAGTTGAGCTTCACGCGCGAGGAGCTGGTGTGCAGTTTGGCGACACAAGGTATCAGATTGTTGATGGAGGCAAAGGTGGAGCAGGCACACTTATGGCCCCTCCAGACGTGTGCCAAGTTGCTCAGGGTGGAAGCCTCCATGATGAAGTGGGCACAGAAGATCGGTATTGAGCCCTGCAAAATCACACAAGGTAGTCTTTCTAGGACATGCACCCAATCACAAGAGAGCCTTGTTCCCGACTCCCCCATCCTCATGAGCTGGACCATAGTGAGCTGGAATGTACACGGGCTCCACGATCATGTTCGTAATTAGCCACAGTACCTGTTGCTCTGGTAGGAGTTGCTAAGGGCAATGATAGGGTGGGCAGTGAACATCCTTATGATTCAAGAGCACATGTTTTCAGCAGCAGACATCATACGACACCATCACCTTCTCCCAGGGAGAGGTCCAGAGGAGTGGTCTCCCGTAGTAGGACGTAGCAGAGGAGTCTGCATCTCAATCTCATAGACTTTGGGTCCAGAGGTCTATGATCAGGGTGAGCTCGGATGGGCAGTTTGGATGGGAGTTCGAATGAGAGAGATTGGATTCCTAAACGTGTATGCCCCAATGTGTAGACAACACCACCTGGCTTTTTGGAGGAGGTTGTCAGAGTGTCTTCTGGATGTTGATTCCTGCATTGTTGGAGGGGACTTCAACAACCTAGAGTTTGGGGAGGACAACTCCGCCTAGATGCATAGAGGAGTTTGATCGTCACCCCTTATGTGGCACCCAGAGGTCAGAGATCAGGAGGGACGTATGCTTGGGCAACGGACTCACATTGGTTGGGCACAATGGGACAGTGGTCCAGTAGGGTCTTTTGGTCACTGGAGCATGCTACCTATGGAGGTAGAGATGAGGCTTGACGCCCTCGCGCATTTGAGAGGGGTAGGGTAGGCAAGATTGACTTAGCCATTCTTGAGTCCTGGTGATAAGGACTTCACATCTGGAGAGACAGCAAATGGATGGGGTAGTTTTCCCATACTGGTATGCCCTTGAGGATTTTGATGGACCCCGGCTTCTTCCATGTAGGACCTAGAGGCCTACTGCAACCCCTCATTGGGAGTGACCCTAAGATGGATGGGAGTCTTGATAGGATACACTGGAAGATGGTCAGAGTGGTAGGAAAATTGGGGAAGGAGTGGCACATCGATCTTCCCAGTATCTCAGAGCAGGACACCTCTAGATGGCACCTTTGGCTATGGGAAAGTAGACCCGTGAGGGAGGTCCAGTGGGACCTCGAGGAGTGGTTCTAGCTCTCTAGGGGTGGCCTTGCTGAGATGATAGATGAGATGCCTTTCTTTTCCTACACCACACAGATTAGCAGAGACTTCAGATGGACTCGTCGAGATGGACCCCCTCAAGGGAGACCCAGAGAGTGCCCCGGGATCGCTCCAGGTTTTGGACATGGTTGTGGTCCAACCTGTGACCAAGGAAGATTTCTTACTTCTTCTAGCTTGTAGCCCATGGAGGCTTGCCCATCGGCCCGTGGTTGGAGTAGATGCGAGTGGCATTGCTGCTCAGATGGTGTCCTGGAGACTATCCCACATTGCCTATGGAGCTGTCATAGCGTAGTGAGGATCTGGATGAGAGCCCTCAGGATCATGACATGCATGTAAAGCCTTCATAGAGACCACTTGGGGGATGGTGGCTTGGTTGACAAAGGGAGGACACGCATTCCAGATTGATGAGATCTCCCCAACCTACCAGATACAAGGTCAGAGCATTCAGAGGATTGCACTCCACGTGGCAGCCCCCCCTTCCCCTAGGGAAGATAGTGTTTGGGAGGTGGTAGCTAGCATCACAACTTGGAACATTCGGGTGGCTCGTTGCAGTCTCGTGATGAGAGAGCACCCGGTTCCACCCTCGGCTTCCTTGGTTGCCATCTGGTAGGATATCATTTACACTCTATAGTCCGCTTGGGAGTGTGGGACTCCAGGCTCCAAGGAGACTATTGAGAGGCGTGCTCATTTCTGCAAGGCTTGCCCTGCAGGTGTTTTCTACATTTTCACTCCACAAAGGATTCGCTAGTTGTATAGTCCCCCCACTTGGCTATTAGCCCCAGTTCTCAAGATCCCTTAGGCAGTGAGCTGGGCTTCTTTGGAATAGGCCAGGTTTTTTTTTTAAGCCTTTTTTGGTTTTTTCATACTCAACACCTTCCAGGCTGTTGTCTTGTATGAAATATTTCAAGCATTAATAGAAGGTTCCTTTCTTTGAAAAAAAAAGATGTTATATTTGCATCTTGTTTATGCTTGGAATTTGATTTCATAAGAAGAATCCATACTTTGCATTGCAGAAGCTAAGAACTTCCTTTTAGATATGGGATTACATGGAGGGCATGTCAAACTTTATGAGGACAAGAAAATGTCTGGGGCAACACAGAATCTTCTTGCCAAAGTGTCCATGGGTGGAGAAAAGGCAAGGAGATTCTTATCCAATCAAAATCTTGAGAAAGAAAAACATACATTGTCACAAAATACCTTGGGTTGGGCTCCCCTAGTTGA
This sequence comes from Dipteris shenzhenensis, assembly GCF_047967505.1. Taxonomy (NCBI): domain Eukaryota; kingdom Viridiplantae; phylum Streptophyta; class Polypodiopsida; order Gleicheniales; family Dipteridaceae; genus Dipteris; species Dipteris shenzhenensis. The sequence continues at coordinate 30,598,509 of NC_141598.1, read as the reverse complement.
TTAGGATCAAGAATTTTGGAGGCTTCTTTATTTGAATTTCCTTCTAGAGAAGAAATATGAATGTCATCTCCCACAAAAGGAACCTATTGCCTATATTTTTTGTGATCCCTTCTTTCAGGAGGTCCTTCACTTCTAGCTCCCTAAACCCATCCTCTATAAGATTATCACAAAAATGGGCAAAGTGCCTTTACAAACTTGGGTTCATCTAGGAATAGATACTTGATGTAATCTATTGGAACCCATCTTTTGAAGACACATCAAGTTGATATGCAAAATTAGTCAAATTCTCTTGCATGTAGTTATGAGATCTATGAAGTCGTCCTTGACTTGCATATATGTGCCTAGGACATCTAAGGTCCTATCAAACAAAAAAAAAAACTATTCCTTGCAATCTGGAAGTGCAATGCATGAGATGAAATCATGGAACACATCTCTTGCTGAATCCATGGAAGATGTTCTCAAACATGAACTAAAGAAGTGAGATAGTTTTGACAGTGGGAATTTCTATGGCTCTCTAAAAGTAAAAGTTAGAATTGAATGTAAAAACGACTGTTACCTCTATATATATCAAAACCCTAAATCATAAATTCCCCAAAAAATTTGAGAAAAATTAAACATGAAAGCACAAGAAATAGACATCCAAATAAATTACACCTCATTTTAAATGTCCTGCATTTCTTGAACAACAACTAGGAAATGGCACAAAAAAATATGTTGTGGTAGTCAAACACATTGTTAACTATCTTCAAAGTTGCAAGAGGAATAAAATTGGCACTTTGCATGCACTCCTCTACACCTCAGTCGATCTTTTCACTATTTGAGGTAGACTTGAAGGAGTATGAGATGCCATCCTTCATGACCAATAGGCGTTCTTGCACATCCTTTAGAATCCATTGTGATGTGACAGACACATTCTTGACATCTCCCTAATCAATATCAATGGATAAATCTAACCCTGTATTGTCTTCATCGTTAGACTCAAAGGAAAGCCACCGGCCATTTGTTTTCTTCTAGAGCCTGTACTAAAAAGTTAAATACAACATTTGGCATGATATATGGTATCTAATAACCCATTGTCCTTACATGCATGACATTGAAACACATCACCCTTTTTTCACCTTACTTGGTTCCCCAATTCATCCCAAGTAAATCTTCAAGAGCATTTTCATCTACACGCTCGTAGCACCACATAGTTTTTGTTCTATGCATATGTATATTCTAAAAACAAGAACAAAAAATGCACAAAGGCATAACAAAGATAACTTTGCCCATTTGGATCCAAACTTGAATTTCATGGCCATGCTCACATCCTTTGCAATCTTGTCCTTGTACAATTGCAATGTCCTCGATTCCTGTCTAGAAGTTGTGGTGGTGCAATGCTTTGTAGATAACCATAGCCCTATCCTTAGCGGTATGTATGTTGCATTATACCCTTACACTTTCTTCTTTTGCAAGGAGGCCAACTTCTCCCTAGCATGTATTTACTTACCTAAATCCTCATGAATCATAGTGAACTTTCCTATGAATGACTCAACTAGTTCCTACTCCTTGAAGTTTGCAGGGATAACCTCTACCATGAATAAGAGCTCTTATAAACCAAACACAAAAAGGCTGATTTATGCTGTTGGGTAGTGGCGGGGGTGGCTACAGATTGGGACAAACTGTTTTGGAAGGGTTTCCTTAATTGGCTTTCCAACCAAAATCTCAACAGCCTTTTAAGCATCGCCCATTCATTGCTTTTATATTGGACCTACTATAATGTCCAAATGGACTCAGTATACTTATTGGTGAAAAAGGTACACAGATAAAAAGGCTTACAGTGTGATGGTATCCTAAATTGATTGAATAATGGAGGCAACCACATGTCTTTTCCCATGGTAGACCTATTGCACCTTCACAAGCCATCCTTTCTTCCCATACTTGAACTTCAAGATTTGGCCCCTCCACTATGTAAGATATCAGCTCTCTTAATCTTGGGAAGCTTATGTGGACCTTTGGCCAATACTTTCATGACTATCTAGTCATTCAAGCTGTAGATGTAAGGGATCCACTCATCTAATATATTTCTGGTGTTATGGAAAATACCAGAGGTCACAACATTGCATGGTCTTGTAGCCATTTCCTCACCATGCTTGCAAAGGTCACAATAATAGGAATGGGACTCCTACACATGGCAGTGTAGCTCAGAGGGAGAGAGCAACTCCAATGGAGACAGAGAAGAGGAGCGAGTGAGCGAGAGAGAGAGAGAGAGAGAGAGAGAGAGAGAGAGAGAGAGAGAGAGAGAGAGAGAGAGAGAGAGAGAGGGAGGGGGGGGGGAGTGGGTAGAAAAGAGAAGCTACTATAGCCAAAATGGAAGAGAGAGAGACAAAGGAGCTATTGTAGCCAAAATGAGCAGACAAGGAGGGGCTAAAGCAAGAGGTGGCAGAGGGCAGTTTGCAAGAGAGGGAAACCTCATATTCGAAAATTGGAGGGAGAAATAGGCTAGACTAGAACAGTGGACCAGAGAAATAGGGACAGACCACCTAGAGAGAGCGGGGGGGGAATCAAAACTCACCCAAAAGGGCCCACCTCTTGAATGCCTTTTGGGACTGATTTGGGGAAGGTGCACAGGGAAGGAGGGTCAAGCATGGGTTAAGGGGGGGGGGGGGAGGATGGTTTGGGTGGTCCTAGTGTAAGGGTAACAACCAATAGGGGCTCTTTGTAGGCCTATCCACACTCCATCTCAACATACCATTGCCCCACACCTTGGAGTGCTCTCATTGGTACACCTTAAATCCCCCCCCTTGAAATTAGGAAACAATAATTGGGGTCTTAATCCACATAAGGTAGATAAATTTCATTGGATGCACAATGCGTTTACCAAGTCAAGAATGATGTTGGGGGAAGTTAGACAACCAAAGGCAAGGTTGATGGCAGAAGGATATTCGTAGCACGAGAGTATTGATAATGAGGGTACTTTTGCACCACTCATAATGATGAAGAAAATCTACCTTATTATCTCTCTTTCATGCAATATTGAGTTATGGGTGCATCAAATGGATGTCATGTCTACACTAATAGAGAGTTGCAAGAGGAGGCATATATTTGATAGCCAAAAGGATTTGTGGAGAGGTTTTCTAAACATGTAGTTTGTGGATTGCAATAATAAAGTACTTTATTATCTCAAGCAAGCCCCACTGGCTTGGTACAACAAGATACAGCACCATTTGAAGAAGCAATAACATGTAATTCAACAAAGAATACTATGCCCTTATCAAAAGTAGAAATTGGACTTTAAGAAATTACTACAAGAGATAAATCCAAACTCAAATGAAGCTATTGTCAAGTACAAGTCTAGATTGATTGCTGATGGATATGCTCAAGAATATAGGAAGAATTATGAAGAGTTGCAAAAATTGCAAAGATGCCTATTATTAGAACCATTTTTCCATTGCTTCTCAATTTTATTGGTCTACCCATCAAATGCATTTTAAAAATGCACTTCTCAGTGGACACCTTTGTCAAAGGCATGAAAACGAGTTTACAACTTGTGAAAATTTATTTATCAACTAAAAAAGTACCACATTCTTGGAAGGAAGCAATTTACAATGATTTTCTTGCAATGGTATTTCAACCATTTGGTTCAAATCCTTCTTTACACATCAAGAAGACAAATAAGCCATTTTTCTTGTTGTGCTTTATGTTGATGGTTTGATCATCACTAGGTCCAATGGATAACTTATTTCATAAGGCAAATGTCATCCAAAAACCTTCTATATACATAAAGGAGACAAGATAATACATCATTTTGTTGTGTGGTATGTTGATGGTTTTTTGTTTTTGAGAAAAGAGTGTTTATATTATATATTGGTCAATCATGTCCAAAAATCTAATCTTAAAAGAAGTATTGCTTATCCAGGGTCTCACATCATGGTAAGTAGCAAAAAGAAAAGAGATCATTCTAAGTCTATAGTAGATGGTTCCTTTGAACTGGCATTCTTCATTGAATGACTTTAGGTGCTCCTGTTCATGATTGCGAATCTCAAAAAAGAATCGTTCCAGGTCACTGTCATAGATCCAGGAGGCCTACTATCCATTCAACAAAAAAATGTTCTACATTAGTAACATTCAAGTTAAGCTAATAATCATTCCTAGAAATCCAAATAAAACACAAGGCATGTGCTTGAACAAGTGCCCAGTGGGAGTGTTTGACTTTTGCTACATCCCCAAAAAGTATGGCTTTCCAATTCACTGGCTCTCCTAGTTGCATGTGCACCATTTTCCATACTTTTCTAGTGGACGGGCATGCCATGAATAGATGGAAGACATCTTCTTGTGACCATGGACAGTGTCGACATTTGTTGTCTCCTTTTCCAATCCTCAGTCCCCTTACGTTGGTCCAAACTGCTTTATGTATGATAAGCCAGAGCAGTGTTGACATCTTCTCGAGGATAGAATTTGACCAAATGTACAAAAATCTCCTCTTCGAGCACTAAGTGGATTCAGAGGTGTTCCATCTAGCATTCAGGATCGGGATCATGTCTCCTATATCCTCAAATGGAGTGGGCACAGGAAGCGAGGGGAAAGGATCCAAGTAAAGACCCTTGTTAGATAGTAAACAAACTCTGAGGAAGTCTTCGTTGCTTAGGATAGCGTTTTTGTGAATTGAAAAGGTCCAAATGGAGTCAAGGCGCATAAAAGAGCCTTTCTCGAAAAACTTGAGATGTGCTTTGATTGAGTCGAGAGCAATCCAAAGAGATTTCCACAAGAGCTTTCCTTTGTAGAACAGGGTTCTGGGCCAAAAATTGTAGATAAAATTGGGTATCTTTTCCACCCCTTGGATCTGACTGATGTACTTGAAGTCCCTTGCTAGAAACATCACCCAATCAAGATTAGGACTTAGGAGAACTTTGATTATCCATGTTGCAGCAAGCTTCGCCACCGCCTTCTTGATGTCCACTACTCCCAGGCCTCCTTCACTCTTAGGTCTAGGGAATAGAAGCTCCATCTAACTTTTGCAATCATGTTTGTGCCACCCCAAAGAAAGGATCTGCACTTGGAGTTCAATTTATCTAGCCCTACTTGACTTGGGTGCCGGCAAGATAAGTTAAAAATAGTAATAGGGTATAGGCAGTGATTAAGAACCATTCGTCTCCCAGCCAATTTGGCCTAAAATTCTCTCCATTTCTTGAGTTTGGAGCTGCATATGTTTAACACCCAATCCCACTGCTCCTTCATGGACATGTTGAAGCCCATGGGAATACCTAACAATCTGAAAACAATGCCTTTAGGAATCACCTGACATCTCAGGCGTTCTAGATCCTCTTGTAACCTTCCACTGAGTGTGCAGTATCATGTTTTGTTGTGGTTGATAAGAGAACCTGATGCTGTACAAACGGTCTCCAAACACTCCATCACTGCACGAATATCTCGAGGGGAGTTCCTAGGTGTGAGATTAGTGTCATCTGCAAATTACTGCATGACAAGCTACTTTTTAGAAGGCAGTTCAATTCCTTTGACCATGCCATCTCATGTTTTGTCGATGAGCAACCAGCCCAAAGCATCAACGATGATAGCAAATAGGAGGGGGGCAATGGGGTAGCCTTGTCTAATAGATCTCTTCAAAGGGAAGGGTGAATACATCTCACCCTTGATGCACACCTTTTGGCTAAGGCATTTGAAAGTAGAATTTTGATAGAAGAAATGAAATTTGGACCAAGTCCCATGTCTCTCATAGATTGGGTTAAGAATTCCCAATCAAGCCTGTCATAGGCTTTATCGAAATCTATTTTGTTAAAGAAAATATTTTGTCCCAACTCCCTAGCATGCTCACAGCCCTCCCAGATGTTGACAATAGCCTCCATGAGGTGCCTTCCTTTAATAAATCCCTTTTGTTTCTGCAAGATCCGTCTGTCCATCTTGTACTGAATCATGGCCAAATCTTTGGTGAAGATTTTATAGCTGTAGATAAGTATGGTAAGAGGTCTCTAATTTTTAATCACATCCTTCCTACCTTCTTTGGGAATCAGTTTGATGATACAACTATTCATATGTTCAGGAAGAGATAAAGTAGATAAACTTTCTTGCCAAACCTCAAGGACTCTAGGGCCAACCCAATCCCAAAAAGATTTGTGAAACTCAATAGGAAGATTGTATTCTCCTGGAGTTTTTCTATCCTTCATGACCAACACAGCTTCCCTGAGTCCCTTCAAAGAGAGAGAAGCCTCCAAACTCTGAAGATCTAGACCAGTGTGTGAGACTACTCCTTATCTTGCAACCTGGCATCTGTTTCTCGCCCATACCACGTCATCATTTGATTGCATAGTGCAACACAGCATGTTCTTAAAATGTTTGCAAATAAATTATTGTTTTTACTATCTGACTGTGCCCATCTTTTTTTACTGACTTCAAGAAAGGAAATTTCCTCAGCAGCACTTTTCTTGCGAATGAACTTGAAAGTTTCTTTGGTTGGTCTATCCAATTCGCCTGCCCACCATCTTCTAGTATACAGTCTAGCTAACAAGTATTTTATGTGTTCAAGTCTTGCTAGCTCATTCTTGACAAGGCGAAGCTCAATCTGTGCTTGAAGATCTCCGCTACATGCCTAGGCCTCCAATTCATCAAATCTCTCTTTGATAGTGTCTAGTCTCTTGTAGCAAACCTTATCTCTCAGTTTTTAAGCCTATTTTAAGACTTCCTGCGTTTCTAGCACATTCCTTAACCCAAAATCTGCAGCTATTTCATCAATGCATATTGGGGCAGAGTCCACAGCTCTCTGACTTTGCTTTGAATAGTTCCTAGCTTGAAAAGACTGGGGTCAGCCTTAAACCAGGACAAGGACCTACTTTCTGAGCCAAAGTCTCAAGTAAGTAGTAGGGGCTTGTGGTCAAAAATTGCAAGAGTAGCGGAAACAATAACTCTGGATTTGGAGGAGATTCTAAGAGAAGTAGGCTCTGTCCAGCCTTGCTTCTCTCCTTAGTTCTCTTATCTTCCTGTTAGACCATGTTAAGTCCCCTACACAATTAATGTCCACCAATTGTAGAGATTCTTTAATATCACTCCATGTTTGGATCTCAGAACCTCTAATCATAGTACCTTTTCCCAACCATCTATCTGATTTGCTTTCTACCATGTTAAAATCTCCAATCATCATCACCTCTTCATCATGGAGACTGGATAGGGACTGCCAAGTTTTACCTCTTTCTCGACATCTTGTGGGGGGCATACACTGACAATATAGAAAAATTGATTCCCCTGAGAAGACATTTCAAAGCGATCCATGTGTTAGACAAGTCAACCACCACATCTAGAATGCTCTGGGAGTAGTGAGACAATATTCCAATAGCACTCCCTCTTCTACCATCATCATGGGATGTGGTATACTAGGTTCTCCTCTTATCAATGCATCTTAGTCTTGTGACTAAAGCATCACCTGTAGTTTTAACCTCTTGTAGGGCTAGAAAAGTAGGGGAAAGCGAATTTTTTCTGAGTCAAGTGGCCAAAATACCTGCCCTGTTGGGATCAATGAGACCACATGTGTTTAGGGGTCAAGAAAGATACGGGTTTACTTACCATGTTTCTTCTACCCCTTTTTGGCCCTGGGGCTTGGGCTACTTGCATGAGCAGAAGGACCTTTAGCTATAGACATCCTTCTCTTACTATGGGCAGCGACTGTTGGTTTTCCTTTGACAACGATATCTTTATCTACTTGAGGTATAAGGGGCTGATATTCCACAGAGTCATCAAAATCCTCAGTCAACATATCATCACTCTTGTTGACTTCATCTTCAAAATCCTTGGCCCATTCCTCTCCCGGTTCGTGCTTGGGAATGAGTTGAAGGTTGGCTTTAGGAAGCAACTCTGACAAAGCCTCAATGCCATTTTTCATGGGGATATCAAGAGCAAGCTTGGATTCAAGCTGAGGGCTTTTGACTTCTTTCGATTTCATCGGACTACCTAGGCACTCAAGAACTTTCGGCTATTTGGGTACCCACTTCTCCTTAGGAACCTGAGGAGGTTCAGTGTTCGCCGCTTTGGGCTTGGTTTTCTTCAAAGGATAATTTTTTATAGTATGATCAGAAAGACCACACAGAAAGTAAGAGTTTTGCACGTTCTTATATAGAACTTATTGTTCCCTAATCACCCCACCCCTGTGATTGAGGATTACTATAGTTTCATGGAGATCTTCTATAAATATAGCTAGACGCACACCTGCGGGTTCCCCCTAAGATCGATGAACTACTCTCTTTCGACGCTTATCAGGAGCATGGTTAATTGGATGTCTTGCAATTGGTTGACATGTGGATTTTTGGGTTATTACTCCCATATACACATGTGAAAACTTCATGTGCCTTGCATAAAAAGAGTGATTGAAGACCCTCTTGAATATCCCAGAACTTTTGGGAGATGAGGAGGTATGCATGGCTAGGAGGCAGGGGATTGGTGGGACCCCTACACTCGATGCTCCTTGTGGCATTTGGTAGCATTTGGTACTCTGCGCCCATGTCTGTTCCAACAATTGTCAAGGCATCTTCACCACTCTTGAACTTTAGAGAAGGAAACCCCATGAAGTTTACCAAGGCTAGCAAACCCCATCAGTAATTTTTCTTCTTGTTCCCAGCCTTCTTGAGCTCAGTGTATATGTGATTTAACCCATGTGAGTATCTCCTACTCATCTTCAACAAGCTAATCACCATCTAAAATCCTATCTCCTTGATGCACAAGTAGTGTAGGAAGGGATTGGCCATATATGATCTCAAACGGTACTAGCTAGACCATTGAGTTATTATAAGCATTGATCTAGTGTAGGAAGGGATTGGCCATATACGATCTCAAATGGTGCTGTGGCTCTACCATTGAGTTATTATAAGCAAACTCTAATAGATTTCAATATCTCATGGACATAACTATGTAACAATTAGATAATAGCTTAAGTAGCTATCTCACTTTGTCCATCACTTACTGGGTGCTATGTAGTGGAAAGTTGCAAGTTCATTCCTAATTTTTTAAATTGATCTTACCAAAAAAGGATTTGGAACTTAGGGTCATTGTCTAATGTAATAGACATAGGTAATCCATGTAATCTAAAGATTTCCCTCATGAATAACTTAGGGATTCCTATAAGTAGTGATGTTCTCACTTTGTCCATTAGTCGTTTAGAGCTTTCTAAAAATGTCTTTGGAGCTTAGGGTCATTTGTGTGATGTAATAGAACTACATAATCCATGTAATCTAAAGATTTGCATAATGAATAACTTAGTAACTTTTATAGGAGTGGTTTTCTTCTTAAATGAAATTAAAAGTGATTAATTACTAAGTGTATCCACAATTGTGATAATTTTATCATTTTATGGCACTGCTTTGGTCACCTTAACACAAAATCCCTAGTAATATGTTTCCATCTTTCACCAAGTATAGGTAATGGTGGTTGAACTAGTCTAGGTGTCTTGATATTGTTGACAATACATGTTGGAGTCTATAAAATGATGTAGATCTTTGATTAGGGCTAGTTTCCTTTGCTAGCATATGTTTGAGCTAGATGAGCTTCTCTCTTAAGTTTTGTATGTCACTCTTTTGTTATGCATGGCATAAGTAACTTTGCTATTTTTTATCCTACTCTTGTTGTAGTTATTATCTAAGTGGTGCCATCTATTGTTGCCAAACATCTTGGAATTCATCCATTAGTTGTACTTGTTCTTGGAAACCTTGGTCTGAATTGAGTGGTGTGTCTATTCCTTTTTGTTCTATTTTTTGAATGTATCAAGAGTTGTCCTTTGAGGATTTTGATAAGAGAGTGCCTTTGATTGTCTTACATTTTTGTTCTCCTTTCTTGAATGTATCGAGAATTATCATTTTTGGGATTTTGACAAGAGAGGCTTTTGATTGTTGTATCTTTATATCTTTCCTTAGAGAATCCTCTGGTGGATGGGCAAGATGAAAATCTTCCATGGATGACATGCATATTTGAGGCTTATCACATAGGATACTTTCTACATGATTTCTATGTAGAAGAACTGTACTTGTGCTTGAATCCCACATCATAGTTTTCCCTGTTGGAGAGAAGAGTGTTAAACTTTTTGGCTATACATTGGATCACATCCTCTTTTTTGCATAACCTTTTGTTAGGTTCGATTTTGTGTTATCAACTGATTGTACATTCACTAGGAATTTTTAAGCACCTTTGTTATCTTATTTGTTTTTGCTTGCTACTTGACCTTCGATTGAGAACATGTAATTGATAGGTGACGGGTGATCTTCTTTGCGATTTAGTGCATTTGATGATTCTATAGGCTTTTTCCCTCCTTTTTCCTATGTGTGTCTGTGGATTCAAAATTGGTTGCACTTGTATCACCCTGGGGCTTGGAAGCCTACATTTCCAATTCTGCCTCATTCCTCAATCATCAATTGATTCTTCAGTCATCATTGCAACACCATAAATAGAGCAACACCATAAATCTCTATTATAGTCTTGCAACTATAACAATCCATTTGGTCTTGAGTTTCTTCATGTAATCCTTTGATAAAAAATAATTCATTGGTGCTTCATTAGTGATAGATATTAGATATCCTTTTGTGGTAGTACCTTTAAGTTTGATGAAATAATCGGTCATGGTATCTCAATTGTTTTGAACTACATTTGGAAATGTCTATTTTTAAATCCCTTTGTATAATATTTCATGATTGCCAAAATTTGCGAATGATACACTCTGGGTGAGATCCAACTTTACTCGATCGGTTATTATAAATTGCAATATAACATTACTGGACCGGTTATTGTTGTTGGATCATGGGCCATGAATTGTGTGTTTGCAAATCCACTTTGAGGTTCCAATCAAATATGTCTCCTATGAGAGTAGGTTTAAATACTCTCCTCCTACCTTAAGGTTTCTCTTGACCTTGTCTGATCAAACAAAGACATGAATTCTTTAGGATTTTCTCTACTTGAGAACATGGGAATGTATGCAAGTGGATCACTGTTCCATGCCAAGTTTCTGTAAGTAGATCCAAATACTCCATTGTATTACTAGTATTACATGTCTATGTATTGGAGGTTGTGATCTAAAATTTGATCCCATACCTATGGGTTCCATTGTGAGCTTTTACACTAGCCAGTTCTGTCTTGTGAGAGAGAGATGAGATATAAGGACTATATTTCCAAGGCTGGTTAATCTTTGATATCTAAAGTAATTATTTGTTAATTTTATTACAATGGATCATCAATATGGTAGAATTGTCAATTGAATGGATAATTAATCTACATAATATGTTTAAACTATTATTTGATGCCCACCAAATTATTTAAATTGAACTTAAAATGATGTTATGGTATTTATTGATGAGGATTCCATGATCTCATCGGATTTTAACATTGAAATTCTCTAATAAACTGCTCTCGCATTCCCTGGAGCTATGATGGTATCAGGAAGACAATGGGTAGGGAACGCCATCAATTAACTTCCTTAGAGAGTATCACTTGCTTGGACGTGTGCTCGGTCTCAAAGACGTGCTGAAATTGAGAGATGTTCTTCAAAATGAGTTCAAAATCTACAACTCTTGAATTATGGCTCTTACAAATTTTTCATCAAGATCCTCATCTATGGGACCCTTTTTGATGGGTCATCTAGTAGCTGAACTACCATGCTTTGAGGCCATATCGTGCTCAAAAATCAAAAAAGATCAAATCTGAATTGACGTCTAAGCTTGGATGAGCCAAAATAAGAGCGGGTCAGTAAGAGAATATAACTAGATTGAGTCACAGTAAAACTTGCTTGAATAACTTATAATGAATCAACACTTAGGGAAAAAATCTTGTAAATAACTTACTTTTTAGGGATAGCAAACAAGGCTAAACCAAATCGTCAAGATTCAAGGGTGTTGTGACCTTGAAATTCACAAATATAGGACAACAATCAAGGAGAACTTCCCCAGCTAAAGCTTGTTGGTTTGCAAGGGTTGCTTGCAAGCCAAGACACATGCCATTTGCACACGATGAGCACGCTGAGTTAGATCGCCATCAAATAGACACCTCTTCCAAGCATCTTGAAATTGAAAAACTCTCTTTCACGCTGAATATCCTATGACTCTTCCAAATGATCATGTCCTTTACTGAAAAAATGCCAATTTGTTAATGTAGTGTTTCCTTTAAGTAGTACTTTGACAAAATTACCCAAAATTTTCAAAATAACAGTAGAAATGTTTCCTTTGAATGGCTATGCCTATTGGTGAAGAATGCAAACAAAAATAATAAGCTATGATGATTTTTTCTTCATAAAGTGTCGAAACTTAGTGCAATGATTGGCATTTAAAATGTGTCCAAAATTAGGTCCAATGTACTCGAACTTTTAAGCGAAGCATGATCTTTTGGCATGTGAATTATTTGGGTGAGCATACACACACACACACACACACTTTTTCCAAGAGGACCATTTTCTTTAAAGAGCGGAGTGGTTCTCCCTATTAGACCAAACTTGGATTTATTCTGCTCTCTTACATGAGCTTGGTTTGGCTCTTTTAGGGTGTTTGTTCTCTCATGCCTTGCAACATGTATTTTTCCTATGAGCTTTGCTCTTATTATTTTCTCCCATACTTAATAGAATCCTTTTTTTGTGGAAACAAAAAAAGAACCTCATTGCAATCTAATTAGTCTAGCAAACTCAATTACCATGAAGATTTTAAATCAAATCCAACCATGTACCATCATAACTTGTGAGCAATACCACTAAGAGGCAAGAGGTTGAGCAAAGTCCTTTCCCGAATATAGATCAAGGGCTTCTTCTTTAGTCCATTGAGTATGGTACAAGGCGTGCTGCCTTATTAGATTGCTTAAAGTTCAAAAGAGACCAATTAGTCTTAGCTTTATCAACTGTAATAGTTGGTCTATAACTTCTTTTATTCATTATTAAGTTGCATAGAACTCCTCGTTACTCTTGAATGTGCAAATTCTCTCTCCTTCCAAATATACTTTTGTTACAATTTTTTTTATTTTTTTTGAACTTGTACCATAACAAATACAAAATATTTGCCATGTGTGGAATAAAGATTGTTGCATATTCATTTACTAAGTACATTCACAACGCTACATACAATAATATTTTGAATCCATAAATCAGCCTCCTTGTAAAGATAAATGATACATTCCTTTGATTTCTAGCTCTTTATTCAACTTTTCCATAATAGTACAAGTTACTAAGGAATGTTGGATATGTAGCTTTCAAGAACATGCATGGAGGATAACTAAGAATGTACTTTAACTTTCAAAAGCCTATAACTGTAAAAGATTTTCACTAACAGAACTTTCAAAGCATTGTTAGGATCATCGATACCATTAAAAACATGTTCTCTCTAATAAAATATTCAACTTCTTCACAACAATTAAGACTACTCTTAAGCAATGGTCATGAGAACTTCTTTGTCACCTCCACCTATAGTAGAAACATACACTATATATAAGAACTTGAATTAAGACATGCATAATGCTTATTAAAAGACATATTGCAAGTATCTTTGTAGGAGGAGGTAGTATCGGTTAGTAATTATCCACATGAAGGTGTTAAGTTATGTGGAAATGTCACCGCATTCTTTTATTGGAGAACAAAATTCTCCAACAATAGCTAAATATTTAAGCTATGAAAAAAATGGAGAGGAGCAATGAATCTAGTGATTAATAGGACATTTACATACCTTTGATGCCTTGCAATGTTCCAACGCGATCTCCAAAACTTGTCTTTCTTGAGAGAGCATATAGACTTCATGCATTAGCTTTGCTCTGTGTAGTTTCATTTTCAAAAGTAACTCTTAGAAGATAAAATATCCTCAAACCTGTGACTAATTTCTACTACTAAGAAAACAAACTCATTTGTCAACGTTATTAAAATGAACTTTAGGCCTGCACAAAAGCGGCTATATGTTGGATTTCAAACTCTCTCTTTTTCCCAACTAAAAGGAGGAATAAAAAGAGTTCGAAGTTCTTAACATTATCATTTTAAGCACACATTAAGACAATCCCCAATGCTCTCACAAAGTAATCATGAGAAAATAGCTTTAGTTTCATTGGTCACCCAAGTATGGTCTTGGTGGATGCATGTCATTCTAACCTCACTATATATAACCCTCACATTAGTAGAAATGGAAAGAACTTACTACTTTCTCACTTGCACAAGTACATATGGATCGCGTAAAATCTCAACTTAATCCAAAACTTGAGTTCCGCAGACTTTCATAGTAATGAGGGCCAAGGATTTGAAAATCCAACCAAGATTGATATGAAGAAATGACTATATTGACTACATGTGAGAATATTAAAATGGCAGCATTACGCACTATAATAATGTTCATTCCAGAGAACAGTTGCATGGCCACCTCCCTTGCTTACTTGCCATGACCCATTTCTCTCCCTTTTAGCACAGGATGGCCCCAAAGCACCAATCAAAGACTACAGCTAAGAAACTACTTGCCAAAAAACCCTACCAGGTCCTCCACCCTTCAATGGATAAAAGAGGCCTATGTAAACCTTACAATCTAAAAAGCATCTCAAGGCGTGAAGAGTTTTCAAGTGACGCTTTGGAAGGAATAGGGTGGATAGGGAGAGTTATTAGAGCTAAGGTAACTCTTTTTGCGTCCATGAACCTCTTCACCTGGTGCTACTTTTCTTAAGAGATGAAAGTCTTCTCTTTCGACAACCATATTTCTATCCCTAAAAATTAGTGCAATAGATTAAGGCCAGTAATTTCAAACTCTTCATACAAGAGAGTTTTTACCTTCCTTATCTTGCTACTCTGATTCCTGTCAGGGTTAGATCATCGATATAGAGAATCACATCATTCTCCTTTCCCCCTCTCAATGGAGGTAAAAGTTTATATACGACAAACTTCGAGAAGAGAACTCTATTAAAAGTAATTGTCAATGCATTGGTACCTTGCTAAGGGAGCCTATTTCAGCCCGTAGAGCACCTTACTTCTGCACACCATGGTTCTCTTGGTCTAAAACTTCCTTCTTGAAGTGTCCATTGAAGAAGACAAACTTCACATCCATCTGGTAGATGGGCTTCTTGTGGTGGGTATCTAGTGTTATCAACGTCCAAATTGTTTCCATCTGGGCCGCAAAGGTTTCATCTTAATCTAGACCTTCAGCCTATGAGTAAGCCTTGGTACTATTGTATTTGACAAGTGTACCATTTGATTTGCACTTGGCTTTGTAGATCCACTTGGCTCCAATCAACTTCCACTTTACTAGCCTTGGTACCTGGTCCCATATGCAGCTCTTTTCAATGGCAACCATCTCAGCTTCCATTGCTTTTTGCCACTCAAGTACATCCTTCACTTCCTCAAAGGTATTTGGCTCATGAATCATATTGATTTGAGCCATCGAGGCGTACTTCAACTCTGGGAGATTCCTAGTTCATTTGTACCCTTCTTTCTCGCTTCAAGGATATCAATCACCAACTTTGGCTCTTCTAGTTTTGAATCTGAGCTTTGGACTCGCTTCTGCTTCTTTTGCTTTGATCTAGGGCATTGCCTCTATTTCCTTTGCTTTGATTGGAGGCACCACTGGACTTGCTTCTGCTTATTTCACTTTGATCAAAGGCGCCGAATGTAATCTGTTCTCTTTGGCAAGAGTCTTCTTCTTTGTCGACTCTAGCTCGTTTGGTTCTGAAATTGAGCTTGCTAGACTTGCTTTTGCTTTTTTTGATTTGATCTAGGGCACTGCCGAGAGTATTGCAGATGCAAAGGCTATCTCCTTGTCGAGATAGGGCTCAATCTCTTGGAAGACCGTGTCCCTACTGACCATCACCTTCGTTGTTTCTTTGCCGTACAATCACTAGGCCTTAGACTAGTCACTGTAGCCAACGAACATGCATTTCTTGCTTCTTGCCTGCAATTTGCTTCTAGTATCTTTGTGGACATGCACCTGTGCATCAAAATCAAAAACTCTTAAATGTCTATTGATGGGGTTCTTACCTGAGTAAGCCTCCAGAGGTGTCTTCCCCACAACTACTTTAGTCATCATCCTTTTAAAGATGTGGAGATCCATATTGCCGGCCTCTGCCAAACCTACTCAGCCACCCCGTGTTACTCGAATGTTCATTCTGTCGTCAACTGCACTTTGATGTCATTCTTGTAGTAAGAATTGAATTCATCTAATGTGAATTCTCTCCTCGATCTTCTCTGAAAGTTTTGAATCTCTTTGTTAATCCTTTCGCCACATTTGCCTTCCCTTAAATTTCTCAAGGTACTGTGAATTGTTAGAAAGAATATATAGACACATCATTCTATTCAAATCATCTGCAAAGGTGAGAAAATATTCAAACCCCGAAAATGATCTTGTAGCCATGGGCCACACATATTTGAATGAACCACCTCCAATAACTTTGTGAACCGACTCGTGTCTTGCATCGGGAATGTGCCCAATGTTGCTTGCCTTCCGTGCAAGTTCTACAAACCTCTTGCTTGTTTACATTTGTGGAAGTCCATCCACCATGCCTGCCTTGCACATCTCCCCCAAAGCAATGTAGCTGATGTGCTCGAATCCCTCATGCCATATCTTGACATCCCAACATCCCCTTGTAGAATCATAGCACTGATTGTGTAGAGTCCTACTTTATCAACTCCTTGAGCGATCACTTTGCCAGTTATCCTAGATGTGATGACCACTTAGTCCTCATCAAAGATGACCCTCATCTTGTTCTTTGCAAGATTGCTGACAGAAAGAAGATTTTTACAAAGATCTGGGGCATATTAGACATTTGATAATACCTTGTCTTCACCCATGGTAGTTGTGAATGGGACGCTCCCAGTGCTTTTGATCAAGCAGCTCCAACTCTCCCACACAGGAACAAATGAACCAGCACTAGCTTTTTCTAGGTTCTTAAACCAATACTTCATCTTTGTCACGTGTTGAGGCTCCGCCATTGGCATACCAATCGTCTCCTCCATCACTACAAGTGATGAGCACCTCTCATTGATTTTAACCACGAAGAGTTCATGAAGACATTGGTGGCTCTCTTCGTTCAACTTACCAGCTTCTATCTTTTTCTGACCCACCTTCCTCTTTCACTAGACTTTGGCAGAGTGCTCTAGCTTCTCATAGGTGAAGCACTTCTTCTTTTTCCTCTTTGAATCCCCTAACTTGTCTTCCTTGGAGTCTCCACCATACTGTGGCTTGCCGTTGATATGCAGAAAACAGTATGGACAAAAGAAGCTAAGATAACACACATGCACCAACCTTTGATTCCAATAAACACAAACAATCACTTAGACACTTTCTTCTTCTTCACAAAATTCCATGTGATATACATACTCAGGAAGGTCCTCCTCATCAACTAGAGTTACCCCTGCCCATTCCTCTTCTTTCACCCACAAAGACCACTTGTACCCAAGAACCTCATTGAACAACACTTCAATCTGAAAACCCTCAAAATACACACCGAGTACTTCTAGGCCAAGCTCCAAAGATAAAATCATCATATACTTTCAGGTTTGTATAAGAGAAAACAAACTGCAGCAGGAACTCGAGGGATCAGCAGTAATGTGGGCTCCAGTTCAAGAGCACGTGCACTAGTATCCAAAGCAAGGATCCTTGACACAGGCACTGAGACAAATCCCCACAAAAAAAACTGACTGAACATAAACCACACAGACTCGGAGAGAACCAAAAGACTACACAACCCAAAATAGATAAACTTAGAACTTAACTTTCCCCCAAAACTCAGAAAACAGCCAGCCTCAGAATTCTATGAAC
Organism: Dipteris shenzhenensis; assembly: GCF_047967505.1. Classification (NCBI taxonomy): domain Eukaryota; kingdom Viridiplantae; phylum Streptophyta; class Polypodiopsida; order Gleicheniales; family Dipteridaceae; genus Dipteris; species Dipteris shenzhenensis. The sequence goes on along the minus strand of NC_141598.1, from coordinate 30,580,795 downwards.
CCACAACCAAAACTCCTAAGCTTCCATCAAGGACAACAGCACGCAACTCTCCCCAAAGCTGCAGTCAACGACTAAAGAGTGAAAGAGACTGGCATAACAGATCGCATCAACCATCTCTGCATTACAAATCCTCTTCCAGCGTTAAGTATTCTTCTCCTGCCCACAGAATACTTCACGTACCCAGCAGTCCTTCAGATGATTTAAACCAGCCCATACATCCTTTGTATCGGCTCACGTGCAAACAACGACCGTCCTGCCTGTGAGGTAACCTTGCTCAGCCAACTACAAACAGATCGCCATCTCTGGGAACCTCCAGCGCAAAGGTCTTCTCAGCATCACCAGGCATATGCTTGGCCAAATCCTTTCTACGGTCAACCTTGAAGCGAATGTGTACCCCGAATTATAGTCAGCCCATGCCTTCAGATTTCATGGAGCTCATGGACATCCGTCGCCCAACCTCTCCTTCAACCACACTAGAGTCCATTTGTGCCAAGCATGCAGTCGGAGATCCACCCCCCCATCACATACATATCCTTCACTCGAAGGGTGCTCCATCTTCCGCTTACGCACAACCTCTCTTCCTCTCTCCCCTCTTTCAGCGTATCATCCAGCCTTCTCCTCAAGGAGCCCTCCCAGTGCAGCGTAGATCCTTCCAGCAAGCATCCCCTCGATCCACTCCACCCGTCAGCCTCTTCTAGATCACGTAGCCACCTTGCATGCAATCCAGAAATGCCAATCTCCTCATCACGTAACACCTCACCATCCAGAAATCTTGAGAAGAGATTCAAGAAATCACGTTCACATGCACACCCTCCTTTCCAAATCAATTTGGCCACCTCAGCTTCATTCAGCCACCTCAACAATAACATTTTACCACTCTCAAAGATTTTCCCCCAAATTCATACACCAAGCATTAAATGCTCATTTTCCAAACCTTAGACGTTGATGCACACATGGTTCTAGTTAGGCATTCAATCACTTGCATGCCACTTCTAATCTCCTTAGATCAAACCAACTCGACTCATGGGAAGTTCACATGACTCAAGACAAAAGGAAAAACACTCATGACATTATAAACATGTGACACAGGACAACATTTCGGAGCACATGGTATCACATCACCACATATACAATGTTGGAAACCATGCTCTGGATAATCCTGGTGCTCCCACATTGCATTTCATCATATCCCACAATCCCTTGGAAAGACATTTACAATCTCAAAAGAATATTTACATCAGTACAAGGCCTTTTGATGAGAGTACCCATTGACTCAAAACCATCACCCACTAGCTATGTGCATACCTATGTGCCTATCCTCAAACATGCAACAAGTGAAAAAACTATTGACATTTTTTGGCATATCATATCAGCTCAACCCACTGGCTGCAAGCATTCATGCTTGACAGCTGAAGCAAAGAGAAACTGAACAGCATCAAGTATATCTTCTTCCGAAACTTCATTGACTGCATTCTTCTTCAATACTATCGGTCCACATGTTGATACTGGCATGATTCTCACAAAATACTTCTTCAGCCGCAAACCATTTACCCTGCTTTGATGTAATCTTCCATCTAAATCACATAGCTGATAAGATCCATTGTCATACTTCCTCACCACACAGTAGGGGCCTTCCCACTTGGTAATAAACTTTGTTTTAAATGGGCTGTCCAGCTTACTGTCATATCTCAAAACAAGATCTCCTTCATAAATCCTCTTATCCTTATACTTCAGAATTGCCCTCTTCACCTTGTGGAGTCGTGCTCTCTAGAGGATGTTCCGGCCACTCTCTTCAGGGCTGCTCATTCCTCGGTCGACTCTCTATGGGAGGTCTTAGCTAGCATTGCAGCATGGCACATTTGGAGAGCCAGATGCACTGAGGCTTTGGAGGGTTCTCAGGTTCACCCTTCTCAAATCTTGGCCAGTACTTGGACAGATACGGTATACACTCTGATGGCCAGTTGGGCGACCATGCAGGGATCATCTCGAGCAGCCTCCTCCAGGACAATTACCTTTCTCAGAGATTGGAGAGACTCTCCCTTCTTTGCTGAAACTTCTACAGGGTTGAGTTGGCATTTTCAGCCTCAGCCTTGGTTTCTTTCTACCTCATTCCTCTGAGGTGTTTTTTATTACATGCTTAGCATGGTGTATTTCCGCACAGAGCTTGCTCTAGCGGGTTTCTTTTTCTCAGCAAAGAAGGGAGAGTCTCTCCAATCTCTGAGAAAAGTAACTCTCCTGGAGGAGGCTGCTCGAGAAGATCCTTGCATGGTCGTGCAAATGGCCATCAGAGTGTGTATCGTATCTGTCCAAGTACTGGCCAAGATCTGAGAAGGGTGAACCTAAGAACTCTCCAAAGCCTCAGTGCATCTAGCTCTCCAAATGTGCCATGCTGCAATGCTAGCTAGGATCTCCCATGGAGAGTCGACCAAGCCCTGAAAAGAGTGGCCGGAACATGCTCTAGAGAGCACGACTCCACAAGGTGTCGTTGGATGTGAAGAGCCCAAGAGGAATCAAGTCTCTCAAAAAATACCTGAGGCCCTGAAAGAGTAAGCCAAGCCACTGATCCCTAGGTCATATAGAAAGATAGGCGAACAAAAGTGCTGAAAAGACTTGCGATCCCCTTCCATATGATTCTCGCCTGTCTGCAATCCCAAAGGCAGTGCAGTATTGTCTCCAGAGCAGAAAGGCAGCGAGGGCAAGAAGAGTCAGCTCCGAACGTGGACCTCCAATGGTTTACTGCTATCCCACCATGAATAGAAAGCCAAAAGAAGAGAGTGATTTTTCTATTCCGGTGGGATTTCCAGAGTCTTTGCCAAAAAAAATTTTGCAAGTCAGCAGGAATCTGAAAGTTCTCCCAATGATGAGCTCTAGTGGGCCTCCAACCCCTACAGCTGAGCTGGAATTTCCTGGTATTACTGACTGTGTAACGAAAGAAGGGGATGCCCTTCTCTTGGTGCCCTTCATCTATCCATTCCCATTCCCCAGGGTCCCACTGCAAAAGCTTAATTGGGACACCTCCATAGAGCCACAGCCTCCATGAGCCAAGGGCGAGGAGAAGCGGGTCAGAATCCAAGTACCACTGTGAAAGAGAGCCATGCTCCATGAAGCCCACTATCCTGACTGGCTGAAACGGTACCTCCAACAAGATATCGTATGTGGATCTGGACAGCCTGCCCCTCGAAGAAACATCAAATACTAAGGCATCCTCATGTGGGTCAAGAAAAGCAATCATTTGTAAAGGAATTCCCAATCTGGAAAATGCCCCCATCCAGGTGGAGCAAGTAATAGGCATGTCATCTGTGTCCACCCAATCCAAGGGCAAGGCTGCATCAATCTGTTGGACTCTCCCTACACTCCCTCTGAGATTAAGAACCATCTGGGCCTGTTGGTCTGCAGGAAGCTTCCTGAAGGCTTTCCATGCTCCCACTGTAGATGCAGGGCCCCTCTCCCATCTTGGCCACTGCATGTAAGGAGAAGCTCCAAGTGGTCTGCCAAGCTCATCCAAAATCATGTCATTCCACATGATAGGCTGCCTTTCAATCTCTTCACGGGTGGATGGGGGAATCCTGCGAAGAGTACTCCTGAAGCTGGCCCATGCTTTCAGGATAGCAACCATAAGAGGGGAAGAAGGAGACCTAAGGTGGGTTGTGGTGAAAACCCATCTAGTACTGTGTGTCCAATCCTCTCCTGAAGTGGGTGTGCGAGACTGTATGCATCTGATAAAAAAATCCTTTCAAGGCTCTTGCCCTGGCATAAGCCCTCTCACAACAAACTTGCAGAGTGAAGCTCTGCACTGTAGATCTGGGTCAATGATATTCAAACCCCCTTCTCTTGTAGGAAGAATCAAGGTCTCCCAAGCCACCCTGGCTGTAACATCAGTTGTGCCATCTAGACCACTCCATAAAAAGTTTCGTACAGGCCTCTTAAGCTGAGTGATACAATCCCTAGAGTGGCACCAACAAGAGCATACAAACCATGCTGTGGCTAGAAGAACCTGGTTAGCCACCACCACCCTGGAGACCAAGTCAAGTTTGGCTGAGCTCCAGAAAAGGAGCTTTCTTCTGATGCTTTCCAACACCGGAGCAAACTGTTGTGAAGGAGAGATGCCCACCCCAACCTCGCAGCCCACATATTTGACGGAGACACCCCTCTGTGCCCAAGTGAAGCCAATATCATTACCCCAATCCGGGGTGTCATCTTCGCAAATCCAAAAATCACTGGATTTATGCCAATTAATGTGTGCACCTGCTGCCGTGCAAAACAAATCTAAGGCTGTCCGGAAGGAAGTGAGTGTCCTAGGGGAGGCATCCAAAAAAACAGCCGTGTCATCTGCCAACTCACTATCCAGGAGCTCTTCTTCCCGGCAGATAGGAAGCCTCAGCCCATAAATATCAGCTTGAGATCTAATGTAGATACTCATAGCTTTTGCCACAAACAGAAAAAGAAACGGGGCAAGAGGACATCCCAGGCTGCCCTCTCCAAAGAATGAATTCCACCCTGTCTGCCTCCCTTTTTGTCTGAAGGCAACTCAACCATGTTGAAGTCGCTACCAATGATCCAAGAATCTGCAATGGGGGCCCAAGAGAGTAACTCGTTCCAAAAGGAGATCCGGTCCCCTCTGATGTTGGGAGCATAAAGATTGAGAAGACCAATCTTACGCCCTCCAATCAAAATAATGATCCATTGAGCTCTAAAAGGGGAGATAATACCATGACCAACAACCAAGGGGAGAATAGAAAGAGAGATCGAAATGCAAGTAACTCCCCTTGTGCCCATAGCAGGCGACCAGAAGGTATGTCCTGAAATGCTTGTGTTCCTGGATAAAAAGGATATCAATAGCACCTCCAGTGATACTTGGATGAAGCTGGTTCCGGATAAGCTGCCTACGGTGACGGTGTGGAACTCCGCCTAGGCCCTGTGTGTTCCAACTGACTATCCTCATCCACGGGAGGATGCTGGATGGAAAAGCTTACCCGACCTGGTAGAGGAGACGAGCTTCCCCTGGGCCGAAACACTCCTACTGAGGGCAGGAAAGTCAATAGGTGAAAGGATCCCCACACCTGCTGAAAGGGAGGCTCTGTCAGAAGGAATCCCAATGACCGGGACCCCTAAGGTGGAGGGCACAAACTCCTCATCATCCATAAAAGTCACCGAATTTGCCAGTGCAAAAAAGAATTCTTGATAAGCAAGTCTGGCCGAGGAGTGCGAAGGAGACCTGCACTCGTGGAAGATGGAGGAGGACCTGCTAGGCCTCTATCAGCAGAACTGGAACTGGGGGTTGAGGAGGTCTGTGGCTGGGGTGAAGAGGAATCAGGAGCCCTCATCTGCGTCTGCACTTTCTCGATTGTCCTGACTGAGGCAGGAACAGTTTGCGGGGAAGAAGTACCTGTAGCTCCCTCGTGGTCAGAAACCAAAGTGACTGGGGCTGGTGGATCTAAAGGCCCCTCCTGATGTGGAACTGTAGTGTCTTGGGCTGCAGCAACATCCACCTCTCGAGTCTGGAAGGCGTCTATCTGAACATGATCAAAAGTCTCCTCCTGAGGTAAGTGAGCCGTTCTGATGGCTCTCCTTCTTGGTATTGGGTGTGCTACGGGCATTGGGTGCCCTGCTACCCCTGGTGGTCCTAGGGTGCGCGAAGCAGGGCGCCCTGTTGCTCTTGGTGGTCCTGGAGTGTGTGGTACAGTGTGCTGGGGAGGTGCAGTCGTGGTAGTACATGAAGGAGCCACACCAGAAGACCTCTTGGGTCTTTTTCTCTTCCTTGGACAATCTCTGGCAAAGTGCCCAAGGGTCCTGTAAATCCTGCACTGGTCCTGTCTACCTGAAATCTCGACTCTCTATTGAAAGAGAGAGCCGTCTGGACGCTGAAGCATAATGTGGTCATCTGAGATGTTAGGGTCAGAGACAATGACCCTAACACGAGGCACCCCATCTGCACTGACTACCTCTGCCGAGAAAGAAGGCATGCCAGGAAGGGAGGGGATCTCAGTGACCACTCCGAATGTGGCTTCGATAGTGGCAAGCAGTCGATGGTATACCTGAGGAAGACCAGGAAATCTAATGAACAGTGATATGACCTGCCTGTCCTCCTCGACCGAATCGAAGCCCAAGGTGTAGGGTAAAAGAAAGATCCTCCTCAAACCCAAATCTAGGGGATTAGCTTTGAGAACAAGGGCTATGGACTCGTGGGAGTCGAAAACCACTTGGAAGAATCCACGTCCCAAAAGTTGAATATCCCTAAGGTGTGGGGCGAGGTCTCCTGGTAACGCCGCCAGCATCCAGTCTCTAGCCTGTATTCTGGAAGGGTGTGACCCAAAGATGCGGGCGAAAAGTGATGTGGAGCCCTCTAATTCCACGTATTTCTTGAGCTGCTGCAACTCGTCTTCTGAAAAAATGATGGTTCTCGCGGCCGGTGGAGGTGGACGGAGATTGGTTGAATGGGGATCCATTTGCCAATCGATGTGAAAAGGCCGATTCCAACACTGAAAAAGCTCTGTCCTTGAAACTACTGCCCAGGGCACCCTGAATGTGGGCGCAGGAAGAAGGAGAAAGAGAGGGGAAGGGAAGGAGAGGATAGATTGAAGGGGGAGACGGAGGTAGGCTGAGGGGGAGGCGTGGGGAGCTGAGTTAGGAAGGAAGGGGGCGGGGAGGGAGAGGGAGGAGATTTTTTTTTTTTTTTAAACTCTCTTTTTTGTTTTTTAAAATTTTTGGGGGGGGTCTCCTTGGGGGGGGGATAGGAGGGAGGGAAAGGGAGGGCGGGGGAGAGGAAGGAGGGGGAGGGGGAGAGGAAAGGAGGGCGGGTTAGGAGGGAGGGAAAGGGAGGGCGGGGGAGAGGAAAGGATGGGGGAGGGGGAGAGCAGCAGGGGGGGAGAGGGAGGGCGAGGGAGGGGGGCAGGGGAGGAGAAGGGGGCGGGGGGGCTGGCGGGGGAGAGGGAGGGCGGAGGAGAAGGGGGCAGCGGGGAGGGGGGCAGCGGGGGGGGGAGAGGGATGACGGGGGAGGGTACAGGGGAGGAGAAGGGGGGCGGGGGGGCTGACGGGTGGGAGAGAGGTAGGTCGGGGAGGGAGAGGTAGGGGCAGCAGGGAGGGAGAGGTAGGGGGCAGTAGGGGGAGGAGAGGGAGGGCGGGGAGGAGGAAGGGGAGAGGGAGGAGGGAGAGCGGGGCTGGCGAGAGGGGAGGGAGAAAGAAAGAAAGAAAGAAATTTTATTAAAGGTCCACGGAAGGCCATACATGGCCTATGGGACACAAAATCATCCGAAAGGAAAATACATCATCAACGATGCGCCAACTAGGTGGCCTCATCGTAATACCGCTAAGATGCCAAAAATGGATACAAAAATCCTAGATACAAAATGAAATGAAATAGAGTACCAAAATTGCCTAGATACAAAATGTAAAATATGAAATATGAGGAACATCGTCTTCCCTAAGGGGTCTGTGATCCAAAGAAATGATGGAAGTCATGGCCATCGACCATGCCTCCTGCCATGAGTGTGAAGATCTGGGCAAGTGTCAAATGGGCTGCTGGCGGTGCCAAGTCTCCATGGAGCAATCTCCTCCGAAAATCTGCCATCATCCTCCGTCGTCTAGAAATAAAGCGACAGGTACGGCCTCTGTGTAAGATCATCCTGCGGTGCTGCCGGATCATGTCATATGTACATCCTCGGGGTGGAACCATCGGTGCTCTCTGGCAAGATGGGCTATCTCTGTGCTCATGGTCCTGCGCCTCGTCCTGCTCCTCATGAATAACCAGGTCTCTGGCAGGGATGCGACGGTGCTCTCTGAGGAATCTCTCTCTGTATCTGGTGATCTCCCTGATGAACAACGCTAAGCAATACTGATCCTCATACTCCATAATCCGAGAGAGAGGTCCAAATCCGTGCCCAAATAAACAGTGAAATCTGCCACGGATCTCATAATATAAAGGGCATCTGCAAACAAAGTGCTTCTCAGTCTCCACCTCCCCCATAGTGCAACAAGGGCATATCCTAGTCTCTCGCCTGGGTCTATGTCCGGTAGCTGTACGACGCATCCTGCCGGCCTCAACGTCTAATCTGTGGGAAGATACCCTGAGCTAGCCCAAGGCAATCTTGAGTGAGTGCGACATATGAACGCCGATATATCCTGGGGATATGATGAAGCCATCCTCTGAAAACCTGAGAAAATGGTCACGATATGTGGCCATCTTCGTAGGAAGCTCCGTGGGATGAACCCAAGTGCGAAACGTGTGTAGCTGCAACAAATCTGCCCTGATAACCTGGCTGAGCTCATGTCGACTGAGAGGGAGGCGAGGGGCATCTATGCTGATAACCTGGCTGAGCTCATGTCGAGTGAGAGGAAGAGCAGCGAAGGGGGGAGAGGGGGGGCAGAGAGGGACAGGGAGAGGGAGAGGGAGAGGGGGCTGGCTGAGAGAGGGAGAGGGGGGGGCAGTAGCTCACGGGGAGGAGCAGCAACTCGTTCCTTTGGCCACAGACAAAGTCTCCTCCTGCGGATTTTTACCCCGACTTCTTCTAGAGAGGTGTAGATCTTGATCTCAGCTAGGAGGTTTTTTTTTTTTTTTTTAAGAAAGAAAAAAAAAAAGAAAAAGAAAAAACCAAAAAAAAAAAGAGAGAGAGAAAAAAGAAAAAAAAAAGAAGAAAAAAAAGAAAAAAAAAAGAGAGAGAGAGAGAAAAAAAAAAGAAAGGTTGTGCTATCTCTGGTTCATGGTGTTTGCTTTTGCATGTAGTGGTAGATGAAGAGTGGAAGCTTGTGATGCTTCCTAAACGAAGAAGATCTTCTTGAGTGTATCCATCATATGGAGTTTTGTGATGAAGATGATCTCAATTGAGTGGGTGTTTGTATTACCGGAGTGTGGGGCCGTTCCTGATCCGTCTATTCGATATCTCCATCTGTGGAAGACAGATTCGTACATTCCGTTGAGTTCTTAGTTGTGTGCTTCTACCTTCTCATATTTCCACCCATCAACGTACAAACTGTCCGTACAGTCTATACTCAGCAGCTTTCCTCTCCATGTACCATCCATACTCGCAGCTGCACCCCGATCCCCGAAAGCTTCCATACAGACGTACGGTCACCAGCCCGCAATCCTTTTCGACGCCTCCTCCCTCTGTGTGAAAATCCCGTCGCCTTTTCTTTTCCTTGGCCTTCTAAGGCCTTCCTTTCCAAAAGGTCCTGCATGGGCATACCCTCGTGGCAGCCCATGCCTTAAGTTGCCCCCTAGGACTTTCATTTGCCCCTAGGCCCCCTCTAGTGGGGCCCCTTTTTTAACACTGCACCAATGACCAACTTCAATCCTAAGGTTCTTTGGGGCCCTCTTGGCCCTAGACCTTTCATTTGCTCCCAAGGAACAATTGGTAGGGGTTCTAGCACATTAAGCAACCCTTGACCTCGCTCCTTGTTTTCCCAGGGTCTTGCCCACATGCAGGCCAACATGCATGGGCCAGAAGTGGCTAGGAGAGGAGGGGAGAGGGGGGGGCTGGGTAGGCAGATAGAGTAGAGGGGGGCGGGGGTAGACATAGAGGGAGAGGGTGCTAGGAAGGGTAGGCGGGGAGGGAAGGGGCGCTAGAGGGACAAGCGGAGAGGGTAGGGGGGCTGGGAGGAGAAGGCGGAGAGGGAGGGCTAGGGAGTGAGGGCGGAGAGGATAGGGGGTAGGCGGAGAGGGAGGGACGGCTAGGGCATTAGGGTGGAGAGGAGAAGGGGTAGGCAGAGAGGGTAGGGCGCTGAGAGAGTTGGTTGAGGGGGTACGGGAAGGAGAGGAGAGGGCTGGCTGAGGCGAGAGGAGAGGGAGGGCTGCAAGGGGGCTGTACGGCTGAGAGGGAGAGAAAGAAAGATCTATTAACGTCCGCAGAAAGCCTCACGGGCTTATGGGACAAAGTGCAAAACATAAATCCTTACATCATCTAGATAAACCAAAGAGGGTCGAGGAGTACATCATCTGGATAAACCAGAGAGGAGAGTTGAGGGAGGAGGGCCAAGAGAAGAGGGCAGCACAGGTCGGCAGGGAGGAGCAGCAGCCCTACTAGCAAGGTCTTGACTAGGAGGCCAGGAAAAATCCATTGCCCCAAGCTTAGCCTTAGATAGCACCACAAATTATTCTCCGCAGATCCTCTTCCAAGGCCACCCCTTCATTCGAGCAGCCCCCCTTCCCCTTCTCTCTTCAATCTTCCTTTGTCGATTGAGGGAAGGATGTGACTTCTTCTTTACCTTTTTTGAATGTAGGGATCTTATTAGGCCTGTTTCAAAGAAACTCTTTCTCTCCTTTGGCACATTACACTGAGGAAGAGTTCATGCCTTCTACATGTGGTGACACGGTTGTTGGTATTCCTCTTGATAAGGTGTCACCTTCCATAGGGGTGGAGGTTGTTTTCCTAGTGGATCCAAACCCCTCCCCTTTCTACACTACTCTAGGAGATCTTCTCAGGAGGAGTTGTTTCAGCCACCGCTAGGTCAAGTAAGGTATTCCATGCGCTAATGAGGATTTATTGCTAGAATATACAGGGCCCTGGTGGCGTACCACATCATCGTCGAAGGCAGCTAATTCATAATTAGCTTCATCCAAGTGTCATTGGGGGTTCTATTGATATTGTTTTTATCCAAGAATACAAGTTGGATGCCAGAGATCATTTGAAAGTTAGGTAAACTGCAATGTCATACCTTTTGGTCGTCGGATTTGGGCCCTAACTGTAGAGTCATGGATTGTTGGAGGAGACTTCAATGTGGTGGAGTTGCCTTCAGAAAAAAAGGGGGGGAGAGAAGGCAGCATTCATTCACTAGAGGGAGCAGCTTGGGATGCCTTTCCCTTTCCAGACCAATGGTAGAGATGCTTGGATAGATGATGCCTTTCACACTCTGCCACATTCACTCCTATTCTCTTGGTCGAACAAGAGGTTGCACATGCCCATCGATGCACGGACAGACACATTTTGTGTTGACGATTAGGCTGGACAGAGGTGGTTCAGTATGCATTGCACCAGGGGTTTCCGCCTCAGACATTTTTTGGTGGTTATGGTGATTAATGAGACTCACTTGAGATGTTGCCTCCCAGTATTAGCATTGTATGCACGGGAGCCCCTCACTGAGGATATGTTTCAGATTTGGGTGTCTCATTTGTAAATGGAGTAGGATCTCCTTTACTTATGGCAACAATTCTTTCTAGTATTAGTGATTTCTATCAGCTGAGATTCTCACACGGGAGATTGGCCTCAGATGGCCACTAGCACCCCTGAACAAGAAAGAGTGGAAAAGAGCCATGAACTCTTGAAATGAGGAGCGCCTTGCTGCAATAAGGGCTCATCAGTAGGTTTCGCTAGATTAGAGAGTAGAGTATGTCTTTCACGATAGAAAGTCATTTTGGATATCGATGGGGGGAAGAGTCAATAAGCCCTTTTCCCCTGTGCATGGCTTAAGACATGGTAGAGAAAGCATTTCTCAGCTTATTGACTCGGACGGGGTTCTTCAGTCTGATCTTGATGCCGTCTTACTCATAGCTACAGATGTCTTATGCATCCCTCCTCTCAATAAATCCAGACACACTTGTCAGATGTAGATTTTGGCAAGATATTCTAGCCTTGGTGAAACCAGATATGAGAGCTTCATTTACTGCACCTTTCACCAATCTGGAATTTAGGAATATGCAATTCTCGCCCTCCCCAGGGCAAGTGCCACCTGCGATTTTTATTGCTTTTTGGGGTATGATTGGGGTCCACATTACCTCAGCCTTGCAGGGTTATTTTGGACTCTTGTATTATGCCTAATTCATTTACAACGAGTCTCATTCATCTTATCCCAAAGAGGGTTGCAAAAAAATGAATTTCTCAATGGAGGCCAATTACTCTCTTGGGCATTTTTAATAAGATTTTGGCCAAAACAATTAGTCTGCACTTCGAGCCCATCCTTCCAGACCCCATCCATGATACACAGATAGGATTCGTTTATAGCTGAAGCATCTTTGATAATGTGGGAGGCTTCACATTAGCCTATGCAAAGTGGCCAAAGGCTTTCCATTCTACTCTTGGATTTCGAGACAGCCTACAACAGAATAGGTTGGGATTTTTGGAGGGTACTCTACGACGCTTTGAATTCTCAGATGCTTCGATTAGAGGGGTTTCTCCTTGTACAGCTCAGCCCACAGCCAAAGGAAACGCCTTTTAAACCTTACTTGTAGTATCAGACGGATCTTGAGTTACGTTGGGCTAGGGCATTGACAAGGATACGATAGCCATTCATCCCCTTCCCTCTCCATCCCTAGTTGTGGCAGCTTTTTCCTAATCCCCCACACGGTAAGCCACTTCACCAATCACCACGTCTATCTCCAATTTTGCCCCTCCCCCACACAGTGTTCCAATCCATCCCTCTGTGTCCAGCACTCCTTCCCTTCTTGAGCCCCCCTTCCAAAAGTCCCACGTGGACAAAGCTTTCCAAAATCTCAAGAAGCATTCCAATGTACCAATACAGTTTTGAAGAATTAAGAATGGAAATGTTCATATTATTCACAGACATTCACTGCAGGGAAAGAAGAATGTTCAACTATTTAATGCACTTTAGTGTTCATCCTAAAGCATCAAGGTAACACGTACAGATTCTTTAGAAGATGTTTGAGTATTAAATGCACTTCAGCATTTCATCCTAAAGCATAAAGGTAGCATGTACCGATTCTTCAGAAGATGATTGTAAGACATCAAGGCTACACCAAAAGCAGCCCAGACATGTAGAACTGTAGGCTTTATGACTTCAGTATAGCTCCTCCAGATTTTCTCTATCTCTAGAGTACTTGGGAACTTCCTTGCAAGCTCAGTTGAATCCTTTGCGATACCAAGAGTATGTTTTGGATTAGATGTCAAAACCATATCCTTCATGCTTTCCTCTGCAGTACTGAAAATCCAATGGCACTAACAGTTACTTCTAATGGATTATGGACAAAAGCCAAGTAAGAAATCTCCGCTGGCATAAAAATGAAAACGCCACCTATTTTTACACAGTCCTCTGAGTCTGAATCCAGTGGTTGTTCGATTGGTTCTAAAGAACATTGTCGCCTATTTATAAGAATTAATCTGGAAAGATGTCCTTGTCCTTCTTTCCAATTTGATGCAATGGAAGCTCCAAGAAGTCCAAGTATTTGCTTGCCTGGAGGATACCATTGCCAACCTAGCTGCTCCTCGTGTATCATTTTGTCAGCCTGTCAACTTCCCATCGATAATTTAAACAAGCAGGCATATGCATGCGATGTTTGTTTGTTTGTACTTTATTCCTACCTTACTCAATTCAAGCATCTTATATTTCTCACAGGACACACGAGCGACTGTTGTGCTTCAAGACACACGGATATGTATGCATGCATACACATGAATACTAGCAGACTGGAACGTTCTTGCAGCTGCATTCTATGTATGGATACACACATGTCATAATACTTGAATTGATGCATTGATGCTTTTCAAGGTCTAAGGATAGGGACCTTTGACAGGTCAGCACTGACTACTAATAGATCACATCTATCATGAATTGTGTTCCATTTCAGCTCAAGCTTGAGACTTGCAATGCTCTTTCAGATACACCTTACAGCTTCAGTGTGATGTCAGACTAAAGATTTCATTCTGTTTTACATTGTGACGTCTTACTCAAAGAGAAATTTTTGAGAAAAAAATCATAGTATCATTTTCTAGTAAGTGACCAAATGCTGGCAGGGGAGCAATGATACCATTTCTGTAGACTTTCTTACCTGAAGAAGCTTGCTAACAAGAACTGCAAGAGACTGGTGATGCATGAAGATGAATTCCCAGTGCTGTCTTTCTTGAGCTGCTTGTAGCTGGTGTTCCTTGCTTTGCAAATCTTGCAGTAGCCTTATGACCTTCTCATAATCACTTGTAAGCTTTCCATTCTGTGAAAAAAAACGCTTTTCATATTCTGCATGCCGCCCCTTAAGAGTACAAAGTGTATCACGCTGTTTGGTGAGCTTCCTCTTTTGTTGACCAGCAGTAACATAATTATCATGGTCTCTCTCAACAAGGACTCCATAGTTATAATCCAATTTCTCTGAGTTGAGTTGATAAGCTGCTTCCATGGATTCCAGATGTTGTTCCAGGGTTTGAATATCAGTTTCAAGCCTAATTTTCAGGAGATTGTAATCTTCAGCATCCTGTGTCCGAATTGTGTCCAACGACTTTGCATAATCCTCCATCTTCTTTGTCAGGCTTTCTTTTATCAAGTTCTCTGTCATCCGTACTTTCTTCATAGAAGCATCTATTTCAGCTTTGTTCCTAGCGGCATAAAATTGTTAATTCATGTAAGAAACATGACTAAAGTAGAAAGTAGCATCCATTTTTTAAGAAAACACAAAATTTCTTTTACAACATAAATATTCATGTCAAAGGGCACAAGCAATCCTTGTAGTGGTACAGCTATCAGACTACATGGACATTCCAGAGCCAGATCATATCCTTGATAGGGACAGGGGTGCCTCACGTCAGATATAACCAACCCTATTGGCTACTGATCTGATGCAAACAAATTCAGGTCGCAATATTTGACAGCAGTGGGAGCCGAATGGATGTCGCTGGCTGAGATGTCAGCTGTTGCCCTATAAGGCCCACTCCTAGTAGCCACAACACAAAGACAAACCAGTTGGACCCTTAGCATCAACTGCGACACACATATTATGGCCATTGACAATGTCAGTCACTCACCAGCTAACCTCAAGAATGATAGATCATCAGCTCATTGTCAAATCAAACGTATTATATGTTGTAAAACCTATTAACATTAAGTGCTCACTGTCATAAGGCCAGTTGCTTATAGGCCTGATCTTACACTCATACCTGAATCCCCATCTCACAGAAACAGGTAATTATAGTCCTTAGAATGGGGAGGAAGTGCAAAAAAGTAATTCCTGACCCATAAGACTATGCCAAGAGGAGAGTACTAATTTAAATGACCCTAGCACAACAACTATGGAAATCAAGAAAGTAGAACACATGGCTTCTGTACATCAAGCAATAATCAACAATTCAATGATCTCTGCAATGCCACCTCAAATCCAAACTCCAATTGACCTGAAAAGATGTCTCAGGAAAATCTGCACTGTCAATGGTGGCCTACTAAGCACCCCGACATTTGTCTCACTGTAGCTTCTCCTAGAGCCTACAATCTCTGATCAAATTTATGACAAATTATCTCTATCTTGTGGATGGTCTCCCTGCACTATACGCCTTCAACAAACACACCAAAATCGTCCAGCTAGCAATGCTAAAAATAATTTAACATAATGAGCCTTCTGCAGAAGGAATGATAGATCTAGTGAAACAGCCTTGTGATCACTGTCACTAAGGGACCGGCATTTGACATTGGGAGGCCATTGATAACAGACCATGTAGCCCTAGGATGAGTGCGAGCCAGAAACACCAACACTGACATAAAGGAAGTATCTCATCCTTTGTAGCTAGGTATCCACTGCTATAGCTGTTGGGTGACCTTGAAAACAAAACTCTCTTGGACAACCTACCAATGTAATAATGGTAGTGTCCTCTTAAACTCTTACTGGAAATACCCTGATTGATCCAAACGGCAAGATTTCATAGTCTGTACTATTGTTTCCGTTGGTGGTGTACTAGAACAAGTGAACTATCTAGCTCGGTGACTTGGCTGACAGTCAGCTCCACTATACAATATCGAATCTCGTTGAGAAAATTAAAGTAAATCAGGAATTGAGTACTTTGTAATTCAAATATTACCACTCTGGATCCACGCCACTTAGATACAAATCACCAAGCCAAATTCTATATCTAAGAAGGAGCAAAGATAGGGAGCAAGTCAAACATATCTATATCAAATATTGGCCTTATGCTTGGACAATCCCTCAAGAGAACAAAAGGCAAAAAAATTCAGCAGAGCACTCAACATTGGGATCCCAAGGATAAAATATAAAACTTTCCAATTACATTTGGTTCTGTTACAATAACAAACAATGGAGGAACATAAACAAAGTATTTCTTAGTTCGTTTGGAATAGAACATAGCACAACTCTAGGAAGCTGACAAAATAGCAATAGGTATCCACCAACCTTATCTTAATGTGGACCTACTTCACTCATGTGGTTGAGCTTGATTGAAATTAACAATAGTAGTTTATTCACTCTCACAAAAAAGACTCAAAATTCCTAGCCATGTTCAAACTTATGCACTGCATGAGCGCTCCAGATCCACAAGTTACTAGAGATACTATAATATACTACCCCTGAGTAGATCTTGATGAGTAGAAGCACTGCTGCTTTCCATGGGTTGCCTCTCATGGGCAATGTCTCATGGGAATCTATTAGTGGTCCAGGTGTATAACCCTGACTATCATGAGGCTGATGAGCATGCTCACTATCAATGTCAACATGAGGATATTCCATCCTCTGCACAAGCAATCCAGGTCCAAGTGTATCAGTATCTTCAGAGACCATGACTTTTCACCAAGATGTCAAAATGAAATGATGTAAAGATGAAAAATGTAGTTCGCAAGTGCTCTACAACTTTGCTTCAGACTGCAGGTTGAAATTCCATTTCTGTCGCAAGATATGGACGCTGCTCAGAAAACGGGTGCTTTCTGGGCAGGAGTGGCTGTAGCTAGGCGGCCATCAGGGCATTTGCTGCCGGCTACTTGCGGAGAGCTGAGCTCCAAATTCCGGCCAGCAAGTCGATGAAGATCACAGGCAGAAAGTCGATGAATATCGTGAAGGTCATCTCCTTCTCCTTCTCCAAGTCAAGGCAGCCAATGTCGGTGGAGAGAATCAATATCTCGGGCAACAGGAGCAGCTCCATGTCTTGATCTTCAAGTCTCCAATGCCGGTGGTGAGGATCTGGTAGAGGAGGAGAAGAGTTCAAGTCTCAAGTGGAAGAGAAGACCTTCCAAGGAGGAGGGAGAGTAGCCTTTCTAGCCTTCCTCACCTAAACTCTTGGAGGTGGCTGTGATACCACGTGAAGAGACATGGCATGGAGGAACGGAATGGAAAATGGAAAGGCAAAGAACTAAATGGAAAGCATAACTGAAATGAAAGAAAAAGAAATGAAAGGATGCAATAACCAATAGAGCTTACATGACCAAGAGAGCTCCAAGTGAGTTGATTGATTTGACATGAGAAAGTGCAATGCCTTTATAGGTTAGGTACTACTCTAGTACTCAATAAACACACACTAAAAAGACACTCTTTGACTCTGGTTTCAACAGAGGCTGCCATCATATCTTTCCCTACGACTCAACCCACACATGCCCCGATTGGAAAGATGCCTCAGAACCCCTGGTATGATGATGAATGTAAAGAGATGAGAGCTCACCTCATAGCGAGCAAGCCCTGGGATACCTAACCTCATCTGAGGCACATCTCATCTCACGTCGGCTGACACGACGTAAGAAGTGAACTTTTCTCACTTGCAGGATTGATGAGGTGGTCGGATCCTTTCAAGGGGGGGGGGGACTCGACTATCAGCTAGGGACTCCTATCAGGGGGAAACGAACCATTCCCATCACGCTCCTTATACGACATCCCAGATCAGATGCCACTAGATATGTCCTCTATGGCCAAACCCACTACTTGTCGCTTGTTCACTGCGCAGAACGTGAGGAATGCCCTCCTCCATCTACATAACCAGAGAGCCACACTAGAACACACTAGAACACACCAAACCTAACTCAACTTGGTTTCATATTCTAACACTGGCAACATTGGGTCGATGGAAAACGCATGCCCGCACAATGTGAGCCATGCTACCATCTGCCAAGTGAAGTCCCTTTGCATCCATTGAGTAGTGGCGAAGTCCCTTTGCATCCATTGAGTATTTGCCAATATCCGAAAAGCCGCAAACTAGATCCTCTGCACTATTGCACGACCCCACAGGCAGTGGGGGATCGTCTCCAGCGCACCCTCTACACAACAAATGCACCTGCCATCGACTCGCATCTGCTCTAGCCAAGGGCCGATGGGCAATCCTCCATGAGCCATCAACTAGAAAAAGTAGGAGATCTTCCGTGGTCTCAGGGTGGTCCAGAGGTGAGGCCAGAAACGTGAGATGACCTCCCTAGGGACATCTTGCTCTACCCAGTGTCTCTCCCTCAACGGGGTCCAAGCTGCCGCCTCTAGCTGAATCCGTCACCCGATGCACATCATGTAAGAGAAGAAAGGCACCTCCTCCACTCTGTTTGACTCTCCTACCCGCGCTGGCCAGAATCTAGATAGTGACCTCTTGGATGTGGCCCCCCTCTACTGCTAAACTCGCCTGTAACCAGTCATGGATCTGGCTCTTGGAAGGGGTGAGCCCTACTATCCGGCCCACTTCTGCTCTGTCCGTGAGGGATTGAATTGCTTTCTTGACCTGTTGCTTGTCCTAGGGAGAAGGAAGAACCTTGATGGCTGGGGGATTCAAAGGTGCATGTGAGCCCTTCTGGCCAAACAGAAGTCGCCACCAAGTTCTCTTTCTTCCAAGTGTCAACAATTAACCCAAAGCTTCAAAAAGAAAGAAAGGAAAAGGCCTCGCTTGAGCTGCAGATGGTTTGACCCTCAGGCTGAGAACTGAACTAAACTTGAGCCACATTCAAGCAGCCCGGGATGCCACTACTTCTCCAGGTTGCTCAAGAAGTGCAATTTGCTCATGTCTTTCTCCCAGGGGCCTCAGAAGGAGCCCACGAGACTCATCCCACGAGACTCATCCCAGCCCCATCACAGGTGGCTGGTGTGCCTAACTGTGGCTGCTCCAAGAAAAGGCAAAAAGGCAAGAAAACAAGGAAGAAAAACTCTCGCAGGGGGGGCGGAGGCTAGCACTGCAGAAAGAAAGGGAGGGGGAGAAGAAAAGAAAATTGCACGGAAGGGCATCGAAGAAAGCGTGCCAGAGGGAGGAGGAGGAAGAGCATGAATGTGCTTGGATTGTCCCATCATGCCCATTCGTAACCTCTGGTTTGATCGGATTGACATTGTTTCTTTTTCCAAGAGCCACTACGAGTCTTCGTCGTATACGTGCTATGCTCAGTGTTCTTTCATTAGCCGCAGCTATGTCCGTCGCTATCGCACCATTCTGACAACAAAGGCAAGGGTGGCATACAGATACTTAGAGAATCTAACAAGTTGAAAGGACTTCCAGTGTGGATTGTAGAAAACTTACAATGGCAAGGCACTAATCAAAGACTTCAAAGCAAAACCAATAGACCCTCAATCTATAACTGATGTATGATCTTTATTTGCTCTCCCTTTTTCTATTTTGATTTCTCAAATGTATTGGTGGAACCAGTTGTAATTAAAACTTTATGTGATTATCAACCTCTTGAGACATAATATAAAACTACTTTTTTTTTCCCAAAAAAAAAAAATAGCCTGCACGCAAGAGGGGGAGAGGATTAGGCAGGCGTGAAAAAGGCGCAGGGGAGGCGGAGTTGGAGCGAAGGTGGCAGAGAAGGCACGGGGAGGCAGAGTAGAGAAGAGACCCGGGGGGGAGGAGAGAGGTATGGGAGGCAAGAAGAGGCGCAGTGAATGGGGGGTGTGATGGCGTGTGGCAGGGGAGGCAAGCGAGGCGCAGCGGGGAGGGGGACAGAGTGACGTGGCGGGAGGCAAAGCGAAGCGCGGGAGGGGGCAGAATGCCGCGACAGGAGGGGGGGTGAAAGTGCACGACGGGGAGGAGAGGAGTAGGGCCGGGAGGGAGCAATGCAAGGAGCAACGAAGGAGAAGGGGAACGAGGAGCTGGGGAGCAGAGAGTAGCTTAGTAGATTGGGATCCCCTAGAGGGAACTCCTCATCAATTTTTTTTTTTTTTCAAGAAAGAGACTTCTATTAAGTAAGAGAAAAAACCCGCGAGAGCAAGCTCAAAGTGGAATACATCGTGAAATCATGAGGATAAATAAAACCCCCTCAGAGTGAGGTGGAAAACAACCAAGGCTGAGACTGAAAGTGCCACCTCAACCCTGTAGTAGTCTCAGAGAAGAAAGGAGAATCCTTCCATTCCCTGAAGAAAGAAGCCCTCCTAGTTGAGGCTGCACGGGAGTGTCCCTGCATACTCGTCCATACGGCCATCAAAGTATGTACGGTGTCTGTCCAGATAATAGCCAATGTGTGCGAGGGATGAACCTGAGTACCCTCCTGTGCATTTGGCTCTCCAGATATGCCAGGATGCTATGCTCGCTAGAATCTCCCAAGAAGTATCCACGGAGGCATGTACAACTGTAAAGGGAAGGTGTGGTACCACATCCAACGAACAGGACTCAATCTGATTACGTCGAACCGAAATGGCCCGAGAGGAGTCAAATCTCTCATAGAATACCTGAGGCCCTGTAAGAGAAAGCCAAGCCACTGAGCCCCATGTCATAAAGAATGGGGAGTGGGCAAAGTGACTGAAAATCCTGGCTACCCCCATCCAAATCATCCTCGCCTGTCTGCAATCCCATAAGCAATGCTGAATAGTCTCCGAAGCAGAGAGGCAACGAGCGCAAGTAGGGTCAGCTCCGAACCTGTATCTCCAAAGGTTCACTGCAATCCCACCATGGATAGATAGCCAAAAGAAGATAGTGATCTTTCTATTCCTGTAGGATTTCCAGAGTCTCCTCCAAAAGCACCTCTGCAGATCCGCAGTGATATCAAATGTCTCCCAATGAGGAGCTTTGGAAGGTCTCCAACCTCTACTACTGAGCTGAAATCTCATGGCATTACTGACCGTGTAACAAAAGAAGGGGATGCTCTTCTCTCAATGCCCTACGTCAATCCACTCCCACTCTCCGGGGTCCCACTGCAAATACATGATGGGAACTCCCCCATAGAGCCAAAGCCTCCAAGACCCGGTGAAGAGTAGCCGAGGGTCTAGGTCTAGGAACCACTCTGAATCTGATCCCTGCACCCAAAGACCTACAACCCTGATAGGCTGAAATGCAGACTCAAGCAAGATGTCCTCTGTGGACTTGAGCAATCTGCCACCATCCAGCATACTAAAAACTAAAGCATTCTCCTATGCATCTCAAAAGGCCAAAACCTAAAGCGGAACACCGCCTCTCGTAAAAGTACTTGCCCAAGTGGAGCAAGTGAGTAACATATCATCTATGTCTACCCAAACCTCCGGAAGGGCTACCTCAATCTGCAAGATCCTCCCTGCACTCCCTCTGAGATGTCCTGTCAACCTTGATTTGGTCTCCTCTGGAAGCCTGCGGAAAGCTTTCCAAGACCCCATAGATGATGCAGGTCCCCTCTCCCACTTGGACCATTGCATGTAGTGTGAGGTACCCAGTGGTCTGCCATGATCATCTAAAATATTGTCATTCCACATGATGGGTTGCCTATCAATCTCTTCATGAGAGGAAGGAGGAATCCTCCGAAGAGTGCTCCTGAAACTGGCCCAAGGTTTCATAATGGCAACCATGAGAGGGGACGAAGGTGATCTGAGGTGTGCTGTGGTGAAGATCCACCTAATACTGCTCATCCAGTCTCCTCCTGAAGAAGGTGTGCACCTCTGTATGCTGCTAATAAGAAAGTCCTTCCACGGTTCCTGCCCTGGCATAAGTCCCCGCACCACCATCTTGCATAGTAAAGCTCTGCACTGTAAATTTGGATCAATAATATTGAGACCCCCTTCCTGTGTAGGGAGGATGAGGGTCTCCCAAGCCACCCTGGCTAAGGCATCTGCTGCGCCATCAAGCTCACTCCAAAGAAAGTTTCTGCTCGGTCTCTTGAGCTGAATGATGCAGTCCCTAGAACGGCACTAGCATGAACAAACAACCAGGCCGTGGCCAACAGGACCTGGTTGACCACCACAACTCTAAAGGCAACATCCAGCTTCCTCCTGATGCTCTCCAACACGGGAGCAAACTGCTGAGTGGAAGAAATATCCAAGCCGACCTAGCAGCTACAATACCTAACAGGCACACCCCTCTGTACCCAAGTGAATCCTATGTCAAGTCCCCAAACTGGAGTTTCCTCATCACTAATCCAAAAGCCATTGGATTTGCGCCAATTTATCTGCGCCCCTGTCGCCAAGCAAAATAAATCCAATGCTGTCCTGAAAGAAGTGAGCGCCCGTGGAGTGGCATCCAAGTAAACTGCTGTGTCATCTGCCAACTCACTGTCAAGTAGCTCCTCTTCCCTTCTGATGGGAAGTCTCAGTCCAAAGATGTCAACTTGAGATCTAGCATAGATACTCATAGCTTCGGCCACGAACAAAAAAAGGAAAGGAGCAAGGGGGCATCCCTGACGGACTGATCTTGAAATCTGAAATCTCTCACCCCTTACCCCACCAATAAGTACCTAGCTGTGGGCTGATCTGTACAAAGAGGAAACACCTCTGATCCAAGCATCAGTAAAGCCAAAACGTAGAAGGGTGCCCGTCATAAGCTTTCTCAAAATCCAAAAGTAGAATGGCTAGATTCTGGCCACTCTGCATGGCCCACTCTGAAGCTTCCCAGAAAGAGAAAATGTTATAAAAAATGCTTCTGCCATGCACAAATCCCGTTTGAGTGTCATGAATAAGATCAAGGAGAAGGGGCTGTAATCGAAGGCTGATTGCCTTGGCCAGAATCTTGTAACAAGTCCCCGGAAGTGTGATAGGCCTCCACTGGGACACTAGATTTTTGTAACCTCCCTTCGCGATAAGGTGGATGAGACCCTCTGTAAGCGACCCAAGCATCTCGCCAGAGTCCCAAATGGCCTGCAGGGCTGAAGTAATGTAGTCTCCAATCATATCCCAAAATGGAATGAAAAAAGAAGGGGTGAGGCCATCCCAACCTGGGCACTTGCCCTTGTGAAGGGCTGAAAGTGCAATCCTAAACTTTGTGTTGGTGAAAGGTGCATCGAGCAAAACATGCATAACTGGATTCACAAACAAAGGGATGCTCTGCCAAATAGTTTGCCTAGCATCCTCTCTATCCTGTGTCTCAGGATCAGCAGTAAGAAGGATGGCATAAAAATCTGAAGCTATGCGTAAGACATCATCAGGCTCTTGTCTGTAAAACCCCATGTGAGTCAATAAGCTGGGATACACTCTATCTACTATGTCTAGGGCCAAGAGTAGAGAAAAAGTATTTATTGACTCTACCACCCATCTGAATCCAGAAGGACTCCCATGCATGAAAGGCATACTCTACTCTCTGATCAAGCAATATCTGGTGATGAGCCCTTGCTGCAGCAAGGCGCTCCTGAATCCAAGCATCCGAAGGCTGTGTCTGTTGTTCCCTCTGCAAAGCTGCAAACTGCTGGCGAACACCAATCTCACGTCTGAGAATATCTCGTCTCCTGGTACAAGCAACTGAGAGGTATAAGTCCCTAATACCAGAAAGGGCAGCAGCTACATGTGATGGATATGGCTGCCCACCCTGGACATGAGAAACCCATATCTGCAGGGCTGTCTTTGTAAGGTCCTCCTCTATGTACAAGGCATCTGGAATCCTGATGCTCGCAGACCAGCCTCTCAAGTAAGGCTCTGAGATAGCTAGCACAATAGGAAAGTGGTCTGAAGTGAAAACCCCAGCAGCAATGCATACTGATCCACCTCTGTCTAGTGCCCAATCATCTACATAGAATCTGTCAATGCGTGCATGAATAGGCATCTACTACCTCCTGTTTGACCAAGAAAATAGGAGGGACTGTGGCTGAATAAGAAAGGCATCGTCCAACCAAGTATCACTTCTGTGGCGGGACTGTGGATGAATAAGAAAGGCATCGTCCCATAGAAGTGAAAAAGGAAGCCATCCCAAGCTGCTCTCTCCAAAGAGTGAAGTCCTCCTTCTCTACCCCCTTTTTTGTCTGATGGTAACTCAACCATGTTAAAGTCACCTCCAATCACCCATGAATCCGCAATGGGGGCCCACGAGAGCAAAATCCTTCCACATAAGGACACGTTCCCCTCTAATGTTGGAGGCATACAGGTTAAGGAAACCAACCTTACACCCTCCAATCAAAAGAATAATCCACTGAGCTCTAGAGGGAATAATGACTCCATGTCCAACAACTAAGGGGAGAACCGACATCGAAACTGAAATAGAAGTGCCCCCCCTAGAGCCCAAGGCAGGCGACCAAAAAGTATGGCCAGAAAGCAACTTGCCTGGCTTGGCACAATCTCTAGAATCCAGTTTGTGCTCTTGTATAAATAAGATATCAATGGAACCCCCAGTAACACCTGGATGAAGCTGATCCCAGATCAGCTGTCTACGGCGGCGATGTGGGATGCCACCTAGGCCCTGTATGTTCCAACTAATAATCCTCATCGACGGGAGGATGTAGAGTGGAACACCTTACCTGACCTAGTGGGAGAAACAAACCCCTCAACAGGGGAAGACCACCTTCTCGAGAAGCGAGGAATGGAACCAATTGGCGGAAAATCAATAGGGGAAAGAGCCCTGCCACCTGAAGAAGAAGCCCTGTCAACAGGAAACCCAATCACTGGCTCACCAAAAGTAGAGGGCACAAACTCCTTCTCTGGGAAATTTGAATCATCTACCAGGGCTGAAAATGAGTTCCTATGAAGCAAGCCAGACACCGGAGTGCGAAGGATCCCTTCTGAGGGATGAGGATCAATAGTATAAACCATCCCCTTCCCCCTATCCAAGGGAGGAAGTGAGGACTGCTCTCGATCCTATGTTTGCCCAGCCGCGGAGACCTCTATTGCCTCAAGGAGAGTGTCTCGCACCGCTGGTTCTAGGAAAGAAGCTGCAACCGGGGAGGAGGTCGAAGCTTCGGTGTCTCGGACTGTGCGAGGTGAGACTAGAGGGACAGCTCGAGGTGAAGCAGAGTCCACTAGTGTACCCTCGTGAACTGAAGGAGGGATCTGCACACGAACCGGAACCCGAACTGAAACCCACTGGAATGCGTCACGTGCCCCTGAGGTAGGTGGAGGTCGAGGAGTAGGTGATGGACCTGTACCACCCCCCTGTCGAGGCCGAGGAGCAGGTGTTGGACCTGTACCACCACCATCCTGAGGAGGACCGCCATGCGGAGGTCGAGGAGCAGGTGCTGGACCTGTACCACCCCTCTGTCGAGGCCGAGGAGAAAGTGCTGGACCTGTACCACCCCCCTGTCGAGGCCGTGGGGCGGTAGCTGTACCAGAGGGCTTCTTGGGCCTTTTCTTCTTCCTGGGGCAATCCGTGGCAAAGTGTCCAATGGTCCTGCATATAATGCACTGGTCCTGTCTGTCTGAAATCTCTACTCTCTGGCGAAAAAAGGAACCATCCGGGCGCTGGATCATAACATGGTCCATCTTGAGGTTAGGATCCTTACAGAGGACCCTAACTCTAGGTACCCCATCAGCCTTGGTTGCCTCTGCTGCAGTCAATGGCAACCTAGGGAGGGGTGGGATCTCAGCAACCGCACCAAAATGCTCCCCAATAACAGAAAGAAGTCGATGGTAAACCTAGGGAAGCCCGGGAAATCTGATTCCTTATCTGCCGCCATTGGGTCGAAACCAATATCAAAGGCATCAAAGAAGATCTTCCTGTGTCCCAGGTGTAAAAACTCAGCTTTGAGCACAATGCTCGCAGCCTCTGGAGTGTCAAAAAGAACTTGGGAAAAACCTCGTCCCAGAAGACGAACATCTAACAATCGTGGAGTGAGGTCTGGGGGGAGAGCCGCAAGCATCCAGTCTCTGGCTTGGGATCTAGAGGGGTGAGACCCGAAGATGCATGCTAGCAACGTGGTAGAGCATTCAATCTCTACATCCTTCTTGAGCTGCTGCAACTCGTCTTTAGAAAAAGTAATAGTTTTCACGGCCGGTGGAGGTGGAGTAGGATTGGCTGACGGAATATCCATCGCCAATCGAGGTGAGGAGGCTGACTCTGACAATTTTGGGGGCTCCTTCCGCTCCAAAAACTGCTACGGGAGAATGAGGAAGGAAAAAGGCGGGGGTAGGGGGGTAGAGAACAGGGATAGGAGGTGAGGAGGGAGTGGGGGTAGGGAGCGAGGAGGGGAGGGGTAGAGGGGAGGGGCTGAGAGGCTGAAGGGGAAGGGGCGGGCTGAGAGGGAGGGAGTGCGCAGGCTAGGGACAGGAGAGGGAGAGGAAGGAGAGGCAGGGAGGTGGCAGGCTGAGAGGAGAGGGAGAGGAGAGGGAGGGAGGGGGCGGCGGCGCAGGCTGAGAAGGAGAGGAGAGGGAGATGAAGGAGAGGCAGGGAGGGGGTGGGCTGAGAGGCAGGGAGGGGGCGGGCTGAGAGGAAGGGAGGGGGTGGCCCAGGCTGAGAGGGAGAGGAGAGGGAGAGGAAGGGGAGGCAGGGAGGGGACCGGCTGAGAGGCAGGGAGGGGGCAGCGGCGCAGGCTGAGAGGGAGAGGAGAGGGAACAGGCTGAAGGGAAGGGGGCGGGCTGAGAGGGAGAGGAGGAGAAGGGAGGGAGGGGCTGAGGGAGGGGGAGGGGGATGGGGGCTGAGGGCAAGGGAGAGAGGGAGGGAGGGGCTGGGGCAGAGGGGGCAGCAAGGGAGCGGGAAGGAGCAGCAGCTCAATTGTTTCGGACAATTTGTCCCTCCTCATCATTTTGGATTCTCATATGCATGGATTAGAGTTGCAAAATATAACATATGTGGGGTGAACATCTCATGCATTTGACTGTGACGCCAGAGACTGTTGTCAAGTGAACCTGGGAATCTGGTGCGTCAAAGTACTCATGCAGGGAAGGCTACACCGTGTGAGGTTGTGTTGCCTCTTTGGGCTACTCAGTTGTGAGATGCTCCCTCAACACCAGTTGCCTAGCATTAATAAATAGCTCCCCTAGTCATTGGGATTGTGTATTTCCATTCCAATTGAGTTGTGTGAGAGATTGCTTCGTTGTCTTCTGGATACCTGCTTTGGTTACCTTTGCATACGCTCCTTCTACATGAGTGCGAATCTGTATTATTGATCCTGTTGGTGTCTCTTCTCATTTGGACGTTATAGCTGGTAATTGTAAAAGATGTCCCAAGTTTGGAAAAGGATGAAGGATGAATGAGAGCAAACCATTTTGAGAGAAGAAGCTTTGACTCCTCATCATTCGTATACACAATTTCCCTTACACTAAACTCTTTGAATTTGTTTTTATTGTCTTCACATTTGGCCAGAAACACCTATATTTTAGGACACGAGCTAGACTAGAGGCAAACATGGAAGATGCCAAGTGCCACTTCTTTAGGATCGATGTGACTGAGAATTGTTGTCCACAGGAAAGAACCCATCTATCTACTAAATGTGATGCATGAGAAGTCAATGCATAGGTATTCATTTTCTGGTAGCCGATCAATGGCGTCAAACTCCATGAGGTCCATCTAAGCAATGTATACTACTCAAAAAAGAGAAGCCAAACCTTATTGTAGATCACCTACCCCAGTAAACTCAAATTACGCAGCCTTCTAACCATATGGTATCTTGTAGTTAGGGATGCCCCTCCATAGCAAGCTGGCGAGCAGCTCTTAGGCCAACTGATGGAATCATGATAGCTATACTAAGAGTTGGACAAGTTGATGACAACGTGATAGCTAGATTAAAAGGTGGAGTCCCTGGTGACGAGGTTGAATGACACTCTTAAGAGTAATCTGCGCCCCTACATATGTAAAAATACCCATCAACCTTCACAAGATCCAAAATGCAAGTCTAGGTCAAGCTCATCATCATTATAAAATTCATCATTGGAATGAAGCCTTGAAATGGTCCAGATGCCCTTAGTAGCCTGGAAGACCTGGCTCCACACAAAGCTGATCCTGAAGTCGAAGCATGCCTTAGTTGGCATGCATCCCCTAGCTGCCTTGCACCTGATTGTGCATCCCTTGGGTGCCCTCATCCTGGCTGAAGTGCAGCCCTTGTGCTTAATGGATTCTCATATCACGTTAGACTGAGTTATGTGTTTTGAGACACTGAAAGAAATTGCTAGAAATTACTCACACATGTATGCTTAAGGATGCAAATGAATCGCTTCCATAATCTGCCTGGTTCAGTGGTTTTGTTTCCTAGCAATCCAATATAAGCCCCATTTACAGGGCCTTAGGTATTCTATGAGAGACTTGACTCCTCTCGGGCCATTTTCGATTCGACGTCATCAGGTTGAGTCCTGTTCTTTGGATGTAATACCATACCTTCCTTTTGCAGCTGTACATGCCTCTGTGGATACCTCTTGGGAGATTCTAGCGAGCATAGCAGTCCGGCATATCTGGAGAGCCAGATGCACTGAGGCATTGGAGGGAACTCATGTTCATCCCTCGCACACATTGGCTGGTATCTGGACAGACACCATACATACCTTGATGGCCGTATGGACAAGTATGTAGGGAGACTCCCATGCAGCCTCAGCTAGGAGGGCTCCTTTCTTCAGGGAATGGAAGGATTCTCCTTCTTCTCTGAGACTCCTACAGGGTTGAGGTGGCACCTTCAGCCTCAGCCTTGGTTGTTTTCCACCTCACTTTGAGGGGGTTTATTTAACCTCATGATTGATTTCATGATGTATTCTGCTTTGAGCTGCTCTCGTGGGTTTTTTCTCTTACTTAATAGAAGTCTCTTTCTTGGAAAAATTTAATATATATATATATATATATATATATAAGCCCCAGAGTGACTCATTGGGGTAGGATTTTCTTTAACAAGAGAAACATTCTAGCATGAGGGTCCACATTAAGCTGCACTCAGCCAAGCTCCTACCCGCTGCTAAGTGATACATATTAGGTGTAGGGCAGTCAGAGGATGCACGACAGCTAGGGGTCGCTTTGGCTTTGAGATCAGCTTGCGAAAAGGAGGCAAGTCTTGTAGGATACTAGAACACCTGGCCCATCTAGTAGGGCTTTTGTGCTCACTTCCAAAGACAATCTTTATAATGAACAAGAGCTTGATGCAGACTTGCATTTTGGATATATTCAAGCAATTAAAATTATGTCTTCTCAATAGCATGAAAACAAAAGTCAACAAGCTACATTCATATAAGGTCTAAGCATTACAAAATCTTTTGAATTGGACCTTTGTATGAATTCCATTTATGGATTACAGCCAAATTATCAGTATTTTCTAGTCAATATTTATCCTATAATTTCTTTATACTGACCTCAGCAGCAACTCTTGCCGTTGCGCTAGAAAATCATTCTCAATTGTGGATAACTCCTGAATATAAGCATTGTGCAAGTCTCTAACTTGCAAGCCCATACTAGCAACAAGTGTATCTACATCCTTTGCTTGTTGACGAAACATTTGATGATAGTCTTCATCAATTGCCTTTATCTCTCCTCGAATCAACTCAACAAGATTTTTTTTGGATCCTAGCATATCTTCACATGCCTATACAATTATAATCACATTTGAGATCATTTTCTTAACTACTGAAGATACAAAGTTTACCATTGCTAATATGCACCCAGCATGCTGACAGTGCTCAAATCAGCTAGAACCTCGACTACATATGAAGATTAATACAAAAAAAGAGGGCTTTTCAAAGATATTTTTTCACACAATCTCAAAGGCATTCTTTGCAAACGTCCACCTTGCACTGTTCAAAGATTTGTTGATTAAGCTCTTGAGGAGCTTTACAAGACAATAACTCCTTCCATTTTTTAGATATTTGCTCAAACGCTTCCTTGCAAGCAACAATTTCTTGTTCTCTTTCAGCTTCTAATTTCTGAGAAACAAAACAAAATATCTTGTGAGTCGTCATTTAGATCATCCAACAATTCTCTATGCTAAATGCAAAAAGTTACAAAAGAATCTAATCTAGAAAACTGTACACCAATGATGACACCATCAATGACAGAAACTAATTCAACTTCAAAACAAAAAAGGCCGTTCTTTTATGACTTTGAAATGTCCAACAAGGGATTTTTTCATTAATGCAATTCGTCATTTTATAATTTGTCTAGAAATTGCACATCATCCCTTTTCTCTATCTCAGAAACTATGGCAAGACCCAGGGCTGAAAATGGACTTCTACAAACGAGAAATCAATCAAATGGACAGGTATGAACTGCAGGACTATCTCGGGGGAGGGAGGACATATCATGGTACAAACGACATTTTATCTGTAAAGTAAGGACCAGAAAGCATGAACTCAAGGTGGAGAAGGGCAATTGGAAAAGACCCAGAAAACCCTTGTATGCAAGACTCTGTAAAATATGTCCCACAACAGAGATCGAAAATGAGGAATAGATGCTCTTCCATTGCCGAGCATACACACACATCAGGAGAAAACACAGCAGCAATGCAACCAGCCTGAGAACCCTCCTGGGGATGCTGGCCCAGCAACTAGGCGCCTACATAAAGGAAGCATAGGACAAATCCTATCATATCCCTTCTCTCAGCCTACCTCGTGTCTACTCAGAGGTGGTCGTCAGAGTCGAGGTGTCACTCTTGATATGAACCACTGGATATAGAGATCATAGAGGCCACACCCCCCACTCCAAGGAAGAGCCGAACCAACAAAAGGCAAAATGAGACATCTTCATATCCGCACCAGCATCGTATCTCATAGTTGATCACATCTCCCCAATGACATAGTTGACCACATCTCTTGCTCTCTCACAAGTTGTGAGTTTCGATTTTAAAGTTGTAGTTCTAGTACTTGAGCGAGCCATTTGTTGGAAATGGAAGAGAGATGAGAGAAGGGAGAAAAAGGAAGCTGAACTGAAATTGCAGCAGTAAGAATGAAGTACAAAGCTAGGGTAATTGGTTGGACCTCAGCCACCAGCAGTCGCCAAGAGTTACACCATGGTAACACCTTGTTCACACCTGGGTCATGCGTGGGCCACACCTTGTTCACACCTTGTTCATATCTTGGTCATGAAGCAGCATGTCAAGGATAGTTAGACCTTGGTCACACCTGGGTCACACCTTGTTCACATCTTGGTCACTCTGGAATGACCTGTCAAGGATGGATAGACCTTGGTCATAGTACTATCAGTACGAGACTGGAGTGGTACATGACTTGGACATGCCTGGAGGAGTAGAGGATTGGGCATGCCAAGCCTGGACCTACCTTGGCCAAAGCTGATCTGACATGTCAAGGATGGATAGACCTTGGTCACAGTACTATCAGTACGAGACTGGAGTGGTACATGACTTGGACATGCCTGGAGGAGTAGAGGATTGGGCATGCCAAGCCTGGACCTACCTTGGCCAAAGCCTGAAGTACAAAGCTAGGGTAGTTGGTCGGACCTCAGCCACAAGCAGTCACCAAGAGTTACACCATGGTAACACCTTCACACCAAGGTCATACGTGGGTCACACCTTGTTCATATCTTGGTCATGAAGCAGCATGTCAAGGATAGTTAGACCTTGGTCACACCTGGGTCACACCTTGTTCACATCCTGGTCACTCTGGAGTGACCTATCAAGGATGGATAGACCTTGGTCACAGTACTATCAGTACGAGACTGGAGTGGTACATGACTTGGACATGCCAAGAGGAGTAGAGGATTGGGCATGCCAAGCCTGGACCTACCTTGGCCAAAGCTGATCTTGTTATGCTCTAGCCGAGATAGCATGACCTCGGAAAGATCGGTGGGCATTTTCTCTTAGATGATCGACTTCTGTAATATTTTATGTGCGTAAATGAAATGGTCAAGAGAAGTAACTGCCAAGGTCCTAGGTGAGGGTGAAATGGCATTGACTAGGTGGTTCTGAGTGCTAAGGCCTAGGTGCACCTAAATGTGCAATAATGCCAAGGGGCAAATGGTTTTAATGTGCCCCAAGAGAGGGGTAAATGGTGCACCAAGTGGAAAGGCTAAAATGATGACATGTGGCAAGGAGAACCATCTAGGGAGTTGAGGGTCTCGTGGATATGCATGAGGAAAACAGGAAACATATTGAATTGAAAAACCTGCGATCTACGAGAGTAGGCTGGGAGGAAATAACAGATGCCATCGCCCGTGATCTGAGTGTGTGTTAGAGAATAGAGATTGTATCAATTGGTATCAGAGCTCAAGGCAAGGGAAGTGTGACGAGTTAGGTGACAGAAGGACAGAATTCTAGGGTGAATCCTAGTGAGTCTAGAGCACAGTCTACACAACAAATGTCACATCACACAGCACCTACTTTGATCAGTAGGATTTCGATATTAGAAGATGCTTTACAGCAGATTATGAACCAGTAGCTTCAAGTGAACGCTGGTCAGAATGAGATCAGGGAGATGGTGCAAGCCTTGTCGGCTAGACCGTCTAGAATTGATAAGGGAAAAGCTCCAGCAGAGCCAGAGCCCACTATACATTCATCAGAGCGCGCGAGGGTCAAAGTGCCTAATATCGCTAATTATAGACCGGAGAAGTACGCTGGTCGGATGACCGAGCACAGTTCTGATGTGATCAAGGTTTGGTTACACAAGTGGAAAGAAGCCTTCGCCATTTATGAAATCATATCTGATCTAAAGAAAATCCGTGAGGCCACTCACCTGTTTATTGAGGCAGCGGATAGATGGTGGATAAAGCAACAGAAGGATCAAGTTGCTCCTACCACCTGGGAAGGGTTTAAAGCTGAATTTAAGAAACACTTTCTCCCACCTGATGAAGAGTCTCGAGCTTGGGATGCTTATAGAAATCTTCGTCAGAGGAGTCTGTCGATGGCTGAGTACACTGACAAATTCAGGGAATGTGTCATGAAATTAACAGGCCCTCTCCCTATGTCGGTTCAGTTAAAAGACTATATCTATGGACTGAACGACAAGATCAAAATGGAAGTTCGGGCTAAATATGTGACTACATTAGATGAATCTATTGCAGTAGCCCTGAACTATGAGGATGCCAGAGGCAAATCCGGTGGATTTGTGCAGGCAGGGACTCAGTATGAGTACCCGAAAAAAGGGGGATTTCAGAGGAAATGGACTTCAAAGACAAGTGTCTCGCAGCCAAGTGGCCAAACCAAGCAGGTGAAGCCGGTTGAGGGACCAGTAAAAACAAGTACCACCATTGGGGTGAAAAGGAAAATAACTCCAATGGCAGCCCGGGCTTGGTCAAAGTCCTCGTTGACCCCTGAACAAAAAGAGAAAGCTAGAAAAGAAGGATTGTGCTTCGGCTGCCTTCAGCGACATCAGTGGAAAGATTATCCACTGAATGAAGACCGTCGCACGGCTAATAGTGGAAATGCAGGAGAGTCCCAAGACGGAACATATGCAGATACAATTGGCGGGACCTTCTCAGAGGTTAGTACCTTGTTTGTTACGTGTGTCTGTTGCTAAGCTAGTGACGAGTGCACCTGATAACATCCTATCTAAGCCCGCAGCAACGGGGTATACAGCCTTTAATGATACGGAGTTAATTAAAATGAAAGGGCAAGTGGCCAATCATGATGTCATTGTGTTGTTTGACTCGGTGTCAACTCACAATGTGATTAACTCCAAACTGGTGAAGAGGCTGAAATTAAAGACAAGTCCATCTGACTATGCGTATACAGTCAGGATGGTAGATGGAAGTTCAACTGAAGTATGGGACCAAAGGGTTACCCAATTGGAGCTTCGGATTCAGGACTATGCTGAGAAGCTTGATTTTGAAATGACCAAGCTTGCTCATGCAGATATAGCCCTGGGTATGGCGTGGCATTCTAGGAAGAATCCAGCCATTGATTGGAAAAAGCATGTATATCAATTCAAGATGAATGATGTGCTTTATGTCTTGCGAGGTGAGAAAGATATACCTCAGGGACCGTTGGTTTCCGTGATGGAAATCCGAAAAGCTCAAGTAGAGTTTTTATTCCTTTGCACAGCATCGGTAGAGCCGGTTGATGATTCTTCGGCTAGCACTGATGTTACGCAAAGTGGTGAGATGGCCAAGTTGGCTAATCTTATAACAGAGGAGTTCTCTGAATGTTTTAGGGATGAACTACCTTATGGGTTACCTCCAGAGCAGAAAGTTCAGCATAAGATTGAGCTGATCCCGGGGGCAGAACCTGTGAATAGACCTCCCTATAGAATGAGTTTTACTGAAGAGGTGGAGGTGCGTAGATAACTGGAAGAATACCTCAAGTTGGGGCAGATTCAACCAAGTTTCTCACCTTTTGCTTCGCCAGTGATATTAAAGAAGAAAAAGGATGATACGTTTCGCCTCTGTATAGATTACAGAGCATTGAATAATATCACTATTAAGCACAGGTATCCGATGGCTCGGATTGATGATTTGCTAGATGCATTACATGGAGCCGTGATTTTCAGCAAGATAGATCTTAAGTGTGGCTACCATCAGATCCGGATTAGAGCCGAGGATGTGCATAAAACCGCTTTCAGAAGCAGGTTTGGTCATTATGAGTTTTTGGTGATGCCCTTCGGACTTACCAATGCTCCAGCGACTTTCGTCATGCTTATGAACGATTTACTACGTCCGTATATCGGAAAGTTCGTAGTACATTTTATTGACGATATCCTGATATTCAGTAAAAGTAACTGAGCATCGTGAACACTTAAGAATAGTGTTCAGTACTTTGAGGAAAGCCAGTCTTTATGTAAATAAAACTGTGTATGGTTAGGCTTGAATATTTAGGGTTCACAATTACTCCACGAGGGGTAGAAATGGATCCGAAGAAAGTGGCTGCAATACTAATTTGGCCAATCCCTCAAAGTCTGGCCACGTTGCGATCATTCTTGGGATTTGTCCAATTTTATAGAAGGCATATCAAAGGATATTCCGGAATAATATCGCCATTGACTGATCTGACCTCAGATAAAGTACCTTTTATTTGGGGACAGAACCAACAAGAAAGTCTTAACACCATAAAACAAGCTGTGGTCACAGGACCGGTGTTAAAAATAGTTGATCCCCAGAAACCGTTGTTCCTAGAAACTGATGCAAGTGGTATTGCGGTAGGAGCAGTTCTCCTTCAAGAGGGAAGGCCAATAGCCTTTGAAAGCAAGAAGCTTTCTCCCTCTCAAAGGAATTGGCCAACTCATGAATTGGAGTTGTATGCTGTTATCCATGCTTTGAAAACATGGAGGCATTATTTGTATGGTTCAGAGTTTTATTTGAATGTGGATCATGATACTCTGAAACATTTTTATAAACAGCCTGACTTGAGGGGCCGCCAAGCTAGGTGGGCAGAGCTCATGCAGGAGTTTAATCTAACGATTCTGTACCGAAGAGGAAAAGACAATAAGGTTGCTGATGCATTGTCTCGCATTATGCACAACCTGAGTTTCACGGTATTAGAGAGTGCTCTAATGACCGAGATTAGAGAAACTCAAAAGGTAGACGAGTTTGTCCAGAGCTTATGGCCTAAGGCTCATGTGTTAAAACTCGGGGAAAATGAAAAGGATGACCTGGCATCCAGAAAATGCCAGACTTATGCAAGATATACCATAAGGGATGGTATGCTAGTTAGAAATGGCAAGGTTGTAGTACCTAGTCAGAATGATCTCAGGCAGAGAGTCATTCGACAATGCCATGATAGCCCGTGTGCGAGACATCCAGGAGTCGAGAAGACATATGATCTCGTGAAGCGAGATTTCTTTTGGCCAAAGATGAAAAAGCATATTCATGAATATGTAACACGGTGTTTTTCGTGTCAGGTAAGCAAGGCCGAGCGGGTGAAGCCACCCGGACTTTTACAGCCCTTGGAGATACCACTAAGTAAGTGGGAGAGCATTTCCATGGACTTTATTGTAGGGCTGCCTACGACACAAGGAGGGTATGATTCTATCCTTGTGGTGGTTGATCGTCTAACCAAGATGGCTCACTTCATTCCGACTAGAGAGTCTGTTAGTGCCCCGCAAGTGGCAAATTTGTTTATTAGACATATATTTCGTCTGCATGGATTGCCTAGATCCATAGTGTCAAACAGAGATGTCAGATTTACCGGTCATTTTTGGATAGCGGTATTCGAGACACTAAGGACTGAGTTGGGAATGAGTAGTGGGGATCATCCTGAGACGGATGGTCAGACGGAGAGAGTCAACCATACTTTAGAGGATATACTGAGGGCATATGTGTCATTGAGGCAACATACATGGGACAAGTGGTTGCCATTGTTGGAGTTTGCCTACAATGATAGAAAACATTCCTCTACCGGGTTCAGTCCGTTTGAGCTGAACTATGGTTATAGACCAGCCAATCCAACTATAGTTGGAGTACCTCAGAAAGTGCCTAGTGCCACGAACTTTATAGTTCAGATGCGGGAGATGCTCACACTTGCGAGAGCTAATATCCGCCAGGCTATGGATAGAGCCAAGGTGTATGCGGATGAAAACCGGTCTATAAGAGTATTTAAGGAAGGAGAAAAAGTTTTTCTCAGAGTTCCTTCGCACTCGAAGTCGTTGACTTCACGAGAGTGTGCTAAGTTATCACCTCGATACTATGGGCTGTGGTTAATTCTAAAGAGAATAGGCAGTGTAGCCTATAAATTAGAATTGCCACAGGGGTGTAAGGTGCACCCGGTTTTTCATGTTTCGCGCTTAAAAAAGTTTTTACATACAGGTGACTCACTAATCGAAGGTGTGGTTTTGTTTCAGGAGATAGAGGATATTGCAAGGCGAAAACCAACAAGAATCCTGGACCGAGGAACAATGCAAATACGAAATCGGAAGATACCCACGGTGTTGGTTGCATGGCATGGTCAGCCTCTATTGGAAGCTACCTGGGAATCCGTATACGAGTTACGGAGAGTGTTCCCAGATTTCATCATCGAGGACGCTGATGCTTGAAGAGGAAAGGAATGTTATGCTCTAGCCGAGATAGCATGACCTCGGAAAGATCGGTGGGCATTTTCTCTTAGATGACCGACTTTTGTAATATTTTATGTGCGTAAATGAAATGGTCAAGAGAAGTAACTGCCAAGGTCCTAGGTGAGGGTGAAATGGCATTGACTAGGTGGTTCTGAGTGCTCAGGCCTAGGTGCACCTAAATGTGCAATAATGCCAGGGGGCAAATGGTTTTAATGTGCCCCAAGAGAGGGGTAAATGGTGCACCAAGTGGAAAGGCTAAAATGATGACATGTGGCAAGGAGAACCATCTAGGGAGTTGAGGGTCTCGTGGATATGCATGAGGAAAACAGGAAACATATTGAATTGAAAAACCTGCGATCTACGAGAGTAGGCTGGGAGGAAATAACAGATGCCATCGCCCGTGATCTGAGTGTGTGTTAGAGAATAGAGATTGTATCAGATCTGCCCTCGGTCATCCACCCAGAGTGAAGTACTGGTGCACTAGACTATAGGAGTAAGAGAGCACAGGTGGTGCACATGGTGTTGCACATGGGAAGCAGTCTAGTAGTTAAGGAGCACAGGTGGTGCACCGCCCCTCGCCACCAACTAGTGTCAAGTGCACATGGAATAGACAGGAGTACACATGGAGTACTTTACTCATTGACTCGGAGGAGGTTGGGGAATTGCAAAAGCCATGAAGGGACGAAGCGGTAGAACAGCTAAGGAGACAGAATGACAACCAATAGGAAGTAGGGAAGGGGATTTCCAACGAGGAAGAGCCGATGAGGGGAAGGTGAAGAGCAAAGGAGAGGGGATAGGGGCATTCCAGCATAGGCGCATTCTGACTTGAGCATAGAGCGTGAGTAGGAGGGAGAGGCTAGAGTCAAGAGCTCGCCTAGTGTTATCTTCTTCGGGGTTGTATCAGTCCTCTAGTGTACCTCTCCTTGGTGCAAGAATCATTCCTCCTAATGAACTATGCTATGCTCTATCGCACATCGGTGACACCATCATCTCGGCGCGTTCCATTGTTGACACCATCATCCGGCACTCGCCCCACGCACCATCCGTGACACCATTGGCATGTCCTGCTTGCTCCTGACACCAGTGGTCCTAGGCCTCCGGTAATAGTTTCAAAAGTGGTAGGACCCCCCCCTCAAGCAATTTATGGCGATCACGGTGGGACCCTACTGGTGTTGAGTAGCACAAGTGAAGTGGTGTTCTAGGGTCCTAGAGAGAGAGGTCTTATGCCGAAGTAGTTCTGACACCTTTTTTTTTTTTTTTGCAAAAAGAGACTTCTATTAAGTATTAACGAAAAACCGTTAGAGCAAGCTCCATACGCGATACATCATGCAATGCACGAAAAGCTCAAGAGCCAAAAAGAAAGGATTGAGGCTGATAGTGCCATCTCAATCCGGTAGAAACCTCCGAGAAAAAGGGAGAACCTCTCCAAACTCGAAGAAATATAGTCCTTCTAGAAGAGGCTGCCCGTGAAGGGCCCTGCATGCTAGCCCATATGGCTATCAAAGTGTGAACTGTGTCAGACCAAATACTTGTGAACACCTGTAATGGGTGTATCTGGGTGCCATCCAAGGCCTCAGTACATCTGGCTCTCCAAATATGCCAAGAGGAAATGCTAGCCAAAATCTCCCAAGAGGTGTCCACTAAAACATGAGAAGCTCTAAAGGGAGTAAGTGGTACATCCTGTAGAGAGTAGGGCTCTATCACCTGCCGGCGGACCAAGAGTGCCCAAGAAGAAGGCTCACCCTCATAAAACACCTGGGGCCCGGTAAGAGATAACCATGCGACCGAGCCCCAAGTCATGAAGAAAGGGGAAGTGTGAAAGATGCTGAGTATCCGAGCAACCCCTTTCCAAACCATCCTCGCCTGACTGCAGTCCCAAAGGCAATGTCGCACTGACTCCTCTGCAGAATGGCATCGAGGACAAGTGGGATCAGCCCCAAATCGTGATCTCCACACCTTCACTGCAATCCCTCCATGAATAGAAAGCCAAAAGAAAAGAGTGATCTTTCTATTTCTGAGGGATTTCCAGAGTCTCCTCCAGAAATTTCTACGCAAGTCTGCGGTGATGAAGAAGCTTTCCCAATGGGGGGCTCTGGAGGGAATCCAACCCCTACTGTTCAGCTGAAACCTCTTGGCATTACCAACCGTGAAACGAAAGAAGGGAATCCCCTTCTCTCGGTGCCCATGATCCATCCATTCCCACTCTCCTGGGTCCCACTGCAAGCACCTGATAGGTGCACCTCCATATAACCACAACCTCCAGGATCCCAAGGCCAAGAGCAGAGGGTCAGGGTCTAAGTACCACTGCAAGCCCGCCGCTCCAAGGTCCACAAAACCAGCAATCCTGATAGGCTGAAAGGCAACCTCAAGAAGAATGCCATCCTTGGATGTAGAAAGTAAACCTCCATCCCCAACATCAAAGACCAGTGCGTCTTCCCCGAGACCTCGGAGAGCGATCACCTGTAAAGGAACTGATGTCCTCGAAAAAGCCCCTATCCAAGTGGTGGAAGTGATAGGCAGCTCAACTGTCCATTCCACCGGGATCGCTGCATCTATCTGCTAAATCCTGCGTGCTACTCCTCTGAGGTGACTCACAGACTGCAGTCTCTGATCCACAGGTAGCCTGATAAAAGATTTCCAAGTGCCCACTGTGTAGGCGGGGCCTCTCTCCCATTTAGACCACTGCATGTAATGGGAAGTGCCCAGTGGTCTGGCATGCTCGTCAAGAATACTATCATTCCAAATGATCGGCTGCCTATCAATCTCTTCGATGGTAAAAGGTGGAATCCTTCGAAGAGTGTTCCTGAAGCTCCCCCAAGCTTTCAGGATGGCAGTCATGAGAGGAGAGGCAGGAGATCTAAGAGGGGCTGATGTGAAGGTCGAGTTTGGCAGAGCTCCAGAAAAGGAGCTTTTTCCTTATACTTTCTAGTACTGGGGCAAACTACTGTGCTGGAGAGAGGTCCAATCCTATCTGGCATCCCAAATACCTGATAGGAACACCCCTCTGAATCCATGAAAAACCAATGTCAACTACCCAGCCTGGAGTGTCCTCATCATTGATCCAAAAGCCAAAGGATTTATGCCAGTTAATGTGTGCCCCTACAGCTGAGCAAAAGATATACAAGGCTGTCCGGAAAGAATCAAGTGATTGCAAGGAGACCTGAATAAAAATAGCAGTGTCATCAGCCAACTCATAGTCAAAAAGCTCTTGCTCCTGTCTCAAGGGCAGTCTCAGCCCAAAAAGCTCAGCCTGAGATCTAAGGAAGATACTCATAGCTTCTGCCACAAAAAGAAAGAGGAAGGGGGCTAAAGGGCATCCCTGACGAACTGATCTGGAAATCTGAAACCTGTCACCCCTTACCCCTCCAATCAAAACCTGGCTGTGGGCTGATCTGTAAAGGGAGGCCACCCCTCTGATCCAAGCATCTGAAAATCCAAACTGTAGAAGAGTGCCCTCAAGAAAACCCCAATCTACTCTGTCATAGGCTTTCTCGAAGTCCAAGAGTAAAACTGCTAGCCTCTGTCCACTCTGCATAGCCCACTCTATGGCTTCCGAAAAGGAAAAGATATTATAAAAAATGCTCCTGCCATGCACAAAGCCTGTCTGAGTATCATGGATGAGATCTGGAAGAAGGGGCTGTAGTCGGATGCTGATCGCCTTGGCAAGGATTTTGTAAAGAGTGCCCAAAAGAGTGATGGGTCTCCAATGGGATACAAAATTTCTGTTGCCACCTTTCGCGATAAGGTGAATGAGTCCCTCGGTCAGTAAGTCAGGCATCTCCCCCGAGTCCCAAATGCCCTGCAGGGCTGAAGTAATATGATCACCTATCATATCCCAAAAGGCTATAAAAAAACAGGGAGTAGGACCATCGAAACCAAGGCACTTGCCCTTATGAAGGGCAGAAAGAGCAGTCTTGAGCTCTGTGTAGGTAAAGCGTGCATCAAGTGAGCATAACATCTCTAGGGTGACCAACACAGGTAAACTCTGCCAAACTTCATCTCTAGCCACCTCTCTGGCCTGTGAGTTCGGATCTGCGGAAAGAAGGGAGGTATAAAAATTTGTCGCTAAGTGCATGACGGTCTCCGGATGGGACTGCAAAATGCCGTCAGAGTCAATAAGCTGCCTGACACTCTCTCTACTATGTCTGGGGCCAAGTGTAGAGAAAAAGTGTTTATTGACTCTCCCTCCCAACCCACTGGGCCCTGGAGGGGGTTATGGTACCGTGTCCAATGACTAGAGGGAGAACAGAGTCTGAAACGGAAATGCATGTACCTCCTCTGGTTCCCAAGGCAGGAAGCCAAAAAGTCTGGCCTGAGAGCAGCTTACCTGACTTGGAGCAATCTGATATCCAGTTTGTTTTCCTGAAGAAAAAGAATGTCTAGGGAACCACCTGAAACACCTGGATGGAGCTGATTCCTGATCAGCTGTTTGCGACGGCGATGAGGGATGCCGCCCAATCCCTGTATATTCTAACTGGCTATCCTCATCAGTGGGAGGAAGTGGGTTGGAATATCTTACCCGACCTAGTGGCGGGAACAGAAGCCTCTACCGGAGCAGACCTCCTACCATACACACGAGGTCCGAGGGGAGGAAAGTCCACAGGTGAGAGAGAGAAGGATCTCTCAATCGGGAAGCCGATAACTGGCTCTTCAAAAGTAGAGGGTACAAAGTCATCATCTGGGAGGCTAGAGAGGTCCTCCAAAGCGGAAAAAGAGTTCCGCTGAGCCAGAGTCTTGGAGAGGGGGTACGAAGGATTCCTACCGAAGCAGGAAGAGAATGTAGAACCCCTTTCCCTCTGTCCAAAGAGGGAGGCACCTGTACTGGATCCTGATCAAAAAGTGGTGCAGACGAGGTGCCAACAACCTGCGCTGCTAAGGAAGGTACAACCTGATCCAAGGGTGGAGTCGAACAAGGCTCCTGAACAGTAGTCTCCTCCTGAGGCTCCAAGGGGGTAGCCTCCAAAGAGGTGGAGTGAACTAGAGTAGAGGGCCTAGCCGCGACCGGAACCCACCGTGGGCCAGAGGTGGCGCGGGGTGCCAAAGATACTCGAGTAGCCCTAGGAGAGGGGGGACCCGTGTCTGAGGTCGTCTCTGTGGAGCGGTATGTCCTGCTCCAGCTCTCTGTCGTAAGCTAGTATGAGCTGGTTGCTTTGTGGGCCTCTTTTTCTTCTTTGAGCAATCTCTGGTGAAGTGCCTCGAGGATGTGCAAATCCTGCACTAGTCCTGCCGACCTGCAACCTCAAATCTCTAGCGGAAGAAAGACCCATCGGGTCGCTGTAGCATGATGTGGTCATCTAAAATATTGGGGTCCTGGACAATGACCCTAACCCTGGGAACCCCGTCCATCCTGACCACCTCAGCAGCCGAAGAGGGCTCGCCAGGGAGAGGGGGGATCTCTGCCACCACACCAAACCTCTTGCCAATAACTGAAAGAAGCCGGTGATAAACTAAGGGAAGACCAGGGAACCTAATGAAAACAGAAACTCCCTGCTTGTCCTCTTCAACTGGGTCAAATCCCAGTTGGAAAGGAAACAAGAAGATCCTCCTGTAGCCTAGAAGTAGAAACCCGGCCTGTAGCAGGTTTCTCGTGATGTCCGAGGAATCTAGGCACACTTAAAAGAAACCCCGTCCCAACAAACGAACATCCTTGAGGTGGGGGGCGAGGTCCTGAGGAAGCGCCGACAGCATCCAATCTCTAGCTTGTAACTTGGAGGGGTGTGAGCCATGAATGCGTGCGAAGAGAGTCATGGAACACTCATGTTCGAAATCCTTTTGCAACTGCTGTAGCTCGTCTTTTGAAAAAGTGATAGTTCTCGCGGCCGATGTGAGCGGAGACGGATTGACTGAATGGCAACCCATTCGTCA
The DNA here is from genome assembly GCF_047967505.1 of Dipteris shenzhenensis. Taxonomy (NCBI): domain Eukaryota; kingdom Viridiplantae; phylum Streptophyta; class Polypodiopsida; order Gleicheniales; family Dipteridaceae; genus Dipteris; species Dipteris shenzhenensis. The sequence goes on along the minus strand of NC_141598.1, from coordinate 30,538,389 downwards.
ATCGAGGTGTGTTGGCCGATTCAAACACAAAAAAATAGAAACTCCGTCCGCTTTCCTGAATCCCAGGAGACCCCTATAGGAGAATAGGGGTAATCCAGAAGAAGGAGAGGGTGATGAAGAAGGGAGGAGAGAAGAGGAGGGAAAGATAGAGAAGAGGAGTGGAGGAGATGCGGAGAAGAGGAGTAGAGGAAAGGGGGAGGAGAGGGGAGGAGAGGCTGCTGCGGGGGGAAAACAGCAGCAGGAGCGGGGGGGGGGAGCAGCAGGCTGCAGCGGGGGGAGAGCAGCAATGGGTGCGGGAGGGGGGGGGAGCAGCAGGCTGCAGCGCAGGGCAGCAGCAGGGGGGGGGGAGGCTGCAGCGCAGGGGGGGGAGGCTGCAGCGCGGGGGAAAGGGCAGTGCGGGGGAGAGGGCAGGCAGTAGGGGCAGCGAGGAGGGAAGGGAGGGGGCAAGCAGCAGGGAGCGGGGAGAGAGGCAGCAGGGAGCGGGGAGAGGAGCAGCAGCAAGGAGCAAGAGGAGGAGCAGGGAGCGGGGCAGCAGCAGCAGCAGGGAGCGGGGAGAGCAGTGAGGAGGGGAACAGGAGGAGCGGGGAGCAGCAGCAATGCTTTGAATGATCAGTTCTGACACTTTTAAAGGAGCTAGTGAGAGAACTTGGAGGTACTTGAGGAGAGTGGAGAAAAGACTCCCAGCAAACCAAACCCAATAGAAGAAGCATTACATGTGACCACGAAGTCCTTAGGGCGAGTACAAAGTGAACCCATTGGAGCAGTAGCCAGAGCAAGTAACTTCATCGACACTCTCATTGACTTGGATGATTCCTGGTGGTACAGATCGGGACTCTAGACAAGAAGTACAAAGTGGAGAGTGGGTGAAAGAGAAAAGTATGAAGGATGAAGGCTCCTCAAGAACTCATCAAGGTCAAGATAGCCCCTCTCCTCTTGCAACGATGTCTTCATCAACAACCACTTCTGCGGGAGTGGTGACTACTTCTGCTCCCGACTTGACATCTACTAGTCAAGCTGCTATCTCATCTGTTATGCATAGGTCGAGGTTTCTAGCAAATCTCACTTCCACATCCATCCCAATTGGGGGTACTTTTGCTCCGGCCATGCCTTTACCTACTATGAATGTTTATCTCCCTTTCTTGTGAGGAAGAGGCTAATGTGATGAGGGGAACAATAGTAGATGAGGATGGACCAAGAGGAGAAGAAGTATGGGAGGGAGATGGTAGAAGACTAGGTACTGGGATGTGTCAATTTTACGAGCAAAAATCAATGAGCAGGTTTATCTGAACGTGTTTTTCAAGAGATTTGAAAAAGTGTATTTCTTTAGAAACAATGGTTTTTACACTTTTATTTTCACTAGAGCTAGATTCCTTTATAATAAAAATATACAGAATTGTCACTCATTCAATTTTACATAAAATAAAATATCTTATTCATAGACATCCTTTGTACCCCTGAGTATTCTACTGTTGTTTCGTTTTGTCATATTGTATTGTATGTAAGCTTGTGGTTCGAAGGACTACATTGAGAGAAACATCCCACATAATCACTCTCAATGTAATAATATTATACAGGTATAATTACTTATTAAACACATTTATATCAATATGACAAGAGCTTTCTAGTGTTTTAATAGCATACATAACAAGGTATTTATGGATATGTTTCTAAAGAAGTTTAAATTACTATAAATAAGTATTAAATTGGGCTTATATATCACTCTTATAAAATACATATAATATTAAATACTATATATACAAGAATTTTAAAAAAATAACCTCATAGATGTGCTCAAATGGGGGTTTTCGATCCATTTGAGTGGTTGAATGTCTATATTTGAACATTGGATGTGAAAGTTATGCCACTTTTAAAAGTGCTGTCCAAGGTGGTTTCGCCAGCAAAACTACCTTGGAAGACCTACTTCAAAGGGGTTTCGCTGGCAAAACTACCTCGATGGCTTGCTTCAATGAGGTTTCGCTAGAGAAACCCTTTCATGAGGCTAGATTGAGAGAGGGTTTTCAATGCCACCCCCTATTAAGTTGTAAGAAGGATCATAAGGGAATTTTCATAGAGAAGTCTACTCTGTTGGAATATGAAGCCAAAGTGAGTCAAAAATGAGTGTACTAGGTGTCTAGGGCGTGTTTTATAGTCTAGTGCGTCATATTGGGAGTTATCCAATATACATTATGGCTTTCTAGAGTCTAGTGTCACACTATATAGTGTTATACTTGTCTTGAGTCTTTTGATATCAGTCAACATCAAGCTATCTACATGTAAGTATTTTGGTTATCATTGCCTAGCACTTGTTCTTTCAATTTCCTTTCCATTTTGCTTTTCATTATGCTTTCCAGATTTCCATTCCGTTCCTAGCTAGCTACTAGATCTCTTCATATGGTATCAGAGCCATGTTCCTAGCCCTGCTCTCTCTTTCTCTTTCCCTTTCCCTTCTAAGAGGTTGAGGTGAGGAAGGCCAATGAAGCTACTCTAACTCCTTCTCCTTGGAAGGCTGCCCTCTTCTCTCCTTCCTTGAGCTCTCTTCTCCACGCCATGATCTGCCACCTCTCTTCTCCTTCCTTCAGCTACATCTTTCTGTGACCTGCGGACGATGTGACACTTTTATCCGGAGCTAGAAGCAGAGTCACAGCTCTATGTCTTCAGCAAAGTTGTAGAGAACCTTGAGTACTACAAATTTCGTTTTTACATCATTGCAATCCGAGTTTCCTGTGAAAAGTTACAGCCCTTGCAAGTGACGAAATTTGTTTCTGCGCGCGAATTTTGTTCTGAAGCTCAATGATTTGATAGCCCAAGCATGATGCAACCAGCTCAACATGGATCTATCCATCCTCTTCATCGTTGAACTCTGCTCCAGCCCGCCATTTGCTCCTTCTGCCCGACATTCTCTTGGAGCTGCTGCCCGCAAGTTCGTGCCCGCATTCTGCCCTGTTTGAGGGGAGGGGTTCCTATCCTTCCGGAGGTGTTACCGGAGGCCAAAGGCCACTGGCGTGAGAAGCATGAGTTTTGCAATGCTCTAATGCAATGGATCGTGCAGAGCGCACTGTGCAGTAGTGTGCGAGTGTCATATGCTATACTACAGTGAACGACGACGTACGAGTGCACTATGCTAAATGACAATCACCGGTGAACTCCACAACATAAGCAAAATAAGAAAATCCTACACTGGTGAACAATCCCCATATCCGGAAGAGACAAGAGAGATGAGAAAGTGACCGAGTTGGCCAATGTACATATTACTGGACGTGTCCCCAGGTCACAAGTCGCAAGTCACAAGAATACACAAGTCGCAAATCACCAGAATACACAGGTCTATCCCCATAGTAGACAAAGGGTACACACAAGTCTCTCCACATTCGCTCCTTGGCGAGCTCGTAGCTCTAGCCTCTATCTCTCCTCACTCTCCTCTCTTTCGCTCCTCTGCCGAATGCCGAATGCCTCCTTTTCTCTCTCCCTTCTCCTTCATCCTCATCCCCCGCCTTGGAGGGTCCCTTCTTCGCTCAAAATCTCCCCTCTTTCTTCCCATTGGTCATCCTCTTATCTCCTTAGCTGTTGAGGATAGCCGTTGCGCCGCTGGCTCTCTTGATGGCTTCGGCGACTTCCTGACTCCCTAACTCGCCAGCCTGATGGTATAAATTCTCCATGTGCAGGTGAGCTGGTTCACCGCACCTCTTGATGGCTTCGGCGACTTTCTGACTCCCTGACTCGCCAGCCCGATGGTGTAAATTCTCCATGTGCAGGTGAGCTGGTTCACCGCACCACTGCACCACTGTATCACTGAACCACTGTGTAATATAAATACTCCTGACTGCTCCATGTGCTAAGCTCACTCTCCATGTGCGCAGCTCTTGATGAGATCACTTTGGACACGGTACTCCTGGTTGACCTGTGTCGACCTGTGGTTGACCTGTGTCGACCTGTGGTTGACCTGTGTCGACCTGTGGTTAACATGTGTCGACCTGTGGTTGACAGCCTCGGACAGTACTCCTGGATGAACCCGTGTGATCGCGTGGCTAACTTGTGTTGACACATGGTCAACATGTGGTCAACAGATGTCGTCATGTGGTCAACGCCTGTCGACAGGTGGTCGTGTGATAAGGTAACAGTTTCCCCCGCCACTATCATTCACCGTCCCGGTGAATAGAAAGGTTGGACGAATCCGTCAAAGAAAAATAAAGATGAACTTACAAACCATGGATATGGTGATGGAGTGGGAAAAGGAAAGAGTACAGACCATGTGGTTGGCCGTGGGAGTAATCCAAGATTTGTATTAAGTGGAGATGTGAAAAATAAACTGCTGTATTACAAGGGGCAGCATGGAAAATTGCAGAAAAAACTGAGTACATCTTGAGGTAAAACACTGATATTTACAGTGAGGGCCAAACAGCTTGGCAAAATCTAACAGTGCAAAAAAAAAAAAAAAAAACCCAAACACCAACAGCCATGTATCAACTCTTCTATGAGATTACAGAGGGTGGTAAAGCTGCAACCTGTTCCTCTGCCTTCTCCTCTTCCGCCTTCGTATTTGGCTCTGTGGCTTTTTGCGCATCCCTTTGCTCTGGCTCAGTCATAGGTATCTGTGGATGGGGTGCTTCCTCCTCACACTCAAGCGTGTCCATCACATTTCTCAGATTTTCATACTTGTCTTTATATCGGTGGTATCGCCGGTAGTAATGATCCTTTTGCTCTTGCAAGGTGGACTGGGAAGTCTGGAGGGTGGCCAACTGCATCCGAAGAGCTGTGAATTCTTCCTCCATGGATGAACGCTTCTTTTCCAATTCAGCCACTCTGGATTCTGATTTTTCTTTGGCAATCTCAGAGGAAGACAAAGACTCTTTTAACTTGGTAATCTCCTGGTGAAATCTGGTCACCTCCGTGGCATGCTGGCTGTGCAAAGTTGCCAGAGCTGCAGCATGTTGGCTGCGTAAAGATGTCATTGCTGCTTCCCATTCCTGCCTGTGATTATGGAGGTGATCCTCAAGGGCAGCCTTCTGAATATTCCAAGCGATGTCACGCTCATGTATTGCTGAGTCCTTCTCTTTCTGCCACCTTTCCTCTTGTTGTCGAAGTGTCACGCTAGTGGCGCACTGCTGGGCTGCCTGAGCTCTCTCGAATTCTAACTTTAAATGTTGTTGTTGAGAGAGGAGCTTATGAGCATAACCTGTGGAATTGAAGACCGCTGTCCCAAGCTGCGTGAAGGTGTCATCCATGATACGCTGAGCAAGATGCAGGGACCTTTTCATCCACGCATACCTGTCGCTGTAATTCACCCTGTCCGCCAAATTAATGACGTCCCCCAATTCCTCAAACATGTCAGGAAGAGCTCCCTCTTCCTCGGTTGACAGGTTTCCTGTAGGTGCCAATTTGTCCAAGTGCACAAAACATGTCGGGGCCCTGGAGATCTTTTTGTTCTGTGCGAGGCAGTCCTGCAAGGGAATGGTAAAGATTTGAGTGAGATCCTCCTCTTCCCCACATACTGGTGAGCGTTTTTTGTGAAGGACAGATAGTAGTTGGCTGTAATCTTCATTCTGTTTTTCCACCAGGGAAATATTTGAAAGAGGTGGGCCCGATGAAGTAGCTATGTAAGCTGTGAACATATCATTCTCATGAAGGGGTGGGTAATCCACAGATTTGGGCAGAATCCCTCCCTCAAATACCTCCTCTGATGCTGAAGTGGCCGATGGAGCATCTCTGCAAGAGGGGCTCCCACTCCCGTCTCTAGTCCTGTCTCTGCCTGGGGAGGCCGAAATGTGAAGTACACCCTGGGATGACATCTCCTGAGAAAGCCCATGGGAGTGGGAGTCGGGTCCCACGCTAAGATTCAGGTCCAATACCTGGTCCAAAACATGGTCAGAGGTCGCCTGAACTGTGGTGATGACTGCATCGATGAAAGTGGTAGGGGGTGAAGACGAAACAGCTGCAGTCCTGCGTAACAATACACCTGTCGAGGAAGTTTCGGGTACAACAGTCGTCGTCACTGGTACAACAGGAGGTGTACCTGGTGCAATCCCTCCCATGGAAAGTCTGGAGATCGCTAGAGAAGCCTGGACAAGTGTGACTGATGGAGAGGCAAGTCCTGGCACGGGCACGACTGATGGAGATACAAGACATGTCACTGATGGTAACCCTGTGGCACCGGTAACAGAATATGCTGAAGAAGCTCCGGTGCAGACTTCCTGAGGTGGCGCTCGCCGAGGTGTCCTCCTGAGCGAAAGAGGAGAAGAGGCAGTCCCGGGGGAAGGAACACTGGAAGTGACAGTGAACGATGTGGAAGAGGGGGTGACAGGAGGGGAGAGAGATGTGGAAGGGAGGCGACCTGTGACAATGGGCAGAGGGTTGGCCTTCCACTGTGATGAAGTAAGAAGGTGAGGTGGGGCCCACAAGTACAGGTATATGTGCCCCGACGCTTGCGAACTGTGTTACGAAAGGCAGAGTAGAAGAGTGAGGTGAAATCATAGGGAGTGACCGAGAGGATGGAGTCTAAGGCAGAATGGATCGCCTTGGTGATGAAGAAGTGGCCTGGGGCAGAGTAGAAGTGTGTGAACAAATATCTCGCTAGAAGCGCCTCGCGGCTGTTTCCCTCGAGAACTTTCTTGCACTCATGTCCTCTGCGATGAGTTTTACAGGTAGACAAGAAGGACAGGAATGTGGGTGAGCCAGTGTGAGGTGGCAAAAAGGGAAGTGTGGGAAGACGGAGATATGTGGATACGAGACTAGGAGTGAACATGTGATGGAAATTCAAGAATCCGAATGTGTCTGTTGCAAAGTCATAAGACTGAATGAACGCAGTACACATTTGGACGTCCACCTGGGGAAGTGTGACATCATCAAACTCCACGAGAGACATGCGGGCTATCTCATCAGGTGACAAGATGCTAGACAGCTTGAGTGTGGGATCGAGGAAAGGTTTGAAAACCACCCGAATGATCGAGGAGGATGAAGCTGGGGGTGGAAGATCACAAGCCGTACTTTGTGGGGCCAAATCACTACCACCGTTACTGTGACCACTGTGCCCACTGGATGCCTTGGATGGTGTTTTGATTATACCTGTGGGGGGCAGATAGTCAGAGCCTCCATGATTTGAATCAGAGGAACTCGAAAAGGGGGATAGCTCCTCATCCGATATGATAGTGATCCTGTCAGAGGGAGGTGAATCTGCAACTGCTCGAGGTCGTTTCGAAGTGCTTTGTGGTGTAGACCCGGCACCCAGGTCATCAGTGGTGCGTTTGCCAAGTGATGCCATGGAAGATGGTCCCGATCCTGTCGTGTGGCCTGCTCGAGCCCGATGGAAGTCAACGAATAAAGTATCGCGGGGTAATCTGGGTTTGTACTTGTGGCGAGAGACACGGGTAGGCATGAACGATGGAGTCGTATGGAGAGGAAAAGAGTACGGAGGGGGTGTCGATGTCGAGGTCTGGAGAGGCAAGGAGGGAGGAGGAGGTGTTGATGTCGAGGTTAAGCCCGGAATCTGCTACGAGAGGATTCCTTAGCAGAGCCACCAGTGCAGGCCCATGCTTCGATGGAGAGGAAAAGAGTGAGGAAGGGGTGTCGGTGGAAAGGGAGAGTAAAAGGACGGATGTAGACTAGGGGGGAGGAGGGGGGCTGGAGCTAGGAGGGGAGGTGATGCAGAGGGTGTAGGGAGGAGAAGGGGGGAGAGTTGCTCCAGAGAGGGGGACGTAGGCAGAGAGAGGGGGCTGCGCAGGAGAGAGGGGGAGGGGCAGGGTGGTGGGTAAAGGGAGAGCGGGGAGGGGCTGTTGTGCAAGAGAGGGGGAGGGGACTGTTGCGCAGGAGAGGGGGAGAGGGGAAAGGTGGGGGGTAAAGGGGAAGAGGAGGGAAAGCCTGTTGCGCAGGAGAGGGGGAGGGGACTGTTGCGCAGGAGAGGGGGAGGAGGGGGCTGTAGCACAGGAGAGGGGGGAAAGGGGGCTGTAGCGCAGGAGAGGGAGAGGGGGCTGTAGTGCAGGAGAGGGGGAGGGGGCTGTAGCGCAGGAGAGGGGGAGGGGGCTGTAACGCAGGAGAGGGAGAGGGGGCTGTAGCGCAGGAGAGGGGGAGGGGGCTGTAGGGCAGGAGAGGGGGAGAGGGCTGTAGCGCAGGAGAGGGGGAGGGGGATATGGCGTAGGAGAGAGGAGAGGGGGCTGTAGTGCAGGAGAGGGGGAGGGGGCTGTAGGGCAGGAGAGGGGGAGAGGGCTGTAGCGCAGGAGAGGGGGAGGGGGATATGGCGTAGGAGAGAGGGAGGGGGATATGGCGTAGGAGAGAGGAGAGGGGACTGTAGTGCAGGAGAGGGGGAGGGGGCTGTAGGGCAGGAGAGGGGGAGAGGGCTGTAGCGCAGGAGAGGGGGAGGGGGATATGGCGTAGGAGAGAGGGAGGGGGATATGGCGTAGGAGAGAGGAGAGGGGACTGTAGTGCAGGAGAGGGGGAGGGGGCTGTAGGGCAGGAGAGGGGGAGAGGGCTGTAGCGCAGGAGAGGGGGAGGGGGATATGGCGTAGGAGAGAGGAGAGGGGACTGTAGTGCAGGAGAGGGGGAGGGGGCTGTAGGGCAGGAGAGGGGGAGAGGGCTGTAGCGCAGGAGAGGGGGAGGGGGATATGGCGTAGGAGAGAGGGAGGGGGATATGGCGTAGGAGAGAGGAGAGGGGACTGTAGTGCAGGAGAGGGGGAGGGGGCTGTAAGGCAGGAGAGGGGGAGAGGGCTGTAGCGCAGGAGAGGGGGAGGGATATATGGCGTAGGAGAGAGGGAGGGGGATATGGCGTAGGAGAGAGGAGAGGGGACTGTAGTGCAGGAGAGGGGGAGGGGGCTGTAGGGCAGGAGAGGGGGAGAGGGCTGTAGCGCAGGAGAGGGGGAGGGGGATATGGCGTAGGAGAGAGGAGAGGGGAAGGAAGGGGGGGTAAAGGGGGAGAGGGGTGTAGCGCAAGAGAGGGGGAGGGGGCTATGGCATAGGAGAGAGGAGAGGGGAAGGGAGGGGGGTAAAGGGGGAGAGGGGTGTAGCGCAGGAGAGGGGGGGAGACTATGGCGTAGGAGAGAGGAGAGGGGCAGGGAGGGGGGTTAAAGGGGGAGAGGGAGGCTATGGCGCAGAAGAGAAGAGGGGGGGAACCAGTGGTGGGTAAAGGGGGAGAGGGGGGGGCTGTGGCGTAGGAGAGAGGAGAGGGGAAGGGAGGGGGATAAAGGGGGAGAGGGGGGGGGCTGTGGCGTAGAAGAGGAGAGGGGAGGACAGGTGGTGGGTAAAGGGGGAGAGGGGGGGGGTTGTGGCGTAGGAGAGAGGAGAGGGGAAGGGAGGGGGGTAAAGGGGGAAAGGGGGGGGCTGTGGCATAGAAGAGGAAAGGGGGGAACAGGTGGTGGGTAAGGGGGAGAGGGGGGGGGGCTGTGGCATAGGAGAGAGGAGCAGGGAAGGGAGGGGGGTAAAGGGGGAGAGGGGGGGGCTGTGGTGTAGAAGAGGAGAGGGGGGGGACAGGTGGTGGGAAAAGGGGGAGAGGGGGGGGGGCTGTGGCGTAGGAGAGAGGAGCAGGGAAGGGAGGGGGGTAAAGGGGGAGAGGGGGGGGCTGTGGCGTAGAAGAGGAGAGGGGGGGGACAGGTGGTGGGAAAAGGGGGAGAGGGGGGGGGGCTGTGGCGTAGGAGAGAGGAGAGGGGAAGGGAGGGGGGTAAAGGGGGAGAGGGGGGGGTTGGTGTGCAGGAGAGGAGGCAGGGGGGGAGGGTGGTGGTAAAGGGGGGAGAGGGGGGGGCTGTTGTGCAGGAGAGGAGGAGGGGGGGGGAGAGTGGTGGGTAAAGGGGGAGAGGGGGGCTGGTGTGCAGGAGAGGAGGGGGGGACGGGTGGTGGTAAAGGGGGAAGAGGGGGGGGCTGTTGTGCAGCAGAGGAGGAGGGGGGGGAGAGTGGTGGTTAAAGGGGGAGAGGGGGGGCTGGTGTGCATGAGAGGAGGAGGGGGGGAAGGGTGGTGGTACAGGGGGAAGAGGGGGGGGCTGTTGTGCAGGAGAGGAGGAGGGGGGGGGAGAGTGGTGGGTAAGGGGGAAGAGGGGGGGGCTGTTGTGCAGGAGAGGAGGAGGGGGGGAAGGGTGGTGGTAAAGGGGGAAGAGGGGGGGGCTGTTGTGCAGGAGAGGAGGAGGGGGGGGAGAGTGGTGGTTAAAGGGGGAGAGGGGGGGCTGGTATGCAGGAGAGGAGGAGGGGGGGAAGGGTAGTGGTAAAGGGGGAAGAGGGGGGGGCTGTTGTGCAGAAGAGGAGGAGGGGGGGGGAGAGTGGTGGGTAAAGGGGGAGAGGGGGGCTGGTGTGCAGGAGAGGAGGAGGGGGGGAAGGGTGGTGGTAAAGGGCGAAGAGGGGGGGACTGTTGTGCAGGAGAGGAGGAGGGGGGGGGAGAGTGGTGGGTAAAGGGGGAGAGGGGGGGCTGTTCAAAGGGTGGAAAGAGAAGGTGTTTGTAAGAGAGAGGTAGGAGTTGGACAGAGGGTGGAAAGAGAAGGTGTTTGTAAGAGAGAGGTAGGGAGTTGGACAGAGGGAGGAAAGAGAAGGTTTTTGTAAGAGAGAGGTAGGAGTTGGACATAGGGTGGAAAGAGAAAGTTTTTGTAAGAGAGAGGTAGGAGTTGGACATAGGGTGGAAAGAGAAGGTTTTTGTAAGAGAGAGGTAGGAGTTGGAGAGAAGGTAGAAGGAGAAGGAGTTTGTAAAACAGGATGAAAGGGGGAGGCCGTAGTAAGAGAGAGAAAGTAACACAGAGTGAAAAAGGGAGGCCGCATTTTAAGGGTGGTCATTTAGAGAGAGATAGTGGCACGGGATGAAAAAAGGTGGTCACACTTAGAGAGAGAAACTGGCTCGGGGTGAAAAATGGAGGGCTTACTTAGAGAGAGAAAGTGACACTCGGGTGGAAAGAGAAGGACCCATTTAGAGAGAAAAATTGGCACCAAGGGGAGAGAGGAGGAGCCATGTAGAGAGAGAAAGTGGCACTAGGGTAGAGAGGAGGACCCTTGTAGAAAGAGAAAGTGGCCCTCACTCAGAGGGAGAAGATGTCACCAGGAAGGAGAAGGATTAGGAGGGTGTTTTCTCATTGATCATGGTACCTCTTGATGCGTGACCCATTCACCGGGGCACGTAGAAGTCTGCCTTCTAAAGTGGCCAAGTAGACTCCGCCACTTGGGATAAGCTTGGCAATGAGAAATGGACTTGTCCAACCACTCACAAACTTAGGTTTGTGTTTGAGAAACTTACTGGAATACAAGAGTACTAAATCTCCGACTTTGAAATTCCTTTTTCTGAGGTTCCGGTCATGCCAAGCTTTTTGTCGCTTCTGCCAAACTTCTTGAGCGAAAACTGCTTCACGTCGATGCTCTGCCAGTGCTTCCAAATCCCACAAGCGTTCCATTGTGCAGGCTTCAAGGTTGTCATTTTTGTCTGGAAGAATCCTGTGAGTGTCAAGATGAAATTCATAAGGCATAACGGCCTCCAGTCCATAGACCAGCTCGAAGGGTGAATACCCAGTACTCGCCTTGTAAGCCGTTCGATAGGCGAATAAAGCAGCTGGAAGTACGTCGTCCCAATCGGTTAGAGAATTTAGGCAAAGTTGATGCACGATCTCGCACATTGTGCGATTTGAGCTCTCAGCTAGACCATTGGCACGTGGGTAATAGGGAGATGAAAATTTGTGAACTATTTGAAGCAGGTGAACTAGTGCAACAATGGTGTCATTTAGGAAGTGAGACCCTCTATCACTTATCAACTCAACAGGACAACCAAACCGAGAGATGATCTGGTCATATAGAAATGTGGCTACTACCTGGGCTGTACAGTTCTTGACTGCCTTGGCTTCGACCCATTTGGTTCCATAGTCGGTGGCAAGCAAAGCCCTCGGCGTGTGGCAGGAGAGATGGGTCCAATGAAATCCAATCCCCAGCGATAGAAGGGAGGCACCGGAGTGAATGGTTTGAGAGGGAGGTACTCACGCCTCGTAGGCTTGGGGCCCGCTCGTTGACATGAATCACATCTGGTCACATGAACATGGCAGTCGCGGAAGAGCTTGGGCCACCAGAACCCTGCTCACATGATCTTACGAGCAGTAGCATCTGAGGCCATATGCCCTCCACCTATGCCAGCATGTGCCTCTTTAAGAATGGATTGTGTCTCATGTGGAAGCACACACCGTCTCAAGATCTGATCCTTCCCAAGCTTGTACAATTGACCTGCAATCAACTTAAAAGGAGCAGCTTGAAGGATCCGTTTGCGTTTCTCTGTTGGAGTTAATCCTGGAGGAAAGCCACCTGTAGACAAGAGGTGTACGATGTTGGCATACCATGGTGGGAAGCAGTCCACCGCAAATAGGCAATCATCAGGTAGTTCTGTTATTCCGAACAAGCCCGCATCGGGTAAGTCATCGGTGATACCACTGGCTGGTTCCCCGGAATGTAACCTAGACAAGTGGTCTGCAGGTTGATGCAGTCTCCCAGCCCTCATTACAATGTCGAATTCAAATTCTTGAAAGAGAAGAATCCATCTGCTTATCCGGCCACCAAGAGTAGGCTTATTCAATAAATACTTAAGAGTTTGATGATCAGTGATGATCACAAACTTGTTGCCCAAGAGGTAGTGACGATACTTGGTCATGGCATAAACCATGCCGAGGCCCTCCCTTTCTGTGGTACTGTAATTGCGTTCTGCTCCATTGAGTTGTCGACTCGCGAAGTAGATGGGCAAATCAATCTTAGTATCCTGGTTAGGTTGAGCCAGTATAGCACCTACTGCCCACCCACTAGCATCCACATGGACATGAAAAATTACATCCCAATCAGGCTGCCTGAGGATGGGGGCCTTCACGAGGCGATGCTTCAGATCATCAAAGGCTAGTTGTTGTGGGGTGGCCCAGACAAACGATCGGTCTTGATGTAGGAGTTCTGTCAGTGCAATAGCAATGTCGGCATAGAAACGTATGAACCTTCGGTAATATCCTACATGCCCTAAGAAGGACTTCACCTCTTTGGGTGTACGAGGGATGGGCAATGAGATGATCACCTCTACCTTTGCGGGACGCTTGATGTATTTTGGGGTCCTCTACCCTAGGTAGTCTCCTAAAATGAAATGTATTGAGTGTTTGGTTTTCATTGAGTCTAAAGGTCCTCTGCCTTGGATAGTCCTCCTAAAAAGATGTATTGGTTTTCCTATTTTTTTGGTGTGTGGCTTCCTAACATGTCCTGTTATGAAGCCAAGGGGGATGTACTGTGGGAGCTGTTTGTATTGGCTTTGATAGGTCTATTTGTTTATCAGGCCTAGCTTGAGAGTTCCAGGATGTTGGTGCATTGTCTCCTAGACCCTGAGTTGGTCATACATCCATGCATGATGAGCCTCTGAGCCATGCTAGATGAGATTTCTATGTTATGCTCACTAGCCTCTGAGCCATGCTCACTTGCCTCTGAGATTGTGTGGGAACCATGTCTAGTTCTAGACCAGCATGCACAATTCTGATGACCGTCACTGTCATGTTCTGTTCTTGCAGTAGTCTCTCACCTTGCCTTCATGGGGGGGTGTTGGAATATGAAGCCAGAGTAAGTCAAAAATGAGTGTACTAGGTGTCTAGGGGGTGTTTTATAGTCTAGTGAGTCCTAGACATGCCACGTGTCATATTGGGAATTATCCCATATACACTATGGCTTTCTAGAGTCTAGTGTCACACACTATAGTGTTGTACTTGTCTTGAGTCTTTTGATATTAGTCAACATCAAGCTATCGACATGTGATTATCATTGCCTAGCACTTGTTCTTTCATTTTCCTTTCCATTTTGCTTTCCTCCAGTGTGGTCAAGGGGCCAGGCGATATCGGTTCTCACAGTGGGATCAGAATCAGAGGGGAGTGTACGGCGATTGCACGTCCCTTCTTCTATATGTACAGTCACTGATCCCATCGTTGCCTCCTCCATCCATGATGGTTCTTCAACACCTGTGACATCCTTAGAGAACCAGCTCGTTCCACTTTCCCTGCCACTCGTGGAGTCTATGGAGGTACTATCCCCCTACAGTGTGCCACTGTCTCAAGCATCTTATGGATTTGATCTTACTTTGGCGTTGGGCCTCCAATCCCCTCTCAGTGTAGCGGTTTCTCCCTCATCGTGACAGCAGGCTCCTTCTCTCTCCCTGGTCAGTTCCTCACCTCCTATAGTTATTCCCCCTTGGCGACACCGGACAAGACCACTTGACGCAGCTGCACCTCGGCCAGGTCCCACTGTTTTTGTGGCTGCTTCCTTGCCCCTTCAAGCTGGTTGTCCTCCTCTCCAGGTGAACGATATGCTAGACCACTACATCGCAGCATCCTCGGTACAATCTTTCTCCATTGATGCACTGTGGCAGTCACAAACTCAAGATTATCACAAACTTCTTTGTGAGCTCAAGCGCACACACTCTCCCATGGATATGGAGGAGGAGGATATCGACCAGGTCGTGACAGTTCCGTTGTGCAACGCCTTACCAACATGATAGAGCGCAATGCCACTCTTGATACATCCCATCAATCCTTGTAGCAACAGCTTTCCTCTCTGCAAGATGAGCTCGCCCTTCTCCAATTGCACCATGATCACTACAGATCGGCATATCATCGATATAAGGGGAAGTATGAGATTTTACGGAATATCATGGAAACGATTGAGGAGCAGTAGGAAGATACACGATCGAGAGGATCTGTAGCTCCATGAGGCTCTCTTGGCATGAGACTTGATTTTCCCTCTGATAAAAAATCTCACACTTTTGTACATAGGAGTTTTTCATTTACTGTTCTCTTGATCTAGCAAGCATTTGCTCCTGGACACGGACGTAGTGGTCTTTTTTTTCCTTCATCGGAGATGTATGTGGTGATATGAGGGTCTTTTTTCTCGGTGATGTACATGGGGACTTATTGTTCTACATAGTAGATGTACCTATATAGCATAGTGTGCTCTTTTAATTTTCATCCATTGTAAGGCCATGAGCATACTCTACATACTCTTTTATTTCAGTTTCTCATTTCCGATGTAAGGCCACGAGCCATTGGGTTATTTTGTTTGGTGCTATGGGGCCACGAGCCCTTGTAATTTTTAAAGGTCACGCCCTTGTACTTCTGCTGTCCCATAGCCTTATACTCTCCTTCACTCATGGGACAGCCTTGTATTCTCCTTCACCCATTCACTGGGACGGTGAATGATAGTGGCGGGGGAATTGTTGTAGAAGCATTCAAGTTCAAGCCATTCCAACCATGTGACAACTATGTCACCATGTCGACCAGGTGACAACTATGTCGGTGAGCTGACAAGGTGACAACTATGTCACCACGTCGACATAGTGACAACTATGTTGGCGAGCTGACAAGGTGACACCTATGTCAACTGGAGATAACGATGGTCACTTGTGTACCACAGCAAGATCCCACGAGTCCACCTAAGCGATCATGTCCGAACTATGTGAATGGTGGTGCAGAGGAGCACCCAAAAGCTACACATGGAGAAGATAAGTGCACACCGACAGGAGTCAGAAAGGCTAAGCGGTGCACAGTGGACCATAGAGAGGTGCACATGGGGTAATTATATCACCAACTAGGAGGAGGCTGGCGAGTCAGGAAGTGGTTGAAGCCATGAATAATCCGAGAGGTGGAGCTGCTAAGAGAGATAGAGCCAAGGAGAAGGGATACGATTCTCAGCTGGAGAAGGGACCCTCCATGCAACAGAGGGGATGAAGGCCTGGGAGAAGGAGGGGACGGGGCATTCCAAGATTATAAGGGGAAACAAGAGAGTGACAAGGAGACTTGAGTCAAGAGCTCGCCAAGTGTATCATTGTGGTGTCCTTCTGGTGTACTTCTCTTCTGCTTTGAATACTGTGCTTCCCTCCATCTATGTTCGCAACTCTAGCTCCCTTCACCCCGTGTATTTCCCTCTTCATCCCCCTTTACTTGGTATAATGCACCTTGCATCATGTCGCTTGAGTTCTCTTGCCTTCACGTTGAAGGATGGCTCTTGTAACTTTGTTCTACTTGGCTTGCATCACCCTTGCACTCGTATCGCTCGCACCCTTGGTGATACCATTGTCCTCGTGCGTTCTGTCATTGTCACCATCATCCAACACTTGCATCACCATTGGCACTTCCCTACTTGCTCCTTGCACTAGTGGCCCTAGGCCTCTGGTAACACTTCCAGATGTGACAGATGCACAAAGCCTTTGGAGGATACTCAGGTTCATCCATCGCACACATTGGCTAGTATCTGGATAGACACCGTACATACTTTGATGGCCGTATGGACGGGTATGCAGGGAGACTCCCATGCAGCCTCAGCTAGGGCTTCTTTCTTTAGGGAATGGAAGGATTCTCCTTTCTTCTCTGAGACTACTACAGGGTTGAGATGGCACTTTCAGCCTCACCCTTGGTTATTTTCCACCTCACTCTGAGGGGGTTTTTTATTTATCCTCATGATTTCATGATGTATTCCGCTTTGAGCTTGCTCTCGCGGGTTTTTTCTCTTACTTAATAGAAGTCTCTTTCTTGAGAAAGTACTCACATGTAGACCAAAGAGCTTGTAGGCTTGATACTTGATTTATTTGACACTAGACAAGTACCACCCTTATATAGAACACACACACATATAAACACCAATGCATATGAGTAAATCCCAATGACATGGGCATCCATAGGACACACTAGACTAGAACTCACACTAGGACTCACCAGAACAAACCAAAACTGACTCATCTTGACTCCATTTCCTAACAGCCCAGCCTGTAGGAGCTACTTGGAGCTGGTTTCTAGTGATGAGGTGCCTCCAAACTTCCTCGAAATGCAACAACAGCCCACGAACTTGTTGAAAACGAGGTTTAGATCAGTCGCCCTAGCTGGAACAGCAGCTTAGAGTGTAGTTTTCACGACGAAGAGCTCCAAGACCAGCAACTTCATCTTCACCAATGGCGACAGCTCCAAGCTTCAAGAGGATAAGGGTGAGATTGGGAGATAGGAAGAGTGGGAAAAGGATAGGTCAGCTCTGACATCACATAAAGGAATGTAGTGGAGTAGGGAGAGGAGGTAGGGTAGGAAGGGAAGAGAGTTATGGAGGACGAAAGAAAAGGAAACAATTAGAAAGAGCATGAAAGTACTCACATGTAGACCAAAGTGCCTGTAGCCTTGATTAGATTGAATGATTTGACAAGTGACAAGTACAAGCCTTTACACGATAGGCACACATACTAGAGTGCACAAATGTATATGGGATGGCTCCCAATATGACACGTGGCACTCACATATAAGACCCTACTAGAACTCCTAGTAGAACACACTAAAACACACTCGACTTCATGTTCTAACAATGTGGTCAATACTTGGTCGACAAGGAGTGACTACTTGAGAGTGTCAAACCATCAAGGCAGATCACATGGCAAGATTTTTTTGGCACAGGTGTTCAAGCACTATGAGATGCCCAAGTCCATAGTAAGTGATCAAGATGAAAAAATGAATAGCTTGTCCTGGAGAGCATTATTTGAAAACATGGAAACAAAATTTGATTTCTCATCTTTTTTTCACCCCCAGTTAGATAGTTGAAGTGAGATTGCCAATGCTATGGGAGAAATACCTTCTGCTCATGGAATTTTCTTACAACAATACCACTCACATGTGCAAAGGGAAAGCCCTATTCGAAGTGATCGATGCATAAGTTGAGGATTAAGGATGAAATATTTTCACCTGATCAGTACATTCAAGGACTAGAAATAGCTTTTTCTTAGCTTTAGACACCAATAGAAAGATCTAGGGAAAGCATAAGAGAATGCAGATAAGAACAGAAGGGAAATCAATCTTCAAGGGGGAGATTGGGTACTTCTCAAGTTTGAGAAAGCACGGGTTAGGAAGATGAAGGGAAAATAAAAGGTGCATCCAAAGCTTTCAACTAGGTAGTATGGACCCTTCCAGGTCACTGAGCCAATCAACAAAGTCACATGTCGACTAGAGCCACTGAGCATTGGAGGATTCACAATGCCTTTCATGTGAGTCCCCTCAAGAAGTATCAAGGAACCAATCTAACAAAACCAGTTATGGAAGAGCCACCAGAGATGGAAGTGATATATGGGATCCTCCAACTAGAATAGATTATGTAGCACACAGAGAAGAAAGGGCTCAGAGGTAAGGATACCTGCAAGTACCTTGTCAAGCTCAAGAACTACTCGACAGTAACGTTTGTTGCATTGGTTAACGTGCATCGAGGGGATGCCCACAAGAAACTAGGAAGTCCAAGAAGTAGAATGCATGCATTCGGTAACCTCTAATACGTAAAACTGTGTTAATATTGCTTTATTTGTTGTAGGACGTTGGAAAGTGCAAAATGTCCCTTGTTTTAGGGGAAAACTATTCCAAGGTGGCTGACCAGCTTTAGGGAGGGGCCACATGAAGCAAATCACAAATTCCAGCTTTTTGGGCATCCTTGTGAAAAACGAAATTCAGCCAGCTTTTACTGGCTGAAAGTTTTTAGGGCTAACCCAAAAATAGCATGGCTTCCTCTATTCTATAAATTGTAAGCTCTTTTTATCAGAATTCGAGTTGTATATGTTCAGGAATCTTCTGATTGAGGTCATATTTTTGTCTACTTGGGTTTCAACAGGTCTTTCTGCTAGATATTTAAGATGTCACGTGGGCATTGACATTCCTCCCACACATCAATTTTGCTCTGGCCGGCTTTGGAGAGTACCATGATGAAACTCCTTTTCAAAGTTCAGCTAGGATGGATCCTGCCTCTCAGATGGTTGTTATCAACCAAGTGTTGTTGGCTACTACTTGGTTTGTTTTCTCTTCTTGGTGTCACTCAAGGGACTGCATTATGCAACTTAAGAGAGGTATCAAGAACTTTCTTTGGAGTAGATTTGATGGACCCACACATTTAGAGCTAGAGTGTCTTAGGGAACTCTGATTCTTCAACCATGGAGGAAGGGCTTAATATCATTTATCCAAATACTCATTGCAGAGCTTTGCTTTGCAAGGTTGTTGTCAAGGAAAACCTGCCAAGTCAGGCGCGATGTAGATTTTTTCCTACGATGCCTTGGGATACAAGGTGGTGAGCTACAAATCTCAAGATGCCTTACCTCTTAAGGCTTCTATTGAGCGCTCATTGGATCTGCAAATCTCAATATGCCTTACCTCTTAAGACTCTATTGTGAGAGCCTGGTGCAGCTTGGGGGTTCCTTTTAGAAGAATTCTCCCTGTTTTGCAAGATGAAATTGATAGGTGTCCTATCATGTAATGAGTATGTCTTGGATGACCTTGGTAGACCTCTAGGTGCTTCAGGTTAATGCATTGATTCAAAGAGAGGTCATGCCTCGTCTATGGGATCTTGGAAAGATTTCAACGACCTCTCTGAAGAACAAAGCACTCCTTTGGTTAATCATAGACTTATCATGTAGGTGGGGTTTTTCCTACACAAGTATTCCTTTCCAGGTCATTGCCCTCATGTGGGACAAAGCTGGGCAGTCCATGGTTCTCACACTGCTATGCAGGTGGCAGATTGGTTAGATCTTTCAACGAGGACATTGTTATGGATGCACATCTCGAGCCAGTCAGAGTAGTAGGCCATGTGGAGCCATGCTTCTATTCTATAAGGTGGTGCATTTGCCCCCATGGACCTCCAATGGTTCACTGCTATCCCACCATGAATAAAAAGCCAAAAGAAGAGAGTGATTTTTCTATTCCGGTGGGATTTCTAGAGCCTCTGCCAAAAAAATCTCTGCAAGTCAGTAGAAATTTGAAAGTTCTCCCAATGAGGAGCTCTGGTAGGCTTCCAACCCCTAGAGCTGAGCTGGAATTTCCTAGCATTACTGACCATGTAACGAAAGAAGGGGATGCCCTTCTCTCGGTGCCCTTCATCTATCCATTCCCATTCCCCAGGGTCCCACTGCAAAAACTTAATTGGGACACCTCCATAGAGCCACAGCCTCCATGAGCCAAGGGTGAGGAGAAGCGGGTCAGGATCCCAGTACCACTGTGAAAGAGAGCCATGCTCCATGAAGCCCACTATCCTGACTGGCTGAAACGGTACCTCCAACAAGATATCGTCTGCGGATCTGGACAACCTGTCCCCTGAAGAAACATCAAATACTAAGGCATCCTCATGTGGGTCAAGAAAAGCAATCACCTGTAAAGGAACTCCCAATCTAAAAAATGCCCCCATCCAGGTGGAGCAAGTAATAGGCATGTCATCTGTGTCACCCAATCCAAGGGCGACGCTGCATCAATCTGCTGGACTCTCCCTGCACTCCCTCTAAGATAAAGAACCATCTGGGCCTGTTGGTCTGCACGCAGCTTCCTGAAGGCTTTCCATGCTCCAACTGTAGATGCAGGACCCCTCTCCCATCTTGGCCACTGCATGTAAGGAGAAGCTCCAAGTGGTCTGCCAAGCTCATCCAAAATCCTATCATTCCACATGATAGGCTGACTTTCAATCTCTTCACGGGTGGATGGGGGAATCCCGTGAAGAGTACTCTGGAAGCTGGCCCATGCTTTCAGGATAGCAACCATAAGAGGGGAAGAGGGAGACCTAAGGTGGGCTGTGGTGAAAACCCATCTAGTACTGTGTGTCCAATCCTCTCCTGAAGTGGGCGTGCAAGACTGTATGCATCTGATTAAAAAATCCTTCCAAGGCTCTTGTCCTGGCATAAGCCCTCTCACAACCAACTTGCAGAGTAAAGCTCTGCACTGTAGATCTGGGTCAATGATATTCAAACCCCCTTCTCTTGTAGGAAGAATCAAGCTCTCCCAAGCCACCTTGGCTGTAACATCAGTTGTGCCATCTAGACCACTCCATAAGAAGTTTCGTACAGGCCTCTTAAGCTGAGTGATACAATCCCTAGAGTGGCACCAACAAGAGCATACAAACCATGCTGTGGTTAGAAGACCTGGTTAACCACCACCACCCTGGAGGCCAAGTCAAGTTTGGTTGAGCTCCAGAAAAGGAGCTTTCTTTTGATGCTTTCTAACACCGGAGCAAACAGTTGTGAGGGAGAGATGCCCACCCCAACCTGGCAACCCAAATATCTGACGGAGAAGCCCCTCTGTACCCAAGTGAAGCCAATATCATTACCCCAATTTCGGGTGTCATCCTCGCACATCCAAAAACCACTGGATTTATGCCAATTAATGTGTGCACCTGCAGCCGTGCAAAACAAATCCAAGGCTGTCCGGAAGGAAGTGAGTGTCCTAGGGGATACACTGCCAAATAACCTCTCTGGCATCATCAATGGCCTGTGTGCCTGGATCTGCAGTAAGAAGGGATGCAAAAAAATCTGAAGCTACACGCATGACAGCATTAGGATCTGACTGTAACACCATGTCTGAGTCAACAAGCTGCGAAACACTATCTCTACTATGTCTGGGCCCGTGAGTAGAGAAAAAGTGTTTGTTGACCCTGCCACCCATCTGAATCCAAAAGGATTCCTGTGCATGAAAGGCATACTCTGCTCTCTGATCCAACAATGTCTGCAAGTGAGCCCTTGCTGCAGCAAGGCACTCCTGAATCCAAGCATCTGTGGACCTCTTCTGCTCCTCCCTCTGAAGCGACGCTAACTGCTGGCGTATACCAATCTCACATCTGAGAATCTCACGTCTCCTAGAATCAGTGACTAAATGATAATAGTCACTAATTTCGGATAAGGCTGCAGCTACCTGAGATGGGTGGAGAGCTCCACCTTGTATGTGAGAAACCCAAATCTATAAAATATGCTCCGTGAGGCTCTCCTCTGCATAAAAAACATCCAGAATCCTGACACTGGCACAACGTCCTCTCCGATGAGGCTCAAGAATCTGCAACACCACTGGAAAATGATCTGAGGTGGAAACCCTAGTAGAAATGCATATAGATCCTCCTTTGTCAAGTGCCCAATCGTTTACATAAAATCTGTCAATCCGTGCATGAATGGCCATGTGTATTCTCCTGTTCGACCACGAGTACAGGAGTGACTGTGGCATAATATGAAAGGCATCATCCAACCAAGTGTCCGTGTCACTGAACTGAAAGAGGAAGGCATCCCAGGCTGCCCTCTCCAAAGAATGAATTCCACCCTGTCTACCTCCCTTTTTGTCTGAAGGCAACTCAACCATGGTGAAGTCGCCACCAATGATCCAAGAATCTACAATGGGCGCCCAAGATAGTAACTCTTTCCAAAAGGAGATCCGCTTCCCTCTGTTGTTGGGAGCATAAAGATTGAGAAGACCAATCTTACGCCCTCCAATCAAAATAATGATCCATTGAGCTCTAGAAGGGGAGATAATACCATGACCAGCAACCAAGGGGAGAATAGAAAGAGAGACCGAAATGCAAGTACCTCCCCTTGTGCCCATAGCAGGTGACCAGAAGGTATGTCCTGAAAGCAGTTTTCCGCACTTACAGCAATCACTGGCATCCAACTTGTGTTCTTGGATAAAAAGGATATCAATAACACCTTGAGTGATGCTTGGATGAAGCTGGTTCCGGATCAGCTGCCTATGGTGACGGTGTGGAACTCCACCTAGGCCCTGTATGTTCCAACTGACTATTCTCATCGACAGGAGGATGCCGGATGGAAAGCCTTACCCGACCTAGTAGAGGATACCAGCTTCCCCTAGGCTGAAACACTCCTGCTGAGGGCAGGAAACTCAACAGGTGAAAGGATCCCCACACCTGCTGAAAGGGAGGCCCTGTCAGAAGGAATCCCAATGATCGGAACCCCTAAGGTGGAGGGCACAAACTCCTCATCATCCATGAAAGTCCCCGAATCTGCCAGTGCCGAAAAAGAATTCCTGATAAGCAAGTTTGGTCGAGGAGTGCGAAGAAGACCTGCACTCGTGGAAGATGGAGGAGAAGGAGCTGCCAGGCCTCTATCACCAGAACTGGAGCTGGGGGTTGAGGAGGCCTGTGGCTGGGGTGATGAGGAATCAGGAGCCCTCATCTGCGCCTGCACTTTCTCGGTTGTCCGGACTGTGGCAGGAACAGTCTGCGGGGAAGAAGTACCTATAGTCCCCTCGTGGTCAGAAACCAAGGGGTCAGAGACCAAAGTGACTGGGGCTAGTGGATCTAAAGGCCCCTCTTGATGGGTAGTGTCTGGAGCTGCAGCAACATCCACCTCTCGAGTCTGGAAGGCGTCTGTCTGAACAGGATCAAAAGTCTCCTCCTGAGATAAGGGAGCTGCTCTGATAGCTCTCCATCGTGGTACTGGGTGTGCTACAGGCATTGGGTGCCCTGCTGCCCTAGGTGGTCTTAGGGTGCGCAAAGCAGGGCGCCCTGTTGCTCTTGGTGGTCCTGGAGTGTGTGGTACAGGGTGCTGGGGAGGTGCAGTCGTGGTAGAACGTGAAGGAGCCGCACTAGAAGACTTCTTGGGTCTTTTTCTCTTCCTTGGGCAGTCTCTAGCAAAGTGCCCAAGGGTCCTGCAAATCCTGCACTGGTCCTGTCTACGTGAAATCTCGACTCTCTGTCGAAAGAGAGAACCGTCTGAACGCTGAAGCATAATGTGGTCATCTGAGATGTTAGGGTCAGAGACAATGACCCTAACATAAGGCACCCCATCTGCACTGACTGCCTCTGCCAAGGAAGAAGGCATGCCAGGAAGGGAGGGGATCTCCGTGACCGCTCCGAATGTGGCTCCAATAGTGGCAAGCAGTTGACGGTAGACCTGAGAAAGACCAGGAAACCTAATGAGCAGTGATGTGACCTGCCTGTCCTCCTCAACCGGATCGAAGCCCAAGGTGTAGGGCAAAAGAAAGATCCTCCTCGAGCCCAAAGCCTGGGGATTAGCTTTGAGAACAAGGGCTATGGACTTGTGGGAGTCGAAAACCACTTGGAAGAATCCACATCCCAAAAGTCGAATATCCTTGAGGTGAGAGGCGAGGTCTCCTGGTAACGCCGCTAGCATCCAGTGTCTAGCCTGTGATCTAGAAGGGTGTGACCCAAAGATGCGGGCGAAAAGTGATGTGGAGCCCTCTAATTCCACATCTTTCTTGAGCTGCTGCAGCTCGTCTTCTAAAAAAATGATGGTTCTCGTGGCCGGTGGAGGTGGACGGAGATTGGCTAAATGGGGATCCATTCACCAATCGATGTGAAAAGGCCGATTCCAACACTAAAAAAGCCCTGTCCGTGAAACTACTGCCCAGGATGCCTTGAACGCGGGTGCAGGAAGAAGGAGAAAGAGAGGGTAGGAGAGAGGGGAAGGGAAGGCAAAGAGAGGGGCAGGAACAAGGAGAAAGAGAGGGGAGACGGAGGTAGGCTGAGGGGGAGGCGTGGGGAGCTGAGAAAGGTAGGAAGGGGGCGGGGAGGGAGGGGGAGGAGGTTTTTTTTTTTTTTTTAATAACTCTTTTTTTTTTCTTTTTTTTGGCGGGGGAGAGGGAGGGCGGAGGAGAAGGGGGCAGTGGGGAGGGGGAGAGCAGCGGGGGGGGAGAGGGAGGGCGAGGGGGGAGCGGGGGAGGAGAAGGGGACGGGGGGGGCTGGTGGGGGAGAGGGAGGGCGGAGAAGAAGGGGGCAGCGGGGAGGGGGGCAGCGGGGGAGGGGAGAGGAGAAAGGGGCAGCGGGGAGGGGGGCAGCGGGGGGGGAGGGCTGGCGAGGGAGAGGGATGACGGGGGAGGGGACGGGGGAGGAGAAGGGGGGCGGGGGGCTGACGGGTGGGGGAGAGGTTGGGCGGGGAGGGAGAGGTAGGGGGTAGCGGGGGGGGGAGAGGGAGGGCGGAGAGGAGGAAGGGGAGAGGGAGGGTGAGGGAGGAGGGAGAGGGGGCTGGCGAGAGGGGAGGGAGAGGAGGAGCAGCGAGGGGGGGAGAGGGGGGGGCAGCGAGGGAGAGGGAGAGGGAGAGGGAGAGGGGGCTGGCTGAGAGAGGGAGAGGGGAGGGCAGTAGCTCACGGGGAGGAGCAGCAGCTCAGAAACTCCAAGAACTGCAAATGTCAAAGGGCACTCTAGAAATTTTCCACATAGCATATCGCATCATGTACTTGACGTTTCTGGGATCTGCTTACATGTTCTTGCTCCTTGTAATTTCTCTTTCAGAAAATGTGAAAATATGGCAAATCTGGATACCTTTCAAGATCAGGACTAACATGTGGCACAGCCTAATGCAGACACTATTTGGCTCACATTTGTAACTCCACCTCCGCTACCTCTACTCCAACTTGGAAGCCAATCAGAGAAGGAATAACCCCCAAGAAATCCCTCGAAAACCTGCTCTGATACCAAGTGTCATGTGCCAGCAATGTGCATAGTATACGGTAGAGAATCATTTGGAGGAATCAGTAAACAGATCAGACATTAAAATATGGTAAAATATAGAAAATACAGCTACAAGGTGTAGCAAGGGCAGCAAACTCCAAGGTCGAGGAATGATGCAGTAATCCATCTAAAATGATAAAGCCTGAAGTTAGAGAGTGCTTGTAACTCACATAAGATGCAGCAATCCATCTAAAATGATAAGCCTGCAGCTAGAGTGCTCGTAACTCTCATGTGATGCAGTAATCCATCTAAAATGATGAAGCCTGAAGCTATAGTGCTTGGAACTCTCATGTGCGAAAGGCACATAAACCAAACAAAGCTACAACTAGATCTAGTGTAAGCCAGATCTAGCTAGAAGAAATTCCAAATGTGATATGAGGGCGAGTGTCCCCTTATATGGTGAAGCATCTCAACTCTTAGGGTCTAAGTGCAGGCATTTTTACATAAGCTCTTAACTAAAATTAAGAGGGTTCACCCATCTCAAGGACAAATGGACCTTTTAGCTTTAATTAAATCTTTACATTTAAAGACCCATTAGGAGATTCATGGGCTCTTATTATCTTAAACTTTGAGCACATGACAGTTAGTTATGGAGGGATGAATTCCTCTAGTGGGGTTGGTATGCTAGCTGCAATCATGTCTTCGGCAGTCATGGAATAGGGGTTAGAGACATTATGTCCACACCTTAGAGGAGATCAGTGATACCCTGAGAAGCCAATGGAATAGATGCATAGCAACTTCCCAAGACACTTAGAAACAAAGAATGGACGTTTCTCTAGGAGTGGGACAGCATAGCACCCTCTAACACTCTTGGCATAAAACAATGCAAATCAAGTACACTTGAAAATAGATTTAAAACTGCAAGTCCACAAAGCTGTTTTAGAGCTCTCCCCAAATTTTACTCAGCCCCAAATAACATTTTAATTTTCTCTTCAAAATTTACTCCAGTCCACAAAGCTGTTCTACCTTTCTCTTGAAAGTTCACTAAAGTCCACTAAGAAGTTTACTACCTTTCGCTTCAGATTTTCATTCGTAACATGTCGGCACTCTCGTTCATGAGATGCAGCTCTCAAAGATTTTCCAGCTGTGATCATTGCACTCTGCATATATTGCCCACACAAAAGTCTTGAATGAGAAAAGGTAGTTTTCTGTACAAGTCAAGAATACAATCATGACCTATTTTTTTCCTTCTCTAAGCAATTAAGAGATGAGTGATATCTATTATCATCATTCAGATTCCATATCTTGGACAGGACACATGTAAGCATAACCTTGAAGTAACAAAATGTTCATAGATGGGTCTCAAGGCAACCTTTTTCAGCATACTTTTTCTCATTCAGATAGAGACTATAACATTATATCAATACAAGAAAATAAATATTTCGATGTATCAGCATCAAAAGCAAAATACATACTTAAAACTATTTTCTATGTACATCCTCAGGTTGGTGACATCTCACTCATATGCAGCATGTTGATTGTCTATATTTAAAGAGGCACTTTAACAGCATCAATTATTTTGTGCTTTTTCGTCGCCTTTCAACCTCATCTTCTGAAAAACACTTGTGATTGCCAAACACGGAAAGGAATCTATACCATACTACAATGAACCTAAAGGAAGGCAAACCTATGGATGAAGATGGGAAGACTGCTTGAAGATCTAGACAGCTTTCTGCAGTCAAGAAGGGGTGAGTGGTAATGTACAGACATCAGCAGCAGCAGGATGATGGAAATATCTGAAATGCAATGTTTGGAAATAATGTGTCTAAAATGTCCATAATTGACCTTGGGACTCTCAACTCTGAGCTCCCAAGCTCTCTCGTGTGTCCACATCTCTCAGTGTGACAACAGTTGGTGTAGTTGCTCTGGCGACAACTATGAAAGATCTATCATGTGTATCACATAGACTTCTCCTGATAGTAGACATGTTTTTTATGAGTGAGTGCTCGTCTTCTTCCAAGAAGAAATTGAGTCACCCACCCCTCTCGTGGGGCGTAATGGTCCAAATACATTGTAATATCAAAGAGGGGTTAATAAGGCCCATGGTGTTTGTCTACATGTGGATTTGACATAAGATAATCACATATACAATGATGTTAAATGTCCAGTCTAGAATATATGTGTTAATTGCCCTCCCTCCCCAATACCTTGGTCCCTTTTAAAAGGCATGGGAGAGAGGCAGCTAGGTGGGGCATTTGCCCACATGGCTTGAGATGTGGCAGTGAGAGAGTGATGACCCTCACATGCCTTTGACAAATGATACCCTTCAGTGCCTTCATCACCTAAGAAAAATTAGACTGCTTGGTAGAGGCTTGTTTCAACAAGAATTTGATGTCTCCAAGGTTGTCACATCTGTCCTCTCTTTTAACCCTCTTCACATTGAGAGAGGGTTCAATGGTGTTAAAGTATCCCTATCAACTCCATCTCAATCTAGTACTCAAGAACCAAAAGTATTCTATCTCGACCCTTCAGTTTTCGAGCCTCCTGAAGTCTACATCAAGCTCATCAAGTACATCAAGGGGTAAATGGGATCTTAGGGAGCTCAATAACTCATCCAAAGGCTTCTACCCCCCCTCACTCTACCATGTTTGGCTCAAGTTTAGAGAGTGGTGCAAGACAAACAACCTCGTTCACCTACTACCCTACAATGCCTCCAGTTCTTGAGGTCCTTCTCCAGACAATCCTTGCAAAGGGCAAGGAGCCTCCCTTGAAGGAGGACACCGGAGTTAATGATGCTATGGCTAGCAATCCCCCTAATGATGTTAATGATGATTGTGAGGGCCCACTGAGGATCCGAGTGATGGTGACATTTTTATACCTCACACACCCTTGAAGTGATCCCATACACTCCAATTCCCTCTATATAGCTACTGAACTTGCCTTCACCAGCTGCTGCTCCTCCCCGTGAGCTACTGCCCCCCCCATTTCCCTCTCTCAGCCAGCCCCCTCTCCCTCTCCCTCTCCCTCACTGCCCCCCCTCTCCCCCCTTCACTGCTCCTCCTCTCCCTCCCCTCTCCCCAGCCCCCTCTCCCTCCTCCCTCACCCTCCCACTCCCCTTCCTCCTCCCCGCCCTCCCTCTCCCCCCCCCGCTGCCCCCTACCTCTCCCTCCCTGCTGCCCCTACCTCTCCCTCCCTGCCCTACCTCTCCCCCACCTGTCAGCCCCCCCGGCCCCCTTCTCCTCCCCCGCCCCCTCCCCCGTCATCCCTCTCCCCCCCCCCTGCTGCCCCCCTCCCTGCTGCCCCCTTCTCCTCCGCCCTCCCTCTCCTCCGCCAGCCCCCCCGCCCCCTTCTCCTCCCTCGCCCTCCCTCTCCGCCCCCCCCGCTGCTCTCCCCCTCCCCCATCCTTTCCTCTCCCCCGCCCTCCCTTTCCCTCCCTCCTCACCCGC
Organism: Dipteris shenzhenensis; assembly: GCF_047967505.1. NCBI lineage: Eukaryota > Viridiplantae > Streptophyta > Polypodiopsida > Gleicheniales > Dipteridaceae > Dipteris > Dipteris shenzhenensis. The sequence goes on along the minus strand of NC_141598.1, from coordinate 30,509,830 downwards.
CCTCCTTTCCTCTCCCCCTCCCCCTCCTTCCTCTCCCCTGCCCTCCCTTTCCCTCCCTCCTATCCCCCCCCCCCTAGGAGACCCCAAAAAAAAAAAAAGAGGAGTTATAAATAAACAAAAAAACCCTCATCCCTCTCCCTCCCCACCCCCTTCCTTCCTAACTCAGCTCCCCACGCCTCCCCCTCAGCCTACCTCCGTCTCCCCCTTCAGTATATCCTCTCCTTCCCTTCCCCTCTCTTTCTCCTTCTTCCTGCGCCCGCATTCAGGGCGTCCTCGGCAATAGTTTCACGGACGGAGGTTTTTCAGTGTTGGAATCGGCCTTTTCACATCGATTGGCGAATGGATCCCCATTCAGCCAATCTCTGTCCACTTCCACCGGCCGTGAGAACCGTCATTTTTTCAGAAGACGAGTTGCAGCAGCTCAAGAATGTGGAATTAGAGGGCTCCACATCACTTTTCGCCCGCATCTTTGGGTCACACCCTTCCAGAAGAGGCTAGAGACTGGATGCTGGCGACGTTACCAAAAGACCTCGCCCCACACCTCAGGGATATTCGACTTTTGGGACGTGGATGCCTTCGTGACTTCGCCTCCTCTACCAGTGCCCTGAGTGTGAGAATGTGGTCAAGTGTCGAATAATCCCTGCGAAATCCAGCCTGCCCTCTGGCTCTGAGTCCTGTCGTCTCGGCATGGTCATTTATACGGCTTTCCAAAACTGATGCATAGATCTTGGCCATAACGTGGCAATCATGATGGTCCTGTAATTCGACGGCTCCATAGGGTCCCCCGACTTGTGAATAGGAACTATGGTATTGCCTAACCAGGACTGTGGTAGGCCTGTACAAACAGACTCATTGAAGAGACGGGAGAGAACAAAATCTAAGGTATCAATCCCATGGATTACATACTCCGCTTGCAATCCATCATGATCCTTAGCTCTCCTGTTCTTCAATCGGTGGACTGCTGCACGGACACTCTCCGGTGTGAAGAGACTAGATGAAGCTGGCCTAGGGGAGTGGGATAAATCGATATCTGGCTGATCTGGAACATCGTATAGAGCTGAAGTATATGCAGACCAGACACGTGGATCTGTGAGGGGGCTCTGAGACTTCGAGCGGAGGAATTTTCTCCAGAATTCCTTGGAGTCACAGCTGAAAAGCAAGCATCTCAGCTCCTCCTCATTCCGGGCTAGAAATTGGCATTTCTTGCGCCTAACCAACCACTTGTAGTCTCTCTTGGTTTCGGCAAGGAGGGAGACTTCTCCTTGGTCTCAAGGTGAAGTTTCCTGCGGAGTTCCTTACACTCCTCGTCATACCAACCGTTGCAAGGAACAAGACCAACCGGTGGGGGACTAGACGAATGACATGTGGCAGGGAACGACATGTGAGCGGCAGAAACGAGTGAAGTATGTACAAGTTCCCACCGGTCCCGCGTGGATGGTAGAGCATCTAATAAATGAGGACGGAGTAGGCAACTGAGGTTCTGGCTATATACATCATCGAACTGGTGGTCGAAATGAACCTCATAGTAGGGTTGGCGGTCGTGATAACGAGGGGGAGGTGGGTTATGGGAGACATGAGTCAAAGTAAAGTGGATGAGTGCATGGTCGGCAGAGGGCATGAAGGGGCTAACAGTAAGGCTATGGATGGAAGGGACTAAAGTCGGGGGACCTATGATGTAGTCGATAATGCTAGTACCACGCCCAGAAGCAGAAGAGAATGTAGGCATGGAAGACTGTGGCCACCTGGACAAGCCGTTATAAATGACCATACTGTGCGAGGTGAGAGAGAGAGAGAGAGAGTATATGAAATGATTGTATTAAAGTCCTCTTGAGACCCTTTAGTATCTATGGGACTGGTGACCATTATTTTATTTTTTTTTTGCCGAAAAAACAGTGCTGATTATATTACTTCGAAAAAACAAGATACATGGGGTCAGTTTTGCAGCTGACGGGGCTGCGTTCACAAATCGGACGCAGCCCTAAGTGGAAACAAAAAGCTCTCTCTCACGGAGGGATCAGGTGGGTGTGAATAAACAGCCAGAGAGGCGGTGAATAGCGCCACTGAAGGCCCTGAGAAGTATGCTCGAAGAAGAGGCCCTGCGTATCCCAATCTCGAAGGAAACGTCTCCGCTTCTCCCGGCCAGCCCGGGAATCCCCCTGTATCTGGTCCCACTGGCCTCTGAGTGTGTGGATAATCTCACTCCAGATGTCGGCCATGACCTGGGCAGTCGAAAGAGAGGTACCACCGAGGATCTACGCGCAGCGCGAGGTCCAAATGTGCCATTAGACGATGCTATTAATAATCTCCCAGACTGGCTGCCTCTCCTGAGATCCTGTGTCCGCCTCTGCCAAGTGCTACGGGATGCCCTCAAGTGGCCCCCAAGTCCCCTGTGTGATAAGGAACATGGGGTCCTGCGGGCCTGCCTCGAACAACTGATGATAGCCAGGTGTGGTGCTGCACCAGCAGAACGCGCCCCAGGTGATCAAACCTAACTCCGGTGCTGCACGAGTAAGGATCCCGAAGGTCCACCTCCACACGTCCTGGGCGCGAGTGCAGCTCCACAGGTAGTGCTTTGGTGACTCCTCGTCCTCGTGACAAATCTGACAAAGTCCATCCTAACCAATCTGCCACAACCAGCTCCCCACTGGAAGACCCTTGTGGGCGAGTAGCCAAAGGAAGTAGGAAATCTTCCGCGGCCGCCAGCTCTCCCACAAGGCCTTCCAGAAGGCCTGCAAAAATAGCCTGGAGATACCCTGAGCATACCAACTGGGCCGCTGGGTGGGCGGGCTGTTATGCTCTAGCCGAGATAGCATGACCTCGGATAGATCGGTGGGCATTTTCTCTTAGATGGCCAACTTTTGTAATAATTAATGTGCGTAATTAAATGGTCAAGAGAAGTAACTGCCAAGGTCCAAGGTGAGGGCGTAATGGCATTGACTAGATAGTTCTAATAGGGCTAGGGCCTAGGTGCATCTAATATGTAAATTGCCAAGGGGCAATTGTTTTAAAAGGGAACTCCAAGAGAGGGGTGAAAAAGGATGCATCTAAGTAAGGGCCTAAAATGTGACATGTGGCCAGGAACTATCTAGGGAGATTGGGGTCTCAAGGATAAGGATGAGGAATAATCATGAAGAAATACGTAATGAGACGAATCCTATCTGAGAGTTTGGCTGGGTGGATAATCTAGTTGCCATCGCCCGTGACTGAACTAGAAGGAATGAATGATTACTTGGGTTTTAGGAACGGAGAAGAGGAGAGTGTTACACTTGGTATCAGAGCGCAGGAATTTAGAGAGGGTTCGAGGGACAGACGGAATTTATGCTGGCGCTACTCGTGGATTACGGAGGGAGACCTTCGACGAGGATGGTTCGTGACTGACGTCAGTAAGTGAGAGTCGACGGGCAGCGAAAATTTGATCGACGAAAAACGCGCAGCAAAGGGGTTTTCGTTGAGTTTGGGAAACAGGTACTGTAACAGGCTGAAAGGATCGCCCTCGCCGGAGATGCCATCGCCCATCTGCAGTGTTGGTCCTGAGGCTTAGCTCTTGCAAGGGAGAGGGGCGAGTTCCTTGAGCTCCAACTGGATATCGAGAAGTCTGAGCGTAGTGGAGCGCAGGTACGTAGGGGGTCTACGAATTGGCGATTTCGCAGCGTGGTGGTTTGCCGGTCAGTCGGGACTTTTCAAATGGTGGCTGGACCTAGAGGGTCGCCGTGACGACGGAGAGCAGCAGTTTGGAGCGATGGGAAATCAGAGACGTGATTGAGCGACGAACATAATCAGGCGCAGCGTCAGTTTACACCTGACGAAAAGCCCAGGGAGCAATTTTTCCGTTCGCTTCAGTTTATCGTTTTTCGCAGAGTGAAAATTAAAAAAAAAAAAAAACCAGAAAAAGGAGGCAGTATATATTTTCCTTTATATATATATATATATATATATATATATTTTTTTTTTTTTTTAAGGAAGAAGAAAAAAAAAAAAATCCCTTCCAACAAAATGGAACCAGAAGGGCAGAGTTCAAGGTGAATCCTAGTGAGTCTAGAGCTCAATCTACACAACAGATGTCACATCACGCAGCACCTACATTGATTGGTAGGATCTCAATATTAGAGGATGCTTTACAGCAGATTATGAACCAGCAGCTTCAGGTGAATGCTGGTCAAAATGAGATTAGGGAGATGGTGCAAGCCTTGTCGGCTAGACCGTCTAGGATTGACAAGGGCAAAGCTCCAGCAGAGCCAGAGCCCAGTGTACATTCCTTAGAGCGCGCTAGGGTCAAAGTGCCCAATATTGCTAATTATAGACCGGAGAAGTACGCTGGTCGAATGACCGAGCGCAGCTCTGATGTGATCGAGGTTTGGTTGCACAAGTGGGAAGAAGCCTTCGCCATTTGTGAGATTAAATCCGATCTAAAGAAAATCCGCGAGGCCACACACCTGTTTATTGAGGCAGCGGATAGATGGTGGATAAAGCAACAGAAGGATCAAGTTGCTCCAACCACCTGGGAAGGGTTCAAAGCTGAATTCAAGAAACACTTTCTCCCACCTGATGAAGAATCCCGAGCTTGGGATGCTTATAGAAATCTTCGTCAGAGGAGCTTGTCAGTGGCAGAGTACACTGACAAATTTAGGGAATGTGTTATGAAAATAACAGACCCTCTCCCTATGTCGGTTCAGTTAAAAGACTATATTTATGGACTGAACGACAAGATAAAAATGGAAGTTCGGGCTAAATATGTGACTACATTAGATGAATCTATAGCAGTAGCCCTGAACTATGAGGATGCCAGAGGTAGATCTGGTGGATTTGTGCAGGCAGGGACTCAGTATGAGCACCCGAGGAAAGGGGGATTTCAGAGGAAATGGGTTTCAAAGACAAGTGTCTCGCAGCCAAGTGGCCAAACCAAGCAGGTGAAGCCGGTTGAGGGACCAGCAAAAACAAGTACCACCGTTGGAGTGAAAAGGAAAATAACTCCAATGGCGGCCCGGGCTTGGTCAAAGTCCTCATTGACCCCTGAACAAAAAGAGAAAGCTAGGAAAGAAGGATTGTGCTTCGGCTGCCTTCAGCGACATCAGTGGAAGGATTGTCCACTGAACAAAGATCGTCGCACGGCTAATATGATAATATCTGAATGCGACGTAGAAATGCAGGAGAGTCCCAGTGCGGAACATATGCAGATGCAACTAGCGGGACCTTCTCAGAGGTTAGTACCTTGTTTGTTATGTGTATCTGTTGCTAAGTTAGTGACGAGTGCACCTGATAACATCCTATCTAAGCCCGCAGCAACGGGGTATACAGCCTTCAATGATACGGAGCTAATCAAAATGAAAGGGCAAGTGGCCAGTCATGATGTCATTGTGTTGTTTGACTCAGCGTCAACTCACAATGTGATTAACTCCAAGCTCGTGAAGAGGCTGAAATTAAAGACAAGTCCATCCGACTATGCGTACACAGTCAGGATGGCAGACGGAAGTTCAACTGAAGTATGGGACCAAAGGATTACCCAGTTGGAGCTTCGGATTCAGGACTATACTGAGAAGCTTGATTTTGAAATGACCAAGCTTGCTCATGCGGATATAGCCCTGGGAATGGCGTGGCATTCTAGTAAGAATCCAGCCATTGATTGGAAAAAGCACGTATATCAATTCAAGATGAATGATGTGCTTTATGTCTTGCGAGGTGAAAAAGATATACCTCAGGGACCGTTGGTTTCCGTGATGGAAATCAGGAAGGCTCAAGTAGAGTTTTTGTACCTTTGCACCGCATCGGTAGAGCCGGTGGATGAGTCTTCAGCTAGCACTGATGTTACGCAAAGTGGTGAGATGGCCAAGCTGGTTAATCTTATAACAGAGGAGTTCTCTGAATGCTTTAGGGATGAACTACCTTATGGGTTACCTCCAGAGCGGAAAGTTCAGCATAAGATTGAACTGATCCCGGGGGCAGAGCCTGTAAATAGACCTCCCTATAGAATGAGTTTTACTGAAGAAGCAGAGGTGCGTAGGCAACTGGAAGAATACCTCAAGCTGGGGCAGATTCAACCAAGTTTCTCACCTTTTGCTTCACCAGTGATATTAAAGAGGAAAAAGGATGATACGTTTCGTCTCTGTATAGATTACAGAGCATTGAATAATATCACTGTTAAGCACAGGTATCCGATGGCTCGGATTGATGATTTGCTAGATGCATTACATGGAGCCGTGATTTTCAGCAAGATAGATCTTAAGTGCGGCTATCATCAGATCCGGATTAGAGCCGAGGATGTGCATAAAACCGCTTTTAGAAGCAGGTTTGGTCATTATGAGTTTTTGGTAATGCCCTTTGGACTTACCAATGCTCCAGCGACCTTCGTCATGCTTATGAACGATTTACTACGTCCGTATATTGGAAAGTTCGTAGTACATTTCATTGACGATATCTTGATATTCAGTAAGAGTGTTACTGAGCATTGTGAACACTTAAGGATAGTGTTCAGTACTTTGAGGAAAGCCAGTCTTTACGTGAATAAAAAGAAAACTATACTGTGTATGGTTAGGCTTGAGTACTTAGGGTTCATAATTACTCCACAGGGGGTAGAAATGGATCCGAAGAAAGTGGCTGCGATACTAACTTGGCCAATCCCTCAGAGTCTGACCGCGCTGCGATCATTCTTGGGATTTGTCCAGTTTTATAGAAGGCATATCAAAGGATATTCCGAAATAGTATCGCCATTGACTGATCTGACCTCAGATAAAGTACCTTTTATTTGGGGACAGAATCAACAAGAAAGTTTTAACACCATAAAACAAGCTGTGGTCTCAGGACCGGTGTTAAAGATAGTTGATCCCCAGAAACCGTTGTTCCTAGAAACCGATGCAAGTGGCATTGCGGTAGGAGCAGTCCTCCTTCAAGAGGGAAGGCCAGTAGCCTTTGAAAGCAAGAAGCTTTCTCCCTCTCAAAGGAATTGGCCAACTCATGAATTGGAGTTGTATGCAGTTATCCATGCTTTGAAAACATGGAGGCATTATCTGTATGGTTCAGAGTTTTATGTGGATGTGGATCATGATACTCTGAAACATTTTTGTAAACAACCTGACTTGAGGGGCCGCCAAGCTAGGTGGGCAGAGCTCATGCAGGAGTTTAGTCTAACGATTCGGTACCGAAGAGGAAAAGACAATAAGGTGGCTGATGCGTTGTCTCGCATTATGCACAACCTGAGTTTCACGGTATTAGAGAGTGCTCTAATGACCGAGATCAGAGAAACTCAGAAGGTGGACGAGTTTGTCCAGAGCTTATGGCCTAAGGCTCATGTGTTAAAACCCGGGGAAAGTGAAAAGGATGACCTGGCATCCAGAAAAGGCCAAACTTATGCAAGATATACCATAAGGGATGGTATGCTAGTTAGAAATGGCAAGGTTGTAGTACCTGGTCAGAATGATCTCAGGCAGAGAGTCATTCGACAATGCCATGATAGCCCGTGTGCGGGACATCCAGGTGTCGAGAAGACATATGATCTCGTGAAGCGAGATTTCTTTTGGCCAAAGATGAAAAAGCATATTCATGAATATGTGACACGGTGTTTCTCGTGTCAGGTAAGTAAGGCCGAGCGGGTGAAGTCACCCGGACTTTTACAGCCCTTGGAAATACCACTAAGTAAGTGGGAGAGCATTTCCATGGACTTCATTGTAGGGTTACCTGCAACACAAGGTGGGTATAATTCTATCCTTGTGGTGGTTGATCGTCTAACCAAGATGGCTCACTTCATTCAGACTAGAGAGTCTATTAGTGCCCCGCAAGTAGCGGATTTATTTATTAGACATATATTTCGTCTGCATGGATTGCCTAAATCCATAGTGTCAGACAGAGATGTCAGGTTTACCGGTCACTTTTGGACAGCGGTATTCGAGACACTGAGGACTGAGTTAGGAATGAGTAGTGGGGATCATCCTGAGACGGATGGTCAGACGGAGAGAGTCAACCAGACTTTAGAGGATATGCTGAGAGCATATGTGTCATTGAGGCAACATACATGGGACAAGTGGTTACCATTGTTGGAGTTTGCCTACAATGATAGGAAACATTCATCTACTGGGTTCAGTCCGTTTGAACTGAACTATGGTTATCCAATCCGACTATAGTTGGAGTACCTCAGAAAGTGCCTAGTGCCGCGAACTTTGTAGTTCAGATGCGGGAGATGCTAGCACTTGCGAGAGCTAACATCCGCCAGGCTATGGATAGAGCCAAGGTGTATGCGGATGAAAATCGGTCTATAAGAGTATTTGAAGAAGGAGAAAAAGTTTTTCTCAGAATTCCTTCGCACTCGAAGTCGTTGACTTCAGGAGAGTGTGCTAAGTTATCACCTCGATACTGTGGGCCGTGGTTAATTCTGAAAAGAATAGGCAGTGTAGCCTATAAATTAGAATTGCCACAGGGGTGTAAGGTGCACCCGGTTTTTCATGTTTCACGCTTAAAGAAATTTTTGCATACAGGTGACTCACTAATCGAAGGTGTGGTTTTGTTTCAGGAGATAGAGGATACTACAAGACGCAAACCAACAAGGATCCTGGACCGAGGAACAATGCAAATACGAAATCGAAAGATACCCACGGTGTTGGTTGCATGGCATGGTCAGCCTCTATCGGAAGCTACTTGGGAATCCGTGTACCAGTTGCGGAGAGCATTCCCAGATTTCATCATCGAGGACGCTGATGCTTGAAGAGGGAAGGAATGTTATGCTCTAGCCGAGATAGCATGACCTCGGATAGATCGGTGGGCATTTTCTCTTAGATGGCCAACTTTTGTAATAATTAATGTGCGTAATTAAATGGTCAAGAGAAGTAACTGCCAAGGTCCAAGGTGAGGGCGTAATGGCATTGACTAGATAGTTCTAATAGGGCTAGGGCCTAGGTGCATCTAATATGTAAATTGCCAAGGGGCAATTGTTTTAAAAGGGAACTCCAAGAGAGGGGTGAAAAAGGATGCATCTAAGTAAGGGCCTAAAATGTGACATGTGGCCAGGAACTATCTAGGGAGATTGGGGTCTCAAGGATAAGGATGAGGAATGAAATACGTAATGAGACGAATCCTATCTGAGAGTTTGGCTGGGTGGATAATCTAGTTGCCATCGCCCGTGACTGAACTAGAAGGAATGAATGATTACTTGGGTTTTAGGAACGGAGAAGAGGAGAGTGTTACACGGGCGGGCGGCTTTGCATCCTCCCGAGAACTCTCCTGCCCAATGTCGTGCTGCAAGCGAAGAAAGGGGTCGGCCCCTGGCCTGCCACAACCTGTGGCCATCTCCACTCACCTGGGTCCCAATCAAGCTCTGACAGGGCCCGCCCCTCCCAAAGCCAGAGGTGCCATAACTGCAGCTGATCCTGCTCTATACTAGGATCGATCCGCCAAACCTTCCCCACGAGGCCTACGACACGAACCCTCTGCCATGAGAGAAGGGGATCGATGAGCACACCCTCTCTCCTGAGTCGGCCGTCCCCCAAAACCGCAAAGAAGGATACAGAGGTGTCGTCCAGCCGACCTGCAACCACCAGTGGGATGCCACGGGGGGGTGAATTGTCCAAGCCAACGAGCATCACCAGGCATGAGGATCTGAATCTCAGGTGGAACCAACCAACCGGCAGGAATCGCTCCGTCTATCTCTGTGCGTCTCGCCTGAGCTCCACGGACACCTCCAGCTGCGGCTGCTAGAGCAACGGTCTCCAAGTGTCTGTAAGTGTTCCTCCAAACTCGAAGGGACCGGGCTGGCCCCCGCATCCAGCCGTCCCACGGGATATGTGACCTCTCCCCCAGCTGAAGGCCCAAGGTATCTCTGACCTGATCGTTCCAGATGAGCGGCTGGCGGTCAATCTCCTCCTGACTGCTAGGAGGGGACTGAGACGGAGTCGCCTCCAAACCGTGAGAAGGCTATGAATGAGCGGGGAGCGGGGGTGAGTAAGCGGTGCAGAGGTGAAGATCCACCGAAGGAACGGTGGCCACTCTCCACCTCGGCGCGGGACGCAAGAACTGATCCCCTGTTGAAGTAACATCTTCCACGTTTGCCCCCCCGGGGTCAAACCGCGGATAACTAACTTGCCCAGTAGGGCCTGACTCTGAAGCTCAGGATCAATGACCCCCAAGCCACCCTCAGCCTGCAGAAGAATGACTGTCTGCCAGGCTACCCTGGCTATGGTATCTCTGAGACCATCCCCCCAGACCACAGGAAATTCTGGACCATCCTCCTGAGCTGTGCCACGCAGGATCTCGAGAAGCACCAACAAGAGGCTACATACCAGGCCGTGGCCAGGAGAACCTGGTTGACTACAAGAGCACGACTTGCAAGAGAGAGTTTAGCAGTGCTCCAGAAAGCCAGCTTCTGTCGTATGGAATCTAGCACCGAGAGAAACTACTGAGCTGGCGTGATGTCCAGGCCGACTTGAAAGCCGAGATATCTAGCAGTCTGCCCCCGCGGGATCCATCTGAATCCCAAAAACCTCCCCCACTGTGAGTATGCCCCAGGGTTTGTGAGAAAACCAACTGATTTGTTCCAGTTGATTTTCGCACCGACTGCCGAGCAAAAGACCTCTAAGGCCAGCCTCACCCTCTCCAGCATCATCTCATCATCCTGAACATACAGCACTGTGTCATCTGCATACTCCGAGTCCAGGAGCTCCGTGTCCTCCCTGATGGGAAGGCGAACACCCCGCATCCCTGTCGACCTCGCCCGAAGATAGTATGTCATCGCCTCGGCGAAGAAGAGAAACAGGTAAGGAGCGAGGGGGCAACCCTGACGCACTGATCTCTCCAATCGAAATCGCTCTCCCATCCTGTCGCCGATGATGACCCTGCTGGAAGCTGTCCTGTATAACGCTGAGATACCCTGAATCCATCCTACTAGGAATCCAAGTCTCTCCAAAGTACCCTCCAGGAAGGACCAGTCCACTCGATCGTAGGCCTTCTCAAAGTCGAGAAGTAGGATGGCTAAGTGCGACCCGCTGTGCTGAGCCCCACTCCGTCGCCTCTGAGAAGGTGAAGACATTATCCAGTTGACTGCGATCCTGGACAAAGCATGTCTGAGTGTCATGAATGAGGTCAGGAAGTAGTGGCCGAACTCTGGCGCTGATCATCTTGGCAAGGATTTTATAGGCAGTGATGAGGAGAGTGATCGGGCGCCACTGACGGATCTCCTGTCGATCTCCTCCCTTCGGGATGAGGCAAATCAATCCCGAAAAGAGGCTCTCTGGCATATGTCCGCTGCTGAAAATCCTCTGGAGGGCTGCTAGGAGGGGCTGATGGATCTGATCCCAGAAAGAGGTGAAGAAAGCGCGAGAAAGCCCATCCTCGCCAGGGCATTTCTGCCCATCGATGGCCATCAAGGCCTCCTGCATCTCGACAGTGGTGAACGGTGCCATCAATGTCGTCTGCATGCTGGGCTGAACAAGGGCTGGAATGTGCCTCCACACCTCCTCGCGGGAACGTCTAGTACGGGGGGCAAGCTGCTCCTGCTAGAAAAGAGTCCTGTAGAAATCGATAGCCAACCCCAAGACCTCTTCCTGGTCGGTAATGATGTGCCCCTCCGCTGTCCTAAGACTCCGGAGCTGGTCACCTGCTGCCCTCGGGCCATGCGTCCTAAAGAACTCTTTGCTCATCCGGTCGCCCTTCCGAGCCTAGTAGGAGAGGGAGGCGTGATAAGAAAACTCTAAGCGACGCTAGAGAGTCTCCTCAAGAAGGGCTCTGGCTCGAAGGGCATGGATCCGAAGCTCCTCCGGACCCGGAGCTGCCTGCTGGAGTCGTTGAATGGAGGCGAGGTCCCTACAAAGAGCTCTCTCTCTGCCCCACCACTCCTGGCGAACCTGAAGGGTTGCGAGCTGGCAAATCTGGCTGGACTCCTGCAGAGCCTGCGCCACCGACTCTACCAGATCCACGCACTCGCCCCAATCTCTGTCCCAAAGGCTACTGATACTACTGCGCACCTCCTCCCTAGAGAAGATGGAATCAGGAATCCTGCACGAATGGGGAGGAAGGGACTGAGCTGCCGAGTCTAGTGATAAGAGCATTGGCGCGTGGTCGGAGAGTGTCGCCCCTGGCACTACACCCACCTGACCACCTCTGCTGATGGCCCAATCACTGACATAAAATCTGTCCAGTCTCTCCAGGAGTCTGCCCCCTTCCCTGCGGAAGCCCCACGAGAAGTCCAAGCTCCCGCGCCATCGGCGGAAGGACAGGTCTCTCTAGCTGTCCCTACCTCCTATCGCGAAGAGAAAGGAGTCCCAAGCGGACTACTCTGCCTGAGCTATACATGTAAACTCTGGTCCTCTGCCCTGCTGGTCCTCCAAAGTCTCCAGATTGTTGAAGTCACCTCCAACAATCCACGAATCCATGTCTGGGAGAATCTCTGTGAGTGTCCTCCAGAAGGTGGCTCTGCATCGGAGGTCTGTGGGTGCATAGATGTTGAGGATTCCTATTTTGGAGCCCTCCAACTCTAGGCCAACCCAAAGTGCACGGCCTGGGATCAACGTACCATGGCCAAAAACTCCCTGGGCAAACGACTCGCAAACGGAAGTGCAGACACCGCCACTCCTCCCCTGTGCACCAATCGAGGGCTCCCAATAAGTGTGAGAGCGTCCAAGGAGGATCTTCCCGCAGCTACGGGTATGAGCCACTGAAAGCTTATGCTCCTGGAGCAGGAGTATATCCAAGCGACCAATCATTGCTGGTTGAAGTTCCTGTCTCAAGATGAGCTTCCTAGGACCACGGGTGCCCGAAGAATGAAACCCGTTCACGTTCCAGGAGACAATGTGTAAGCTCATGATGAGGACTGGTAGGCTGCGAACAACTGTCTGCTCGCGGCTAAGGTCGATGAAGAGGCTAGTATTTTGGAATGAAGGCGCTGGCGCTTTTGTGAGGGTTTGGAGGGGGAGGCGGGGTCATCCTGCCCGTTCTTTAAAACTTTTAGCAAAGGCGTGAGGCCTTTGGTGCCATGGACAAATGCTTTCTCGAGCCAACTCGAGATCTCTGAGGTAGTCATCCCGTAGAAGGCGCGAAGTTTCTGAGGAGTCCAGGCTCTGACATCCTGGGGGAGGGGCCACGACAGAGGGGGCCTGAGGATCACAATCAATCTGAAACGCTTGGCGGCGCATCGCCACCGTAGGCGCACGTCACCCTCGGACCACTGAGTCTCGAGAAGCTGTCCACCCGACGGGCCTATCCACGAGCAAATCTGAGTGTGCGTCTGCTCTCTGAGAGCCTCCCAGACCGAGTCGTCTGTCCAAATCTCGGTGCCGTCGCTGAGAAAAGTGAAAGCAAAGCTGGGGCCATCCCTCGGGGCCAAGTCTGCGATCTTCCCATCCGCCCCTTTACGGAGCAAGAAGATACTGATGTCGAGGCAAGCTGGGAAGGTCCCGAGGTCGGCCACATCCAAATAATCCCAGGGACCGGACCTGTAGAAGTCGCGAGGAAGCTCTCTCTCCTCGAGCTGAGGCCCGCCAGAGTCTGCAACTGAGGGGGCCGGGCTAGCAGACAAGGAAGACTGCTCCAGGGGTGGTGCAGTCTCGGGGTGCCCTGCCTGGGGTGGGGAAGGGGAAGGAGGCTGAGGGGTAGGCGACTCAGACTCCACGGAAGCGACTAGCAGGGGGGGCGGAGGAGGGGGAGTGGGGGCTGCACGCGGCTGAGGAACCACCGGTGAAGCTGACACTGCGGAAGAGCTGAGAGGGGCGGGGGAGTAGGGATGGGGCTGGGGTTGGGAATGGGGCTGAAGAGGAAGAGGAGGGGCCTGAAGAGGAAGAGGCAGGGGTTGATGCTGCGGGTCGGAAAAAGGGGACTGTGGCTGGGGTAGGGACTGGGGTTGAGTGGAAGGGAGCTGGGGATCGGAGGAGAGGGGGACCTGAGGCTGCGGAGGGCGGGCTACAGACGAAGAAGAAGCTCTCCCAGGACCCTGGGGCAGCTGCCTGTCAGGTCTCTGAGGCACTGTTGCAGGCTGGGTAACCTCTGCCTCCTTGCCTTTGTCAGAAGCCTTCTTATTCTTTCCTCTTTTTCTTCTGACCTCGGTCCAGCCGCCAGCCACCTCTGGACCGGACTCCGGCTGCCTCTGCTCCTCCTGACGTGGCTGCCCGGAGGGAGGGGGAGAGGGCTGCGGGGGGGGCGGGGGGGGCCGAGAGGAGCTGGAGAAGCGTGGACAAGTAGCAGCCAGGTGCCCAAAGCCGTGACACCTCAGGCACTGGCCTGGCTGTCCTGTGACTACCATGCTCTGAGTAATGCTGCCAGCATTTGTAAGGATCTCAATCACTGCAGGGAGGGACGCAGGGTCTGCCACAGCCACACGGACTCTCGGAGCTCCTGCCGCAGCAACCGCGTCGACGAAAGTGTTATGCATCACCCAGCCAAAGTGGGAACCCAGGTCCCTGACTATCGGCCGCAACTCAGCAGCAAGGCCTAGAAAAACTAGCGTCACTGGGTGGCGAGGTATGCGGAAACGAGCATCAAAGTCCGTTGCACTGAATCCTCGGTACCAAGGGACTATCATGATGATCTTTCCATCCACAGATGTGGGGGAACCAGCAATCAGGTTGCTCGTAGCTTTCGCAGTGGAGAGTTTAAGCCAGAAGATGCCCCTTCCCATAAGGGCCACCTCCTCGATGTGGCTGTCCTCTAGCATAAGAGTGGATTGAAGCCAATCCCTGATGGCTGGTCTGGAGGGAGAGTGTCCAATGACTCTGTAATAGACTGAAGTGAGGGAAAAGTCATTGGCAACCTGATGTACGCGAGACGACTGTTGCTCTGTCAAGATCACGCGGTAGGCTTCTGGAGAGGGAGGGTCCGGCTGGGCCTCCGGTTCCGGGCAGGGAGCTGCCATACCGCCAAGACAAACTGCGAGACCTCCGATGAGGAAGAGGATGCCACCAAAAAGGGGGGGGAGTTAGATGAGGGATGGAGCCTGGGTGTGACGGAGGAGGATAAGGCGAGGCGAGGCGAGGCAGGGCGGAAGAAGAGGAGGCGATGGCGGGGTGAGGCAAGGCGGCGGGTATAGGGCGGGGGGGCGAGGCGAGGGCGTGGCGAGGGCGAGGGCGGAGGGCGGAGGTCGAAGGCGAGGGCGGAGGGCGGAAGGTGGAGGGCGGAGGGCGGAGGTCGGAGGCGAGGGCGGAGGTCGAAGGCGAGGGCGAAGGGCAAGGGCGGCGGGCGGGGGCGAAGGGTGGAGGGCGGAGGCGAGGGCGTGGTGGCGAGGGGCGAGGGGCGCATGGGGAGGGGCGCAAGGCACGACGCGAGGGCGAGGGGCGCAAGGCGAGGGCGAGGGGCGAGGGCGAGGGCCAAGGGCGCGAGGCGAGGGCGTAAGGTGAGGCGGAGGAAGGTAGGGAGGTAGAGGCTATGGAGAGGGGGAGGAGGGCTCGCAGGAGCACTGGTGACCATTATTAGACTAAGTAGTGGTTAATTACATCTAGTGAAAGAAATCACTCTAAAGCTTTCTATGTTGTGAGTATTTGCTGGGCTAGTTTGTGTGCTAGCCCGAGGACTTTGCTGCAGTGCTCCAAGACTCATTTTAGGTATCTTCTAAGATTTTGGGCTTGCTGTTCCAGTAGATTTTTCAGGCTACCCGTGCTGCCATTATACTTTTCTCTGATGTGTGCATATGCTCGGCATTTCAAGAGCATGTGTGTTGCTCATCTTCTACTACCCCTGTAGGGCAGATTTTGCATATCCTTTCCTCTCTTGGGACCCATCTGCCCCTCTCAACCTCTTGATCATGTGGTCTTCAATTTGAAACCATAGAATGGCCCATAGTTTGATTTGTTAAACCTGGAGCCAAAAGCTTGAATGGTTGTTTGAATTAGAAGTTTAGTAACATCATAACATTCACTACATACTACATGATTATTATTAAAATCACCTTTATGGCTGCCAAATTATTGAGGCTGCTTGAGAGTTGAGTTGTATTAAAAACTGAATCATTGGTCTTTTTAGCAAGTCCCATCCCTCCTGCATGGCAGAAAACAAGTCATGGCAGAAAACAAGTTTAATCGCATTCACTTGACCATCTCTTTGTTTTGTCAAGCTGGATTTCAATTGGGTATGTGAGAACCTTTTCTTAAGTACATGTTTTGTGCTTGTATGTGCATGTGTGCACGCGGGCGTGCATGTGTATGTGTGTGTGTGTGACCCATCCCCTTTTGATGTATCTTATTCATCTTACAAACACAGAATAGATGACTGGTCTTAAAATCCCTGGGGCCGCATCTTTTTTAGCACAAGCATATGCTGATGATTCCTTCTTTATGCCACAGAATTCTCCCTGGGAAGCTCACATGCTTATGACCACTCTTTCATTGTATGGCTTGGCAGTGGGATTGCATGTCAATTTTGACAAATCTAAATTACTTCCCCTGAAACAATGTGATTGGCATTCCATTCTTTGGCCAAGTCAGGTGGTGCATTCCAAAGATGTAGTCAGGCATTTGGGATATCCCATAGGATGGCATATCACCGGGAAGCAGCGGCTAAAATGGATCTTCCAAAGACTTCAACATAAACTAGAATACTGGAAGATTTCTACTTGGCCTCTTCATGTCAGAATAGTACAGTCAATTGTAATGTCCTATGTCCAGTTCTATTTGTCTTTGCTGCATTGGTCCTCCAGGGATATCTCAGCCTTTATGTCTCAAGCTATGGAGATGTTATGGAGGACAAAAACTGCTATGAAAGCATTGAGACTGATGAAGATGGAAATGGTGTGCTCCCCTAGGATGCATGGTGGACTTAATGTCCTCAATATAAGATATCATGTGCTTGCAAGGAAGGCGACTATGCCACATACTTTTTTCCGCCAACAACAGCCATGGACTTGTATGCTAGCATCCATGTGTGTCAACATGAGGACTTGTGCTTATGGCTCATTGAGTTTGTCCCCGAGCAATTATCAGGAGCCCATTTGACCTTAGAAAGTACTTGTTTCCAGTCAAGTATCAGGGCAGTAGAGAAAGGACAGCCAGGTATCTTCCCTACAAATCTGCCAATGACAACCTCCCAATGATCAGTAGTCCAATGCCCTCCCTAAAGCAGATGTACTAGAGGGTTTCTTACTGTCCCATAGACCTTTTGGTCTCCAGTGGACGTTAATAGACTTTCTTTCTTTTTCTTTGAGTATCGTTATCTCTCTCCCTAGCCTACCCTCTCTCTCTCTCTCTCCCTCTCCACCATGCACCTTCAGATCTTTTGTGAGAAGGGAGGCATAATAATATGAAGCTATGTGCAGTTCGGCACCTGGATCTGTCTGCAAAATCTTGTCTTAGTCAATGAGCTCCAAAACACTCTCTCTACTACTACTACTACTACTTCTAGGGCCAAGAGTAGAAAAGAAGTGTTTATTGACTCCACTCCCCATCTGTGCCCAGAATGACTCCTGGGCATGAAAGATATACTCTGCTCTCCGATCAAGCAATATCTACAAATGAGCCCTTGCTGTAGTAAGGCACTCTTGAATCCAAGCATCAATCAGCCTTTTCTGCTCTTCTCTCTATAGGGCTGCCAACTACTGGCAAATACGTCCTGCTTTCTCTTGAGTAAGCATCTATCTGCACTATGATCATTTGTGACATCATGCTCTATGCACGAATGTTGGTATTTCACACACATTAGTGTAGTAGCTAGCAAAACTTACATGTATGTGACAGTTCTCTCATGCCCAACAACTACTTTCCAACCATATGACGACTATTTCAAAGATTTGAAGGATTTTGTCACATTATAAATAGTCTAAAATATTTAGACTTGTTCATGTATTACCAAACAAGGCATGTATGAAATCAGCAATTGATTTGCAATTTCCACACTCTAAATTATTGTCACATTACATTCTTGTAGTTGCATCGAAAGCAGCCTGAGACGTTTTCTGCCATGTTTGGATCACCAGAAGAGTTCCATAAAGACAGACATGAAAGATGTAAGATCTGCCTTAGTGAACATGATCAATGGCAAGTAAAATTGAATATATGCCACAAGGATGGACTGCACTATTCGAAGATGAATGTGCGAAGGCCAGGTTGCCAGTTTCCAATACTCGAGCTTTTTTCGAAGCTTAGCCAAGAAGCTTAGCCAAAACCCAAAGTGAGTTCCCACCCCAAAGGGTAACCAAGATGACGAACAAACTGAGTGGGTGAAATGATATCCCCGGGCCATAATAGACTATGCCAGTCTTTGGAATGCAAAGGGAGTAGCATAGACTTCTGAAAATTAACATGAAGACCAGCTGCCAAACCATAAACAGAGAGGGCCTGCATCAAGGCACCAAGATCATGGGGCGTATTCTTCAAGGTAAAGAAAGAATCACCAGCATAAGCTTGAGCAACCATGCTGCAATTAGCATCCAATTCCAAGCCATGAAGTGATCCTGTAGCCACAAGATGATCAATATATTGCAGCATAGGATGAGTAGCAATGGCATACAGTAAAGCACTGAGAGGGCATCCCTGGTAGACCGAACAACGAAGAGTCCACTCATTAGAGATATCCCCAGAAATAATGCAAGCTGCATTGCTATCTTTGTAAAGCCAGTAAATAACCTGCTGCATTTTTGGTCCAAACCCCAAAAGCTCGCATAGTTTGCGAGATGAAATCCCATTGAACTGTGTCAAAGGCTTTTGCAATATCTACCTTCAAGAGTAGAACATCCTGCTGTGTGTATTTGGCATATTCAATCCCAATATAAGCATTGGCAATGTTATCTATGATATGGCGATGTGGAACAAAGCCATATTGGGAGGGATGCAACCCATCATGCAAATAACCTTTAATCCGATCAACCACCATTTTGGCAATGATCTTGTAAATGACTGGCATGAGCGTGATTGGCCTCCAATCACCAAGTGAATCACATCGCTGCTTTTTTGGAATCAGCTTGGAAAGACCCTTTTTCCATGACACGGGCATCTGCTGATTTTGCCATGCTGTATTTACCATTTGCAACAAGGTGAATTTAAGAAGATCCCAGAATGCAAGAAAAAATTCAATAGTGAGACCATCCCATCCTAGAGATTTCCATCTGCCACAGGATCTCAGTGCATCAGAAAATTCCCTTTCAGTGAAGGGATGTTCAAGTTCCAAAGCCTGTGAGCATAAGACAGAATTGGATGAATATGCTGCAAAAGAAGTTGACGTGCAGACACGACCCAAGGAGAAAGAGTATCCAGATGCCCAAAATGAGTGGAGAAGTGTTGCACACATGCACACATAAATCAGCAAGCTCTGAACGAGATGTTGACCAAGAACCATGAGGCATCCGGATCCAACAGATATTGGCAGCCTGTCTTTTGTAGTGTAAACTCCTTAAAAATTGCTTGTAAGAGCAGCCTTTATCCAAAAATGTCCGTTGTCGGGATCGAGTTTCCCATTTAGCAAGCTTTTTGCGATCATTGGATTGAAGAGAGAATTGACCCTAACATAAGAGCATGCTTTCCTTTGAAGACAAAGGGCGAAGATGAGCAAGCTCAGTCAAACTCTGACAAGTAAATTTGGCATGCGCTACAGTCTCCCTTGTGGCTTGCATATAGGATTTGCCATAATCTTGAATAATTGCTTGCATCCGAGCAACAAAAGCCTACCAGGCATAATCCAAATCAATGCGTATCTGACGAGAGAAACACTGAATAGCATCAGAGACCAAGGCTTTAAAGTCAACATGCTCCATATAACTATTATTAATCAGCAAATGCCTTCGGCAAGGCAATCTGTCAATGGGAAATTCATGTAAGGAAAGCCTCAACCAAAGAGGAGCATGATCCGAATGTGTGAAAGCATGATCAACCCAAATTTGACAAGTAAAGGCATCACAATGCTGTGGATCATCAATCTGATACCATCTGTCCAAGCATGCCCGATAACAAGATTGAGCATTATGCTGAAAGGTATAACCCGGAAGCATGGGCTGTAATTCCTTCCGGAGATCAACCAGGCGCAATTGAAGCAAAAAATTAGACCATGCCTGTGTTTCAGAAGCCAACATATGAGTGTGGCTTGAGGTGTCGTCACCCGATTGAGGGGCATTATTAAAGTCACCACAAATGAAGGCATGTTGTGGCCATGGATAAGTATGCATGGCAGCCCAGATCAAAGCTCTATCACGAGAAGACTGGGGGGCATAAACCGATGCAAATTCAAAAATTTTCCCCTGAACAAGGCATTGAACAATAATCCATCTACTAGGCGATCATTGAGAGCCACCACAAGTTGAAGGTCGTGCATTACCACGAAAGCCACACCAGAAAAGGAGTGCTCTCCAGCATAGAAGATATCATAACCAGCAAAATGGCCTATTTGACCAGCATACATATGCTGATTATGCTCTTGCAAAGCAACTATATCAGGCTGCAATTGCTTGATATACATCCAGACCAGTTTCCATTTGCGATCATCACACATTCCATGTACATTGAGAGTAACACACTTCAGATGATCAAGCATATTTACAGTTATGGGACAGGTATGTACAGCAACTAACGGGCTGTCTATGTCTGCATTTCCACCTCAATGTCCGGGCCTCTGTCCTGAAATGAAGCATCAGCGTGAGGAGAGGACAAAAGTACAGCAACTTCTTCTTCACGAAACAAGGTCCGATTTGCAGTCACACTAGCGTAGGTCAAGCCAACACCAGAGTTTTCAGCAGGTGTTTTTCCATGAGAGGATGCACCACTCCAAGTCCGAGAAGGCAAAGGTCGCCTAGGGGAGATCACTTTGCGAGGAGTTTACCATCCATCAATCAAAAAATTTTCCCCCTTCCCCTGAGGTGGAGAGGACAAAGGCACAGGAAAAGAAGCATTACCATTTGAGACAGCCGGGGCTTTGTCTGTCTTGAACAGAGAAAAACTATTTGACCCCTTTGTTTTTTACCACAAAAGAGGCATTTGCATTCTTATTCAAAGGCTGAACCATTTCAGCTTGCACTGGCATCCGTGGAGCTCGGGAAGGGCATTGTGAAGCCATGTGCCCAAATTGCTTGCATTCAAAGCAAGCACCTGCAAACATCCCCACTTGAGCTTGTAAAAGGCACTCCCCATGGAAACGTTATTCAGAGTAACCAAATACGAAGCTGGAGTGGGATGATCCGTATCCCACAAAATGCAGAAGCGATTCGAATTTCCATTGGGTCGCGGTAGACATACCACCTTACCGAGGGAAGCTGCAATTTTAGGTAGAAGAGAAGACAAGCATTGAGGAAAATCCACAACTTCTACCCAAACAGGGCAACGATGCCGAATCAATGCCTCATAATCCCGGGTGGGAGACCAGGGTAGAACATGGACCATCTACTGGCCATAGAAGAGAGGAGAGTGCTGCAGCAAAACCTGATCGTGCTCCTCATCAGCCATGATGATCTCAAAAAAGCCCCTTGCTGCATAATGAACTTTTTTGACATAAGAATCATCGAGTCAACCAATTCCCAACATCTGCTGCAGCAGGCATTCGTCTTGGGAAGAAAATTATAATTGCATGCTTTGCATACTCCTTAACTGGATCAAATATATCATCCACTTCCACCATAATGCCAGTGGTGGAAAGTGGATCTTTCCAACCTTTACGGGTGTCTTCAAACCCTTCATGCATAACCTCATAAACAAGCTGAGCCTCAGCAAAGTCATGAAGGGAATCATCTGAATCCATCGCCTATTTTTGTTTCTTGTTGGAAACCGACTTGTCTTTGTGAAAGGTTTTCTCATAGGAATAATCCGCGATTCGAGTTAAGGAAAAGGCTTGGAAGTAGCAATGCTTTACAACGAGGAAAGCACAGTAGCTACAAAGCTGTACGGATTTTTCCTGGCTGTACGGACAAAATCGTACGGATTTTTGGAGAGCATCAGGAGGAAGCTTCTTTTTTGAAGCTCAACAAAGTTGGATCTTGCCTCTAGAGTTGTGGTGGTCAACCAGGTCCTCTTGGCCACGGCCTGGTTTGTTTGTTCATGCTGGTGCCGTTCTAGGAACTGCATCCTTTAGCTCAGAAGACCGATTAGAAACTTTCTTTGGAGTGGGCTTGATGGCACAGCAGATGCCTTAGCCAGGGTGGCTTGGGAGACCCTCATCCTCCCTACACAGAAAGGGGGTCTCAATATTATTGATCCAGATTTACACTGCAAAGCTTTACTGTGCAAGATGGTGGTGCGGGGACTTATGCCAGGGCAGGAACCGTGGAAGGACTTTCCTATTAGCAGCATACGGAGGTGCACACCTTCTTCAGGAGGAGACTGGATGAGCAGTGTTAGGTGGATCTTCACCACAGCACACCTCAGATCACCTTCGTCCCCTCTCATGGTTGCCATTCTGAAAGCTTGGGCCAGTTTCAGAAGCACTCTTCAGAGGATTCCTCCTTCCTCTCGGGAAGAGATTGATAGGAAACCCATCATGTGGAATGACAGTATTTTAGATGATCATGGTAGACCACTGGGTGCCTCGCTCTACATGCAGTGGTCCAAGTGGGAGAGGGGACCTGCATCATCTATGGGGTCTTGGAAAGCTTTCTACAGGCTTCCAGAGGAGACCAGATCAAGGTTGACAGGACATCTCAGAGGAAGTGCAGGGAGGATCTTGCAGATTGAGGCAGCCCTTCCAGAGGTTTGGGTAGACACAGATGATATGCCACTCACTTCCTCCACTTAAGGCGGTGTTCCGCTTCAGGTTTTGGCCTTTCGAGATGCACAGGAGGATGCTTTAGTTTTTAGTGTCCAGGATGGTGGCAGATTGCTCAGGTCCATAGAGGACATCTTGCTTGAGTCTGCTTTTCAGCCTATCAGGGTTGTAGGTCTTTTGGTGCAGGGATCACATTCAGAGTGGTTCCTAGACCAGACCTCCGGCTACTCTGCACCGGGTCTTGGAGACTCTGTCTCTATGGGGGAGTTGCCATCAGGTATTTGCAGTGGGACCCCGGAGAGTGGGAGTGGATTGACGCAGGGCATCGAGAGAAGAGCATCCCCTTCTTTCGTTACACGGTCAGTAATGCCAGAAGACATCAGCTCAGTAGTAGAGGTTGGAGACCTTCCAGAGTTCCTCATTGGAAGACATTTGATATCACTGCGGATCTGCAGAGGTGTTTCTGGAGGAGACTCTAGAAATCCCACAGGAATAGAAAGATCACTATCTTCTTTTGGCTTTCTATCCAGGGTGGGATTGCAGTGAACCTTTGGAGGTCCAAGTTTGGAGCCGACCCAACTTGCCCTCGCTGCTTCGGAGACTATTCAGCATTGCTTATGGGATTGCAGACAGCGAGGATGATTTGGATGGGGGTAGCCAGGATTTTCAGTCACTTTGCCCACTCCCCATTTTTTATGACATGGGGCTCAGTGGCTTGGCTTTCTCTTACAGGGCCTCAAGTATTCTATGAGAGATTTGACTCCTCTCAGGCCATTTCGGTTCGACGTCAACGAACTGAGTCCTGTTCGTTGGATGTGGTACCACACCTCCTTTTTATAGCTGTACATGCCTCTATGGATACTTCTTGGGAGATTCTAGCGAGCATAGCATCCTGGCATATCTGGAGAGCCAGATGCACAGAGGCTTTGGAGGGTACTCAGGTTCATCCCTCGCACACATTGGCTAGTATCTGGACAGACACCGTACATACTTTGATGACCGTATGGATGGGTATGCAGGGAGACTCCCGTGCAGCCTCAGCTAGGAGGGCTTCTTTCTTTTGGGAATGGAAGGATTCTCCTTTCTTCTCTGAGACTACTACAGGGTTGAGGTGGCACTTTCAGCCTCAGCCTTGGTTGTTTTCCATTTCACTCTGAGGGGGTTTTTTATTTATCCTCATGATTTCATGATGTATTCCGCTTTGAGCTTGCTCTCGCAGGTTTTTTCTCTTACTTAATAGAAGTCTCTTTCTTGGGAAAAAAAAAATCGTTCAGATTTTTGACAGTATGAAATTTATTTTTTTCTGACAAGCAAACTATACGGACTTCCCGACTGTACGGACAAAATCGTATGGATTTTTTTGACTGTACGGACAAAATCGTACGGATTTTTGACAGTACGATTTTTTTTTGCCTGATTTTCTGACAGAGCATACGGACACAAAACGGACGTCAAACGGAACCTCGAGGGTGTCAAACTGAGGGAGAAACAAGCAGCTGCAGCGTGGGAGCATGAGGGCTAGCACGGGATCTCTCTCTCTTACACACACACACATGCACGCAAATTACGCTGCTATACACTTTTTTTTTTACATGGGAAGAAATCTTTTATTGCAGTAGAATAATTGCATTCATAGTTACTTCAAAAACGAAGTAGCTACTACTCAACTAAAGATCTCAGTATAAGCTGTATACACATCCTGATCAGTCAAACGAGTCTGAAAGCAATCGTAGAATGATTGTTGCAGAGATTGTTTGAAAAAAAGAAAGGGTGAAAAGAGTGGATCACCAAAGACTCTATGATTTCTATCCATCCATAAAGTCCATAGGGACCAATAGCGCACCCATACAAAAAATAAATCAAAACCCTGTCTCTGTGGATGAAAGCCAAACAACCAGAAAAATCTGCCAAAAGTAACAGTAGGAAATCGCTGTCGAAGCCTCTGTCTGATGAGAGCAATGAGATCGAAAGTATTTGGACAGGACCAAAAGATGTGAAAAACTGATTCAGTAGAGTGCTGGCATCTGTGACAAACAGCTGAAGTAATATGTCTATGTGCGAGTAACTGTCCGGATGGAAAAATGCCAAGGAGAACTCGCCATAGGAAAAGCTGTTGTCGAAGAGGGACTTTGTAATGCCAAAGGAGACGCAGCCTTTTTCTCCACCATTTCATTGGACGATCCATATGCCAAACAGTGTTTGCTCTGTGGGAAATCCAAGGTGGAGGTAATAACACTTTATACAGTGATGACACTGTGATATGTGAGAGCTTCAAAGGACGGGCGTATAAGGAAGGAGAGCGTAAAATCCAATCCTCAAGCCGATTCTGAAGTCCCAAATGAGGTACCGGCAAGTACGGTTGGAGCATTTCTGAAATTTTATGCTATAAAGGACGATAATGAGCTCCCAAGCCGTATTTGTGAGCAGCCATAGAAAAAGATAACATTGTGCCATCATCCTGAAGTACATCTGCCACAGATGAAATGCCTTTGAAGGAGAGAAAATAAGAACGTCAGGGTTCTTGTATGGCCAAAGGAGGGTGGAATACTTTAGACCAAAAAATATTCTCTACCCTCAAAGAGTTTCCCGAGGGAGAGTCCCTGCCATGCCATTCCAAGTGGGATAGAATGTGTTTCCAATCAAGAAGCAGATGAGAGACAAAAGGGCAGCCTTTGATCTTGCCTTGGATAGAGCCAAATAAAAAATCCCACTGAGTAGGTTGCCAATTTCCAAAGGCAGATGTATGAAGATGTAACAAGATGAACACACACACACACACACACACACTCTTTTACAATTTTTTTTGTGGAACACACACACACTTTTTTTTAGTGAATAATTTTATTTCTGTGTGGGAAATCCCAGAAAGAGGTAAAAACCCACCAATAAGTACAAAGGAAAAATCTATAAGTAAACCCTCAGAGCAAAAGTCATGAGGTAGCCAAGTAAAAGTTACAAGATCAAACTGGAGGAGGATCAAGCACAACATCCTCCAGTTTCAGATTGTTGCTTTGTACAAATTGATGCAGTCAACTGCTGCAACTGCTGCACACTGCTAAGCTGCTCCTCTCTCCGTGAGCTTTGCTGCCCCCCCCCTCTCCCCTCTCAGCCAGCCCCTTCTCCCTCTCTCTCACCCTTGCTGCCCCCCTCTCCCTCCCCTCGCCAGTCCCTCTCCGTCTCTCCCTCTCTCCTCGCCAGCCCCCTCTCCCTCCTCCCTCACCCTCCTGCTCCCTTTCCTCCTCTCCGCCTTCCCTCTCCTTCACCCGCCAGGCCCCCCACCCCCCTCCTCCACCCTCGCCCCCTCCGTCCTCCTCCCCTGCTCACCCCCTCCCCCTCCGCCAGCCCCCTCTCCCTCCTCGCCAACCCCTCTCCCCCCTCCCTCACCCTCCCGCTCCCCTCCCTCCTCCCCGCCCTCCCTCTCCTCCACCCGCCAGCCCCCCCACCCCCCTCCTCCACCCCTGTCCCCTCCCTCCTTCTCCCCCGCCCACCCTCTCCCCCTCCGCCAGCCCCCTCTGCCTCCTTGCCATCCCCCTCTCCCTCCTCCCTCACCCTCCCGCTCCCCTTTCTCCCCGCCCTCCCTCTCCTCCACCCACCAGCCCCCCTGCCCCTATCCTCCACCCCCACCCCCTCCCTCCTTCTCCCCCGCCCTCCCTCTCCCCTTACCCTCCTTCCCTCTCCCACCCGCCCCCTCCCCCTGCGCCCCGCCCCCTCCTTTCCTCTTCCCCACCCTCCCTCTCCCTCCCAGCCAGCCTCCCCCCCCCCTCCCTTCCTAACCCACAGCTCCACTCCACCTCCCTCCGCCTCCTCTCCCCCGCCCCCCTCCTCCCCCCCCCCCCTGCTGCCTTCCTGCCTCCTCTCCTCCTCTTCCCCTCTCTCCTACCCTCTCCTGTTCTCCTTCCTCCAGCACCCGTGTTCCAGGGCATCCTAGGTAGCAGATTCATGCATGGAACTTTCACTGTTTGAATCGGACTTTTCACATCGATTGGCGAATAGATCCCCACTCAGCCAATCTACATCCACTTCCAATGGCCGCGAGAACCGTCATTTTTTCAGAAGACGAGCTGCAGCAGCTCAAGAAAGATGTGGAACTAGAGGGCTCCACATCACTTTTTGCCCGCATCTTTGGATCACACCCTTTCAAATTACAAAGACTGGATGCTGGCGGCGTTGCCAGGAGATCTCACCCCACACCTCAGAGATGTTCGACTTTTGGGACGTGGATTCTTCCAAGTGGTTTTCGACTCCCACGAGTCCACAGGCCTTGTTCTCAAAGCTAATCCTTTGGCTTTGGGTTCGAGGAGGATTTTTCTTTTGTCCTACACCTTGGGCTTCAATCCAGTCGAGGAGAACATTCAGGTCACATCACTGTTCATTAGATTTCTTGGTCTTCCTCAGGTCTACCATCGACTTCTTGCTACTATCGGAGCCACATTCGGAGTGGTCACAGAGATCCTCGACAGAGGCAGTCAGAGTGGATGGGGTGCCTCGAGTTAGGGTCATTGTCTCTGACCATAACATCTCAGATGACCACATCATGCTTCAACGCCCAAATGGTTCTCTCTTTCAACAGAGTCGAGATTACAGGTAGACAGGACCAGTGCAGGATTTGCAGGACCCTTGGGCGCTTTGCTAGAGATTTTGCCCAAGGAAGAGAAAAAGACCCAAGAGGTCTTTTGGTGCGGCTCCTTCACGTACTACCCCGACTGCACCTCCCCAGCGCGCTATAACACGCACTCCAAAACCACTAGGAGCAACGGGGCACCCTGTTTCGCGCACCCCAGGACCACTAGGGGCAGCAGGGCGCCCAAAGCCCGCAGCACACCTAGTACCACAATGGAGAGCAATTAGAGCAGCTCCCATACCACAGGAGGAGACCTTTGATCCGGTTCAGACAGACGCCATCCAGACTCCAATGATAGATGTTGCTGCAGCCCAGACACTACAGTTCCACATCAAGAGAGGCCTTTAGATACATCAGTACCAGCCTCAATCACTTTGGTTTCTGATCATGAGGGGGCTACCGATATTCTTCCCCACAGACTGTTCCTGCCACAGTCAGAACGACTGAGGGAATGCGTGCATAGATGAGGACTCCAGATTTCTCTTTAGCCCTGCCACAGGCCTCCTCAGCCCCCAGCTCCAGTTCTACTGATAGAGGCCTGGCAGGTCCTTCTCCTCCATCTTCCACGAGTGTAGGTCTTCTTCGCACTCCTCGGCTAGACTTGCTTCTTAGGAACTCTTTTTCGGCACTGGCAGACTCGGCCACTTTCACAATGACGAGGAGTTTGTGCCCTCCACCTTAGGGGTCCCAGTCATTGGGACTTCTTTTGATAGGGCGTCCCCCTCTGCAGGCGTGGGGATCCTTTCACCTGTTAAGTTTCCTACCCTCAGCAGGAGTGTTTCGGCCCAGGGGAAGCTGGTTTTCTCTACTAGGTCGGGTAAGCCTTTCCACCCAGCATCCTCTTGTCGATGAGGATAGTCAGCTGGAACATACAGGGCCTAGGCGGAGTTCCACACCATCGCCATAGGCAGTTGATCTAGAATCAGCCTCATCTAGGTGTCACTGGAGGTGCTATTGATATCCTTTTTATCTAGGAATACAAGTTGGATGCCAATGATTGCTCAAAGTTTGGCAAACTTCTTTCAGGACATACTTTCTGGTCGCTTGCTATAGGCACAAGGGGAAGTACTTGCATTTCAGTCTCTCCTTCTATTTGACCCTTCGTTGCTGGTCATGGTATTATCTCCCCCTCTAGAGCTCAATGGATCATTATTTTGATTGGAGGACGTAAGATTGGTCTTCT
The DNA here is from genome assembly GCF_047967505.1 of Dipteris shenzhenensis. Lineage (NCBI taxonomy): Eukaryota > Viridiplantae > Streptophyta > Polypodiopsida > Gleicheniales > Dipteridaceae > Dipteris > Dipteris shenzhenensis. Next base: position 30,481,457 of record NC_141598.1, on the reverse strand, counting down.
CAATCTATATGCCCCCAACAACAAAGGGGGGCGAGTCTCCTTTTGGAAGGAGTTACTATCTTGGGCCCCCATCGCAGTTTCTTGGATCATTGGTGGCGATTTCAACATGGTTGAGTTACCGTCAGACAAAAAGGGAGGCAGACAGGGTGGAATTTGTAGCGTCCCTTTAGAGGCAAGAGCAGAAGAGGCCCACAGATGCTTGGGTTCAGGAGCGCCTTTCTCCAGCAAGGGCTCATATATGGATATTGTTGGATCAGAGAGCAGAGTATGCCTTTTATGCACGGGAATCCTTTTGGATTTAGATGGGTGGCAGGGTCAACAAACACTTTTTCTCTACTCATGGACCCAGACATAGTAGAGATAGTGTCTCGCGGCTTGTTGACTCAGACAGGGTGTTACAGTCATAAATGCCGTCATGCGTGTAGCTTCAGATTTGTTTGCATCCCTCTTTACTGCAGATTCAAGCACTTAGGCCATAGATGATGCCAGAGAGGTTATTGGCAGTGTATCCCTGTATTGGTGAAGGATGAGATGTATGTTTCTCTTGATGCACCTTTCACCAATGCAGAATTCAAGACTGCATTACTTGCCCTTCACAAGGGCAAGTGCCCAAGTTCGGATGGACGTACCCCTTCTTTTTTTATTACCTTTTGGGGGCAAATTGGTGATCACATTACATCAACCCTGCAGGGCATGTGGGACTCTGGTGACATGCCTGACTCACTTACAAATGATCTCATTCATCTCATCCCAAAGGTGGGTAATATGAATCTAGTGTCACAATGAAGACCCATCACTCTATTGGGCACTTTTAAAAAAGTAAAAGTGATATATTCCATTCAAAACGAATCATACACCAGGTGGGAGAGAAAGTACTCTATCCCTAGCCTCAACAAGGTGGCAAAAAAGCCATGGTGGTGGTCTAAAATGCCACAACATCCCAAAAGGGGTCAAATGAAAAAATAATGAGCAGTCCCATGTCCTCATGAAGGATAAAAGTCTCCCACGAGCTGCCAAAGAGGTGCCTGTACACCGCTCCCACTAACTCCTGAGAGTGAAGATAATCTCCGCCTAAATGGAAGCAAGAATGTCAGCCTCCATGCATAAATGACCCCCAAGGACAAAAGAACATCGCGAACACCATATCCACCATAGGGTAATGCTAGAAATCACCTCCCAGGCTGAACCTGCAGGTGAAGTAGGCCTGGAATCCTGAGCTGGTACTGGTACCAAAAGTAAGTCCTGCGGCTCCATGATGCTAACATCTGTGGGACCCCGTCTCTGGCGACACTGCATGAAGAAACCGTGGTCTCCTGTCTCTGACTCATAGAGGGCAAAGGCTCCAGATCCTCTCCCCCAAAGGGCAGCACCCCATGTCATTAGAAAGAACTCGGATGTAACATATGAGAACAACCTAAAGATACCTATCCATACCACTCTAGAGCTGGGGCAGCTCCATAAACAATGCTTACTAGATTCCTCTGCAAGCTGACCTGCAAGCTGACAACGCATACACAAGGAGGGTCTACCCATCTGCTGAAGCCAAGTACCCACAGGTATACCCCTATGAATAGTGAGCCAAAGAAAGTAGGAGACTTTCCTGGCTCTACTGATGCCCCAAAAGTGAGTCCAGTAGCTCTGCAAGAGCTCTGCAGCAAGTCCCTATGCGTGCCAATGCTGTGAGGCAGATGGTAGGTGATGAGAGTCTCTCTGCTCAAGCATGTAACTTGCCCTCGTCGAGTACTAGAAAAAAGGAAGAAGACGAGCGCCTGCCACCGGAGCAGGCCACGCCCACTCACCTGGGTCCAAGTCGAGCTCCGCAAGAGGTCGCCCCTTAAAAATCCAAAGTCTCCACCTAGGATCCTTTGCAATGGTCAACCTAGACGGATCTGTGACCCATTCCTTACCCAAGCAGCCAATGACCCTGACTCTCTGCCAAAGGAGCTCCTGTCGATCCAGGGGCTGAGTGGGATACAATCTGTGAGAGGAATCCATCTCAAAATAAGTAAACGGTGCCGGTCCTAAACGAACTCCAATGCATAGCCCAGACTCACTAAAACAACTTGACCAAGTAGAGATGGGATGAACATAGTCTGGCTCTGTAAGCATATCGCTTCACCTCTGAGGAATAGCTCTCATGATCAGTAATCTAGTGGCAGTAATCTGTCCAAGTGGCCCGTGTCTATCTCTGATCACCTCCTCTGACATCTCCATGCCTCCCCTAAACCAATCTCCGACTGTCGCAACCCCCTGAGCATGCCATCTGGCCAAAGGAGTCCTAAGTTCTGTACCAAGGGAAGATCCCTGATACCGAACCAGGGGGTTATGATATAGTGGCTGTCGGGAAATTTCCTCTCTGGAGGAGGGAACTGCTCTGATGAGATGTTGTCGAAAATGATCCCATATCTGAATAAGCCTCTTCACTAGTGGTGAGGAAGGCTGAGAATGCTGGTCCATCAGAAAGATCCAACTGACTCTACCTGCCCACTGGCCTACTGCTCTGGGGGTGCACTGGTGAATCCCATGCAGTAGGAACTGCTTCCACGACTGATCTCCTGGAGTCAAACCTCTAGCAAGAAGTTTGACTAAAAGGGCTCTGCTCTGCATCTCAGATCAAGAACTCCAAGTCCTCCCTGCGAGGCGGGTAAAATGATAGTATCCTATGAAACCCTGGCCCTAGTGTCCTCAAAACCATCACCACCACTCCACAGGAAGTTCCGAAGCAATCTCCTCACCTGACGGATCCAGTCAACATGAAAGCACCAACATGACGCAACGTACCACAAAGTCGCTAGTAGAACCTGGTTGAGTACCAGCGCTCTTTCGGCCAAAGAAAGTCTAGCCGTACTCCAGTAGGCTAGCTTTCTCCTTCTCCGGATACTCTCAAGAAGTGGGGCAAACTGTTGCGTCGGGGACACCTCAATGCCAGCCTGGAAGCCTAGATATCTCGTGGAGGTGCCTCTGGGTATCCATACAAAGCCTCTGTCTCCTCCCCATGCTGGTGTATCATGCTGAGCTCCAGTCCAGATGCCTTTTGATTTGTTCCAATTGACAAGTCCCATGAGGCTAGGCAGAACTTGTCAATTGCATCCCCAGCAGTAGCAAGACTATATGCATCTCCTCTGACTGTCAGTGCCGTATCATCAGCAAACTCAGTGTCCAGAAGCTCCTACTCCTGCCAGATAGGTAGATGAAGGCCCAAAGTGCCATGATTGGTAGCCTGCATAAAGTATCCCATAGCCTCCGCTACGAAAAGGAAAAGGTAAGGTGCAAGCGGGCATCCCTGTCATACCGATCTGGATAGCTGAAAAGCCGGTCCTCTGCCTCCACAGACCACCATCCTGCTAGAAGAGTGAGAGTAAAGTGAGGAGACCCATAAAATCCATCTATCACTGAAGCCTAGCCTCCTCATAGTGCCCTCCAAGAAACCCCAGTCCACCTTGTCATAGGCCTTCTCAAAATCAAGAAGGAGAACTGCAATCTCCTGCTGACTCTCCTTTGCCCAGTGAGTGGCCTCCTAAAAAGTGAAGATCCAAGATACTCCTATCTTGGACAATCTTGTCTGAGTAGCTCTGATAATATCTGGCAGCATAGGCTTTAAACGAAGGGCCAAGGTCTTTGCTAGGATCTTATAGGCTGTCCCTAAAAGTGTAATGGGTCTCCAATTACGTAGGATTGTCTTGTCTCCCCCTTTCGGGATGAGACAAATCATACCTGTGCATAAAGCCTCTCCCAAAGATCTTGTATCAAAAGCCTCTAAAAAGGAAGAAAGTAGATGAGGTCCAATCGTATCCTAGAGAGCTCTAAAAAGAAGAGGCGACAGACTCCCCCGGGCATCTGTCTCTGGGCAGCTCATGTAACGCATCTGTGATCTCCATGAGTGATAGCGGGCTATCCAAAACATGACTCATCCTATCTGAGACCATCTGGGGGACATGACTCCAAATCTCATCTCTGGCTCTGATCATCTCCTCGGTGACTGGATCGGCAATGTAAAGAGTGGAATATAAATCAGAAGTGATCTCAACAAGACAATGAGGATCCGTTTGAAGATACCCGGCCTCATCCACAAGTCTGCGAAGGCTGTCCGAAGAGTATCTCTGACCCACTGCCCTGAAGAACTCTCTAGAGCATCTATCCCCCTTCTGGATCTAGAAGGTCTGCTAGGAGTAAAACCTGAACTGGGCTCTCCTGCCCTGAATTCCTCTAGTCTCTCCTGAGCCTCTGAAAGCTGCCCTCTGGTGAAAAGAGAATGAGGAAAGCTCTGAATCAATCTCTGAAGTCTGGATACCTCCGCTCTAGCGTTCCGATCTCTGATTCTGAGCTTTTCCTTCTCCTCTTTTGCCTCAACTGGCAGGCCATGCTGACTCTAGCCAAAGCCCCTTCTACCCACATCAACCAGCCCTAATCCTCAGGAGTGTCCTCTGTCAACCAAGCCTCTCTCAACTATTCCACGAACTCTATGTCCTAAAAAACAAAGTCCGGAACTCTCACAAAGCCTGTGCTCTCCAATCAAGAGGTAGGTAGAATCTGTAATAGAACTGGAGCATGGTCAGATAAAACATAACCCGGGCGGATCCCAATCTGTCCTCCTCTGGCTTGGCCCCAATGGCCAATATAAAACCTATCAAGCCTAGCCAAAGAGAGGGAGCCATGGCAAACCCCAGACCAAGAGAACTAAAGACTATCAGCCAAGTGACGAAAGTCGTCCAATCAAGCTGCATCATGAAGTCCAGCATGCAAAACAAAACTATCCCACTCCACTCTCTCCCTATCAGAAAGTCCACTCTCTGTCTGGCCCGACTTGTCTTCAGAGAATTCAACCATGTTGGAATCTCCTTCGACAATCCAGGTGTCTACCTGAGGAAGGGACTCTCTGAGTTGTCTCCAAAATGCACGTCTGCGGGCTGGATCCGTGGAAGCGTACACATTGAGAACACCAACTGCTGTGCTCTCAATCTGAAGAATAACATAGCAGGCCCTGCTCTCCACTAGTGTACCCTCTTGGGTGATCTCTGGGGCCCACTTGGTTGAAACTAAAATGCAGACTCCACCCCTCCTACCATCCGCTGGGCTCCAATAAGTCCGGCTCTTTCCTCTGAGTAAGGATCTGCATCTGTCAATCCTGTCCTGGGAGAGCTTATGCTCTTGAATAAGTACAATGTCTGGAGGGGACCCTGAGGAGATAAATCGAAGGGAGTCCCTAAGCAACTGCAATCTAGGAACTCCAGATCTATGACCATCTGCATCTGAAATTAATTTGCGGCCGTTCAATCCTCTCACATTCCAAGAAATGATGGACAGCCTAGACATCGGATGGAAGTGATGGGATGCCAGTGGCAGTGGCACAAATGACTCTCTCTAACGGCACTATCCAAAGTCGATCTCTAATCAAGATCCAAATCTGCCCCAACTCATGTAAAATGGCTCCATCCAATGGAATAATACTCTGTTGCAAACTGAGGAGCTGAAAGTCAAACCAACCGGCACTCCTGGGCAAATCGAAGTCTCCCTGAACCTCAAAGAACACAAACAGAAAGGCCCTGCCACCGAAGCCAGGTCGAAGAGTCCTAGGGCAAGAATGAATCTGTGAGCCGATAATACGGTGAACTGATGAGAACTGAGTCATGCTCAAAAGCTGTCTATCAATCTCGCTGTCAAGTAACTCAGCTGACCAGCTTTCGCTCCCCCGAGAACGAAAGCTGCCTGCGGAGAAACGAAGAATGTGCCCCTCTCTGGATAGAGTAACAGATCCCAAGTATTCCTCTACCTCCTCTGACTATCGAAAAAACACCGGGAGAAGTTCCAATCTAGTGAGGGAGTCTGTGGAGACCCCTCGAGCCAAAAAGGACCAAAACTCAACGGGCAGATCTTTGTCAACCATCCTGGGGTCAGGTCTAGGAGTCAGAAGAGCTGAAAAAGGCTGAACCATCCTAACTCTACACCTGGAATAGGTGAGAGGGAGAGGAAGAATCTGCGACGAGGTGCCTGTACGCAAGGGTGACTGAAAATCTCACTCAATCTCATCTGCTAGGATCTCCCAACCCTCACGCCTGTCTGGGTATTGAGCGAAATCTGTGACTGCACTCGCAAAAGATCTGGATAAGCCAGGAGTGAAAAGCTGCGAGGACGAGGCTGTACTGGGAGGGGTGTCTGAGAGGACGCTCCGCATAACAACAAAAGAAGGTACTGTGCCACAGGGAAGAGAGAGAGGTCTCGAGGGAACCTCATACAGGTGCATGAGATCCTGGGACGGGCTCTGGCTCTGACCTGTGTCATGAAATACCTCTCTCTCATTGGACTGCTGTGAAGAGGCATCCATCACCGTGTCCGCAGCCTGAGCAGCCTCCAGCTGGATAACTGTCTATATGAACCTCCGGGGTAGAAGTGTCAAGAGTCATCAAATCCTGAGCTACTGTCTCCTGCACAGTGTGAGGCCCTGCCTGCAGATGGTCCTCTGCATCTCCCCTTTCCGGGGTCTCCTGCACGTGTGTCTCAACTCCCTGAGCTACCATCTCCTGCACAGTGTCAAGACCTGCCTGCGGTTGGTTTTCCGTATCTCCCCTTTCCGGGGTCTCCTGCACGTGTGTCTCAACTCCCTGAGCTACCATCTCCTGCACAGTGTCAAGACCTGCCTACGGATGGTCCTCTGTATCTCCCCTTTCTGGGGTCTCCTGCACATGTGTCTGAACTCTCTGCCAACTGTGAGCTCGTACCTGGGGCTGCTCGTACTGCTGACTCTCCCTCTGTCTCCGTCTCCTCCGAGCTCTCCGTGCTGGAGGCATCTCCAAGTCCTCTGAGTTTAGTAGAGGCTCCCCCAAAAAAGTCTCCTCTCGCTCTGCTGAATGAGTCGAAGTAGGCTCAGAGACCCCTCGAGGCTGCACGTACTGCTGACTCTCCTCTGTCTCCGTCTCCTCCAAGCTCTCCTTGAAATCTGTTCCGCTAGAGGCACCTCCAAATCCTCTGAGTTCACTGGAGGCTCCCCCAAAGGAATCTCCTCTCGCTCTGCTGAATGAGTCGGAGCAGGCTCAGAGACCCCTGGAGGCTGAGCTGTAGGTTTTGGGTCACTCAGAGGATGAGATGTATCCGGAGTCTCTGATCAATGCCGACGACTGGGGCAATCCATAATAAAGTGACCTCTCTTCCGACAGAAAAGACACTGATCAGGAAGACCCTTGTACAAAACCCTCTGCTGCATCTGTACCCCATCTCCAGTGGAGTACGAAATCAAAGTAGGCAAAGGTCGAGGAGGGGGGAAATCTGAAATGAGTCCGACCCTCATAACACCTGTGCCAGTAAGTGACTGAGCATAGGAAAGTCTAGCACCTGAAGAGATGACTGTACCTGCCACACTAGCCATATGCTCCACAGCTCTGCGACAAGAGCTGACCTCATCAGGAAGTCCAGGGAAAAGGATCCAAAAGGATACCTGTCACGGTCCAGGAGAAGTAGAACTGAAGTGCTTCCGCCAAGGCCACAAATGGATGACTCTGCTCTGAAACTGAATCGGTGAGCTCATAAGTGCTCTTTGAGCCTGCTTTGCAGACTAAAGGCCGAAAGAAAAGTACCCTCCGCCAAGCAAACGGAAAACCGTAACTGAGACACCTAAAGAAGCCATGTTGGTGTACACCCAGTCACGTAACTGTTGGCCTCTACCGGGTAGAAAGCCAATGATGTGTGTCGAACGAAAACCCTCCTCTGCTACCTCAATCATCTGCACAATGTCGGGAGGAAAAGAAACTGTGACTTCAATCTCCTCAGGTTCAGCGACGGGAGTGGCATTAGCGTCCTCCATTGTCTCAACTTACGCTGTCCTAAAGGGAGGAGCTACCTCTGCTGAAAATACCCACCAAGAACTCGCAACCAACCACAAGTAAAACCCCAAAGAAACCTGTAAAAAGAATGCTTCGATCTTCAGCCTGCGTGAGAAGCAAACAGGTCGCTCAGTGCTGAAGCAGACAGCTCCACCAATGCGTGGAAACAGTCTAGGATCTCAGCTCCCCGAAACACGAGTCGAACAGTCCTGGAGAGGGCCCTGAAACTGCCTAACCTGAAGCAAGGGAGAGGGCCTAAAAGGTGGCCTGGCATGGCCAGGACAGCAGGCTGAAGATGGAGCACGACCAAGGCAGCAGGGCGCAGGGCCAAGAGGTCTACGCAGCCAAGGCAACAGGGCGCAAGGCTACCTGGGGCCTGCGTGCTGCCAGGGGCCTGCGCGGCCTAGCAGCTAGAGAGCGAGACGCTGCCAGGGGGCCTGCGCGGCCAAACTGATTGGGAGCGGGGCTGCCAGGGAGCCTGCGCGGCCAGGGAGGTAGGGAGCGGGGCTGCCTGGGGGGTCTACCCGACCAGTCTGCTAGGGAGCGGGGCTACCACGGGGGGGCCTGAGCGGCCAGGCGCTAGGGAACAAGGGCTGGGCGATGGCGATGGCGGGCAGCAGCAGCTAGGGAGCTCCTCCAACGATCTCCACAATTCCTAGCAGTTTTTCCTATTGGGGCACTTTTTACAAGATTCTGGCCAAATAGAGAGAAAGTAGGATCACCAAAGACTTTACAATTCCTATATGTCCATAAAGTCCATAGTGTCCAGTAGCCAATCCAAACGAGGGAGAGATGAAACTCCGGTCTGGATGGATTAAACCCAACTAGCCAAAAGAACCTCCCAAACGGAACAGATGGGAATCTCGCTCACAGGCGCTGTCGAAGCAGATCAAAAAACTCACAAGAGCACGGACAATGCCAAAACAAGTGAGGCACAGTCTCCGAAGAAGCAGAACATCTGTGGCAAAGTGCACGAGCAATGTGTCGATGAGCTAATAGCTATCCAAATGGAAACACTCCCAAAAGAACTGACCAAAAGAAAACCTATTGCCGAAGCGGTACTTTATAGGCTCAAAGTTGCTGTAATCTTTTCCTCCACCACTTGGCTGGGCGATGCATTCGCCAAACATAATCACCTCTCTCTGAAACCCAAGGTTGAAGCAAAAGGATTTTATACAATGCAGGTGCAGTAATCTGAGATAGCCTCAAAGGACGAGAAGAGAACCCTGGAGAACTCAAAGTCCAATCTTCCGGCAGGTCCTGGAGTTCCAAAGGAGAAATCGGAAGAAAAGGCGAAAGCATAGAAGTAATTTGTCGCCACAAAGGACGATAATGAGAGCCCAATCCATATGTAGTGGCTGCTAGAGAAAAAGGGGAGCACAGTACCAGCATCATCTATAACATCAGCAACCGAGGTGATGCCTTTAAACGAGACAAAGTAAGAACGCTGAGGTTCCTGTAAAGCCAAGGGAGGCTGAAAGACTTTCGACTTGTGAATGCTTTCAGCTCTCAAAGAATTCCCAAGCAAAGATTGCCGTCCATTCCATTCCAAATGAGAAAGAACATGCATCCAGTCAAGAAGCAAGCGGGAGACAAAAGGGCAACCAGGCAAAGTGCCATCAGTGCAGCCAAAAAAGAAATCCCAATGATGAAGTTGTCAATGACCAAACTCAAAAATACTGATATGAGTGACCAGAGTCCTAATCATAAGAGCCCAAGGCTCATCACCTTGCAGAAATTGCAGCAACATTTTCCCCTGTGGGCAAGAATATGCACATGAATTTCCGTGATGTTCAATCCACCATGCATCTTTGGAGAACAAATGTGATGCATCGAAAGCAGCTTGAGACTTTTTCTGCCATGTTTGGATAGCCAGAAGATTTCCATAAAGACAGACTTGAAAGATGTAAGATCTGCCTTAGTGAACTGGCAAGTAAAATTGAATATATGCCACAAGGATGGACTGCACTATTTGAAGACGAACGTGCAAAGTCCAGGTTGCTAGTTTCCAATACTCAAGCTTTTTCCAAAGCATAGCCAAAACCCAATCAGTTTGTTGTCGGCAAGTGAGTTCCCACCCCAAAGGTTAACCAACATGATGAACAAACTGAGTGGGTGGAATGATATCCCCGGGCCATAATAGACTATGCCAGTCTTTGGAATGCAAAGGGAGCAGCTTAGATTTCTGAAAATTAACATGAAGACCAGCTGCCAAACCATAAACAGAGAGGGCTTGCATCAAGGCACCAAGATCATGGGGCGTATTCTTCGGGGTAAAGAAAGAATCATCAGCATAAGCTTGAGCAACCATGCTGCGATTAACATCCAATTGCAAGGCATGAAGTGCTCCTATAGCCACAAGATGATCCAGCATAGGATGAGTAGCAATGGCATACAGTAAAGCACTGAGAGGGCATGCCTGGCGGACCGAACAACGAAGAGTCCACTCATCAGAGATATCCCCAGAAAGAATGCAAGCTGCATTGCTCTCTCTGTAAAGCTAGTAAATAACCTGCTGCATTTTTTGTCCAAACCCCAAAGCTCGCATAATTTGCGAGATGAAATCCCATTGAACTGTCTCAAAGGCTTTTGCAATATCTACCTGCAAGAGTAGAACATCCTGTTGCATGTAATTGGCATATTCAATCCCAATATAAGCATTAGCAATGTTATCTTTGATATAGCGACGTGCAACAAAGCCATATTTCGAGGGATGCAACCCATCATGCAGATAACCTTTAATCGGATCAACCACCATTTTGGCAATGATCTTGTAAATGACTGGCATGAGCGTGATTGGCCTCCAATCACCAAGTGAATCACATAGCTGCTTTTTTGGAATCTGCTTGAGAAGACCCTTTTTCCATGACACCGGCATTTGCTGATTTTGCCATGCTGTATTTACCATTTGCAGCAAGGTGAATTTAAGAAGATCCTAGAATGCAAGCAAAAATTCAACAGTGAGACCATCCCATCTTGGACATTTCCATTTGCCACAGGATCTTAGTGCATCACACAATTCCCTTTCAATGAAGGAATGTTCAATTTCCAAAGCCTGAGGATCAGACATAATTGGATGAAGATGCTGCAAAAGAAGCTGACGTGCAGACATGACCCGAGAGGAAAGAGTATCGACATGAATTTCCGAATGTGTGAAAGCATGATCAACGCAATTTTGACAAGTAAAGGCATCACAATGCTATGGATCAATCTGATACCATCTGTCCAAGCATGCCCGATAAGAAGATTGAGCATTATGCTGAAAGGTATAGCCTGGAAGCATGGGCTGTAATTCCTTCCAGAGATCAACCACCAGGCGCAATTGAAGCAAAAAATTAGACCATGCCTGTGTTTCAGAAGCCAACATATGAGTGTGGCTTGAGGTGTTGTGACCCGATTGAGAGGCATTATTAAAGTCACCACAAATGAAGGCATGTTGTGGCCATGGATAAGTATGCATGGTAGCCCAGATCAAAGCTCTATCGCGAGAAGATTGGGGGGCATAAACCGATGCAAATTCAAAAATTTTCCCTTGAACAAGGCATTGAACAATAATCCATCTACCATGGCGATCATTGAGAGCCACAACAGGTTGAAGGTCGTGCTTTACCAAAACAGCCACACCAGAAAAGGACTGCTCTCCAACATAGAAGATATCATAACCAGCAAAATGGCCTATTTGACCAACATATATATGCTGATTATGCTCTTGCAAAGCAACTATATCAGGCTGCAATTGCCTGATATACATCGAGAGCAGTTTCCATTTGCAACCATCACACATTCCATGTACATTGAAAGTAACACACTTCAGATGATCAAGCATTTTTACAGTTATGAGGCAGGTATGTACAGCAACCAACGGGCTGTCTACGTTTGAATTTCCACCTCAATGACCGGGCCTCTGCCCTGGAATGAAGCATCAACCTGAGGAGAGGACAAAGTGCAGCAACTTCTTCTTCAGAAAATAAGGTCCGATTTGCAGTCACACTAGCGCAGGTCAAGCCAACACCAGAGTTTTCAGCAGGTGTTTTTCCATGAGAGGATGCACCACTCCAAGTCCGAGGAGGCAAAGGTCGCCTGGGAGAGATCACTTTGCGAGGAGTTGGCCATCCATCAGTCAAAAAAATTTCCCCCCTCCCCTGAGGTGGAGAGGACAAAGACACAGGAAAAGAAGCATTACCATTTGAGACAACCGGGGCTTTGCCTTTGTCTTGAACATAGAGAAACTGTTTGACCCCTTTGTTTTTTACCACAAAAGAGGCATTTGCATTCTTATTCAAAGGCTGAACCATTTCAAGTTGCACTAGCATCCGTGGAGCTCGGGAAGGGCATTGTGAAGCCATGTGCCCAAATTGTTTGCATTCAAAGCAAGCACCTGCAAACAGCCCCCACTTAAGCTTGTAAAAGGCACTCCCCATGGAAACATTATTCAGAGTAACCGAATATGAAGCTGGAGTGGGATGATCCGTATCTCACAAAATGCAGAAGCGATTTGAATTTCCATTGGGTCGCGGTGGACATACCACCTTACCAAGGGAAGCTACAATTTTAGGTAGAAGAGAAGACAAGCATTGAGGAAAATCCACAACTTCTACCCAAACAGGGCAAGGATGCCGAATGAATGCCTGATAATCTCGAGTGGGAGACCAGGGAAAAACATGGACCATCTACTGGCCATAGAAGAGAGGAGAGTGCTCCAGCAAAACCTGACGGTGCTCCTCATCAGCCATGATGATCTCAAAAAAGCCCCTCACTGCATAATGAGCTTTTTTGACATAAGAACCACCCAGGGTTCGAGTCAACCAATTCCCAACATCTGCTGCAGCAGGCATCTGTCTTGGGAAGAAAATTATAATGGCATGCTTTGCATACTCCTTAACTGGATCAAATATATCATCCACTTCCACCATAATGCCTGTGGTGGGAAGTGGATCTTTCCAACCTTTGCGGGTGTCTTCAAACCCTTCATGCATAACCTCATAAACAAGCTGAGCCTCAGCAGAGCCATGAAGGGAATCATCTGAATCCATCACCTGTTTTTGTTTCTTGTTGGAAACCGACTTGTCTTTGTGAAAGGTTTTCTCATAGGAATAATCCGTCATTTGAATCTGGAAGGCTTGGAAGTAGCAAGGCAATACAAAGAGGAAAGCACAGCAGGTACAGCATTGAATCTGGAAGGCTTGGAAGTAGCAAGGCAATACAAAGAGGAAAGCACAGCAGGTACAGCAGCAGCAGCAAAAACTGTATGGACAGTCTGACAGTATGGACAGTACAGCCTAACACACAGTACTGACAACCTGAAAGTACGGCCTAGTAGAAAGTACGGACCTGACAGAAAGTACGGACAGTACAACCTGAACAGAAATATGGGCCTGACAGAAAGTACTGATAGAAAGTACGGGACAGAAGTATGGACAGAAAATACTGACAGAAGTACCTGACAGAAGTACGGGACAGAAAGTACTGACAGAAGTGCCTGACAGAAGTATGGACAGAAAATACCGACAGAAGTATGGACATAAGTACCTGACAGAAAGTACGACAAAAGTACCTGACAGAAAGTGCGGCATGACAGAAAGTACCTGACAGAAGTACCTGTAACCTGACAGAAAGTACGGGACAGAAAGTACCTGACAGGAAGTATGGGACAGAAAGTACCTGACAGAAAGTACAGGACAAAAAGTATCTGACAGAAAGTGCGACCTGACAGAAATTATCTGATAGAAGTGCGACCTAACAGAAAGTACGACCTGACAGAAGTACCTGTCAAAAAGTATGGACAACCTGACAGAAAGTACACACACTCACACACACACACACACCACATTTGCTAGCAGCAGCAACCACTATGGTTTCTCTCAAACTCACACCACACACACACACTTTTTTTTTGGGTGAAATCTTTGATTGATTATATTATATGAGTAGCAACCTCAAAATAAGGTGCTACAATTACTCATGATGCTACATTGTCAGTTTCAAATTCTATGTCCAATTGGTTTTTTGATAGTGCTGCTTCTAAGCACATTACATCCTGAAAAAATCTAGTTCAATCCTTGAGTGATGCACCTGAGGGGGGCATTGTCACGTGTGCAAACACTGCATCTCATCAGACTTGATGTAAGATCTGCCTTAGTGAACATGATCAATGGCAAGTAAAATTGAATATATGCCACAAGGATGGACTGCACTATTCGAAAACGAACGTGCAAAGGCCGGGTTGCCAGTTTCCAATACTCAAGCTTTTTCCGAAGCTTAGCCGAAACCCAACGAGTTTGTTGTCGGCAAGTGAGTTCCCACCCCAAAGGGTAACCAACATGACGAACAAAGTGAGTGGGTGGAATGATATCCCCGGGCCATAATAGACTATGCGAGTCTTTGGAATGCAAAGGGAGTAGCTTAGACTTCTGAAAATTAACATGAAGACCAGCTGCCAAACCATAAACAGAGAGGGCCTGCATCAAGGCACCAAGATCATGGGGCGTATTCTTCAGGGTAAAGAAAGAATCATCAGCATAAGCTTGAGCAGCCATGCTGCGATTAGCATCCAATTCCAAGCCATGAAGTGATCCTTTAGCCACAAGATGATCAATATATTGCAGCATAGGATGAGTAGCAATGGCATACAATAAAGCACTGAGAGGGCATCCTTGGCGGACCGAGCAACGAAGAGTCCACTCAACAGAGATATCCCGAGAAAGAATGCAAGCTGCATTGCTATCTCTATAAAGCCAGTAAATAACCTGCTGCATTTTTTGTCCAAACCCCAAAGCTCGCATAGTTTGCGAGATGAAATCCCATTGAACTGTGTCAAAGGCTTTTGCAATATCTACCTGCAAGAGTAGAACATCCTGTTGCGTGTATTTGGCATATTCAATCCCAATATAAGCATTGGCAATGTTATCTGTGATATGGCGACGTGGAACAAAGCCATATTGGGAGAGATGCAACCCATCATGCAAATAACCTTTAATCCAATCAACCACCATTTTGGCAATGATCTTGTAAATGACTGGCATGAGCGTGATTGGCCTCCAATCACCAAGTGAATCACATAGCTGACGTGCAAACACGACCTGAGGAGAAAGAGTATCCAGATGCCCAAAATGAGTGGAGAAGTGCTGCACACATAAATTAGCAAGCTCTGAACGAGATGTTGACCAAGAACCATCAGGCATCCAGATGCGACATACATATATACATGTATATATGTACATGTAGGCGCACACGCGCACAGACACACACACGCACACATATTTATTTATTTATTTTTGGTGAAAACTTTGAATGCTTTATATTGCAAGGTAGCTATCCCAAAACTAGGAAGCTGAAAAAGTACATCAAGAGAAAATCTCCGTGTAGGACAAATATACATCGTAGTCTATGTAGTGAGTTTGTAGGCAATCAAAGAGCGATTGCTGCAAAGCACGACGAAAGAAAACAGAAGTAGAAAAAATAGGATCACCAAAGACTCTGTGGTTTCTGTCTTTCTAAAGAGTCCAGAATGCCTAGTAGCGAACTCGGGTAAAGAACAACTCAAAATCCGGCCATCAAGGATTGATCCCAAAAAGCTAGAAAAGCTTTCCGAAAGAAGCCTGAGAAAATCTTAGTCGCAATCTTTATTGAAGGATGCCCAAGAAGTCCCGTGTCTCGCGGCAGTGCCAAAAAATATGAGACATAGACTCCCTCAGAACCAAACACTGATGACAAATAGCCAGCGCAGTACGTCTGCATTGATAAAAGCTGGCCATACGGAAAAACCCCCAACAAAACATGCCATAAAAAGACATGTTGTCTAAGAGGGACCTTGGAGTGCCAAATCGGTTCAATATTTTCTTCCACCATTTGACTGGATGATGCAAACACCAAATTTGATTAGCCCTACCTGACGCCCAAGATGGAAATAGCAAAACTTTATATAAAGATGACATTGTAATATGAGACAGGTTCAAAGGATGAATGGACGAGTGTGTTGAAAGAAGGTTGAAGCCTGTCTTGAAGTTCTAAAGGTGGTACTGGCTGAAAAGGCTAAAGCATCCCAGTAATGGCCTGCCATACAAGATGATAATGCTTTCCTAAACCATTTTTTTCAGCAGCCAAAGGAAAGGATAGAAGAGTGCCATCATTATGAATGACATCTGCCATAGAGGAGATCCCTTTTGAATTAAGAAAATATGAGCGTCTAGGCTCCTGCAAAGCCAACACTGGAGAAAAAACCCGTGACCAGTGATTACTCTCAGCTCTCCAAGAGTTACTTTGCAAAGAGTCACAGCCATGCCAAGCCAAATGTAAGAGAACATGTTTCCAATCCAAAAACATTCAAGAAACAACAGAGCAACCTTTGACCTTGCCTTCAATACTGCCCAACAGAAAATCCCATTGTGTAGGTTGCCAATAACCAAAAGTAGGAGTACTAATTTGAAGAAGCAAGAAGCGCATCATAGCAGCCCAAGGGTGATCACCATGTAGAAACTGTAGCATCATTTCCCCCTTATGAACCAGAATGTGCACATGAATATTGAGAATATTCAACCCCCCATTCAATTTTGGTGAACATAACTATTGTACTAGCAAGCGCAAACTTTTCTTGTCATGCTTTGAACGCTAGAAAATTTCCATGATGGTGGACATAAAGGATGTAATATCTCCTTTGGTAAAAAAGACTTGACTTCATAAGGCCCCAAAAATATTTCACTTGACCACACACTGGACACCCTTGCTCTAGAAGTCTGGTACAACCACATTGCATTTCATCATTTCCCAGAAGTCCCTGTAGAAGCTTCTACCATCTATACATCAGTGTAGAGTCCTTTTGGGAGTGTCCAGAACTCAATGCCACCACCAACTAGCTATATACATAGCTCTGCACTCACCCAGCAGCATGCAACAAGTGAAAAGCATTTTTTCCATTTTTTATCCACACATCTCTAGCAACCCCTTCTCTTCTGCTGTGACATTCATGTCCAGCAACTAAAGAAAAACATCAGCAAACCACCTGAATCAAAACAAAGCAAGATTGTACTCTATGCCTCTGCCCTTCTTTTCTGGATCAAAAGGATAACTTTGAACCCTCCACTGCCAAATATGCATAATCCACCATCCCCCTGGATCAAAAGGTATCAACAACACACCAAATTGATGTAGCCACCAGCTCCTTCCAAATATCCACATCCTCACTAAGCCTCCAGGATCCCATAGCTTATCCTGCCAAGACATCACATAACTCCACTGGCTATCAACCATCACACTTGTATCATGAGTCTTGCTCACCTGAGCCACATTTTTTGAGGTTACTACCTCACACATAGATCTCACGGGCACAACCAGCTCATAATCTGTGATTAGGGACTTCTTAACATATCTTATTGTCTCAACCTTTAAGTTGCAAAACTTAACCCATCACATGAATTATCAAGATCACCCAGGAGCAAACAAACATCCTTCCCACTTGAAGAATGCTCAAACTTATCAGCACACTCTTTCTTGTCATTGCCAACCACACATGCAAAATCCACAAGGGTATCCTTAAGTAAGGCATCTAGCTGATCATCAACCACACACTCACTCCCATCCTGTTCAACATGCATACTGGTGTTTACATTCTTTTTCGAAGAGATCAATGCTAACATATCATCCAGTGCATCATCAAGAACACAATTCAGCTCATCCTCTGAATCACCATCCTCTTGTAAACACTAAATCTTAACCTCATCGTACACATCACAGTCCACATGCACACAATCAACACTTACTGGTCCCACCCAAACTAAGTGTTTTAACTGCACGTCTTTTACTTTATCAGTACTAGCCACATCAGCTTCATCACTATCACACATAATTGAGCTCTCATCTTCACTGCTAGTTTCTCCTCTCTCTTCCTCACTTGCTGAACCTAAAACTTCAGTCTCTTCGGTATGCACAATCACAATGTCGACCACAAACTGATTGCATTCAGCCATCATAGGCACATCATCACATAACCCTGGAGCATGATCATCATCTACACACACAGACTTATCCTTAGCTGCCTTTAATGGGCTCTCAACATTTCTGCCATCTATGGCAGCAACCCCTTCTCTTGGGCTCTACTCTGCCACCTCACACAGAATTGGTTGAGCAACACCCTCCTCCATAGCAACTGACAAGCCTCCACTCATAAGTGTAATGATTTCCAGCTCCCCTACATCATCAACTCTATATGCATCCGGTTCCTTCAACAGTGAAGACAACTGACTCTCTTCCTCTGATGAGATGCTCTCTTCCTCTGTCTCACTCAAAAAATCTCTCTTCATCTGTGACTGTCTCCTCAGGTTCCTCTTCCAATTCCAGCCTACAGCTCATCACATAACCTGGTACTCTCCTTGCACCAGTTGAACTTCCTTCTCCTCCATCCATAGCCTCTCTCTTGTTATTTTGACCTCTGCTTCTTCCTACAGTCTCCATCCAATTTAGGCTGAATGTTTTCATCAGCCCCACAGCTTCATGCAAATCCTTTTTCAGGGAATCATCCTGCACAGGAACAGACATCAGGTCTCTCTCTGCATATGCCTTAATCATTTCTGGGCTTCTAATGAGATTCTTAGGCTCCTATTGCATACCAAGCTGCCTCAATCTCTTAACCTTCCATTCTTTCTCCTTGGCCACTCTGACTACATCCTCAAAACTATCAATATTCTTCAGCTCCACCTTCAAACGGAGGGTAGGATCAGCCACAAACCGATCTCTCTTTATCATTTGCGGGAGTACTTCAGGAATCAAAGCCTCACACCATAGACTCCACAGTCTACCAAACACTATCAGATACTGATCCACATCCTGACTTTCCTTTTGCTGAATTTTGCACAACTCCTTCCATACTTCATTCCCACTTCATTAGGGCTCCTGGATTGTGCAAACCGTGCAAGAAAAGCTGCTCTCACCACTGTATACTCCGGACTTTGCTGTTGAGGATGAGTAGTCCTAAAGGTAGCCACTTGAGTCTGCAACCATGCTTTTGCATCTCCCTGCAAGCAATAATTCATGATATGAAACAAAATCTCAGGGGTTGTCCTATCTTTCATACGTGCTGTAAATTCCATCTTTCCAGGAATCTCACTGCATTCTCATATGGCATCCCCCAAAACTCTGAAAAGTCCTCTGCCATCTCTCTCAGCTCTTCAACACTACAACTGACTGCACAACTTCACACTTGTAAATTGAAGTGCACAGTCCTCCATGGAGGCACCAAAACGTGGATGGACAAAAGCAGTAGAGCCCAATCCGCCTTCACAGCCACCCTCATCCACGTTTAAAACAACCGAGCAACACAATCGCAAGGTAAATGGCATTCATTCCACATCCTTGTCTCTACACACATCCGGACACAACTCACACTCTAGCCACATTTTCTCCGGAAGCCTAACAACCTCAAAAAGAAGGAGGAAGGGAATCTCCTCATTGACGAGCTGGCAGGAAGATGGAGGTGACAACTTGCAGGAGGATTCCGGAAGGAGTACGTGGGCACTCGAGAGCATGGACACATGAACAGGAGAGCTCAGGGGATTCTGGGTTTGCAGGGAGTGCTGGAGGTCGGTTGTTCTGTGAGCTCGCAGAGGAGCTCGGTGAGCGCAACCGTAGACTGGGAGGCTGCATGGTTTTGGAGGGAAGCCGAGAATGTACGAAGGAGGAGTCACTGGGGTGAGAGAGGGGCAGTCGTTGCCTTAGCTGGGAGCGGCTGGATTTGATGAGGAGGACGACTGTCCATACTAGAGCTTGGGAGACCTGGCTCGAGGGCTGTTGCTCTTACTGAGAAGATCTTAGAAGAGGATAGAGGGGAGTTTGGTTAAAAAGGCAAAACATGAGCTCGGAGGCGAGTGGACAACAAACCAAGACCAAAGTGCATGAGCTCGAGGAGGTTCTCGTAAGAGGGAAGACCAGGTAGTGGAGGAAGGAGCATTGTGAGCTCGCAGGAGGGCCACGTGAAGAAGAGACTCGTGAGCAAGGGAGGTCAATCGATGCTTTGTGGGAAGTTTAGTTGGAGAGGCATGTATGCAATAAGGAGCAAATGAGGTCGCAACTGCTGGTCAATGAAGAGGGGACTCCAAATGACAGTTGAACAAATATGAAAATCATCAATCTTCTGTGCATCCTGGTTCTTTTGTATGTTCCTGAGCTTGAGCTCAGTTGGTAGGGGCTTGTGTTGGGCTGTGTAGTAGCCACCTCATGCATGCCTTTTTATTAGAGACACATCATCACGTGAAATTCACCACTCTCCATTAAAAAATGCATATACCCTCCAAGGCACATTTTGGACCTTTTGGTCACTCAATTCTCACACATATCAGCATGCACCTTAAGACTTGTATGCACCCATGTACACGCTCATGAAGAGCCCCTTGGCATGGACATCAGAACATATCAAATTCTTGTAACATGCAAGACCATGTTGACTCAGGAAAATGTAAAAAAACCCTTCATGACTTGACTTCATAAGACCCCAAAAACATTTCACTTGACCACACACTGGACACCCTTGCTCTAGAAGTCTGGTACAACCACATTGCATTTCATCATTTCCCAGAAGTCCCTGTAGAAGCTTCTACCATCTGTACATCAGTGTAGAGTCCTTTTGGGAGTGTCCAGAACTCAATGCCACCACCAACTAGCTATATACATAGCTCTGCACTCACCCAGCAACATGCAACAAGTGAAAAATATTTTTTCATTTTTTATCCACACAATGTACGTACGGAAGGTACGGGAGAGACATAATGAAATGGAAATGAAATAGCAAGAGCAATGAACAAAATGAAGTACTCACATATAGACCAAAGAGCTTGTAGGCTTGATACTTGATTGATGTGATCAGTGACAAGTACACCTCTTATATAGAGCACACACACACATATGAGTACCAACGCATATGGGATAACTCCCAATGTGACACGTGGCATCCATAGGACACACCAGACTAAAACTCACACTAGGACTCACTAGAACAAACCAAAACTGACTCAACTTGACTCCATTTCCTAACAAGATCATGATACTCAGGCTAGAAATGATGCTAGACATATTATTTAGCAGACTATTCCCGTCTTAGTGAAACCGGCTATGCGAGTCTCTCTAGATGCACCTTCTACCAACGCAGAGTTAAGGACTGCCCTATTGGCCCTTCACAAGGGCAAGTGCCCAGGTTTAGATGGAATTTTTCATTGCTTATTGGGATATGATTGGGAATCACGTTACCTCAGATCTGCAAGGCATCGCTGTCCGGAAGCCAGCTTAGGTGGGCAGCCCTTTCTCAGCTTTGTTTGCAGGCTATGATGTACCTCTTTCACCTCCAGAAGATAGGCCCAAGGTAGGTCTTACTGCTGCTCCAGGTGATATTGAATGAGGCCAAATGCCTCCTCTTTTATAGGCCCAAGGGGCCCTGAAATGGACCGACCTGGTAGGGCCGACCCCTGTGGTCTGTTTGGGCCGACCAGTCTGCCCCCCCCCAAGTCTGTAAACCGACCTGGTTTGGGGGCTGTTCTACAGACCCGCCTGGCCACGTGGCAGCCCGCCATAGGCCCAGGCCTCTGCCCACCTGCTGGCCCTGTTCCAGCCTTGTTACAGGCTCCATACAAGGCCCAAGGGCCCTGCCATGCAGGCGCCTTTGGCCACTGCAGATCCTGCCCTCTGTCAGGCTTCCAGCAGCCCTGTTCTTCTTCAAATAATCCTCCATACAGCCCTGTACAATGGGGCCGTACCCTGCTGATTTCAGCATGCCCTTCACAGGGCCCTATTGCAGGCCGTATGCCTGCTCATTAGTTCCATCTTGTCAGGCCAGATCCCGGGCTTCATGCCCCCGCCATCTTTCCTGCACATGTAGCAGCCTAATCATGCCTTGGTCTACCTTCCCCATGCTCTCCTCATTTGGGGGCTTACAGATGGGGAAGTGACCATTCCAACACACTTCACCAAGAAAAGCTCTTCTATAACCACCACATTAGCTGCATTCTTTGACTCCTCTGAATCTGAGCTGGCCCCTTTCTTTTTCTGATCTGCCTTCTTTGTGCAATCCTTCGCAAAATGACCCAGCTAATCACAATGTAAGCACTTTTTCTTATGCTTCCTCTTCTTGTTAGTTTCTTCATTTGAAGGGTTTGCTCCATCATCAGACTTGTCCTTCTTGGGCTTGCCTTTGCCAAGCTTACCCTTTGCTCCCATCCTGAGCTATAAGGACTTTGTCATCGGATCCATCGTATTTCTTGCAATGGTACCAGCTCTGCAAATGTGAATGGTGCCACCCTCCGCCCTGCAATGATCACGGTCACGAAACTATTGTAGCTCCTCGGAAGCATGCCAAGCAATAGCCTAACCATCCTAATCGAATCCGTCCTTTGACCAACTGCCACCAGTTGTGAGTCTTCACCACCTTCATCTTGGTGATGTGATCTTATATCGAATCCCTCTCATCGATGCTCATGCCATAGAGCTCCATCTCAAGGTCTAAATCCTTGCTTCATTGTCCCGCTCGTACACGTCCCTCAAAGTGGTCTAGGCCTCGAAGGAAGAGTCCTCCTTTTGTATATGATGAAGTACTGCATTGGCTGTGGTGTACACAATAATGGCTAATGCCTCCGCATCAATCTACCAAGCTCTCACTAAAACAACATCCGCCCGTACAGTCACTACCGGTGCAGTTGTGGCTGGAGTCACTGTGGGTTTTGGCATCAACTCTCTTCCCGTCGTCGCAATCTCCCATGTCTCCCTCAACACTAAATGGCTTCGGATTTTCTCTCAGCACATGCCCTAGGTCTCCCTCCCCCATGCTCTCCTCATTTGGGGGCTTATAGATGGGGAGATGACCTTTCCAACAGAAGTATCGTGGGGGAAATAGCACACCGCAATGAAAATCGGCCGTGCATCTAGCTGAAATCGTATCGTGCATGCTCCTCTCTCTGTACTACCGCTATAAGCGGTCTCAGATCTGATTTGAAGAGAACTGCCACTCCTCTAGAGCCTCTAATCCCGCTGTCTCCCCTCATCACTCTCATGTGAGCCGACTCCCAAGTATATCTTGTCACTGTAGGCAAACCTCTCTCTGGGCTCTCATGCATCTAAGTATAGAAGATCAAGAATCTGTCAGTGTAAGTCTCTGCGAACCATCCTGGGTTGGACCAAAGAATGCCATTGCAATTCCACACTACCATTTTCAGTTTATTTTGTACTCTCATCTCATGATTCACAACATACATGTGTGCAAGCCAGTAAGTAGACAATCCTCCAACAGAGATATGGAACCAACAAAATATATTTCTGTCAAGGACACAATACAAAAGGAGTCCAAAGTCCACCAAATTGTGGTCCTCTGTGCTTACCAAAAGGTTTTGTCCTACTACCTCTGTGACACTTCTAGATCCCTAAGCCTACGTGCTCCTCGTAGAGCTTCTATAGCCTTTAGTCACTGTGCTTTGATCTTACACCTTGCTGCCTTTAATGTCAGCCTAGGTGTGCAGCCCTTTCCTGAGCTATGTCTGCAGTACTCAGCTCCTCTTGGTGGTAATGAAGGGGGGGGAAAGGGCTACTTTAGTGGCCCTTTAGGTGGGAAATGTGGAGGGACTCTATAAGTCTCCATCCACCACTCATTGTGTACTTTTTGATGTGATATCTAATCCTATCTACTCTCCCTCCTCCCTCCTACTTGCAGCCTACACGAGGACTTTAATCTCTCTCTCTCTCTCTCTCTCTCTCTCTCTCTCTTAGATTTTAATAAACATTCTTTCTTTCTTTTCTTTCTCCCTCCATCGATATACATGGGGCAGGCTTCGCACGAGTATCCACACATCATTGATCCCCATCACCTCATATGGGCACGCACTTATTGATATGGGGAGGATGCACGATCTGATCATATTGTCTCCCTCATGGAGGAGGGACCGGTATCCTTGCGGTGGGCTCACTTGTCTCCCCTATGGAGGAGAGACCAGCATATTTGACTATACCATGGGATCCCCTGCCTTCATCTCTTACATCACAGATTTCTCCATTCCCAAAGCTACCCCCTAGAGCTGATCATACCTACCTGTTCTTTAACTTATCCATTCCCCTACCTCAACAGTGCACATCACATCCCAGTTACAATGCTCTTCAGGAGATTCATTTTGACCATTTACTACCCTGCCTATGCTCCCCCGCCTCTCCCATATGATTGAGACCTTGACTACATCCTACGTCTACAGGACAAAGCTGCACTTATCACCCATTCCTTGCATGATTCTTTCTTGCATGCCACTAGATCCACCTGCCCACCACCCATTGGATCAGCCCCCTGCAATAGCTGGTACAATGATGTAAGGCCTTGCGCTGCCATTAGCTCAGATTCAAGACCAAGCATCATCTTTCAAGTGCAACAGACACTACATGGGAATATCGTTACCTCGTGCGTTGGAAGACGACAAACTTTATATATTAGAATGAGGAAGAACGACTAAACATTTGGTTTAGCAACAACTCCAAGGATTATTTGCGGAAGTTTCTTGAGTGGAGGTCAACATACCCTATCACCGACCCGATCATCTGGCACCCCTACGCCTGCATAATGTATGACATTCCTCACCGGACCTCCCATAACTACCATCCCCGCTTCCTGTGCACGCTTACTGCTGCGGTGATATCAAACATGCTACCCTCAAAGCTACATAATGGCCGAGCCAAAGATCATGAAGGGCTTTGTATGGAGTACATTGCACATGATATAAGCACACTAGCCCCGATCTTAGCAAAGCTATTCAATGAAGTGGTTTGCACTGGTTTTCTCCCGCACCTAGACCCTCAACACTATTATTCCAATTCACAAGGCAGGGCATCCCATGAGTTCAGAGAACTATATGACCATCATGATTCGACATGTCATGGCCAAGATTTATGCAACAGCACTTGGCACTCATGTTACCTGAGAGGTAGAGTGTGTGGAACATAGAGAGATGGGGTAGGCAGACTTCCAAGCAAATCATAGCACACTGGACCACCTCTTTACATCGCGGGCTGTCATTGAGGAGGCCCGAGCACGGAAGCAAAGGGTTTATTGTTGCTTTCTTGATTTCCGCAAAGCCTTCGACACGATATCACGAGCTTGACTTTTCATACGCCTACTTGATCTTGGGTACAGTCAGGACATTATTTAGGCAGTCCGAGCACTTTAGAGTGGGTATCAGGTAGAGTCAAGACTGTGACGAGGTGGACAAAGGAGATCATGAACACGATTGGAGTCAAACAAGGTTGTTCGTTGTCACTGACCTTGTTTGGCTTGTACATTGATGAGCTCGAGTCCATCATCATGACTCTAGGAGGTGCAGGTTCTTCTTTAGTTGGCTCCTTGATTCCGATCCTATTATATGCAGATGACGTGTTCCTACTCTCCTCTTCAACTGAGGGTCTCCAACGAAATTTAGATGCGCTCTAGTCTTTTTGCGATACACATGATTTGAAGGTTATGATCTTCAACACATCTCGGGCGGCCGCACACAAAGAGTAGCTTACCTTTGACCAAGATCCAGGAGAGATTGTTGCATCCTACACATACTTGGGTGTCCTCTTTTCAGGTCTGATTTTCACAATGCGACCAGCTATGCATGCTTGTTTGAGCAAGGGGCATGCTGCACTGGGTGGACTCAAGCGTCAATGCTTTCACTCACATTTTCATGATCCCAAAACCAAGTCTCTTTGTTTTGACTCATTGATCCACCCGGCAGGGATGTATGGTAATCCCTTTTGAGGGACAGACTTATCGGAGATAGATTGGTCCGCATAGAGAGACTTCAGGTTGTGCTTCTCGCTCTCATGATCCACAATAAACCATCAGTCCCACATCAGATCATAATTGTAAAGTTTGGGGCCACCCGTCTACAACTTGATACAGTCTTCCAAGTGATCACTTATCTTCATAGGATTAGGGACTTTGGTACCATGAAAACTAGACAACACAGATTGCCATGGCGAACCCTTACTTCATTGAGGCATTGGAGGCAGAGGGGGATTGGAGGAGCTGGTATGCTAGGGCATGTAGATGGCTCATAGGCCTGGGGCTATAGATTAACAAATTGCCACCGTTTCAGTATAGCCTTGAGGCTCCATCCATTCCGCTTACCTGTCAGGAGGTGAACCAAGTCACACAAAGGACCTCTCGCAACTCTACACATGCAGGACTTGGTTGGCACCTATTGAGCTTTTGGTGAAACTAAGCCTCTCCAGAGATCATTGCTTATGGATCTCAGAGGAGGGGTTCATCGAACCGCCAAGCTACACCGAGATTCATCTCCCACATGCACTGAGGATCTCGATCGGGTAATTTCAGGGATCTTAACATAGGCTATGAGTAGAGACAAGCCAAGAAGAGGGCATTCCACATGAGAGACAGATCTGCACTTTATGTGATATGCAGGAGACCGAGGTAGAGAATCACTATGTTTTTATATGCCTTGTATACTACGAGCCCATTTTAGTGGTCCTACCCTTAGGCTTTATTGTATCTAGTTTCTTTCAGTCTCATAGACCCTTTGGTCTTTCATAGACATTAATAAACTTTCTTTCTCTCTTTCTTTATCCCCTTCCCACATTTTTTGCCCCTCCTCCTTCATTCTCTCCCTTCCTCTCCTCAATCCCGCTTTCTCTAATATGTTTCCTACCCCTTTTCTAAATTGGTATTAGAGGTCCGCCAACCCTAGCACCTTTGTCTTCATATTTCCTCGCTCGGACTGTAACATGCCCAAGATCTAGTTGCCTTGCAGCCTGTCCACTCCAAGGAATCATCTCCACACCAATCACATCTGCCTCTCTGTTGATGCACATATAATCGTTGACTTGGGCAGCGGGTAGGTGCACAGAGCTGATGGAGATATGCCTGCAAGTTGTTCTGTCGTCACACACAAGAAATGCATGCCTTTTGAAGAATTGTGGAACCAAGGACTGAGGACGCTTTTGAAGAGGAAGACCACATAAGGAATTAGCCGCCTATCTACGTGAACACAGGGCAGAACAAATTCAACCGCTGCCTATCAAAAAGCATAGTTGCTCCTCTCTGCCTAAATCCCACGCCTAATGTGACGAACAGCCACGCGCCTAATCCGCCACCCCGACCTCCTATCCCAACAGTCCCAAATAGCCTCCTCTCCACAAATAGCGCCCCAATTATGCCCACGCCGCTTGCTCCACATTACACTGTGCTTCGCCGTGCCTCTTGTCGTCCATCACCGTCGTAGCTTGGCCCGTCGCCCACTATGGCTTAGTCTAAACAATTTGGCTCAATTAAGTCATAGGTTAGTTTTCAACTTGGGTTAGTTACAAGTTTGGTTCATGGATTAGGTTAGCATGGGTGTGGTTAGGTTTAGTGAGTTTGGGATTAGGTTAATGAGATACCCACAAGCAAGTACGGTCAGAGGAATTAGGTTTAGTGAGTTTGGGATTAGGTTTGTGTACCCACAAGCGAGTACGAACATAATGCAATAAAAAGAAGCAGCTCAATGAGATAGATAGAAGTGAAAGCTACAGTAATAGCACCTGATGCTGTGTGCAACATACAAGCAATGTCGATGTCAAAGCTTGATGAAGAGGCTTCAAAATGGAGCCCAAATGAGCCCAAACGGGGCTGTAGAAGGCCTTGAAAAGAGGTTGGGGAAAAAATACCTTGTTTTTTGGGGTGCCGAGGACGGGGAAAGGGGGGGGGGGGGGGGGGGGGGTCCCTAGGTCACCTAAGATTGTTAGGACACTATGTGATGAGGCTGCTTAACATGAGCATGTGCCTACCACAATAAGTGCAGCAACTGGTGATACGGAAGTTCCTACAACCACTGGTGGTACAGAAGTTCCTACAATTCAGCCCCTCAACTTGCACAAGCATAGTTCCTTGAAGCATTATCCTCCAAGATCCATGATACATATCTACAGTTGGGGCAGCAAATTAGTGAGCAAATCTCTCAGAGGATTGGCCAACAACAGGGCCAAGTTGCCCCACATGCATTATCTGACAAGGGCAAGCAGCCTATGCCCCAGCATGGGGATCAGTCGGACAGCCAAGATGCATTCTCTACACCACGTGGGGGTTTTATGGCAGATGCCCGATGCTCAGCAGGACTTCAGCCCTTTAGTCAGTCTCAGTTTGAGCAGCTTGCTCCCCAGTATGGGGATTATCGAGGTGTTAAGGACACATTCTCTGCAGCACCAACCCTGTTGTCGAACTTAAGGCCATCCTACAATATTAAAGCTCTCTGCACCCCTGCATATGGAGCAATCTATTTTGGGCTGACCCACTGGTGTGCATTGGATGAGTGTTCCTACGAGCAAAATTAGCCCTTTCACCACACCAGCCAGCATGCCTGGGTTCCCTGTGAGGCCACTTCCAGCCCCTGGTATCTTTGCTAGAGGTCTGTACAGTTCTTCCAAACCCAGCCGTACACAAGGCGCACCTGCTCCGTATTATTCCTTTAAGCTCCCGGGATGTTGTTATGTCTTCCAAAGTCCATATGCTGCTGCTGAATGCCCTGTATAGTCACACACTGACACATGGCAGTTTCGCACTGTCTCACACCTCCAGGAAGCTCCAGATCTGCCATGTAAGTCTCCTTTGTGCTGCCCACACGGCAGCCCATGTGCTACCCATGTGGCAGCCCCATGCTTTCATGTTTTGCTCTATGTATGCTGGCTCATCCCCCCCATGCTCTCCTCGTATGGGGCCTTGATGGGGAGGTGACCATGCGTATTCCAACAGGGCCCAGCTCCCTGGTCTGTAGAAAACCGACTAGTAGGTTCCCTTCTTGAGGCCCTTCCAGACCCTGCCTGGCCACGTGGCATCCAGCCACTAGCTCAAGCAGATCTGCCCCTGCCCTGACCTGTTCCAGGGCCTCCTTCAGGCCCACATGCCTCTCCAAACAGGTGCATTCTTGCTGCATCGGTTTCGCCTCATCCGGAGCCCTTGGAAACCCTTGCTCCAAGTCTGTACAACCTATGCAACAGTCCGTACTGCACCCACTTCAGATCCATAGTGTTCCAAGCTGGAATCTCTGTGCAATCCTGCTCCTGACTGCTCCGTACAGTCCTGCATTGACGCATGGCTGTTTCGCATTGTCTCAGGCCTTCAAGGAGCTCCAAATCTGCCAAGTATGAATCCCTTTGTGCTGCCCACATTGCAGCCCCCATCCGCGCTGCCCATGTGGAAGCCCCATGTGCCTTCTTGTGAATGCTTGAATGCTGCGTTGTCCACGTGGCAGCAACCTAATCCCTAAGTACACCTCCCCCATGCTCTCCTCATATGGGGGCTTACAGATGGGAAGGTGTTCTAGTAGGGTTACAAATAAAACTTTTTACAGGTGAAGCTAAAATTATTCGTGCATTTGTCTATACAAGAAATCACAAAATTTTGTTGGAATTTACGCAAGGATATCTCATCCTCTGAAGAGACCTTGGACCCCTAAACTTTCTTGTACTTCTACTTGAATACTAAAATTTGAGATTCCTTTCTATATGGCTTTTAGTAGGCATGAATCATTAAAGGAAGAAAGTCGAAACTTGGTGCCTTTTAAGAAAAGTTCGAGGGGTGAGCCTATCAGGTATTTGGGCTGCCAGGTCGGCTTGGATATTTCTACCACGCAGCAGTTTGCTCCCGTTTCAGAGAGCATCAGAAGGAAGCTTCTTTTTTGGAGCTCAGCCAAGCTAGATCTTGCCTCTAGAGTTGTGGTGGTCAACCAGGTCCTCTTGGCCACGGCCTGGTTTGTTTGTTCATGCTGGTGCCGTTCTAGGGACTGCATCATTCAACTCAGAAGACCGATCAGAAACTTTCTTTGGAGTGGGCTTGATGGCACAACACATGCCTTAGCTAGGGTGGCTTGGGAGACCCTCATCCTCCCTACACAGGAAGGGGGTCTCAATATTATTGATCCAGATTTACAGTGCAGAGCTTGACTTTGCAAGATGGTGGTGCGGGGACTTATGCCAGGGCAGGAACCGTGGAAGGACTTTCTTATCAGCAGCATATAGAGGTGCACACCTTCTTCAGGAGGAGACTGGATGAGCAGTGTTAGGTGGATCTTCACCACAGCACACCTCAGATCACCTTCGTCCCCTCTCATGGTTGCCATTCTGAAAGCTTGGGCCAGTTTCAGAAGCACTCTACGGAGGATTTCTCCTTCCTCTCGGGAAGAGATTGATAGGCAACCCATCATGTGGAATGACAGTATTTTAGATGATCATGGTAGACCACTGGGTGCCTCACTCTACATGCAGTGGTGCAGGTGGGAGAGGGGACCTGCATCTTCTATGGGGTCTTGGAAAGCTTTCCGCAGGCTTCCAGAGGAGACCAAATCAAGGTTGACAAGACATCTCAGAGGGAGTGCAGGGAGGATCTTGCAGATTGAGGCAGCCCTTCCAGAGGTTTGGGTAGACACAGATGATATGCCACTCACTTCCTCCACTTGGGCAGGTACTTTTTCGAGAGGCGGTGTTCCGCTTCAGGTTTTGGCCTTTCGAGATGCACAGGAGGATGCTTTGGTTTTTAGTGTCCACGATGGTGGCAGATTGCTCAGGTCCATTTGCAGATTTGCCCTTGTGAGGCAGAAGTTGTGTTTTTTGCAGTGACAGAATATTTTACAGTGTTCTATAATGGCGTCTGATGCTCTTTCACAGATTGTCACTGAAAAGCTTGACAAGAACAACTTCCAAGCATGGAAGTTTAGAATGACGAATTTCCTTAAGGGAAAAGGCTATTAGAAGTTCAATACTGGAGCTGAACAAGAATCAATTATTCCTAATGTTCCCAATCAACAAGAGTTGCAGGCATTTAAAGGATGGCATGAGAGAGCCAAGAAAGTTATGTACTGGCTGTCTATCAGTATTTTAGATTCTATGATTGTGCATATTCAGGATGCAAGCATGCCGAAGGAGGCATGGGATACTTTGACAAAAATGTATAGCACGAATACGTAAGCTAGGAAAATGCAGCTCAAGCAGGAGTTGCATAATGCGCAGAGAGAAAATATGAGCATCAATGACTACCACATGAAGGTGAAGAAGATTGCAGATGCACTTACTTCCATTGGGTCGCCAGTGGAAGATGATGATTTAGTTTCTGTGACCTTGAATGGTCTAGAAAAGTATTATGCACAATTCTGAACATCCATTGCCATCCGTGAAAAATTTTTTGATTTTGAGGAGTTGATTGCTCTTCTAATCTCTGAAGAGCAGAGAAATGGTGGTGCATCTTCTTCAGGAGGAACTTCAAAAGAAACTGTCTTCTACTCAAATGCTGACAGAGGTACAGGCAGAGGTAGAGCAGGCCAATCTGGAGGCCGTGGCAGAAATCAAAATATGCAACAAATTCAAGAAAACCAGTCCTATGGAGGAGGACGTGGTAACTTTAGAGGCAAGGGGAGCCAAAGAGGTCGTGGTGAATGACAGAGAGGCCAAAATGCAAACAGCAATGTTGAATGCTACTACTGTGGTAAAATGGGTCATATGGCTAAAGACTACTATAAAAAGCAGAATGACATCATGAATAGAAAACTGCAGCAAGGCAATTATGCATCCTCTAGTCGACAGGATGATGACAAAAATGAGCATTTGTTTATGGTGCAGCACATGACCAATTCTGTGACAAGTGCAGAAGAAAGTAATGATGTGTGGTATGTTGACTCAGGTGCATCAAACCACATGATAGGTCATGCAGAATGAATGCAAGATGCAAGGAAAATGGAAAGACCAGGATTTGTCGAGACTGGTGATGATACTGCATATTCTATTGTGCAGATTGGTAAAATTCCTTTGTCTATGCAGGATGGAAAAAAGAAATACCTGTCTGATGTATTTCATGTCCCGAATATCACCAAGAACCTGGTTTCTATTGGTCAAATGGTTGAGCAGGGCTTGCAGGTCAAATTTAACACTCATGGATGCTTTGTTGAGGATATGAAAAATAAAGATCGCTTGATAACAAAAGGAAAGAAGAAGGGAAGGATGTTTACGTTGGATGCAAACATGCCTGAATTGAGTGCAGCAATGTTTGCACATGGGACCAGTGTGGTTGCAGATATTGATATCTGGCATAAACGCATTGGTCATGTTAATGTACAACGACTTAAATTAATGCAGGCCCAAAATATTATTGCAGGATAGCCTAAGTTCAAGGTTGCAGAAATGCATAACGTATGTGAAGCCTGTCAATTTGAAAAACACGCAAGGAAACCATTTTCTAGACATGTTCAAGAGAGTAAGAGGCCATTGTAATTAATCCACTCTGATGTGTGGACTACTAAAGCTGCATCTATTGGAGCCTGTCATTATTTTGTTACTTTTATTGATGACTACAGCAGAAAAGTTTGGGTGTATTTTATGAAAAAGAAAAGTGAAGTGTCTGGGCATTTCAAAGCTTTTAAAGCTATGGTTGAAAAAGAAACAGGCCTGCAAATAAAATGCCTAAGGTCAAATGGAGGGGGAGAGTACCTCTCAAATGAGTTTGCAAGATTCCTGCAAGAGCATGACATAAAGCAGCAATATTCATGCAGTCATACCCCACAGCAAAATGGACTTACAGAAAGGAAAAACAGGCATATTGCAGAGGTGTCTCGTGCCATGCTCAACGAAAAAGACCTGCCAGATTATTATTGGGCTAAAGCAGTTGCTACAGCAGTCTACATAATGAACAAGACTTTCATTGCACCAATACATGGCATGACGCCAGAGAAGAGGTATACTGGTAGGAAATCAGATATTTCTCATTTAAAAGTTTTTTGTTGCATTACCTATGTTCATGTGCCAGATGAGTTGAGATCCAAGTTGGATCCAAGAGCTGAGAAGTGCATCTTTATTGATTATTATCTGCAGCAAAAAGGGTATAGATGCTATAACCCTTCTACTCGTAAGTTTATAGTGAGCAGTAGTGAGCAGAGATGCTGTTTTTTATGAGATGAGCAGTTGGTAAATGTGATGGATGATGTAGATGCACAAAATGGTAATGCTGCACAGAATTCACAGCAGCAATCACAAAATATTAGTGGATCTATAGTGTCCTCTAGCAGTGGTTCACATACTTCGCCATGGGCATGCAGATTAAGATCAAGAGAATCTCCTCAAAGCAATGCAGATAGTGGTATGCAAGTATCACGAAAGGGAAAAGAGAAAGTAGATCAGCCCATGGTTAATGTAAATGCAGGTCACTCTTATGTGGATGGTAAATCCAGTGGCTCAGAACAGAGCCTTGATGATGAGTTGGGTATTCCTTCTGTTGTTACACCTGGAGTAAGGAAGACAAGGGATGTTTTGAGAGCACCTGACAGTGAGTCTATTTTGCGCAGGTCTACTAGAGTTAAGTATCCCGTGGATAGGCTGAAATATAATGGATTTATAGTCATTCACTATGCCTATATGGTCAAAGTGATACAAGAACCAGAACCCACTTCTTTTGAGCAAGCCATGGGAAAAGAAAAATGGGAGAAAGCCATGGATGAAAAAATTGATGCCTTAGAAGCAAATGCTACATGGGAATTTGTGCCTTTGCCTAAAGACAAGAATGCAATTGGCTGCAAGTGGGTTTATAAGGTGAAGCACAATGTAGATGGTTTTGTGAACAGATACAAGGCAAGATTAGTTATCAAGGGGTATGCACAGACATATGGCATTGATTATGAAGAAACATTCAGTCCGGTGGTTGCAAGGATGGCAACCGTAAGAGCAGTCATTGCTATGGCTGCATCAAAGGGATGGTCTTTACATCAGATGGATATAAAGAATGCTTTCTTGCATGGTGATTTGCAAGAAGAGGTCTATATGGAGCAGCCACCAGGTTATGTGCATGTTATTCATCTTGAGTTTGTTTGCAGGTTGAAGAAAGCCTTGTATGGCTTGAAGCGAGCACCCAGAGCATGGTCTGACAAGATAGGACAGTATCTTGTCACTATTGGCTTTCAAATTTCCAAGGCAGATTTCTCACTTTATGTGAGAAAAACAGAGAAAGGCATTATGATGCTTGTCATTTATGTTGATGATTTGATCATCACAAGTGATAGTGATGAAAATATCCTTCATGTGAAAATGCTATTGAAGCAGAAGTTTGAGATGAAGGATTTGGGAGAGCTACGTTACTTCTTGGGCATTGAGGTGATTAGATCCACAAGTGGGATATGGCTCTTGCAGAGGCAGTATGAATTGGACATGTTGTCCAAATATGGGATGACAGGCTGAGATGGTAGCTGACATATTCACGAAGGTATTGGGCGCAGAGAAGCTGCGCAAGTTCAAAGACTTGCTTAGAGTGCAGGAATTGGGATTGAGCTCGAGAGGGAGTGTTGAGATATTGAGATCCACTCGTGATATGCCAGGATGACCGTTGTGCATTTATGTCACCGACTTGTTAGCTACAGATGCGGTTGGTACACCGCCCATGAATAATAGCTGGATGATAGCTATCTTTATGTACTCTAGTTAGTGGCTCAGTTAGTATGCCACCTTAGTTAGATGAGTTTGGTTTTGAGACCCACATATAGGGTTCACCTATTCCTTTTGTACTAAGAGAGAGTTCTTTTGGCTTTTACAACTAAGAAGAAGGAAACTGTTTTCAGCCTCCACCTTTGTGTGTATTCCCCCATTGTGTATGTGAGAAAGCTGCAAGTGAAACTCCTTACTTCTCTCCCACTCTCTTCACAGTTCCTAGCCCTGCTTTCCCTTTCCCTTCCAAGAGGTTGAGGTGAGGGAGGCGAATGAAGCTACTCTCCCTCCTCCTTGGAAGGCTGCCCTCTTCGCTCCTTCCTTGAGCTCTCTTCTCCTCCTACCCAAGCCTCATCAACGTGAGCTGAATGCTGCCCATCTATGACACATTGTTGGTCACCATCAAATCTGCACTGCCATCTTCTTCAAGCTGAGTGGAGCTAGAGCTGAAGCTGCTGCGGATTTCGCTGCACCATCTGCCCTGCCTAGCTATTCGTGATTGCTGGGCCTCTCTCTACAGCATGGATTTGCTGCGCACTGCCCACACTGCTGCTTCCCTCTGCCCGCTGCCTTCTACTACCCACGCTGCTGCTTCCCTCAACCCGCTACCTTCTACTGCCCACGCTGCTGCTTCCCTCTGCCCGCTACCTTCTACTGCTGCTTCCCTCAGCCCGCTACCTTCTATTGCCCGTGCTGTTGCTCTTCCCTAGCAATTGCCTTTGCCTCCTGTGCATCCTCCTCTCCTTTGTGCATTTCTCTCTATAGCTAGATGAGCAGCTCGCTGTCTGCCATCTACAGCAGCACTACAGCCCTCTCTAGCCCGCCATCTACAGCAACACTTTGGTGAAACAGTTCACTATGAGATCCTCTGAGATGCTGGCCAACGATTGAAGCTGCTCAACGAATGACGTGATTAACTGAGGTGATTTGTTATACTCTGCCTGCTATTCCTGCTCTTTTCCAGCCATGGATTCTTCCAAATTGACTACCATTTCATTCGAGAAGTTTTCACCCTAAATCCATTAAAAAGACACAAAGAACATTGTTCTTGTAGTTACCTATGTGAGATGATTTAATCATTACATGTTCAAATGAGCAACTTGTTGCAGCAAAATTTTCCTTAAAAGATCTGGAACAACCCATTATTTTATAGGCATACGAATATGAAGAGATGAAAATTAAATTATGCTTACATGGTAAAGTACATCCCAAAAGTGATAAAGTAATTTTGCTTGCATAACACTCTCAAAACCAAGGAACAAAAGCTAAAGTCTTGGCCTTACAAAATATACATCACATGAAGTTTTATACTAGCTAAATAATACCTTTGTGTCGGGGGCAAATGAGCTTTTCCTCTATTAGGTTTGCAATGCAATGTAATTAAATTGGAGCCACTAAGGTCAACACCTCTCTATCTCTTATTAAGGATAAATGCACAATTTATTATTAGCTAAACAAGTGGTGCTTGTGCAAATATTCTAAAAGATTTCACATCTTTGCAACCCATTATACTCTGCTTTAAAAACAACCACCATTTACAATCTATCGATTCAAATCTTCTCTTACACAAATAAAGGGAAACCTTATGGAGCAAACCTCTCATTATCTGTGACTGACGCCCAATGATACTAGGGGTGTTCAGCCCTAAATTGCGATTGGTTGATTCTACCTTTCCATCTTGAAGAAGAAGATTGCTCCTACCATACATTGTGAATACTCAGTCCAAAGAAGCTTGCATGGAAAACTAGTAAGACAAACAGTAGGTGTAAAACAAGGTGAGACAATTTAAATCTTTCATTAAACATGTAGAAATCCATTGTAAAACAAGATGAGAAAAAATCAGCAATTTTCCAAACAAGCTTGCATTAAGAATACAAAATTTGCTACTTTTGGGGAGCCAGTGGTTGGGTTTCCTATTGACAGGGCTTCTTCTTACGGTGCCAGGATTCTTTCCCCTGTTGATTTTCCACCACTTGGTTCCATCCCTCCCCCCTCGAGTAGGAGGTCTTCCCCTGTTGAGGGGTTTGTTTCCGCCACTAGGTCGGGTAAGATGTTCCGCTCTACATCCTCCCGTCGATGAGGATTATCAGTTGGAACATACAGGGCCTAGGTGGCGTCCCACATCGCCGCCGTAGACAGCTGATCCGGGATCAGCTTCATCCAGGTGTTACTGGGGGTTCCATTGATATATTATTTATTCAAGAGCACAAGCTGGATTCTAGAGATTGTGCCAAGTCAGGCAAGTTGCTTTCTGGCCATACTTTTTGGTCGCCTGCCTTGGGCACCACGGGGGGCACTTCTATTTCAGTTTCGCAGTCGGTTCTCCCCTTAGTTGTTGGGCATGGAGTCATTATCCCCTCTAGAGCTCAGTGGATTATTCTTTTGATTGGAGGGCGTAAGGTTGGCTTCCTTAACCTATATGCCTCCAACATTAGAGGGGAACGTGTCCTTATGTGGAAGACTTTGCTCTCCTGGGCCCCCATTGTGGATTCATGGGTGATTGGAGGTGACTTTAACATGGTCGAGTTACCGTCAGACAAAAAAGGGGGTAGAGAAGGCGGACTTCACTCTTTGGAGAGAGCAGCTTGGGATGCCTTCCTTTTCCATTTCTGTGGCAGAGATACTTGGTGTGATGATGCCTTTCTTATTCAGCCACAGTCCCTCCTGTTCTCTTGGTCGAACAGGAGGCAACAGATGCCTATTCATGCACGCATTGACAGATTCATGTAGATGACTGGGCACTAGACAGAGGTCGATCGGTATGCATTGCTGCGGGGGTTTCCACTTCAGACCACTTCCCTGTTGTGCTGGCTATCTCAGAGCCTCACTTGAGAGGCCGGTCTGCCAGCATCAGGATTCTAGATGCCTTTTACACAGAGGAGGACCTTACAGAGGCAGCCCTGCAGATATGGTTTGCTCATGTCCAGGGTGGGCAGCCATATCCATCACATGTAGCCGCTGCCCTTTCTGGTATTAGCGACTTCTACTGCTCAGTTGCTTGTACCAGGAGACCAGATATTCTCAGACGTGAGATTGGTGTTCGCCAGCAGTTGGCAGCTTTGCAGAGGGAAGAGCAGAAACGGCCCTCAGATGCTTGGATTTAGGAGCGCCTTGCTGCAGCAAGGGCTCATCTGCAGTTATTGCTTGATCAGAGAGCAGAGTATGCCTTTCATGCACGGGAGTCCTTCTGGATTCAGATGGGTGGTAGAGTCAATAAACACTTTTTCTCTACTCTTGGCCCTAGACATAGTAGAGAGAGTGTATCCCAGCTTATTGACTCACATGGGGTTTTACAGACAGAGCCTGATGACGTCTTACGCATAGCTTCAGATTTCTATGCCACCCTTCTTACTGCTGATCCTGAGACACACGATAGAGAGGATGCTAGACAGGCTATTTGGTAGAGTATCCCTGTGTTGGTGAATCCGGATATGCATGTTCTACTCGACGCACCTTTCACCAACACAGAGTTCAGGACTGCACTTTCAGCCCTTCACAAGGGCAAGTGCCCAGGTTCAGATGGCCTCACCCCGTCTTTTTTCATTGCATTTTGGGATATGATTGGAGACTATATTACTTCAGCCATGCAGGCCATTTGGGACTCTAGCGAGATGCCTGGGTCGCTTACAGAGGGTCTCATCCACCTTATCCCAAAAGGAGGTAGCAGAAATTTAGTGTCCCAGTGGAGGCCTATCACACTTCTGGGGACTTGTTACAAGATTCTAGCCAAGGCTATCAGCCTCCGATTGCAGCCACTTCTCCCTGATCTTATTCATGACACTCAGACGGGATTTGTGCATGGCAGAAGTATTTTTGATAACATTTTTTCTTTCTGGGAAGCTTCAGAGTGGGCCATGCAGAGTGGCCAGAATCTTGCCATTGGATTTTGAAAAAGCTTATGACAGAGTAGATTGGGGTTTTTTGGAGGGCACCGTTCTACGCTTTGGATTTACTGATGTTTGGATCAGAGGTGTTTCCTCTTTGTACAGATCAGCCCATAGCCAGGTACTTATTGGTGGGGTAAGGGGTGAGAGATTTCAGATTTCGAGATCAGTCCGTCAGGGAGGCCCCCTTGCTCCTTTCCTTTTTTTGTTCGTGGCCGAAGCTATGAGTATCTATGTTAGATCTCAAGCTGACATCTTTGGGCTGAGACTTCCCATCAGAAGGGAAGAGGAGCTACTTGACAGTGAGTTGGCTGATGACACAACAATTTATTTGGATGCCTCTCCACAGACGCTCACTTCTTTCTTTTTTTTTTTTTGCCGAAAAAATAGTGCTAATTATATTACTTCGAGAGCAAGATACAAAGGTCAGCTTGTAGCTGACGGGCTGCGTTCACAAATCGGACACAGCCCTAAAAGGTACAAAAATAAATCACCTCTCACGGAGGGATAAGGCGAGTGTGAATGAACAGCCATCGGGGTGGTGAGTAGCGCCACCGAAGGCCCTGCGAAGTCTGCTCGAAGAAGAGGCCCTGTGTGTCCCAAGCCCGGAGGAAGCATCTCCGCTTCTCCCGGCCGGCCCGGGAATCTCCCTGAATCTGGTCCCACTGGCCTCTGAGGGTATGAATAATCTCGCTCCAAATATCCGTCATGATCTGGGTAGTCCATAAGGAGGTGCCGCCGAGGATCTGCGCGCAACGCGAGGTCCAAATGTGCCACCCTGCGATGCTGCTAATAATCTACCAAACTGGCTGCCTCTCCTGAACTCCTGTATCAGCCTCTGCTAGGTGCTGCGGGATACCCTCGAGCGGACCCCACGTCCCCTGTGTGATAAGGAAAGTGGGGTCCTGCTGGCATGCCTCGAATAAGTGATGGAGACCAGGTGCGGTGCTGCACCAACAGAACGCGTCCCAAGTGATCAAACCTAGCTCCGGTGCTGCGCGAGTAAGAATCCCGAAAGTCCACCTTCACACTTCCTGGGCGCGAGTACAGCTCCACAGGCAGTGTTTTGGTGACTCCTCATCCTCATGGCAGATCTGACAGCATCCGTCCTAGCCTATCTGCCGCAACCAGCTCCCCACTGGAAGACCTTTGTGGGCAAGAAGCCACAGGAAGTAGGAGATCTTCCGCGGCCGCCAGCTCTCCCACAAGGCCTTCTACTGCAAAAAGAACCTGGAAATACCCTGTGCATACCAGCTGGGCCGCTGGGTGGGGGGGCGGCTCTGCATCCTCCCAAGAACTCGCCTACCCAGAGTCGTGCTATAGGCAAAGAAGGAGGTCGGTCCCTGTCCAGTCACAATCTCTGGCCAACTCCACTCTCCTGGGTCCCAATCAAGCTCTGACAAGGCCCGCCCCTCCCAGAGCCAGAGTCGCCAAAGCTGCATCTGATCCTGCTCAATGCTAGGATCGGTACGCCAAACCTTTCCCAAAAGGCCTACGACCCGAACCCTCTGCCATGGGAGTAGGGGGTCGATGAGTGCATCCTCTCTCCTGAGTCGTCCATCCCCCATAATCGCGAAGAAGGAAATAGAGGAGTCGTCCATACGTCCTGCGACCACCAGTGGGATGCCACGGGGGGTGAACTGTCCCAGCCAACGGTTGTCACCCGGCATGAGGATCTGAGGCTCAGGTGGAACCAACCAATCAGCTGGGATCGCGCCGTCGATCTCCGTGCGTCTCGCCTGGGCTCCCCATGCACCTCCAGCTGCGTCTGCGAGATCAGCCGTCTCCAGATGTCTGTACGTGTCTCTCCAAACTCGAAGGGACCGGGCTGGCCCCCTCATCCAGCCATCCCACCTGATATGTGATCTCTCCCCCAACTGAAGGCCCTCGGCATCTCTGACCTGACCGTTCCAGATAAGCGGCTGGCGATTGATCTCCTGACAGCTAGGAGGGGACTGAATGAGACTGAGGCGGAGCCGCCTCCAAACCATGAGGAGGCTACGAACGAGTGGGGAACGGGGCTGAGTGAGCGGGGCGGAAGTGAAGATCCACCTGAGGGATGGTAGCCACTCTCCACCTCGGCGCAGGACACAAGAACCGACCCCCTGCTGAAGTAGCATCTTCCACGTCTGCCCCCCCGGGGTCAAACCGCGGATGACTAGCTTGCCTAACAAGGCCTGACTCTGAAGCTCTGGATCGATGACCCCCAGGCCACCCTCAGCCTGTGGAAGAATGACTGTCTGCCAAGCTACCCTGGCTCTGGTATCTCTGAGGGCATCCTCCCCGGACCAAAGGAAGTTCCGAACCAACCTCCTGAGCTGTGCCACGTTGGATCTCGAGAAACACCAACAGGAAGCCACATACCAAGCCGTGGCTAGGAGGACCTGGTTGACTACCAGGGCACGACCTGCAAGGGAAAGCTTAGCAGTGCTCCAGAAAGCCAGCTTCCGTCGGATGGAATCTAGCACCGGAAGAAACTGCTGAACTGGCGTGATGTCCAGGCCAACCTGAAAACCAAGGTATCTAGCTGTCTGTCCCCGTGGGATCCACCTGAAACCCAAAAACCTCCCCCACTGAGAACACGCCCCGGGGTCTGTGAGAAAACCAACTGATTTATTCCAGTTGATTTTCGCACCCGCAACCGAGCAGAAGACCTCCAGGGCCATCCTCACCCTCTCCAGCATCATCTCATCGTCCTGGACATACAGGGCTGTGTCATCCGCGTACTCCGAGTCCAAGAGCTCCGTGTCCTCCCAGAGTGGAAGGCGAGCACCCCTGATCCCTGTAGACCTCGCCCGAAGGTAGTAAGTCATAGCCTCGACGAAGAAGAGAAACAGGTAAGGAGCAAGGAGGCAGCCCTGACGCACTGATCTCTCCAAGCTAAAACGCTCACCCATCCTGCCTCCAATGATGACTCTGCTAGAAGCTGTCCTGTACAAAGCTGAAATACCCTGAATCCAACCTACTGGAAAACCTAGCCGCTCCAGAGTCCCCTCCAGAAAGGACCAGTCCACTCGATCGTAGGCCTTCTCAAAATCGAGAAGTAGGATGGCAAGGTGTGATCCGCTGTGCTGAGCCCACTCCGCCGCCTCTGAAAAGGTGAAGACATTATCCAGGATACTGCGATCCTGGACAAAGCCTGTCTGAGTGTCATGGATGAGGTCTGGGAGTAGAGGCCGAACTCTGGCGTTGATCATCTTGGCGAGGATTTTGTAGGCAGTAGTAAGGAGAGTGATCAGGCGCCACTGACGGATCTCCTGTCTATCTCCTCCCTTCGAGATGAGGCAAATCAGTCCCGAGGAAAGGCTCTCTGGCATATAACCGCTGCTGAAAATCCTCTGAAGAGCTGCTAGGAGGGGCTGATGGATCTGGTCCCAGAAGGAGGTGAAGAATGCTCGGGATAGCCCATCCTCACCTGGG
This sequence comes from Dipteris shenzhenensis, assembly GCF_047967505.1. Lineage (NCBI taxonomy): Eukaryota > Viridiplantae > Streptophyta > Polypodiopsida > Gleicheniales > Dipteridaceae > Dipteris > Dipteris shenzhenensis. The sequence continues at coordinate 30,439,906 of NC_141598.1, read as the reverse complement.
CATTTCTGTCCATCGATGGCCATCAAGGCCTCCAGCATCTCATCCGTGGTGAACGGTGCCAACAACGTCGCCTGCATGCTAGGCTGGACCAGGGATGGAGTGTGCCTCCACACCTCCTCACGGGCACGTCGAGTACGAGGGGCAAGCGGCTCCTGCTGGAAAAGGGTCCTGTAGAAGTCAGTGGCCAACCCCAAGACCTCTCCCGGATCCGTAACGATGTGTCCCTCCGCAGTCCTGAGACTCCGAAGCTGATCACCTGCAGCTCTCTGGCCATGCGTCCTGAAGAACTCCCTGCACATCCGGTCACCCTTCCGGGCCCAAAAGGAGAGAGAGGCGTGATAGGAAAACTCTGAGCGATGCTGGAGTGTCTCCTCAAGAAGGGCTCTGGCTCGAAGGGCCTGGATCCGAAGCTCCTCCGAGCCCGGGGATGCCTGCTGGAGTCGCTAAATGGAGGCGAGGTCCCTCCGAAGAGCTCTCTCTCTGCCCCACCAATCCTGTCGAACCTGTAGGGCTGCAAGCTGGCAGATCTGGCTGGACTCCTGCAAAGCCTGCGCCACCGAACCAACCAGATCCACGCACTCGCCCGTCTCTGTCCCAAAGACTGCAAATACTGCTGTGCACGTCCTCCCTCGAGAAAATGGAGTCGGGAATCCGGCATGAGCGGGGGGGAAGGGCCTGAGCCGCCGAGTCTAATGATAAGAGCACAGGCGCATGGTCGGAAAGTGTCGTCCCTGGAACTATACCCGCCTGACCGCCTCTGCCGATGGCCCAATCACTAACATAAAATCTATCCAGCCTCTCTAGGAGTCTACCTCCTTCCCTGCGGAAGCCCCACGAGAAGTACAAACTCCCGTGCCAACGTCGGAAGGACGGGTCTCGCCAACTGTCCCTTCCTCCTGTCGCAAAGATAAAAGAGTCCCAAGCCGACTGCTCTACCTGAGACATACCTGTAAACTCCGGTCCTCTGCCCAGCTGGTCCTCCAAGGTCTCCAGATTGTTGAAGTCACCTTCAACAATCCAGGAATCCATGTCTGGGAGAATCCCTGTAAGTGTCCTCCAGAAGGTGGCTCTACAACGGAGATCTGTGGGAGCATAAATGTTGAGGACTCCAACTTTGGAGCCCTCCAGATCCAGGCCTACCCACAGGGCACGGCCTGGTATCAGCGTGCCATGACCGAAAACTCCCTGAGCTAGCTGCTCGCCCACGGAGGTACAGACACCGCCACTCCTCCCCAGTGCGCCGATCGAGGGCTCCCAATAAGTATGAGCGTCCAGGGAGAATCTTCCCGCATCTACGGGAGTGAGCCGCAGAAAGCTTGTGCTCCTGGAGCAGAAGTACATCCAAACGACCAATCACTGCTGGCTGAAGTTCCTGTCTCAAAATGAGCTTCCTAGGACCACGGGTGCCAGAAGAGTGAAACCCGTTCACGTTTCAGGATACGAGGTGTAGGCTCATGGTGAGGACTGGGAGGCTGCGAACAACTGTCTGCTCGCGGTCGAAGTCGAAGAAGAAGCTGACATTTCCGACTAGAGGCGCTGATGCTTATGGGAAGGTTTGGAGGGGGAAGCGGGGTCGTCTTGCCCGTCCTTCAACACCTTCAGCAAAGGCGAGAGACCTTTGGTACCATGAATGAAAGCTTTCTCGAGCCAGCTCGAGATCTCTGAGGTGGACATACCGTAGAAGGCACGGAGTTTCTGAGGAATCCAGGCTCTAACATCTTGGGGGAGGGGCCAAGACAGGGGGGGCCTGAGGATCACAATCAGTCTGAAGCGTTTGGCGGCGCACGTCACCCTCGGACCACTGAGTCTCGAGAAGCTGCCCACCGGACGGGCCTAGGAGCAAACCTGAGCATGTGTCTGCTCTCTGAGAGCCTCCCAGACCGAGTCGTCTGTCCAGGTCTCGGTGCCGTCGCTAAGGAACGTGAAAGCAAAGCTAGGGCCATCCCTGGGGGCCAAGGCGGCTATCTTCCCATCCGCCCCTTTGCGGAGCAGGAAGATACTGATGTCGAGGTAAGCAGGGAAAGTCTCGAGGTCGGCCACATCCAAGTAGTCCCAGGGGCTGGATCTGTAAAAGTCGTGGGGGAGCTCTCTCTCCTGAAGCTGAGGCCCGTCAGAGTCTGCCACTGAGGGGCTAGCGGACAGAGAAGCCTGCTCTGGTGATGGTGTAGACTCAGGGTGTCCTGCCAGCGGAGGGGGAGGGGGAGGAGGCTGGGAAATAGGCAACTCAGACTCCTCAAGGGCGACTAGCGGAGGAGGAGGAGGAGGGGGAGCGGGGGCTGCCCTCGGCTGAGGAACCGTCAGTGCAGCTAGCTCTGCGGGAGAGCTGAAAGAGGCGAGGGGGGGGGAGGGGAGGGGATGCATCTGGAACTGGGGCTGAGGAGGAGGGGGAGAAGACTGAGGAGGACGAGGAGGGGGCTGAAAGCTGTGGGTCGGGAGATATGGGGTGCAGATGGGGGATGGACTGGGGCTGAATGGGGAGAGGCTAGGGAGAGGAGGAGAGGGGGACCTGAGGCTGTGGAGGGCGGGCTACCGTCGAAGAAGATGCTCTCCCTGGTCCCTGGGGCGGCTGCCTGTCGGGTCTCTGAGGTGCAGCTGCAGAGGTTGGGTAACCTCTGCCTCTTTGCCTTTATCAGAAATCTTCTTGTTCTTTCCTCTTTTCCTTCTAACCTCAGTCCAGCTGCCAGCTAACTCTGGTCCGAGCTCCAGCTGCCTCTGCTCCTCCTGGCGTGGCTGCCCGAAGGGGGGGGCGGGGGCGGAGAGGGGGGGCGGGGGAGGCCGAGAAGAGCTGGCGAAGCGTGGACAAACAGCCGCTAGGTGCCCAAAGCCGTGACACCTCAGACACTGTCCTGGCTGTCCGGTGACTACCATGCTCTGGGTGATGCTGTCGGCATCTGTCACGATCTCGATCACTGCCGGGAGAGTCGCAGGATCCGCCATAGCCACACGGACTCGGGGGGCTCCTGCCGTAGTCATCGCATCGGCGAAAGTATCGTGCATAACCCAGCCAAAGTGGGAGCCCAGGTCCCTGACAATCGGCCGCAGCTCAGCAGCAAGACCTGGAAAAACTAGCGTCACTGGATGGCGAGGTATACAAAACCGAGCATCAAAATCTGCTGCGCTGAATCCACGGTACCACGAGACTATCATGATAATCTTTCCATCCACTGACGTGGGGGAGCCAGCAACAGGTTGCTCGCAGCTTTCGCAGTGGAGAGTTTGAGCCAGAAGATGCCCCTTCCCATAAGGGCCACCTCCTCAATATGGCCGTCCTCTAGCATGAGAGTGGACTGGAGCCAGTCCCTGATGGCTGATCTGGAGGGGGAATGTCCAATGACTCTGCCATAAACAGAGGTAAGGGCAAAGTCATTGGCAACCTCCTGAACCCGAGATGATTGTTGCTCTGTCAGGATGACGCGGTAGGCATCTGGAGAGGGAGGGTCCGTCTGGGCCTCTGGTTCCGGGCAGGGAGCCGCCATACCGCCAAGACACACTGCGAGGCTTCCGATGAGGAAGAGGCTGCCACCCAAAAAAGGAGGGGTAGAAGCGGGAGGGTGGAGCCTGGGTGTGGCGGGAGGATGGAGAGCGGAGGGTGGAGGAAGCGGGATGGGAGGGCAGGAAGCGGGGGTGGCGCGGGGTGGAGGAGTGGGGGTGGGGAGCGGGTGAGGTGGGGAGGCGGGAATGGAAGCGGGGGCGGGGGAGAGGCGGAGTGGGGCGAGAGGACGGGCGGGGGGTGGGGGGAAGGGGTGGGACGGAGGGGTGGGGTGGAGCGAAGGGGCGGGGGGGGCGGGGGCGGAGGGCGAGAGGGGGAGGCAGGGGTGGAGCGGAGGGGCGGAGAGGCGAGAGGGGGCGGGGGCGGAAGGCGAGGGGTGAGAAGGCAGAACGGGAGGCGAGGGGTGAGCGGAGTGGTAGCGGGGTGGGGTGCGGTGGAGCGGAATGGCAAGGGGAGAGGGGACGGAGCGGGGAGGGGTGAGCGAAGCGAGGGGGGGCGGAGCGAGGCGGGGGTGAGGCGGGGTGTGAGCGTGAGGGTGGAGGGGCTGCGGTGAGGGGAGGGGTGAGACGGGGTTGCGAGGGGGGTGAGCGGAGGTGCGAGGGAGGGTGAGGGCGGAGGTGAGGCGGGGATGGCGAGGTGAGGCGCGGCGGCAGCGGCGGGCGGGAGGGTCGAGGCGAGGAGGAGGGCTAGGGGAGGTAGAAGTACGGCGGGGGAGGGGGAAGCTCGCAGGAACTTTTGCGGGCTCTGGTTTAAAACTTAGGGGACCTACTCTCAAACTGCCTCTCTGTATTGCTATTGGTATTGCCTGACGCTCACTTCTTTAAGGACAGCATTGGATTTATTTTGCTTGGCGGCAGGGGCGCATATAAATTGGCATAAATCCAATGGCTTTTGGATCAGTGATGAGGACACTCCAGTTTGGGGGCTTGACATAGGGTTCACTTGGGTTCAGAGGGGTGTGCCTATCAGGTATTTGGGCTGCCAGGTCGGCTTGGGTATTTCTACCACGCAGCAGTTTGCTCCCGTTTTGGAGAGCATCAGAAGGAAGCTTCTCTTTTGGAGCTCAGCCAAGCTGGATCTTGCCTCTAGAGTTGTGGTGGTCAACCATGTCCTCTTGGCCACAGCCTGGTTTGTATGTTCATGTTGGTGCCGTTCTAGGGACTGCATCATTTAGCTCAGAAGACCGATCGGGAACTTTCTCTGGAGTGGGCTTGATGGCACAGCAGATGCCTTAGCCACGGTGGCTTGGGAGACCCTCATCCTCCCTACATAGGATGGGGGTCTCAATATTATTGATCCAGATTTACAGTGCAGAGCTTTACTTTGCAAGTTGATGGTGCGAGGACTTATGCCAAGACAGGAACCGTGGAAGGACTTTCTTATCAGCAGCATATAGAGGTGCACACCTTCTTCAGGAGGAGACTGGATGAGCAGTGTTAGATGGATCTTCACCACAGCACACCTCAGGTCACCTTCGTCCCCTCTCATGGTTGCCATTCTGAAAGCTTGGGCCAGTTTCAGAAGCACTCTTCGGAGGATTCCTCCTTCCTCCCGGGAAGAGATTGATAGGCAACCCATCATGTGGAATGACAGTATTTTAGATGATCTTGGCAGGCCACTGGGTGCCTCACTCTACATGCAGTGGGCCAGGTGGGAGAGAAGACCTGCTTCTTCTTTGGGGTCTTGGAAAGCTTTCCGTAGGCTTCCAGAGGAAACCAAATCAAGGTTGACAGGACATCTCAGAGGGAGTGCAGGGAGGATCTTGCAGATTGAGGCAGCCCTTCCAGAGGTTTGGATAGACACAGATGATATGCCACTCACTTCCTCCACTTGGGCAGGTACTTTCTCGAGAGGCGGGGTTCCGCTTCAGGTCTTAGCTTTCCGAGATGCACAGGAGGATGCTTTGGTTTTTAGTGTCCAGGATGGTGGCAGATTGCTCAGGTCCACAGAGGACATCTTGCTTGAGTCTGCTTTTCAACCTATCAGGGTTGTAGGTCTTTTGATGCAGGGATCAGATTCAGAGTGGTTCTTAGACCCTGACCCCCCGCTACTCTCCACCGGGTCTTGGAGGCTTTGGCTCTATGGGGGAGTTCCCATCAGGTATTTACAGTGGGACCCCGGAGAGTGGGAGTGGATTGACGCAGGGCATCGAGAGAAGAGCATCCCCTTCTTTCGTTACATGGTCAGTAATGCCAGGAGATTTCAGCTCAGTAGTAGAGGTTGGAGACCCTCCAGAGTTCCTCATTGGGAGACTTTTGGTATTACTGCGGATCAGCAGAGGTGCTTCTGGAGGAGGCTCTGGAAATCCCACAGGAATAGAAAGATCACTATCTTCTTTTGGCTTTCTATCCATGGAGGGATTGCAGTGAACCTTTGGAGGTCCAGATTCGGAGCCGACCCTACTTGCCCTCGATGCCTTTCTGCTTCGGAGTCTATTCAGCATTGCTTATGGGATTGCAGACAGGCGAGATTGATTTGGATGGGGATAGCCAGGATTTTCAGTCACTTTGCCCATTCCCCACTTTTTATGACTTGGGGCTCGGTGGCTTGGCTTTCTCTTACAGGACCTCAGGTTTTCTATGAGGGAGTTGACTCCTCTTGGGCCATTTCGGTTCGACATCATCGGATTGAGTCCTGTTCGTTGGATGTGGTACCACACCGTCCTTTTACAGCTGTACATGCCTCTGTGGATACTTCTTGGGAGATTCTAGCGAGCATAGCAGCCTGGCATATCTGGAGAGCGAGATGCACAGAGGCTATGGAGGGTACTCAGGTTCATCCCTCGCACACATTGGCTAGTATCTGGACAGACATCGTACACACTCTGATGGCCGTATGGACGGGTATGCAGGGGGACTCCCGTGCAGCCTTAGCTAGGAGGGCTTCTTTCTTCAGGAATGGAAGGATTCTCCTTTCTTCTCTGAAACTACTACAGGGTTGAGATGGCACTTTCAGCCTCAGCCTTGGCTTTTTTCCACCTCACTCTGAGGGGTTTTTTATTTATCCTCATGATTTCATGATGTATTCCGCTTTGAGCTTGCTCTCATGGGTTTTTGTTCTTACTTAATAGAAGTCTTTTTCATGGAAAAAAAAAAGAATACAAAATTCAACATACATCAAGTAAAAAGATGTCGGGGCATTAAAACTTACACCAACCATATTATCATGTTCCTAACAAAACAAGAATTTCCTGACTTTGGTTGTAAGCACTTGGAGAAATTCTGCATTTTTTGAACTTAAGCAGCATTCATCTATTAGAGTCTTTTCCTTTTTTGGGCAAACAAATTTTTTTGTATTAAGCTTTAACAGCTACATATATATTATCATGGTACCATCTGCTATCATAACAGTCCCAAAAGATACTTCACGTTAACAAAACAATTGCAATACAACTGAAACTGAGGACATAATGTTGTCTTAAGAATGTCGGTAGGCTATTGTGAGAAATGCAGCGGTGCGGAGCGATGATGGAGAGAAAACAGCAAACACTCACAAGAGAAAACCAAAGAACAAGAGAGACTGCACAGGATCTCGGGAAAAACCTCCTCAACTGCTGGAAAAAAACCCTCCACTGGTGGCTGCACAAGTGTGCACTGAAATGAGAAACAAGGGAGGGAGGGGGCCCTATTTATAGGGTGTTACAATAGAAACACTCCTAACCACATGACAACAGGCGTTGACCACATGACGACAAGTGTTGACCACATGTTGACCATGTATCAACACAAGTCAACCACACGACACGAGGAGTTGACCACATGGGTTCATCTAGGAGTACTATCTGAGGCAACCATGCATCGAAACATGTCAACCACAGGTCAACCAGGAGTATCATGCCCAAGGCGATCTCATGGAGAGCTGCGCACATGGAGAGTGAGCTTAGCACATGGAGCAGTCAGAAGTATTTACAGTTACACAGTGGTTCAATGGTTTAGTGGTGCGGTGATCCAGCTCACCTGCACATGGAGAATTTACACCATCCTGCTTACAAGAGGCTGGCGGGAGTCAGGAAGTCACCGTAGCCATCAAGAGAGCCAACGGCACAACGGCTATCCTCAACAGCTAAGGAGATAAGAAGATGACCAATAGGAAGAAAGGGGGAGATTCTCAACGAAGAAGGGACCCTCCAAGGCGGGGATGAGAATGAAGGCGAAGGGGGAAGAGGAGGTATTGGGCATTCAGCAAGCATTCGACACTGGAGCCGAAGAAACGAGAGTGTGAGGCGAGATAGAGGCTGGAGCTACGAGCTCACCAAGGAGAGAGTGTGGAGAGACTTGTGTGTACCCTCTGTCTACTATGGGGATAGACTGTGTGTTCTTGTGACTTGCGACTTGTGACCTGGAGACACTGGTCCAGTGATATGTACTTTGGCCATCTTGGTCACTTTCTCATTCTTCTTGTCTCTTTCCGGATATGGGGATTGATCACTAGTGTATGACGGATTTTCTTATTCTCCTTATGCTGTGGAGTTCTCAAGTGATTGTCATTTAGCATAGTGCACTCGTACGTCATCGTTCACTGCAGTATAGCATACGGCACTCGCACACCACTGCATGGTGCACTCTGTGCGATCCATTGCATTAGAGCATTGCAACACTCATGCTTCTCATGCCAGTGGCCTTTGGCCTCCGGTAACACCTCCGGAAGGATAGGAACCCCACCCCTTAGACAGTTTATGGCAATCACGGTGGGACGCTGCTGGTGTTGAGTAGCACAAGTGAAGTGGTGATCCAGGGTCCTAGAGAGAGGTCTTATGCCGAGTAGTTCTGAAACATTTTTTTCATGAAAAAGACTTCTATTAAGTAAGAACAAAAACCCGCGAGAGCAAGCTCAAAGCGGAATACATCATGAAATCATGAGGATAATAAAAAACCCCCTCAGAGTGAGGTGGAAAGAAACCAAGGCTGAGGCTGAAAGTGCCATCTCAACCCTGTAGTAGATTCAGAGAAGAAAGGAGAATGCTTCCATTCCCTGAAGAAAGAAGCCCTCCTAGCTGAGGCTGCACGGGAGTCCCCCTGCATACCCGTCCATACGGCCATCAGAGTGTGTACGATGTCTGTCCAGATACTAGCCAATGTGTGCGAGGGATGAACCTGAGTACCCTCCATAGCCTCTGTGCATCTGGATCTCCAGATATGCCAGGCTGCTATGCTCGCTATAATCTCCCAAGAAGTATCCACAGAGGCATGTACAGCTGTAAAAGGACGGTGTGGAACCACATCCAACGAGCAGAGCTCAACCCGATGACGTCGAACCGAAATGGCCCGGGAGGAGTCAAGTCCCTCATAGAAAACCTGAGGTCCTGTAAGAAAAAGCCAAGCCACCGAGCCCCAAGTCATAAAGAGTGGGGAATGGGCAAAGTGACTGAAGATCCTGGCAATCCCCATCCAAATCAATCTCGCCTGTCTGCAATCCCATAAGCAATGCTGAATAGACTCCGAAGCAGAAAGGCAACGAGGGCAAGTAGGGTCGGCTCCGAATCTGGACCTCCAAAGGTTCACTGCAATCCCTCCATGAATAGAAAGCCAAAAGAAGATAGTGATCTTTCTATTCCTGTGGGATTTCCAGAGCCTCCTCCAGAAGTACCTCTGCTGATCCGCAGTAATACCAAAAGTCTCCCAATGAGAAACTCTGGAGGGTCTCCAGCCTCTACTACTGAGCTGAAATCTCCTGGCATTACTGACCGTGTAACGAAAGAAGGGGATGGTCTTCTCTCGATGCCCCGCGTCAATCCACTCCCACTCTCCAGGGTCCCACTGTAAATACCTGATGGGAACTCCTCCATAGAGCCAAAGTCTCCAAGACCCGGTGGAGAGTAACTGGGGGTCAGGGTCTAAGAACCACTCTGAATCTGATCCCTGCATCAAAAGGCCTACGACCCTGATAGGCTGAAAAGCAGACTCAAGCAATATATCATCTGTAGATCTGAGCAATCTGCCACCATCCTGGACACTGAAAACCAAAGCATCCTCCTGTGCACCTCGGAAGGCTAAGACCTGAAGTGGAACCCCGCCTCTCGAGAAAGTACCTGCCCAAGTGGAGGTAGTGAGAGGCATATCAACTGTGTCTATCCAAGCCTCTGGAAGGGCTGACTCAATCTGCAAGATCCTCCCTGCACTCCCTCTGAGATGTCCTGTCAACCTTGACTTGGTTTCCTCTGGAAGCCTACGGAAGGCTTTCCAAGATCCCAAAGAAGAAGCAGGTCCCCTCTCCCACCTAGCCCACTGCATGTAGAGTGAGGCACCCAGTGGTCTGCCACGATCATCTAAAATACTGTCGTTCCACATGATGGGCTGCCTATCAATCTCTTCCCGGGAGGAAGGAGGAATCCTCCAAAGAGAGCTTCTGAAACTAGCCCAAGCTTTCAGAATGGCAACCATGAGAGGGGATGAAGGTGATCTGAGGTGTGTTGAGGTGAAAATCCATCTAACACTGCTCATCCAGTCTCCTCCTGAGGAAGGTGTGCACCTCTGTATGCTGCTGATAAGAAAGTCCTTCCACGGTTCCTATCCTGGCATAAGTCCTCGCACCACTAACTTGCAAAGTAAGGCTCTGCACTGTAAATCTGGATCAATAATATTGAGACCCCCATCCTGTGTAGGGAGGATGAGGGTCTCCCAAGCCACTCTGGCTAAGGCATCTGCTGTGCCATCAAGCCCACTCCAGAGAAAGTTCCTGATCGGTCTTCTGAGCTGAATGATGCAGTCCCTAGAACGGCACCAACATGAACAAATAAACCAGGCCGTGGCCAAGAGGACCTGGTTGACCACCACAACTCTAGAGGCAAGATCCAGCTTGGCTGAGCTCCAAAAGAGAAGCTTCCTTCTGATGCTCTCCAACACGGGAGCAAACTGCTGCGTGGTAGAAATACCCAAGCCGACCTGGCAGCCCAAATACCTGATAGGCACACCCCTCTGAACCCAAGTGAACCCTATGTCAAGTCCCCAAACTGGAGTGTCCTCATCACTGATCCAAAAGCCATTGGATTTATGCCAATTTATCTGCGCCCCTGCCGCCAAGCAAAATAAATCCAATGCTGTCCTGAAAGAAGTCAATGTCTGTGGAGAGGCATCCAAATAAATCGCTGTGTCATCAGCCAACTCACTGTCAAGCAGCTCCTCTTCTCTTCTGATAGGAAGTCTCAGCCCAAAGATGTCAGCTTGAGATCTAACATAGATGCTCATAGCTTCGGCCACGAATAAAAAAAGGAAAGGAGCAAGGGGGCATCCCTGACGGACTGATCTCGAAATCTGAAATCTCTCACCCCTTACCCCACCAATAAGTACCTGGCTATGGGCTGATCTGTACAAAGAGGAAACACCTCTGATCCAAACATCAGTGAATCCAAAGCGTAGAAGGGTGCCCTCCAAAAAACTCCAATCTACTCTGTCATAAGCTTTTTCAAAATCCAACAGTAGAATGGCAAGATTCTGGCCACTCTGCATGGCCCACTCTGAAGCTTCCCAGAAAGAAAAAATGTTATCAAAAATACTTCTGCCATGCACAAATCCCGTCTGAGTGTCGTGGATAAGATCAGGGAGAAGTGGCTGCAATCGGAGGCTGATAGCCTTGGCCAGAATCTTGTAACAAGTCCCCAGAAGTGTGATAGGCCTCCACTGGGACAATAAATTTCTGCTACCTCCTTTTGGGATAAGGTGGATGAGGCCCTCTGTAAGCGATTCAGGCATCTCGCCAGAGTCCCAAATGGCCTGCATGGCTGAAGTAATATAGTCTCCAATCATATCCCAAAATGCAATGAAAAAAGACGGGGTGAGGCCATCTAAACCTGGGCACTTGCCCTTGTGAAGGGCTGAAAGTGCAGTCCTGAGCTCTGTGTTGGTGAAAGGTGCGTCAAGTAGAACATGCATATCCGGATTCACCAACACTGGGATACTCTGCCAAATAGCCTGTCTAGCATCCTCTATATCGTGTGTCTCAGGATCAGCAGTAAGGAGGGTGGCATAGAAATCTGAAGCTATGCGTAAGACGTCATCTGGCTCTGTCTGTAAAACCCCATGTGAGTCAATAAGCTGAGATACACTCTCTCTACTATGTCTAGGGCCAAGAGTAGAGAAGAAGTGTTTATTGACTCTACCACCCATCTGAATCCAGAAGGACTCCCGTGCATGAAAGGCATACTCTGCTCTCTGATCAAGCAATAACTGCAGATGAGCCCTCGCTGCAGCAAGGCGCTCCTGAATCCAAGCATCTGAAGGCCGTTTCTGCTCTTCCCTCTGCAAAGCTGCTAACTGCTGGCGAACACCAATCTCACGTCTGAGAATATCTCGTCTCCTGGTAGAAGCAACTGAGCAGTAAAAGTCGCTAATACCAGAGAGGGCAGCAACTAAATGTGAAGGATGTGGCTGCCCTCCCTGGACATGAGCAAACCATATCCGTAGGGCTGCCTCTGTAAGGTCCTCCTCTGTGTAAAAGGCATCTGGAATCCTGATGCTGGCAGATCGGCCTCTCAAGTGAGGCTCTGAGATAGCCAGAACAACAGGGAAATGGTCTGAGGTGGAAACCCCCGCAGCAATGCATACCGATCCACCTCTGTCTAGTGCCCAGTCATCTACATAAAATCTGTCAATGCGTGCATGAATAGGCATCTGTTGCCTCCTGTTCGACCAAGAGAACAGGAGGGACTGTGGCTGAATAAGAAAGGCATCATCACACCAAGTATCTCTGCCACAGAAATGGAAAAGGAAGGCATCCCAAGCTGCTCTCTCCAAAGAGTGAAGTCCGCCTTCTCTACCCCCTTTTTGGTCTGAAGGTAACTCGACCATGTTAAAGTCACCTCCAATCACCCAAGAATCCACAATGGGGGCCCAGGAGAGCAAAGTCTTCCACATAAGGACACGTTCCCATCTAATGTTGGAGGCATATAGGTTGAGGAAGCCAACCTTACGCCCTCCAATCAAAAGAATAATCCACTGAGCTCTAGAGGGGATAATGACTCCGTGCCCAACAACTAAGGGGAGAACCGACTGCAAAACTGAAATAGAAGTGCCTCCCCTAGTGCCCAATGCAGGCGACCAAAAAGTATGTCCTGAAAGCAACTTGCCTGACTTGGCACAATCTCTATAATCCAGCTTGTGCTCTTGAATAAATAATATATCAATGGGACCCCCAGTAACACCTGGATGAAGCTGATCCCGGATCAGATGTCTACGGCGGCGATGTGGGACGCCACCTAGGCCCTGTATGTTCCAACTGATAATCCTCATCGACGGGAGGATGTAGAGTGGAACACCTTACCCGACCTAGTGGCGGAAACAAACCCCTCAATAGGGGAAGACCTCCTGGAAGGAGGGAAGGAACCCAGTGGAGGAAAGTCAATAGGGGAAAGAATCCTGGCACCTGAAGAAGAAGCCCTGTCAATAGGAAATCCAACCACTGGCTCCCCAAAAGTAGCGGGCACAAACTCCTCCTCTGGGAAATCTGAACTCTCTGCCAAGGCTGAAAACGAGTTCCTGTGGAGCAATCCAGACACCGGAGTACGAAGGATCCCTTGTGAGGGAAGAGGATCAACAGTGTAAGCTATCCCCTTCCCCCTGTCCAAGGGAGGGAGTGAGGAAGGCTCTCTACCCGGTGTCTGCCCAGCCGCGGAAATCTCTCCGTCCTCAAGAGGAACATCTGGCAGTGCTGGATCTAAGAAAGAAGCTGCAACTGGGGAGGAGGTCGAAGCTTCAGCGTCTCGGACTGTGCAAGGTGAGACAGGAAGGACAGCTCGAGGTGAAGCAGAGTCTACTAAGGTACCCTCGTGAACTGAAGGAGGGACCTGCACACGTACTGGAACCCACTGTAAAGCGTCGCGTGTGCCTGAGGGAGGTGGGGGTCGAGGAGCAGGTGAAGGACCTGTACCACCCCCCTGACGAGGCCGAGGAATAGGTACTGGACCTGTACCACCACCTGACTGAGCAGGACCGCCACGTGAAGAACGAGGAGCAGGAGCTGGACCTGTACCACCCCTCTGTCGAGGTCGAGGGGCAAGTGCCGGGTCTAATCCCCCCTGTCCCCCCTGTCGATGCCCTGAGGCGGTAGCTGTACCAGAGGGCTTCTTAGGCCTTTTCTTCTTCTTGGGACAATCCCTGGCAAAGTGTCCCGAGGTCCTGCAAATCCTGCACTGGTCCTGCCTGCCTGAAATCTCCACTCTCTGGCGAAAAAAGGAACCATCCGGGCGCTGTATCATGACGTGGTCCATCTCGAGGTTAGGATCCTTGCAAAGGACCCTAACTCTAGGAACCCCATCAGCCTTGGTTGCCTCTGCTGCAGTCAATGGCAACCCAGGGAGGGGTGGGATCTCAGCAACTGCGCCAAAATGCTCCCCAATAACAGAAAGAAGTCGATGGTAAACCTGGGGAAGCCCGGGGAACCTGATGAAGAGCGAGAAGAATTTCTTATCTACCTCAACTGGGTCGAAACCAAGGTGAAAGGCTTCAAAGACGATCTTCCTGTGTCCCAGGTGTAAAAACTCGGCCTTGAGCACAGTGCTCGCAGCCTCTGGAGTGTCAAAAACAACCTGGAAAAAACCTCGTCCCAGAAGGCGAACATCTACCAATCGAGGAGCGAGGTCTAGGGGGAGAGCCGCAAGCATCCAGTCTCTGGCTTGGGATCTGGAAGGGTGAGACCCGAAGATGCGTGCTAGCAAAGTGGTAGAGCACTCAATCTCTACATCCTTCTTGAGCTGCTGCAACTCGTCTTTAGAGAAAGTGATAGTTTTCGCGGCCGGTGGAGATGGAGTAGGATTGGCTGACGGGGAATCCATCGCCAATCAAGGTGAGGAGGCCGACTCGAACAGAAAAAAAAAGCTCCTTCCGTTCCAAAAAAGCTGCGAGGGGCAAGGGAGGGGAAAGGAGGCTAGGAGGAAGCAGGGGGGAAGGGGAGGGAAGGAGGAGAGGGGCTGGGGCTGAGAGGGGAGAGGGGCAAGCTGAGAGGGAGGGAGGGGAAAGGAGAGGAGAAGAAAGGGAGGAGTGAGAGGAAGAGAGGGGGCGGGAGAGCAAGCAGGGAGGGGGCGGGACAGCAGGGGAGGGGGCGGGACAGCAAGGGGGAGGGGGCGGAGGCAGGGAGAGGGAGCGGAGCAGCAGGGGGGAAGGGGCGGAGGCAGGGGGGAGAGGGGGAGCAGCAGGGGGGGAGGGGCGGAGGCAGGGAGAGGGGGCGGAGCAGCAGGGGGGAGGGGACGGAGGCAGGGAGAGGGGGCGGAGCAGCAGGGGGGAGGGGACGGAGGCAGGGAGAGGGGGCGGGACAGCAGGGGGGAGGGGGCGGAAGCAGGGAGCAGAGGGAGGGAGCGAGGGACAGGCAGGGGGAGGGGGCGGAGCAGCAGGGGGGGAGGGGGGGGAGCAGCAGGGAGGGGCTAGGGACAGGCTGAGGGGGGAGAGAGACGGGCTGAGGGAGGGGGAGCAGCAGGGGAACGGGGAGGAGCAGCAGCTCAGTTCAGTGCTTCATACTCTTTCGTTCTGAAACATTTGAAGGAGCTAGTGAGAGAACTAGGAGGTACTTGAGGAGAATGGAGAAAAAACTGCTAGCAGACCAAACTCGGTACAAGAAGCATTACGTGCGACGTAAGTTAGCGAAGTCCTCAACTTCAGCACAAAGTGAGCCCATTGGAGTAGTAGCCAAAGCAAGTAACTTCATCGACACTCTCATTGACTTGGATCAATGGGAACCCTGGTGGTCAGATCCGAACTCCGGAGAAGAAGAAGTGCAAAGCGGAGAACTAGGTGAAAGAAGAGGGTACTAAGGACGAGGGCTCCTCAGGGACTCATCAAGGTCGAGGCAGCCCCTCTCTTCCTCTTGCAACGATGTCTTCATCAACCACCTCTTCTACTGGAGTGGTGACTCTATCTGCTTCTGCCTCGACCTCTGCTGGACATAGCTCCAGGCTACTAGCTAATCTTTCCTCTACATCTATCCCACTTGGGGGTACTTTTGCTCTGGCCATGCCTTTACTTGCCATGATGGTTTCATCTCCCTTTCCATCCACACCGGTGCTGCCTTTTCCACCACCTCCTTCCTTCCCTACTGCCTACTCAACCATGACTTCAACTCCGTCCCTCTCCTTTCCAAATGCTCTCCCATCCTCTTTAACCCCCACATCTTCTATGTTCTCACCCTTTCCCTCTGCAAGACTGAGACCCTCCACATATGCTCCTCTGGAGCACCGACACTCATTACAGCCCCATCGGGACTCCCGAAGAGAAACCACGGGAGACAATGACTCAGAGTTCAAACGTACATCCGCATCCTCGTCTAAGCTTCGACCCTCAGCTAGAGGCTATGAGGATGAGGTTGCAGAAGGCCAATAATAGCGTCCACCACTACTCCCTATTGGAAGATCTTATGAGTTTCAAGCCCAACCTCACTCTACAACAACTGTGTCTATTGTCTTCCCAAATCAAGCATCAGACCATCACATTTCTTAACCGCCTCCCAAGAGGTCGACAGAAGGGATCTACTTCGAGTGAGCCAATACCAGAGACATTACCAACTCAGCATGGGTCTACACAAAACCACTTCTCTGCCTATGCTGCCCTCACTTGTGAACAAAGTCCCAAGCTCACCATGGAGATCCATGGAGTGGAGCTGATGGACGACTTCCTTGATGGTGGGGCGGCTGTGAACATTATGCCGAAAGGTACACTCCAAAAACTGGGGTTGAAGTTGACAAGTGATGTTCACTTTCAAGTACACATGGCTGATCAATGTAGAGTAAAACCAATGGGTGCAGTCAAAGGTGTTCACATGAAGATTGGAGGAGTAACTTTTCTCTCCAATTTTGTTGTCCCTGATATGACAGAAAATGAACAGACTTACCCTCTACTTCTTGGTAGACCATGGTTGCGTTCCACAAAGGCCATTCAAGATTGGTCAACTAATGAAGTTCGATTGCCCCTGGGATCCACATCCCTCGAAATAGATATGGTCACAGGATAGGCAAGGCACATACCAATAGAACTGGGAGAGGAGGATTTTGAAGAACAAGCTGGAGCCGAAGAGGAGCATTGGGCTTGTGGGGATTGGCACATGGGTGGTGACCAAGATATCAATGAGGAGACAACCCTGGAAGGATTCGAAAGTTTGACCCACTTGTTGGATTGGGCTGATCAAGAAGACGAGGAAGCTGTCATTTTGGATTGGATGGGAGCCCTGGGCTCCTTAGCCGTCAACATGGTGGAACTATGCCAACAAGAAGATCCCGAAGAACACCTACTTGCAGTATCAAAAATCCACCCAGAACCACATGCACAGGGTCTAGCTGAACTAGTTTACGAAACGATGCCCTTTGGACGTTGCAATAGTCCATACATGTATAAGAGAATGGTCACTAGGGGTACTACAGTGGACACAACTGATCGTACTGAGGACAATGATGGTACTGCAGTGAACATTGAGGATTATCCAGTGGCAGTGGCCGACATGGAGGACATTGGTCAAAATGATGTTGATAGTAGTCTAGGATACAATGATGGATCTACTGTATATGAGGCCGGTATTGCCCAACCCACCAATGGTACTCCAGAGTACAATGATGATACTACGGTGTACAACCATGGTAGTGCTGAGTGCAATGATGGTCATACAAAAGACAGTAACACTAATGAAGAAGAAACTGATGGTGATAATGATTTAGAAGAAAGTGATATAGACATTGCTGAACTTAAGGAGAATCACAACCAACAACTTGATGTCTTGGGGGGACCCAGGGTGCATACAGGATACAGAGATAAGGACATGGCTGATCTCACTTTGCTCGACCTTTTCTTATCAGAAGCCGACCACCCCTCAGTTCAAGACCTTCCAGAAACCACTTATGAGGTGGAAGGCTTACCTTACCGGGGCATGCTGAAACAGCCACCGAGGTGTCGAAGGCATACAATCTGCAACATCTACTAATTCTACATCTCAGTCAGTGCCCGAGAACCCCCCACTTACTTACCCCCCATCTTGGTTGAGAGAAGTGGAGGGGGACTTTCCCCTTGAAGATACTCCAGCACATATAGGACTGAGAATGGGTGAACCAAGTACCTCAACATCCCAATGCATTGCCTCTGTTGATAAGGCACGGAACTAGTGGTATCTCAACATTGGGACTGAGGACCACAACCCCAGCATTTGAAGTTAGCCACTTGGGTCTGGTAACATGACTATCTTCTAGCTGCAGTCATTGACCTCTTTAAAGAATTTGTGGATGTTTTTGCCTGGTCCTACAAGGATCTGAAGGGGGTGCCTGCTGATTTCATGAAGCATCGCATCAACTTATATCCGGATGCAAACCCTCTGATTAAAGATCCATACCGCATGAATCCCAACTATGGCAAGGCAGTCCAAACAAATATACAAAAAATGGAGCAAGAAGGATTAATCTACCTAGTGGATTACTCTAATTGGGTCAGCGGAATTGTCATTGTACCCAAAAGAGAGACCGGCAAACTTAGAATATGTGTTGACTATCGGAGTTTGAATGCTGCAACACAACGTGATAGGTTCCCCCTTTCCTTCATAGAGAGAGTGTTGGAGACAGTGGCAGGACATGCTTTAGACTCATTCATGGATGGATATAGCGGGTACAACCAAGTCCGAGTGAAAGAACACGATCAGCCCAAGACTACCTTTGTCACTCAATGGGGAACATATGCCTACCAAATGATGCCCTTTGGATTATGTAATGCCCCGGCAACATTTCAACGACTTGTAACCAAACTCTTTCAGGAGAATATCGGCAAGTTTCTTGAGGTATTAGATGACTTCTCTATTTTTAATGGTAAATCACCCTCCCATCTTGATCCGGCCATACAAAATGATCATCTACATAAGTTGAGATGGGTCTTTGATAAGTGTAGAGAAGTGCGCTTGTGTTTGAACCCTGACAAATGTTTCTTTCTCGCACTCCGAGGTGTTCTCCTTGGTTATATTGTTTCTGCTGAGGGCATGACTACGGACCCGCAAAGGTAGAGGTGATCATCTCATTGCCTATCCCTCGTACACCCAAAGAGGTGGAAGTCCTTCTTAGGGCATGTAGGATATTACCAAAGGTTCATACGTTTCTATGTGGACGTTGCTGTTGCACTGACAGAACTCCTACATCAAGACAGATCTTTTGTTTGGGCGACCCCGCAACAACTAGCCTTTGATGATTTGAAGCATTGCCTCATGAAGGCCCCCATCCTCAGGCAGCCCGATTGGGATGTAATTTTTCATGTCCATGTGGATGCTAGTGGGTGGGCAGTAGGTGCTATACTGGCTCAACCTAACCAGGATACCAAGATTGATTTGCCTATCTACTTCGCCAGTCGACAACTCAATGGAGCAGAACGCAATTATAATACCACAAAAAGGGAGGGCCTCGGCATGGTTTATGCCATGACCAAGTATCGTCACTACCTCTTGGGCAACAAGTTTGTGATCATCACTGATCATCAAGCTCTTAAGTATTTATTGAATAAGCCTACTCTTGGTGGCCGGTTAAGCAAATGGATTCTTCTTTTTCAAGAATTTGAATTCGACATTGTGGTAAGGGCTGGGAAACTGCATCAACCTGCAGACCACTTGTCTAGGTTACATTCCGGAGAACCAGCCAATGGTATCACCAATGAATTACCCGATGCGGGCTTGTTCGGGGTGACGGCACTATCTGATGAATGCCTGTTTGTGGTGGACTACTTCCCACCATGGTATGCCAACATAGTACACCTCTTGTCTACAGGTGGCTTTCCTCCCGGTCTGACTCCAATAGAGAAACGCAAGCAGATCCTTCAAGCTGCTCCTTTTAAGTTGATTGCAGGTAAATTGTACAAGCTTGGGAAGGACCATATCTTGAGACGGTGTGTGCTTCCCCAACGAGACATAATCCATTCTTGAAGAGGCACACGCTGGCATGCGTGGAGGGCATATGGCCTCAGATGCTATTGCTCGGAAGATCATGCATGCGGGGGGTTTTGGTGGCCCAAGCTCTTCCGCGACTGCCATGCTCATGTGACCAGATGTGATTCATGTCAACGAGCAGGCCCCAAGCCTACAAGGCGCGAGTACCTCCCTCTCAACCATTCACTCCGGTGCCCCCCTTCTATCACTGGGGATTGGATTTCATTGGACCCATCTCTCCTGCCACACGCCGAGGGAACAAGTATGCTTTGCTTGCCACCAACTATGGAACCAAATGGGTCGAAGCCAAGCCAGTCAAGAACTGTACATCGCACGTAGTAGCCACATTTCTATATGACCAGATCATCTCTCGGTTTGGCTACCCTGTTGAGCTGATGAGTGATAGAGGGTCTCACTTCCTAAATGACACCATTGCTGCACTGGTTCACTTGCTACAAATAGTTCACAAATTTTCATCTCCCTATTACCCACGTGCCAATGGTCTAGCTGAGAGCTCAAATCGCACAATGTGTGGGATCATGCATCGTCTTTGCCTAAGTTCTTTAGCCGATTGGGATGACATACTTCTAGCAGCTTTATTCGCGTATCGAACTGCTTACAAGGCAAGTACTGGGTATTCACCCTTCGAGCTAGTTTATGGACTGAAGGCCGTCATGCCTTATGAATTTCATCTTGACACCCACAGGGTTCTTCCGGACAAAAATGACAACTTTGAAGCCTGCACAATGAAACGCTTGTGGGATTTGGACTAGCAAAGCATCAACATGAAGCAATTTTCACTCAAGAAGTGTGGCAGAAACGACAGAAAGCCTGGCATAACCAAAACCTCAAAAAAAGAAATTTCAAAGTTAGTGATTTAGTACTCTTGTATTCGAGTAAGTTTCTTAAACACAAACCTAAGTTTGTAAGTCGTTGGACAGGCCCATTTTTCATTGCCAAGCTTATCCCAAGTGGAGGAGTCTACTTGGCCACTTTGGAAGGCAGAGTCCTATCTGCACCAGTGAATGGGTCACGCATCAAGAGGTACCATGATCAATGAGGAAGCACCCTCCTAGTCCTTCTATATACACTCTTGCCTTCTCCTTCCCTGGTGACATCTTCTCCCTCTGAGTGCCACTTTCTCTCTCAACATAGGTCCTTCTCTTTCCACCCGAGTGTCACTTTCTCTCTCTAAGAGAGGCCACCCTCTAGATGCGACCTCCTTTTTCACTCTGTGTCACTTTCTCTCTCTAAGTACGACCTTCTCCATTCATCCTGTGTCACTTTTTCTAACTACGGCCTCCCTTTTCATCGTGTTACAAATCCCTTCTCTTTCCATCCCTCTGTCCAACCCCCTACCTCTCTTACAAACACCTTCTCTTTCCACTCTCTGTCCAACCCCTACCTCTCTCTTATAAAATCCTTCTCTTTCCACCCTATGTCCATCCCTTACCTCTCTCTTACAAAACCCCTCTTTCTGCCCTATGTCCAACCCCCACCTCTCTCTTACAAACACCTTCCCTTTCCACCCTCTGTCCAACCCCCTACCTCTCTCTTACAAACACCTTCCCTTTCCACCCTCTGTCCAACCTCCTACTTTTCTCTTACAAAACACCTTCTCTTTCCACCCTCTGTCCAACCCCCTACCTCTCTCTTACAAACACCTTCTCTTTCCACCCTCTGTGCAACCCCCACCTCTCTCTTACAAAATCCGTCCCTTTCCACCCTATGTCCATCCCCTACCTCTCTCTTACAAAACCCTTCTCTTTTTACCCTATGTCCAACCCCTACCTCTCTCTTATAAACTTCTTCTCTTTCCACTCTCTGTCCACCTCTACCTCTCTCTTACAAAACCCTTCTCTTTCCACCCTATGTCCAACCCCTACCTCTCTCTTACAAAACCCTTCCCTTTCCACCCTATGTCCAACCTCCCACCTCTCTCTTACAAACCCCTTCTCTTTCCACCCTTTGTCCAATCCCTACCTCTCTCTTACAAAATCCTTCTCTTTTCGCCTTATGTCCAACCCCCTACCTCTCTCTTACAAACTCCTTCACTTTCCACCCTCTGTCTAACCCCTACCTCTCTCCTACAAAACCCTTCTTTTTCCACCCTCTGTCCAACCCTTATCTCTCTCTTACAAAACCCTTCTCTTTCCAACCCCTACCTCTCTCTTACAAAACCGTTCTCTTTCCACTCTGTCTAAACCTCCATCTCTCTCTTACAAACCCCTTCTCTTTCCACCCTCTGTCCAACCCCTATCTCTCTTACAAAACCCTTCCCTTTTCACTCTCTGTCCACCTCTACCTCTCTTACAAACCCCTCTCCTTTCCACCCTCTGTCCAACCCCTACCTCTCTCCTACAAAACCCTTCTTTTTTCACCCTCTGTCCAACCCCTATCTCTCTCTTACAAAACCCTTCTCTTTCCAACCCCTACCTCTCTCTTACAAAACCAATCTCTTTCCACCCTATGTCTAAACCCCCATCTCTCTCTTACAAACCCCTTCTCTTTCCACCCTCTGTCTAACCCCTATCTCTCTCTTACAAAACCCTTCTCTTTTCACTCTCTGTCCACCTCTACCTCTCTTCCAAAACCCTTTCCTTTCCACTCTTTGTCCACCTCTATCTCTCTCTTACAAAATCCTTCCCTTTCCACCCTATGTCCAACCCCCTATCTCTCTCTTATAAACTCCTCTTTCCACTCTCTGTCCACCTCTATCTCTCTTACAAAACCGTTCTCTTTCCACCCTCTGTCCAACTCCTACCTCTCTCTTACAAAACCCTTCCCTTTCCACCCTCTGTCCAACCCCTATCTCCCTCTTATAAAACCCTTCCCTTTTCACTCTCTATCCACCTCTACCTCTCTCTTACAAAACCCATCCCTTTCCACCCTATGTCCAACCCCCACCTCTCTTATAAACACCTTCTCTTTCCACCCTCTATCCAACCCTCCACCTCTCTCTTATAAATTCCTTCTCTTTTCACCCTATGTCCAATCCCCACCTCTCTCTTACAAACACCTTCTCTTCCCACCCTCTGTCCAACCCCCACCCCTCCCTTACAAACACCTTCTCTTCCCACCCTCTATCCAACCCCCACCCCTCCCTTACAAACACCTTCTCTTTCCACCCTCTGTCCAACCTCTGCCTCTCTTATAAAATTCTTCTCTTTCCACCCTATGTCCAACCCCCCATCTCTCTCTTACAAAATCCTTCTCTTTCCACCTTATGTCCATCTCTACCTCTCTCTTACAAAATCCTTCTCTTTCCACCCTATGTTCACCTCCACCTCTTTCTTATAAAATCCTTCTCTTTCTACCCTATGTCCACCTCCACGTCTCTCTTACAAAATTATTGTCTTTCCACCCTATGTCCACCTCTACCTCTCTTACAAAATCCTTCTCTTTCCACCCTATGTCCACCTCTACCTCTCTCTTACAAAATCCTTCTCTTTCCACCCTCTGTCTAACTCCCACCTCTCTTACAAACACCTTCTCTTTCCACCCTCTGTCCAACCCCCCACCTCTCTCTCTTACAAAATCCTTCTCTTTCCACCCTATGTCCAACTCCCCACCTCTCTCTTACAAACCCCTTCTCTTTCCACCCTCTGTCCAACCTCTACCTCTCTCTTATAAAACCCTTCTCTTTCCACCCTCTATCCAACCCCCCACCTCTCTCTTACAAAATCCTTCTCTTTCTACCCTATGTCCATCTCTACCTCTCTCTTATAAAATTCTTCTCTTTCCACCCTATGTCCAACCCCCCACCTCTCTCTTACAAAATCCTTCTCTTTCCACCCTATGTCCATCTCTACCTCTCTCTTACAAAATCCTTCTCTTTCCACCCTATGTCCAATCCCCCACCTCTCTTACAAACCCTTCTCTTTCCACCCTTTGTCTAACCCCTACCTCTCTCTTACAAAACCCTTCTCTTTCCACCCTATGTCCAACCCCTACCCCTCTCTTACAAAACCCTTCTCTTTCCACCCTCTGTCCAACCCCTACCTCTCTCTTACAAACAACTTCTCTTTCCACCCTCTGTCCACCCCTACCTCCCTCTTACAAACTCATTCTCTTTCCACCCTCGAACACTTCTACCTCTCTCTTAGAAACACCTTCTCTCCTCTCTCTCCACCCTATGTCACTCCCCCACCTCTCTCCTACGAATACTTTCTCTCTCTACCCTTAGTCACACTCATCTCTTTCTCTTACCAAAACCTACTCTTTCCATCTTCCATCATTCCAGTGATGCACTTCCAACCTCTTTTTAGCACTTAGCTAAATTTGGCGAATGTGCTAAATTTGGCAAATATGGTAAATTTGGCGAATATGCTAAATTTGGCGGATATGCTATTTCTGGTGGATAAGGTTAAGTTTGGTGGATTTACTTTTTGGCTCTCTCTCCCCTCCATCGGTTCTCTCCACCCCCTTACACATCACACTTAAAAGTGCTATTTTGGCAGCCAACTATCCTCCTCCCAACTCTCCCCTCCTTAGCGGCCAAGCTTCCTTCCTCCCTCATCAGCTCTCCCCTCCTTGGCAGCCAACTTTCTCCCTCTCCACGCAGCTCCCTCTCCTCAACACAGCCCCCCCCTCCTCCCTCTCCCTCTACCCGCCACCCTCCCTCTCCCCCCCCTCTCCTGCGCAATACCTGCCACCCTCCCCCTCCCCCCTCTCATGCGCAACACCCCCCCCTCCATCTCCCTCTACCCGCCACCCTTCCCCTCCCCCCTTTTCCTGCGCAACACCCCCCTCCCTCTCCCTCTACCCGCCCCCTCCACCCTCCCTACCCTCTACGCCCCCCTCTTCCCCCCCCTCCCCCCTCTCTTGCGCAACCCCCTCTCCCTCCCCTTCCCCCTCTCCAGCGCAACCCTCCCCCCTCTCCCTATGGCACGACTGTCGGACACATGAAACGTCTCTAAAAGCTCCTGAGTATAACATTTTTGCGACACAAAGTTACCCTCTGGTCCCTGTGAAATCTCCACACCTAGGAAGAAGTGTAGCAGACCAAGATCTGTCACCTCAAAGGCCTAAGAGAGAGCTGCCTTAATCTCGTCAATATGGGCGGTATGAATTCCTCTAATGAACAGATCATCGACATACAGGATGATGAGGGAAAGAAGTCTTCCTTGACGGTAAATGTACAGGTTGGGATCAGCCTGGGATCGGCGGAAATGCTTGTGAACAAAGAACTCATCAATCTTCTGATTCCAAGCTCGATGGAGCTCGAGGAGCTCGCTAAAGTCCATACAAAGCTTTTCGGAGCCTGTAAACCATTCCTTCAGTCTTGGAAAACCCAGGCGGTTGCTCCACATAGATCTCTTCCTTCCAATCACCATTGAGAAATGCAGATTTAACATCCATTTGATAGATGGGCCACTGCTCATGAGCTGCAACTACTAGGATTGTACGAAGAGCGGCCATCCTGGCGATAGGAGCAAACGTGTCATCATAATCAATCCCAAGGTGCTGAGAGTATCCTTTGGCCACAAGGCGAGATTTGTGCTTATCCACAGTGCCATCCGAGGAATACTTGGTCTTGTAGACATCCTTGCGTCGAGCCTCGTCCAAGAGACGCACGGCACCCCTTGACGGGCGCCAGTGTCCCATCACCGACTATGCACCAGCCAGGGTGACATGACATACAGAGGATTCCGCTTTGCTCCAGTCCTTTTCTTTTCATTGTTACATCCAGATGTATTTGATTATGTACGATCAGACTTAGGATTCAGCACGGGTGATGATGCTCGTTTCAGTAGCTCCACCCTTACTGTGATTTGTATCATGTTTTCTTTCAGTCTCATAGACCCATCGGTCTTCTGAAGACTCTAATAAAATTTCTTTCTTTCTTGGGTTGATTGCGATTCCTGCTTTGGAAATGATGTGGCCTAGTAGAACACCCCTTCGGACTGCAAAAGCACATTTCATTGGATTCAGACTGAGTCGAGACTCCCGGCATATGATGAAACACACTCCGAGGTGTTCCAGATGATCTTCCTTTTTCCCAAAGACACTGAAATTTTCCAAGAATACCCTCATAAATGTTGTCAGATACAGAGCAAAAACTTTTTGTATCCACCCTTAGAATGTAGGCGGTGCATTTTTCAATCCGAAATTCGTCACATTACTGGCAAAGACCTTGATGGTTGAGCTATCACCAATACAAACATCACCGCCGGAGATCACAAAATCCTTCAGCCCAGCTATAGAAGGACTCATATTGCGAGATGCCCCACTATCAATGATCTAGGTCCAGGCGGAGAGACCCCCTCTCCAACAGAGGATGCAAGAGAATCAAGCATTTCAATATGCACAAAAGCAGGAGTGATACGTTCCCTCTTCAATATATCCATTCCATTTGCCTAAGTCTACGATGAATCACGATACAAGCACACAAATTATCCTCCCAGCCTTATCTCGATGTTCGCAAGCTCTCACGAAATCTCTACACATGTGAATAGCTCCTGCTTGCAAAATCCACCAAGCCCCAATTCCCTAGATGGATCTAGTATGCCACATGTCCTCATTTTAGGGTACCTCCTAAATGCACCATATACCCCTCTCTTGGGATATTCATTATTTCACATGTCCCTAGGCACATTACACATTCAATGCATTTAAGACCCATTGCCTTAGACCCATCTAGTCCATGTCCTGTCACCCTCATCAAGGACCTTGACATTAACCCATTTGACCATTTACATGAAGCCTAATAAATATAATACAAACATTGATCCTTTAAAGGAAAATGTCGAGTGACGCTTTCGAGGTCATGTTACCTCAACTTGGGCATAACATTCCTTCCCTCTTCAAGCATCAGTGTCCTCGATGATAAAGTCTGGGAACACTCTCCGTAACTGGTATACGGATTTCCAGGTTGCTTCTAATAGAGGTAAACCATGCCATGCAACCAACACCGTGGGTATCTTCTTGGGTACTTGCATTGTTCCTCGGTCTAGGATTCTTGTTGGTTTGCGTCCTGCATTATTCTCTATCTCTTGAAATAAAACAACACCCTCGATTATAAAACAACACCCTCGGTCTAGGATTCTTGTTGGTTTGCATCTTGCATTATCCTCTATCTCTTGAAATAAAACAACACCCTCGATTCTTGTTGGTTTATGTCATGCATAACATTCCTTCCCTCTTCAAGCATCAGCGTCCTCGATGATAAAGTCTGGGAACACTCTCCGTAACTGGTATACGGATTCCCAGGTTGCTTCTAATAGAGGTAAACCATGCCATGCAACCAATACCGTGGGTATCTTCTTGGGTACTTGCATTGTTCCTCAGTCTAGGATTCTTGTTGGTTTGCGTCTTGCATTATCCTCTATCTCTTGAAATAAAACAACACCCTCGATTAGTAAGCCACCTATATGCAAAAATTTCTTTAAACAAGAAACATGAAACACTGGGTGCCCCTTCTGGTAATTCTAATTTATAGGCCACCTTGCCTATTAACCACGGCCCACAATATCATGGTGATAACTTAGCACACTCTCCTACAGTCAAAGACTTAGAGTGCAAAGGAACTTTGAGAAAAACTTTTTCTCCTTCCTTAAATTCTCTAACAGATCTGTTTTCATCCGCATACGCCTTAGCTCTATCCATAGCTTGGCGGATGTTAGTTTTTGCAAGTGCTAGCATCTCCCGCATCTAAACCACAAAGTTTGCGGCACTAGGCACTTTCTGAGATACTCCAACTATAGTTGTGGTCTATAACCATAGTTTAGCTCAAACGGACTGAACCCTGTAGAAGAATGTTTTCTATCATTGTAGGCAAATTCTAACAATGGCAACCATTTGTCCCACGCATGTTGCCTCAATGAAACATATGCTCTAAGCATATCCTTTAAATGACTTGAGGAGTACAGTTCAAGAAAATGAATGATCGGAACCTTGCATCAACACACGGTCCCAAATCTAGGCCAGATTCACCGCCATCTGCTGATCCAGAATGCGCAAACTTTCATCAAGAGGATCTAGCCTTGCGACACCTACCAGAATGAAGGACACCTACCAAAATGAAGGCTGCCAAGTCATAAGACTGCAATACTGACTCCATCATAACACGCCACACACCATAATTGTTCCCGTCCAGTTGTCGATCAACAGGGAACGTGGGTAGAACAGGAATCTTCACCTTGTTTTCTGCCAATTCTTGTAGAGAAGCCATAGAATAAAGGTGAGAGAAACGGAGAAAATTTGGGAGATAGGAAGAGCAATGAAAGGCTGAATAATATGAGGGAAAAGAATGCTTCCTTCAACCTCTGAACGTCTGGCCTTCACACAAACTACCCCTTCGATCTGGAAACACCCTTCAAAGCATATCGATAGCAGCCCATATCTTCCACTACGAATAGCTTCCCAAGCTTGCTGAATCTTCCACTACGAATAGCTTCCCAAGCTTGCTGAATCTCCTTTCCACAGCTCAGGTCTTTTAGCCAGCCTTAGGCTCTGATACCATGTGAGAAATGCAGCAGTGTGGAGCGATGATGGAGAGAAAATAGCAAACAATCACTAGAGAGAACCAAAGAACAAGAGAGACTGCACAGGATCTCGGGAAAAACCTCATCAACTGCTGGAGAAAAACCCTCCACTGGTGGCTGCACAAGTGTGCACTGAGATGAGAAACAAGAGAGGGACGGGGCCCTATTTATAGTCACCCCCTGCCCCAACCAACCGATTGAGGGGGGGGAGTAGGTAGCCGACTAGAGGGGCCGACCCAGCTTGTGCAGACCGACCAGCAGGTCGGCTATGGGGCCAGCAGCTCCTGGGCGGCCAAATGGCCCGCAATCCAGGGCGCCTACCAGGTGCACACATGCGGCCTGGTGAGAGCCCCCAAGGCAGGCTGTACGCACCCCTTGTGTGCCTCTAGCAGGCCCGGAACAGACCTGCAGACCCCCACAGATGACGGCCCCTCCGTCACCTCGAAACAGGGGCAGACAGCCATGCCCAGGGCCCCGGAACACGTAGACATCCATGGTGAACCCCCTCTGCCTCTCTGGGGCGGGCGAAACCACAATCAAGGCCCTCACTCTCCCTCACATGGGCGGGCACACCCACAACCAAGGCCTTCACTCAAGGAGACAGGAGATGAACTCTAACAGCTTTCTCATGCCCACAATGTCCATCAGCATCATATGAATCTCATGGTCCGGCCGCGAACAAGTCTGCAGGCAGCCCATCTCGAGCTGCTTAGCAGCTTGTTTGTGGACTGTTTTTGCCCTTGCCTCTGGCACCCTGTGTCTGCCAGCTCCCACTGGCTGTCAGCCCTCAAGCGGGCAGTAGCAAGACCTTACACATGCCTCGCCTTGCAGCCCTCCCACATGGGGTCCGGACAGCCCCTAGCACTGCCTCGTCAGGGCTCCCTGGCCGCTGTGCTGCCTCTGACACCTTCCTTGCACCCACCCTTTCTCTCTGCTGCCTGCCTCTCACCTTTTCGCCAGCCCTTGGGCTGGCTTATTGGTCCTTCTGGGCTGCAAGCAGGCCCTTTTTAGTTGCTCCTGCATCACAAGCATTTAGCTCGGGGGCTCCTTCTCCCTCATCGTCTACCGCTCTTTTTCCCTACCCTTTTCTATGCCTCCCCTAAAAACCCCTCATCTGACCAAATTAGAGCAGTCATCTCTTGTATGTCAGTTAGGGAGAGAGGGCTTCTATGTGGGTGTGCCGACCCAGAGAGAGGTGTAGCGTTTTCATTCTTCTCAGTGTATTTTTGTAAATTAGGAGGGGTTCTAGCCAGGGCGCGTTGACAGGGTTAGACGCTGAGTCACAAGGCCTGGTTTAGGCTGGGATAGGCATGGTTAGTGAACACAGTTTGGGGCTAGCACAAGTCAGTTATGGGCTGGTTTGGGACCCTGATCAGGGTCGAATTAACCAACCAGAGCAGGTCGGTTAGGTTGGCCAAGTCAACAGACCTGGTCGGCCACATCAGCAGCCCCGTGCTCCTATATAGGGGCCATTTTTCCTTGGTCTTTGTACAATTCTTGGGCAGTCTTGTGCATCGTCTCCAGCAGTTCCTGGACAATTGTGTGTGCAATTTCCAGCCATGCAACTGTGACCAGACTGAGGTGCAATTTCTTCCTCAGTTGGGAGTGTTCCCAGGGACAGTACCAGCTTGTAGGCGCAGTGCAGCCTACTCCACGTGAGTTTGGAGGTGCAGTGCTGCCTCAGTCTGCAGTCCACCAGTGGTGTAGTTCTGTGCTGGGGTTGTGATCATTCTTGGAGGTTTTCTCAACAGTACGTGCAGAGTTTTTCCTGCATACTCGTGTAGTTTGGGGCCAGTTATGGGCTGGTTTGGGACCCTGACAGGGTCCCAAACCAGTACCAGCTTGTAGGCACAGTGCAGCCTACTCCACGTGAGTTTGGAGATGCAGTGCTGCCTCAGTCTGCAGTCCACCAGTGGTGTAGTTCTGTGCTGGGGTTGTGATCATTCTTTGGAGGTTTTCTCAACAGTACGTGCAGAGTTTTTCCTGCATACTCCTGTAGTTTGGGGCCAGTTATGGGCTGGTTTGGGACCCTGACAAGGGTCGGGTTAACCGACCAGACCAAGTCGGTTGGGTCAGCCAGGCCAGCAGACCTAGTCGACCACATACACAACCCCCTGCCCCTATAAATAGGGTTATCTTGCCTGGTCTTTGTACAGTTCTTGGGCAGTCACTTGTCCAGTCTGTGTGCATAGTTTCCAGCCTCGCAATTATGACCAGACTGAGGTGCAGCTCCTTACCTCAGTTTAGTGTTTCCAGGCGCAGTTTTAGCCTGGAGTCGTACCAGTTTGTAGGAGTAGTTCAACCTACTCCACGTGAGTTTGGAGGTGCATTCCTGCCTCAGTTTGTAGTCCACCAGTGGTACAGTTTTGCCCTGGACATTGTTGCAAATCTTCCATGACACTGATAAGGGACCGGACAACTATTCTTTAACGTGATAATTAGAGTGCCATTTCTTAGACAAAGGATCTAGTTTTACATTCATGATCCAAGCAAATTATGCTTCACTATCATTAATTCGTGAGCTAGTGATTGACAAGAAATAGACAGATATCTTCATTAAAGTAGTAGCTTGACCTCAAAGCAGCTATTGTGTCAAGGTATAGATATGGGTATATGTACAAGAGAGAGATGATGAGTGTAGCAACTACATAGCTACATGGATTGTGTATTAACAATCCCATAATCAGAGAGGTATAGTTGTAGAAGGTAGCAACAGAGGCATTTACATAGATAGGCTGTTGGTATCAAATCACCGTTGATCACCCTAATGCAATGAGGAAGATGTACATGATATTGTTGTTCTCTAATGCAATATTGTGCCTCTGCTTCTTGTTTCTAGCTTTACTTCTTTCTGAGGAGGAGGAGAGATGGCAAAAGTTTATACAATTTGAGATTTCTAGCATAGGAGCCATCTCATTGTTTCCAACTACGTTCTAATATCCCTTTGCGACTGATGAAAGATAATAGCTTCTACAATTCGGGATTCGATAATCTACGGCGTAGGAGCCATGGTTCAAACTAGGCCAATTGTGCTGCCTTCTGTCTCTTGGGTTAACTTGATCATGGGGGTTTCAACTATGCGTTGTTCCTCCTCCTCCGACCATTTCAGAGGAACTAAGCTTTTTTGATCATTTTTTGGAGGTTTTCTCAGCTGTACATGCAGGGTTTTTCCTGCATACTCATGTACAGTCTATTCTCTCTCTAGCTGCAGTTTACTGTCTCTCTCTATGAGCAAACTCTCTATCTCTGCTCGTATATTCTGCTGCATACGAGCTTCAAGCTGACTTAGAAATATCCCGCCCTTTATCGCATTGTGCATAGATGAAACCATTGCCCGTGTCTTGATGGTGTGGCGACTGCACATGTTGTTGACATTAGAGGCCGAGTTCGTGTAAATTCCAATCCAAGAGAGCATGAGGAAGTTGCTGCTGATTTTTGAAGGCGTGGACAGCATGGGAAGAAGGTGAACCACTGACGAAGATGTTTTGAAGGCGTGGACAGTTTGGGAAGAAGGTGTCTTGCTATAGAGGGTGTGCAAGCGTCAGTGAAGAAGCCTCTTCTTCTTTGTTCCCAGCCAACCTCCCTTCTCTTCTTCTGTTTTTGCAAAGAACCCTCCCTTCTCTTCTTCCCCACCCACCCTGCCGTCTCTTTTTTCCCACCCCCCTCCCTTTCACCAGAGCAAGCTCCAACCCCGCCCCTCCCCCCCCCGCCCCCTCCGAGATGGCCAGTTTGAGAGAGATGGTTGAGAAGCGAGTGAAGATCCCTGTTTTCCTACATTCCTGATAGACCATCAGTTGGGCAGAAATGACTATGGAGTGTGGAGAGCGATGATAGAGTCAGTGTTGCAATCATACGATCTGGCTGATTTTATATTTGTTAGAGTTAATAGGTGGATTTGGAGGAAGAGAATATTGGCATCCTTGAGCGGAAGGAGTGGGAGACTTTGGCCCAATCGTGGGATCGGATCAATGCCCGGGTTCATTAATTCATAGTCCTCAATTGTACCCCTTTGGTGATCAACCATGTGAAGCACTTCACACTAGCCAGAAGTGTTTGGGAGCATTTGGTGTCTCTCTACAACAGGGTCTCCCCAATGAAGTGCGTCTCCTTGGAAGTCTAAGAAACAAGATGTATTTAATGGGGCAAATGAGTATTTAGTAAATTTTCTATAGAATGAATAGATCCTAGTGTCACAGTTGGAAATGATTATTGTGGTCTCGTAGGCAATTATAAAGCAGGGTAGGAGACATCACTTACATGTTGGAAGCCTGAGAAGAACTGAGGCTGGTTGTCATTTCATTCATCTTAGCACAAACACTTAGAAGCACATCTTGTCTTCACTGAAGTCTTTCTCCTCCTGCGAATCTCTATCATATTAAAAATGCCACACTATTTGAGATCTTCATTCTTTAGTCCATGAAAAAGGGCAAGCTATTGAAACTTAGAGAGCAATTGATGATTACACACAGAGATGCACTATAGAATAATCAAAAAGCATACCTTGTAATAGCAAGAATGCTTACACACAAAGATACTCTAAAGAAAAATCAGAAAGCACACCTTGTAATAAAAAGGGATGTACATAATGCTACCATGATCAAAATTACAAACATAGCACAATCATTGGGTCAATTATGCAGGGGTCTTCCAGGGTTGCTTCTGCCAGGGCTATCTTCCTCAAGGAGTGGAGGGACTGTTCAGAGGTTACTACAGGTTTGAGGTTGCACTTTCAACCTCAGGCCTGGATCTTTACCAGGCTTTTTTGTTAAGTAGGACTTGACCTTCAGGTTTTTCTGATGCTATACATGGTGTGCTTGTTCCTTGAGCACTTTTCTCTTGGACATTTTCATTCATAATAGAAGCCCTCTTCGTGAAAAAGAAAACACTACATAGCTGCTGTGTTTTGCTACACTGTCTGTCTGCACAACTGTATGAAAGGTCGTAATACACAGCTGATACTAAATGACACTCAAAAGAACCCGAGCCCATCACTCAACCTTCGAAATTCAGGATAGCCTTATTCTTTTCAAGCTCTCTCTCTCTCTCTCTCTCTCTCACGCAAGCACACTAGGGTTCCAGGACAATCATCGGGCTGGGACCCCCCGAAGGTCTTTATTCATTCAGAAAATTCTTGAGTACAAAGTTCAGCTCACGGGCTGCTTGCTTCCAAAAACATACGTGAATCATTTTTTTTACAAAGAGCTCCAAGCTCAAACTCTCTTGGCAACATGCCACCTGTCTCAAATCTAAACTATCTCTAGTTACATGCCTCAAAGGGTAAAACTCTAGGGTCTTCGTAGCCCTTGGTCACATGGACTTTCCTGGCTACCCACTGGGCTCCATAGCGCTTGGGCCTCTCTTAGAACCTGCAACCATTAATTAAAGCGCAGTCAATCCACAAAAAATAATATATGTGGAACCCAAGATGAACTTGTATCCCATGCAGGAAATATGATTGGCAACATTTTATTCATATATGCTTGTAGAAACAGGGATTGCTAAAATCAACCCAGACCCCAAGTGCATTGGTCGTGTATGTATATGTACATCACTAGGAATTGCCTTTTAAGTCTGACTCATCCCCCTAAGCCAAGCACATTAATTGCAGCTCGTATGTCCATATAGATGCACATCAGCAGGCAGTACCTTCCGCTGTTACCTAAAGTGTAAGGTGCTACAGAATTATGTTTGACTTGCCCCCTGAGCCAAGAGCCTGGTTGTGGACGTGTATGATCTTTGTATAGATGTACATCAGCAGGCAGCACCTTCTGAACCCCCTAAGTCTGCTACACAGAATGATATAGGTAAACAACTTTTTTGGGGAAAAAGTGGGAAATTTTTATTTGAAGGAGAATTTTCCAACATTGAGTAATTGAAACTGAAATAATGGAGATGTCAGGCAAACATTTGAAATAATACCTCTATGTCTAGGATTCTAGACCACTCCCCTCATCCCCACACATTACCCTTCATGCCCTTCCCCAACTAATCATGCACCCCATGCCCGCACACTCAAATTTTGATTCTTGCATTCCCACCCCGACATTTACTTGCATTCTCCCTACTCTACTCCACCCCATTTAAGAACTCTAATTTTGACAATGTCCTTTTCCTCTCCTCCTCCTTTAAAAACCTGAGTGTGCCATATTTCCCAACGCAACATGTACTTAAGAGCTTGTAGGCACGTGGCTCTATGTGAGATGGCCTTTGAGCTCAAATTTGGTCCTAGTAATTTGTTGAGCATTTTATTAACTAGTTGTTGATAGAAGTCTTTAGGCAGGCAGCAGCCGGATAAATTCAAAAGCTGCGCCCTCGTTCACATGTGTCATGCTCTTTTTTTCTAAGTAACTCTATAAAATAAGTTGCTGGTCCAAAGTAAGACCATGCTTATGCTTTGTTCCTCGGACTTTTTAATTCAAGTTCCTATTGTATCTCGCTTCGCGTCCTGCTTGCTCACGAGGCTTGCCTCCTTGCAAGAGTCCCCTATTTTCCTCAGTCACGCTGGAGAGCAAAAACCTTTTGTAGAGAAGCTAACTCAGACATTCCTACTGCAAGCATGTGTGGACATGTATGCTGAAGCCGCAAGGTTCACCACATGATCTGCCAAGTCGTCCGCAGTCAGTGCTCTCCACAGACTATGTGCGAAAGAAATGACCTATGCTTTTCGTAGACGATCGGTCTTCCAAGAAGCAGGTTTTACCCTTGTTTTATAAGCTTGATTGCAAATGAGATCGATGGCACGACAAATGGAAGTCACTTGCCCTGAAAATTGTGCCGATGCAATAAAGAGGCTCACAAACTACAATGGTCTGCTTCTCAAAGAGCTACGAGGAAGTTGGAATACCGGTAGCTTATCTTGTGCACGGTTTGCAAAGTAATTTCTCCTAAAGTTTTTCATACATGCAAGGTCTATAGGAAATGACGACTCTCCCTGAGAAGAGACCCTTCCTCCTGGTTTTTGATTCGGGCGCGTTTGCAGCACAAGAGGTTTGTATGTGCGGACTCGGCAAAACCTCCTTCTAGAGGGTGTATTAAAATTCGTTTGCAAACCGCACACACAATATGCTGCCGGTATTCCAACTTGCTCCTACCTCTGACAGTCAGACCATTTGGAATTTATTATGGTCCATGGCTGGCTGATCTCTGAGGCTTCGTATTCGAAGCATGAGTGGAACGTTCATCCGAGTGTCTAGGTTGTCAACAACGTCCGAGATGGGCTGATTGGAATCGACATTGTCTAACTTTCACTGCTTTCGAGCTAATTTCAGGCCCCTAGCGATTCTCTACCTATCTCCCCAGATAGTCATGTGCATGCGCTACCTGCGAGCATGGGCGGCAGCAAAAGGATTTATCCGTTTCCGTACTCAGATCCAGGCACTCCAGGTGCCCTTACGCGCACTCTTGGTTTTGTCTTTCACTGTTCATTGCGAGGAATAGTCGTGCGCGGTATTCATCGTCTACCTCTCTGCGCAGGCCAAAACAGATCGATGGATCCTACGAGAGACATTTCCTCATACGGTTACGGGAGCGTGGCTTGGAAAGAGAGGGTGGAAAGCGGGAAATCGAAACAGGAGATGTTGCAAATGACGACGACCGAAGGTAAATAGCGGAAGTAAAGGCGGAAACTCAGATGATAACGTACCGGATGACTCGGACTTGCTGGTTCTTTGGGATTTTGAGCATTTATCGGCTTTAATGTTTCCCTTCAAAAGAACGCATTTCAATAAAGCAAACTTCTTCCTCAAAATTTTAGATGAAGCGTACACCCAATGCCCCCCGTTCATATCGTTGTTGCAAGTATAGTCAATCTT
Source organism: Dipteris shenzhenensis (assembly GCF_047967505.1). NCBI lineage: Eukaryota > Viridiplantae > Streptophyta > Polypodiopsida > Gleicheniales > Dipteridaceae > Dipteris > Dipteris shenzhenensis. The sequence goes on along the minus strand of NC_141598.1, from coordinate 30,404,261 downwards.
TAGGGATGCAGATCTTATCTAATCGATGCCAAGTACCAACAGCACATGATCGTTGTTGCAAGTATAGTCAATCTTTAGGGATGAAGATCTCATCTAATCGATGCCAAGTAGCGTCTCAATCTTATCGTTAGGAGTTTATAGAATACCTTAAGAGCTATGATTGTCCATCATGCTATTGTAGCTCCCATTTGCAACCATGTTGCATAATTGCTATGTCGTAATTGATGAAACATTGTGTTAGAAAATGTAAGTTTAAATCTCGAATTATTCATGCCATATAGCTTTTTTTATAAATAACAATCGATTCACACAAATAATATGAGTACATAGTATTAGGAATAAATTTATGTTTTATTTTGCATACATAATATTAAAAACACCATTAATATAAATTTAAGAAAATAAAATACAAGGATGAACAAGATGAATTTCATTCATGTGGCTTGTCCACAGAGAAGAAGAAGAGGGGAGAGAGAGAGAGAGAGAGAGACAGAGAGAGAGAGAGACAGAGAGAGACAGAGAGGGAGGGGTGGGGAAAGAGGGCATGCCAAAGAAGACGGAGTCACTGAATGCATGCATTGAAAGCCTCTTATAACAACCTATAAACAATTCAATGGAACATACGTGGACCAATCACCTTAAAATAAAAAGAAACGTCTTAAAAAATACGTATTTTTCCTTTCTCATCACACATCTTCACTAAGGCATAAACAATTCAATAGAGCATACGTGGACCAATTACCTTAAAATAAAAAGAAATTTCTTTAAAAATACCTATTTTTCCTTTCTTATCGCACATCTTCACTCAGGCCTTCTGATGGGCAGACCAAAAAGATTACTGAGTCACCATAAGTGCTCTATGTGCCACTAAAACCTCATGAGTCGACATAAGCACTCTATGTGCCACTAAAATCTCTGACCATCTATTTCAAATCCCCTATGAGGCTCTCACATAAAGGCACCTCTCGAAAAATCAAAGCATTGCAGGTTCTCCAAATATACTACAAATATATTGCTCGTCTAGTGGTGAGGAGCTAGCTTCAAAAAGCGCAATTGTGTTGCAATCACTTAAATACAATCTTTCCAGTGAAAACTAGTTATGGGGGGGGGGGGGGATAGGAACTTCACAGAGACAGATGATGATTGGTCTCATTCTTCTAGAGCTTTATCTCGCTTCGATTTGGAAGTCTAGAGCTAGACCCCTCTGGTCTTAGTGGGGGTACGCATGGTACAACAGAAGGAAAGGTGAGGATTTCAAGGTAGGTAGACTCGATAGAATGTACTCTTCGAGTGAGGGTTGGTAGATGAGCTCACCCATGAAGGGGCAATACATGATGACCCATCTATTTCTAATCATATGGTCCTTCAGCATTTTGTGTGTGACTGGTATGTATCCTTTGTAAGAGATTACCAAAGATATGGTGTTGTAGGCATAAAGTCAATCCTATGGTTGACCAGTAGTACTTGGGTACTATATATACCAAGTACTTGTATTGTTTCATTTGAACATTTCTATTGGAATTCTCTTATGTGTGCATTTTTGCTCACTTGTGTTTACAACCTGTCTTCACTTTGTTCCTACATTTGGTATCAGAGTGCTTTCGCCCCTAGAGCCCATTCCCGCACTTGCTTCTAGACACCCGCAAGGTTGGTGCTCTAGTGCATGTTCCTGGTTCTCACATTCAGCTCTCCAGCTTTTGCTTGAGGTAGCTCCAACAATCCAGCGGCTATTTTTTGACCTTTTGAGGTTCAATTTCGATGTTTTTCGAAATTTTGGAGTTGCTTGCATACAAACAAATTTGTCTCGCAACATTTCAGGTGGAAAAAAAATTTGCTTTTTTCTCGTACAGTTGTATGGACGTCCGTACAGTTCATACGGATCTGTTCGTGCAGTTGTGCGATAGTGCCGCAAGTTCGTACAACTTGTCAAAACCGGATTTCGAGCCCGTACGACTTGTTAGAAGGCGATCTGACCAATTTTCGGCTATTTTTCAATGTTTTTGCTCAGATCTGGACTCTTTTTAGCTCTAGCCTCTCTCGGGTATATTCCAGCAGCTCCAGGCTCTTCTCTACACGTGTGTTGTGTTCAAAAGTACTCTCGATAGCTTCATTTAGTTCCAAACAGCTCACTTCAGCTCCTTTGTCATCTCCGGCTTGCCCACACAGTCAATGGACTGTTTTGCAGGTGGTTAGGGCCAAGTTGCACTTCCAGTAAGTGTTTTGAGCTATGTATTTTGCTTTGGGACTATTTTTGCAGCCCATACCCTTGCATTCTCAGGTGCATTTGCAAATACTCTGCATTGTTGGGTGCATTTGCAGTTACTTTATAGTTGTGGATGCTTTTGAGCTCCGTTGGATGCATTTGAGCACTCGTGCGTGTGCTTTTTCAAATTTGGGTTGTACATTTTCAGTTTGGGATTACACTTCAGATTGCAGCAGAGTGCAGTGATTGGTTGATGCCATTTTTGCAGTGATTGCATTGTGCAATCATTGGGATTTCAGAGCAGCCAGTCGTACTTTGCATTTATAGCCAATATTAGTTTGGGATTTGCAAGCACATTTGCAGCCAGCTACACTTTTGGGACTTGCAGTTCTTTTTGTAGCAGGTACATTTGCAACTTGTGGGTGTCCCATTTTGCATCATGTCGACTCTTTCAAACAATTTTGGCAATTTGTCCGAGGGTGACAAGCTGGATGGACCAAACTATGCCTTGTAGGGCTTGTGGGATATTGTTAGTGGGGATGAGCTGAGGCCAGCAGGCTCATCTACATCTAGCACAGCTTCTTCAGGTCAGACTACAGGTAGACAACAGACTACTACAGCCCCTCCTACTAGTCCGATAGCATCGATAGAGGAGTAGAAGAAGTTTGACCATCGCAGCGACCAAGCGATGTTTTTGATTGCCACAAATGTAAAGAGGCACATTATGACGACTATCAAGTCGTGCAAGGATGCAAAGGTAGCATGGGAAAGATTGGCAAACATGTATCATGTTAAGAATGAGGCAAGGGCCATTGCCTTGACAAATCAGCTCAAGGATCTCGAGATGCAGGAAGGCCAGACCATCACTGATCATATTGCCAGGATCACTTGATTACGTGATCAGCTCGCAAGTATTGACAAGGAAATAAAAGACAAGAAGCTCGTCTCTATTACTCTCAATAGCTTAGCGCCCTCATATGGCACATTCGTCACTTCATTGACCATTGTTCTCAAGGTAGCCCCACTCTCATTCGATGAGTTAGTTGGGCTTTTGTTGCAAGAAGAGGAGAGATGCTCCAATTTTGCCAAAGCCTCTCGTCAGGGTGAGCAAGCACTTGCCATGGGTGAAAAGGACAAATTTCAAAAAAATTTTAAGCCCAAACACAGCCATACAACTCAACCCAAGGAGGGGAATGCAAGCAGTTCAAGCAAAAATTAAAAAAAAGGGAAAATGCAATTATTGCAAGAAGCCAAGGCATTACATCGCAGAGTGTCAGAAAAGAATTGCCAATGAAAAGAAGAGGCAAAGGGAAAACTCTAGCAGTAATTTTGTTGTTCCCACTGAAACTCGTGCTTCAGATGCACATGGTGAAGCTCATCTTACCCAAGGTGATAGAGATTTTGTGTTTGCTGCATTTAATGAGAAGATGGATGCCAGGGGGGATTTGAATGCTGAAAATCAATCAGGGGATACTTCCCTTGTTGCAATTGATACATGGTATATCGACAATGGTGCTACTAAGCACATGACTCCTCACCAGGAGTGGTTTGAGAGCATCACACCTATTCATGGTAGACAAGTTACATATGCCAATGATGATTCTCAAGACATCATCGGAGTTGGGCACATTCCTATTCAGCTTGATAATGGGAAAGTTAAGTATATCTAAGATGTTTGGTATGTTCCACATTTGAGGCAAAATCTGATTTCAATTTCAAACATTGCCCATGATCAACATATGTTGGTCGAATTTCAGGATAACCAATGTAGGATCAAGGATCCAAAGAAAGGGCATGAGGTTGTAGCAATAGGCACATATGACAGATGCTTATACAAGCTTGATGCTCAGTCTTATGATCAAAAGGTATTAGCTATAGCAAACACTTCCAAGGCTGATTTATGGCATGTCAGGTTTGGGCATGTTCATCACAGGGCATTGTCCTACTTGTACAACAACAATATGACTCATGGAATGCAAAAATTACAGCAACCAGCAAATGAAGTGTGTGAGGGGTGTGCACTTGGCAAATTGCATCGCTTGCCATTCAATAAACAAGGCAAGAATTGGATCAAGGCAACCAGAGTGTTGTAGATAGTGCACAGTGATGTATGTGGCCCCATGACTATTCCCATGCATAGAGGAGCAAGGTACTTTGTGACCTTTATAGATGACTTCTCCAGGTTCACATGGCTTTTTCTCATGAAGAAAAAATCTGAGGTGTTGTATTGGTTTTAGAAGTTCAAAGCTATGGCTGAACCAAACCAATTCTAGAATTGGAACACTGAACTTAGACAGAGGGGAAGAGTCAATGTCACATGCACTCCAAGGATTTTTGAAGCAACATGGGATTAAACATCACTTGACATGCCCTTACATGCCACAATAGAATCCACTCCTTGAAAGGAAGAATCGTACTCTCATGGAAATGACGAGATGCATGCTGAAATTCAAGAGAGTCTCAAAGGCTTTTTGGGGAGAACTAGTTGTGATAGCCACTTATATTCAGAACAGATGCCCTACCAAAGCTTTGGTTAATGTGACTCCATTTGAGGCTTTGTATGGCTTTAAGCCAAAGGTTAGTCGTTTCAAAATTTTTGGCTCAGTGGCATATGCTTTGGTTCCAAATGCACATCGGACAAAGCTTGATGACAAGAGTGTCAAATGCATTTTCGTGGGGTATAGCATTGAAAGCAAGGGATTTAGGCTTTATAATCCGCTACCAGGAAGGTAATAATCAGCAGAGATGGTCTCTTTGCTGAGAATGAGTGCATGCAGCCCGCTAGTGTAGACTTGCCACCATACGATGACACCTCTTTGGACATCATCCAGTTTGAGGATGATGAGATGGAGTCTCCTGATGCTTCCCCTTCTATTCTCATAGTTCAGATGGCTTGCCACATGTTGAGGATGGCTCTCCCTCAAATGTTTCAGATTTGCAGCCAATTAATGAGAATAGACAGCCTCATGTTTGGGGGCATCATCAACGTTGTGAGGCCACTAAAGATGTTAATGCAGCTCTGAGTGGTACAGCAGAGAAATCTATTCCACGTTGGCAAGGTTGACCATTCAAGATGCTAAGGATCAGCCTACTTTGGGGAAAACCAGGGCCAGCAGCACTTAGAAAAATAAAAAAAAGGTCAATTTTGCTTTGATGACTTCAGTGATGGAAGCTGAAAATGAGCCTCAGAGGTTCAAGGATGCTCAGCATAATCCAGCATGGCAGAAAGCTATGGAAGTTGAGATTAAATCCATTGAGAAGAATGCCACATGGGACTTGGTTGATGCGCCCATTGGGAAAAATGTGGTTGGCACGAAATGGATTTATAAGGTGAAATACCATTCAAATGGCACAGTTGAGAAATACAAAGCCCATTTGGTTGCCAAGGGGTATGCACAAGAGGAGGGGATAGATTATGAGGAGACATTTGCTCCAGTGGCCAAGATGACCACCATTCATTTCGTCATCTCTCTTGCTGTGTTTTATGGTTGGTTAGTGTACCAGATGGATGTCAAGACCGCTTTCCTCAATGGAGATCTTAAAGAAGAGGTCTATGTACATCAGTCCCAAGGTTTTGAGGTGAAGGGACAATAGCATAAGGTATGCAAGCTCAGGAAGTCTCTATATGGGCTGTGAAGCAAGCACCTTGTGCGTGGTATCAGAAGATACATCAATTTTTGCTGTCCCAGGGCTTCGTAAACACTCAACAGAGCCAAATCTGTATGTCCTGTAGCAAAAATTAGAATTGGTCATGTTGGTACTATATGTGGATGACATCATACTCATAGTGATTTGCAGCAGCAAAGTATAGCAGTGTAGTTTGCTTTATGTCACAACTTTGACATGACAGATTTGGGCCTATTGCACTATTGTCTTAGCATTGAGTTTTGGCAGACCCATGATGGGATTTCTATGTCACAAACAAAGTATTCAAAGGGGTTGTTGCAGAAATTTAAAATGGAGAACTATAAGCCTGTGGCTACTCCATTGGAAAAGGGACTCAAGCTGAGTAAGCATGATACTGCTGAAAAGTTTGATGGCACTTTGTATAGGCAGTTGGTTGGCAGTTTGATATATCTATGCTCCACATAGCTTGATATTGCCTATGCCACAGGGCTTTTGAGCCAGTTCATGCATTGTCCCACGATCACACATTGGAATGTAGCAAAGGTTCTCAGATATGTCCATGGCACTCTCTCTCTTGGATTACATTATGCTTCAGATTGTGATGTAAAGGTGAGTGGTTTCACCGACTCAGATCGGTCAGGGGACATTGACGATAGATGGTCCACTACTGGCTATTGCTTCTCATTGGGTTCAGCCTGTATCTCATGGCTCAGTAAGCAGCAAGAGCGAGTCTCTCTTTCCTCCAGTGAAGCAGAGTACAAAGCTGTAAATTCAGCCCATTACGGAGTTAATGTGGTTGAGGAAGCTTTTGCATGACTTGCATCATGCACAGGATGGCGAAGCAAACTCTATCTTCTGTGATAGCTAGAGTTGCATTGCCATAACCAACAATCCTATCTTTCATGCCGAATGAAACACATTGAAAATCATTATCATTATGTATGGGATTGTATTTCTGATGGCTTCATTGATCTCATTTATTGTCCATCTGAGGACAATGTGGCGGATATCTTCACCAAAGCCCTATCAATAGATCTTTTCTTACGACATCGACATGGCTTGGAGATCAGAGACATTCTCACAATGTCAAGGGGGTTGTGAAGTGATTCACAATGACATTGTTTTTCATGTACTCCCATAGGTTGCATATCCATCTGGATAAATTTGTGTAACCATGGTAATTTAGGTACTGCAAGGTACACCTAAGATGTTTCCAAGGTACTTTCAGCCATATCTTTGAGGCGGGATTTGTAAGAGATTACAAAGATATGGTGTTGTAGGCATAAAGTCAACCCTATGGTTGACCAGTAGTACTTGGGTACTATATATACCAAGTACTTGTATTGTTTCATTTAAATATTTCTATCGGAGCTTTCTTGTGTGTGCACTCTTGCTCACTTGTGTTCACAACTTGTCTCCACTTTGTTCCTACATCCTTCAGGTTCAACAATAAATTTCTTTCCTCTATAACTTTTTGTAGGCGCATCAAAGCCACTTGGATTCGGGTTAGGAATCAATATGATGATCCTTGTTCACGTTGGGATTCTGCTATTAGGGTAGTTCTTAATGAAGCTAAGGCTTGGACTAAGCGAATTCGCGACTTTAATGAAAAAAGGATGATGTGGTGGTAGTCAAAGAATCATTGAGGCTTGCCTTAAAAACTTCTCCTGAGGATCAGGTTTTGGCTACCTTGATTTCAGAATTGGACCAGGTACTACAATCTCAAGAGCTTGAGGAGGCTAATTGTACAAGGCCATACAATAGGCAGACCTAGTTAGAATTAAGGGATTGCCCTATGAAATTTTTTATTCAGGTCATCAAAAGAAAGAGGCAGTAGGAAACAATTGACAGAGTACTCAGGCTAGATGGACAAGTTGAAATGCAATTTTGGCACATGGCCGATATCTTCAATTGAGTGGACTATTGGGTGCTCTCATGCAGGACTCTGACTGGCATGAGGCCCTAGTTGAGGTTATAAATTTTCTCAATTCTTGGGTTTCTGAATCATAGAGAAAAATGCTTGCTTCTGAATTTACTAGGGAGGAGCTTTGGGATGCCTTGAACAAAATCAAGAAGGATAGAATTCCAGGGTCTGATGGCCTCACAGCTGAGTTTTATAGATGCTTTTGGGATGTGCTAGGCAATGATTTAGTGAAGATGGCCAATTCATCTTTCAAGAGAGGTACTCTTTCACAAGATGTCAATATTGGGTTAATCAATCTTTTCCCAAAAAGGCAGAATAGGTTATAGGTGGGTAATTGGAGACTCGTCTCCATGTTAAGTACATGGTATAAGATTATGGTGAAAGCTCTAGCTCTTAGAATTTGAAAAATTTATAGGCAGGTGGTGGATAGAGCGGATTTGTAAAGGGATGGAATAATTTTGATAAGATTCTTAATATATCAACTGCTCAAGATTATGCATGTGTCTCTAGCCAAAAGTGTATTATATTTGGGTTTGATTTAGATAAGGCTTACTACTGGATCAGATGGGATTTCATCTTGGCTATCTTGGCAAAATTGGGGTTTGGTGATCCTTTTATTAGAATGATCAATACGTTGTTTGGAAATGCATATGTTGCTCTTTGCATTAATAGGGGTATGCATAGTTCTATTGCCCCATTGTTGTTTGCTATTAGTATGATTCCTCTCATTAATCAATTGAAGAAGGTTGTGGATGCTGGAATTTTGGAGGGTGTTCTTGTCCCCAATGGTTGCCAGGTTACTTCACAGATGTTTGTTGATGACCTCATGATTTTCTGCAAGGAGAATGTTACATGTGTGGATGCCTTGAAGAACATTATTTCATGCTTTTGTAGAGCCTAGGGTTCCCTTTAGAGTTGGCAAAAATCCTTTGCTATCAGAACATGTAATGATCCCTTATTGGATTGGTCTAGTTCTATTCCAATCCAGTGGATTCCTTGTGGGGCAGTCATCCATTACTTGGGTGCTCCATCAGGGCTCGAGATCTCTAAGAGGAGACGTTTTTTTGCATGGGTCAGGGAACACTTTATGGCCAAGTTGAAATTCTGGTATGCTATCAGTTTTCACTTAATGTCAAGGAAACACCTTTTCTACATCAAGTTATGAGGCTCATTCCAGAGGAATGGCCTTCTAATTGTATCCTAGCAAAATGTTTGACAATTGAACATTAGTTTTTGGGTAAAATATAGCTGAAGAAAATTTCTGCCAAGTCCATCTATAAGAGCTTGATGAGGGATCACCCTTTAGCTCTGTTGAACTTAACAAGAGATGGAGTTTGCATAGATCCCAAGGATGGTGGAGGAGGTGGCTTAAAGGTATTTGGTAGGGGTGTGTTATTGGGAAGTTTGGTTTCATTTTATGGAATATGATCCATAAACAGGTCCCGCTTAGAGTCACTCTTGCTAAAAAAATTCAAGTGAATCCATGTTTCCCTCTCTGTGGCAGAGCTATGGAATACTTACAACACTTGATGAGGCGTTGCCCGACTTCTAGACAGGTTTGGTTCAAGATGAGTTGGCCATCAAAGATTCAGGTTTGATGTCCCATTGTCCTATTGGGAATAATTGGAGATTAATTGACTTGGCCATGAAAGGTTCAGCCTTGATGTCCCATCAAAGATTCAGGTTTGATGTCCCATTTCTATGGGGAATAATTGGAGATTAATTCTACTTGGAGATGCCTCAAATAACTCATTGATTGTTAAAGCATGCTGGCCCTATCTTCAGAGTGTTGTCTGCCATGCGATCTGGGTAGTGAGAAATCAAGCAATTTTTGGGGACTCTTCAAATGTGGGTAATAGAGAATCTCTAATCGTTGGTGTGGAAAAAGCTCTTATTATAGATGCATCCAAGATGGTAGCCAACCATGATGGTGTCATTGGCCAGAGTCTAGCTAATGTGGTTGTAGTTTTGAGGGTGTAAGTTTTTACCTTCTAGGTGTATATTCCTGCTTTCCTAGCATTACCCTTGGGCTTTGCCCCGTGGTTGGCCACCTTTTTGTATAGGTCTTCTCAGGGACAGACCCCCCTGTTTAATTTAAGCTCGCTTTTTATTTTTATTTTTTCTTTAAAGATAGTTTATTCTTTCGTATTTTGCTTCATCCCATGCCATGTTAAGGTGTTGACACATTAGTGCACCTTGGGCACCACCCGTGGATTGTGGACAAGACAGGGAAGATCGCCCACTAATGTCTAGCCCATGGCCTAGATGCATTCAATGCCCCATGGGCAGGCGTGGGTAGCTCTAATCTGTAAAACACTTACTTTGAGGTTTGGACATACAATTAATTGGTAGTTTTCAAATGGCTTCCCTAATAAGAAGAGAATCTATAGAGTGGTATGTTCTTGCTATCAATGCAACACACAAGGTGATATGTGTCAAGTAAAGTGCACACCTTTATCGCAACTATCTTAGGGGAAGAGGTTGCAGTGTGAACAAAGAAAGTTTGATGGGTGAATAAAAGTGATATCATTGCAATGTGAAAACAAATACATTCATCAAGCATAATTCTTAGCCCAGACATCTTATGGTTTAGCCAAAAACATCATTGAGGTCCTTACTGTTGAGATATCGAGCTCCACTCGTGATATGCCAGGGTGATCGTTGTGCATTTATGTCACCGACTTGTTAGCTGCAGATGCGGTTGGTACACCGCCCATGAATAATAGCTGGATGACAGCTATCCTTATGTACTCTAGTTCGTGGCTCAGTTAGTATGCCACCTTAGCTAGCTGAGTTTAGTTTTAGACCAACATATAGAGTTCTTTTGGCTTTCACAACTAAGAAGAGGAAAATTGTTTTCAGCCTCCACCTTTGTGTGTATTCCCCCATTGTGTATGTGAGAAAGCCGCAAGTGAGACTCCTTCCTTCTCTCCCACTATCTTCACATGGTATTAGAGCCTGGTTCATGGTAAGGAGCTCAAGAAAGCAAACCAAGTTTGCGGTGTCCTGGTAAGAGGACCAGTGTTGCTTTCCTTTTTCGAGTTTGGGAGCAAATCTCTGCAGGTAGCACAGCCGAAAAGTGCAAGAGTCATTGTCTCACATTGAGACGCCCTTCGTGGTGTGGTAAGAGAGCAGTATATGCTGCGGGTAAGGGCAAAGCCCTTGGTGAGTTTATTTTTCTGATTCGAGGTCATTTCGGGGCCCGTTTTGGAGGTGGAAGTTCTTTGCAAGCACTGATAAAAAGGCCCTGTTTTTGCAGTGCGACATTGCTCTGCATGTCAGTGAAAAGTTGCCACAGAAATTACATCGTATGCCTGTGCGCAGAGATATTGGGAGTTAGAGAATCATCCTTATTGCCTGTTGATGCAAAATCGTCACTAGGAAGTGACTGTGTGGTCAAATACCACTTTCGTCAGTTTTGCAGATTTGCCCTTGTGAGGTAGAAGCTGTGTTTTTTGCAGTGATAGAATATTTTGCAGTGTTCTGTAATGGCGTCTAATTCTCTTTCACAAATTGTCATTGAAAAGCTTGACAAGAATAACTTCCAAGCATGGAAGTTTAGAATGACGAATTTCCTTATGGGAAAAGGCTATTGGGAGTTCATTACAGGAAATGAAGAAGAACCGGTTCTTCCTAATGTTCCCAATCAATAGGAAATGCAGGCATTTAAAGGATGGCATGAGAGAGCTAGAAAAGTTATGTACTGGCTGTCTATCAGTATTTCAGATTCTATGATTGTGCATATTTAGGATGCAAGTACACCAAAGGAGGCATGGGATACTTTGGCAAAAATGTACAGCACAAATACGCAAGCCAGGAAAATGCAGCTCAAGCAGGAGTTGCACAATGTGCAGAGAGAAAATATGAGCATCAATGACTACCACATGAAGGTGAAGAAAATTGTAGATGCACTTGCTTCCATTAGGTCGCTAGTGGAAGATGATGATTTAGTTTCTGACCTTGAATGGTCTAGGAAAGGATTATGCACAGTTCCGGACATCCATTGCTCTCCGTGAAAAATTTCCTGATTTTGAGGAGTTGTTTGCTCTTCTAATTTTTGAAGAGCAGAGAAATGGTGGTGCATCTTCTTCAGGAGGAACTTCAAAAGAAACTGTCTTCTACTCAAATGCTAGAAGAGGTAGAGGTAGAGGTAGAGGTAGAGCAGGCCGATCTGGAGGGCATGATAGAAATCAGAATATGCAGCAAACTCAAGAAAACCAGTCCTATGGAGGAGGACGTGGTAACTCTAGAGGCAGGGGGAGCCAAAGAGGTCGTGGTGGATGGCAAAGAGGCCAAAATGCAAACAGCAATGTTGAATGCTACTATTGTGGTAAAATGGGTCATATGGCTAAAGACTGCTACAAAAAGCAGAATGACATTATGAATGGAAAATTGCAGCAAGGCAATTATGCATCCTTTAGTAGACAGAGTGATGACATAAATGAGCATTTATTTATGGTGCAGCACATGACCAATTCTGTGACAAGTGCAGAAGAAAGCAATGATGTGTGGTATGTTGAGTCGGGTGTGTCAAACCACATAACAGGTCATGTAGAATGGATGCAGGATGCAAGGAAAATGGAAAGACCAGGATTTGTGGGGACTGGTGATGATACTGCACATCCTATTGTGCAAATTGGTAAAATTCCTTTGTCTATGCAGGATGGGAAAAAGAAATACCTGTCTGATGTATTTCATGTCCCAAATATCACCAAGAACCTGGTTTCTGTTGGTCAAATGGTTGAGCAGGGATTACAGGTCAGATTTAATCCTCATGGATGCTTTGTTGAGGATATGAAAAATAACGTTGCTTGATAGCAAAAGGAAGAAGGGCAGGATGTTTACGTTGGATGTGGACATGCTTGAATTGAGTGCAGCGATGTTTGCACATGGAACCGGTGTAGTTGAATTTATTGATATCTGGCATAAACACATTGGTCATGTTAATGTACAGTGACTTAAATCAATGCAGGCCCAAAATATTATTGCAGGATTGCCCAAATTCAAGGTTGCAGAAATGCATAAGGTATGTGAAGCCTATCAATTTGGAAAAAAGGCAAGGAAACCATTTCCTAGACATGTTCAAGAGAGTAAGAAGCCATTGGAATTAATCCAGTCTGATGTGTGGACTACTAAAGCTACATCTATTGGAGGCTGTCATTACTTTGTCACTTTTATTGATGACGACAGCAGAAAAGTTTGGGTGTATTTTATGAAAAAGAAAAGTGAAGTGTTTGGGCATTTCAAAGCTTTTAAAGCTATGGTTAAAAAAGAAACAGGCCTACAAATAAAATGCCTAAGGTCAGATGGAGGGGGAGAGTACCTCTCAAATGAGTTTGCAAGGTTCCTGCAGGAGCATGGCATAAAGCAGCAATATTCATGCAGTCATACCCCACGGCAAAATGGACTTGCAGAAAGGAAAAACAGGCATATTGGAGAAGTATCTTGGGCCATGCTAAGTGAAAAAGATCTACCAGATTATTATTGGGTTGAAGTAGTTGCTACAGCAGTTTACATAATGAATAGGACTCCCACTGCAGCAATACATGGCATGACGCTAGAGGAGATGTATACTGGTAGGAAACCAGATATTTCTCATTTGAAAATTTTTGGTTGCATTGCCTATGTTCATGTGCAAGATGAGTTGAGGTCCATGTTGGATCCAAAAGCTAAGAAGTGGATCTTTATTGGTTATTCTCTACAGCAGAAAGGGTATAGATGCTATAACCCTTCTACTCGTAAATTTACAGTGAGCAGAGATGTTGTTTTTGATGAGATGAGCATCTGGTATAAACCAATAAATGTGATTGATGATGTAGATGCACAAAATGGTAATGCTGCACAGAATTCACAGCAACAATCACAAAATATTAATGGATCTGCAGTGTCCTCTAGCAGTGGTTCACATACTTTGCCATGGACAGGCAGAATAAGATCAGGAGAATCTCCTCAAAGTAATGTAGATAGTGGTATGCAGGTATCACAAAAAGGAAAAGAGAAGGTAGATCAGCCCATGTTTGATGTGAATGCAGGTCATTCTTATGTGGATGGTGAATCCAGTGGCTCAGAACAGAGCATTGATGATGAGTTGGATATTCCTTCTGTTGTTACACCTGGAGTAAGGAAGACCAGGGATGTTTTGATAGCACTTGGAAGTGAGCCTATTTTGCGTAGGTCTACCAGAGCTAGGTATCCTGTGGATAGGTTGAAATATGATGGATTTACAACCATTCACTATGCCTATATGGTCAAAGTAATACAGGAACCAGAACCCACTTCTTTTGAGCAAGCCATGGGAAAAGAAAAATGGGAGGAAGCCATGGATGAAGAAATGGATGCCTTGGAAGAAATGCTACATGGGAATTGGTGCCTTTGCCTAAAGACAAGAATGGATGTATGGCACCCAAAAAATCAATTTTCAAATGGTTTTTGTGCAACACTTGTTGTGAGCGGATTGAAGTACTTAATTTGCTGTAAGTGGGTTTATAAGGTGAAGCACAATGCAGATGGTTCTGTGAACAGATACAAGGCAAGATTAGTTGTCAAGGGGTATGCACAGACATATGGCATTGATTATGAAGAAACATTCAGTCCGATTGCAAGGATGGCAATTGTAAGAGCAGTCATTGCTATGGCTGCATCAAAGGGATGGTCTTTACATCAGATGGATGTAAAGAATGCCTTCTTGCATGGTGATTTGCAAGAAGAGGTCTTTATGGAGCAGCCACCAGGTTATGTTCATGCTGTTCATCCTGAGTTTGTTTGCACGTTGAAGAAAGCCTTGTATGGCTTGAAGCAAGCACCTAGAGCATGGTCTGACAAGATAGGACAGTATCTTGTCACTATTGGCTTTCAGATTTCCAAGGCAGATTTCTCACTTTATGTGAGAAAAACACAGAAAGGTATTATGCTGCTTGTCATTTATGTTGATGATTTGATCATCACAGGTGATAGTGATGAAGATATCCTTCATGTGAAAATGCTATTGAAGCAGAAGTTTGAGATGAAGGATTTGGGAGAGCTACGTTATTTCTTGGGCATTGAGGTGATTAGATCACCAAGTGGGATACGGCTCTTGCAGAGGCAGTATGGATTGGACATGCTATCCAAATATGGGATGACAGGCTGTAAGCCTATTTCAGTTCCTTTGGAGCGGAATGTGAAGCTGAGCGCAGATGCAGGTGACCTTCAGGAAGACCCTACTATGTATAGACGCATAGTAGGAAGTTTGATTTATATGACTATTACCAGGCCAGATTTGAGCTATGTTGTTGGATTGGTAAGTCAGTTTATGCAGGCTCCAAGAAAACCGCATTTGGATGTGGCTAGATGCATACTTAGGTATGTGAAGTCCACATTGCAGTATGGACTATTTTATGAGGCTGGGGTTTTGATACAGTTGCATGGATACACTGATGCTGATTGGGGCTGGTAGTATTTCTGATAGACGATCTACCAGTGGATATGTGTTCTCTTTTGGGAGTGCTACAGTCACTTGGAGCAGCAAGAAACAGCCTACAGTTGCCTTGTCGAGCACAGAGGCTGAGTATAGGGGTGGAGCAATGGCTACATGTGAGGTAGCTTGGTTGCATAAGCTACTTTATGATATGCATCAGTATACAGATGGGCCAGTTGTCATTTATTGTGACAACATGAGCAGTATACACTTGGCAAATAACCCAATCTATCATGCTAGAACAAAGCACATTGAGGTGCATTATCACTATGTGTGGGAGAAGGTTTTACTAGGTCTTATTGATCTAGTTTATGTCAGCACAGAGGATCGGGTAGCTGACATATTCACGAAGGCATTGGGCATAGAGAAGCTGCACAAGTTCAGAGACCTGCTTGGTGTGCAGGAATGGGGATTGAGCTCGAGGGGGAGTGTTGAGATATCGAGCTCCACTCGTGATATGCCAGGGTGACCGTTGTGCATTTATGTCACCGACTTGTTAGCTGTAGATGCGATTGGTACACCGCCCATGAATAATAGCTGGATGATAGCTATCCTTATGTACTCTAGTTCGTGGCTCAGTTAGTATGCTGCCTTAGTTAGCTGAGTTTGGTTTTAGACCAACATATAGAGTTCTTTTGGCTTTCACAACTAAGAAGAGGAAAACTGTTTTCAGCCTCCACCTTTGTGTGTATTCCCCCATTGTGTATGTGAGAAAGCCACAAGTGAGACTCCTTCCTTCTCTCCCACTATCTTCACACTTACGTCATGGAGGGAAAAAAAGAGGGAAATAAGGATGGCTATTTTGGATGTTTTGAAAATGCCAACTTTGAGTGAATTAAACAATCCCCAACCACCAAAAAACTCTGAGCTTGATTGGAGGATGTGCAGACGCTTGTGAATCAGGCGGAAGTTATATTGAACATTACGACTTAGGTCGATTGATTAAATTTTT
This sequence comes from Dipteris shenzhenensis, assembly GCF_047967505.1. Classification (NCBI taxonomy): domain Eukaryota; kingdom Viridiplantae; phylum Streptophyta; class Polypodiopsida; order Gleicheniales; family Dipteridaceae; genus Dipteris; species Dipteris shenzhenensis. The sequence goes on along the minus strand of NC_141598.1, from coordinate 30,388,099 downwards.
AGGTGGGGCCTTCTACTAAGATTAATTGATCAAGTTTTCAAGGGGGAGAGAACTAATTAATTGGGTTTTAATTAACAGTTGACTCTACCATATTCCAAATCCAATTAGTCTTTCAATCTTTTTCTTTTATTACATTATATCTCTAGCACATAATAGCATTGGTTTCAAAATGACTTTAAAAATATATCATAATAGCATTGTTTAAAAAATGAATTAATCGTTACAAAAAGCCATATGAGCTTATGATTGTCTATTCAAATTCAATGGCTTTAACTGATTGCATTAGATTTCAAATTTAATAAGGGAATTAGGAGGCTAAGAATTGCATATTTCATTGCAACCGACATATCATGAGCTTTAAATATCCAAAGAGGCCTTTTAGTTGAGTTTTCTTATGTTGCCATATTTTTGTTTCAATCTTAGCTTGTATAATCCATTTTGACTCATGCACCAAGTTTCATGTATTTTTGGGTTTAGGGGTGCTGCTGCCCCCAACCCCCCCCAAGGGGGATCTGATGCACGTCCTCGCCCCCCCTTGGAATCCCCCGACAAAGTCTTAGGGGAGGTGTTGCCCCCCCTACCCCCCTTTCATGGAATGGGTATAAGCACACCTGATCCAAAGCATAGCCCAAAAACAACCTCTGAAAAAAGGATCAGACTCCATGTACAACAATCTCTCACTTGGAGATTGATCATAGTAACTCCATGTTACTACACTCAATGAAATCCTTTGGATCTGGCTATCTCTCATGTTGTTTCTCATTCTTGAAGACCAATTGAAATTGAGCAAGAGCTCAACTTCTACCACCTTAGTCAACATGTCTGTAGGATTATGGCTAGTGTGTATCTTTCCTAGCTTCAACTGTTTATCCTCCAAAACAAATCGAATGAAATGATACCTGACCTATATATGTTTCATTCTTGAATGGAAGGCTGAATTCTTTGCAAGATGAGTAGCACTATGGCTATCACTATACAAACTATAATTTTCTTGCTTCTTCCCAAGTTCCTACATGGACCATAAACCTTTGCAACCAAATCATCTCCTTACTTGCCTCTATAAGTGCAACATATTCTTCTTTTGTTGTAGAAAGTACAACCACCTTTTGCAACTGTGAAACCTAGCTTATTGTTGTTCCACCTATAGTGAAAGCATACCCGGTGGTGCTCCTTCTTCCATCTTTATCACCTGCCATATCTGAATCAACATATCCTTGTAGAGAAATGTTTGAATCTTTAAAAAATAATGCATGAGCAGTTGTACCTCTCAAATACCTAAGAATTGGTTTATAGCCATTCAATATTCTTTACCTAGATTGCTCATAAATCTGCTCACAACTCTCATTGCATGTGCAATATCTAGCCTTGTGAATACCATTGCATGCGTCAAGCTACCAATTGTTGATGCATATGGAACCTTTGACATATTAGTCAATCTCCTCTTGTGTCTTGGGACACATGTCCTTACATAATCTAAAATGATTAGCCAAAGGTGTAGAAATAGGTTTTGCATTCTGCATTTTAAACCTTTCCAATACCTAATCAATGTACTCACTATGAGACAATGTGAATTTGCAAATTTTCCAATCTCCTCCTATGTCTTGGGACACATATCCTTGCAGAAACTGAAATGATTAGCCAAAGGTGTAGAAATAGGTTTTGCATTCCGCATTTCAAACCCTTCCAATACCTTTTCAATGTACTCACTCTGAGACAACGTACTCATTTTGAGACAATGTCAATTTGTAATTTTTCCAATTTTCTCCCGTGTCTTGGGATGAGCTTGGGAAACATATCCGTGCATGATCTGAAATGATTATCCAAAGTTGTAGAGTGTGAGCAGTCTTTCTTCATGTGTCCTTCTTCCCACAATGCTAGCACTCTAGGTTCCCTTTGGGTTTGGCTTTATTTCTTCTTGACTTGTCGCAATGTCTTGGATTCTTTCCTCTCTCCCTTTGTCTGCATCTATTCTCAAGAGTCAAAGCATTACCTAATGTTTCACTTGTGTTTTTCCATCACATTTTCTTGCTAAGGAGAACACCAACAACATCATCAAACTTTTTAGTGGTACTTATAGCAATGACCAAGCTATCCCAACTTTTTGGCAATGAGCACAAAATAAGAAGAGCTCAAACCTCATCATCAAAGTTTACTCCTACAGATCTTAGTTGGCTTGTATTCATAGTGAACTGATTCAAATGATCAGCCACATTCAGACATCAATAGATGCTTCATAACAAATATCTTATTAGAAGCTAATGGGTTTTCATACAATGTATCTAGCATGCTCATCAAGTCCTTTGTTGTCTTCTATTTAAGAATGTTGAAAGCCACTATATTGTTCATACAATATTGTTCCAAAGTTGATGAAAATTTATTTGATATGATTCTAGTTGTCAGAGTAGTCCTTGTCTTTTGTTGTTGAGTGTTTTAGAGCTCCTTTTTTTTAAATTTCCCAATTGATAATATGGCACTTATTTTCTTTGTCATGCACTTAGTATGTAGATACACATGTTGATCATTTTTTTAGGAACAAAGTTGGTCCACGAAAGCATACTCTTTTCTTGACGTACTCTTCTTGCATTTGTCGTGTTGGATTCTAGTATGTGTTTCTTTGTTGGACAAGAGAAACATTTGTATGAGAGAAAAGAATTAGGCTCTCGATGATGAGACTCAGGACTTGTGCACATAGCTTGTTGATGAGGAGGCTTAGGACTTGCATATATAGGGTTGGAGCTCATAGGTAAATTTATGCTAGGTAGCTTCCTATTGTCACCTAGGGATTGTGCAAGTGCATACTTGGAGCTTATTGGGTGCCATGTGCTACCTAGAGCAGATATTTAATTTGATCACCTATTCACCTAAGGAAACTAGAGCACTATGCCTGGATTTGGAGATTTAGTGCTTGACTTTATTGGTGCTCTTCCCTATGCAAGGGGTTTTGTTATTGCTACTATTGTGTCTAAAATGTAAAAGCTTGTGTGTGTGTTTGTGGACCTAACCTATGTGCCTAGGTGTTCAAGTTTAGAGAGTTGCAAGTTCCAAGAGAATCTGCTTTGCGATTTTAGTCACTAGAGAACATGGTTGTGAAACCAACATGGGCCCTTGTATTTACATTTAAGGGTATTGAGGACACTTGGAAGTTGGCCTCTCTCAATGTGGAGAAGATTGAGAGTTGCATTCTTAGGTGTAGTAGCTAGCGTTGTTGGCCTTTGTATTGAGCAATTCTTATAGAGGTATTTAGCTCCACACCCAGTGCACAATGGTGCTTGTGTGTTTGAAGGGGCCGTGACTAGTGCAAATGGGGTGTCCCTATAGGGGCAGTCTTTTAAGGAATGAGGACCTTGGCACATATAGCATCAAATTGGTTGTCTCCTTGTCGAGGTGTTCACATGTCGCATTTTGAGAGACAGAAGACATTTGGTAAATGGGGATATATTTGTTGTCCTGAATAACATAATGACTTATATAGTTGGACTAACTCATAGTATTATCAGATTGAGAATGAGGACTCCCACTAAGGGCATGATTCGGTTCTTCCCAATTACTAGGTAGTTCCCCCACTAAGACTTGATCCATAGGAGTGATTCATGTTGGAGGTGGTTGAGGTCCCAGTATAGGTGGGGATAGTAGGAGATTTTGAGTCCTAAATTGCCCTTGGATAGCAAGAGTGGCTCCTTGTATTGCTAATTAGGATGAATTTGTTGGTGTAGGTAAAGTAAGAGGTGGCAATTGCTGGTACATTGGTTGGGGAATGATCTTAGAATATTGATATTGTGATGTCCTATGATTCCCCCACCATGCACAATGCATGTACTAGAGTGCATGCCTTACCTAAAGGAGAGGGAGCTCATTTGTTGGATGGTTCTTGGTACATATCCCACACCATGCATTGTCATGACTTGGGAATAGGTCAAGATTACTAGGTGATTTCCTTGGTCATTCTTCCCTCCACCTGTTGGCTTAACTAATATAATAAATTAGTAGCCAATTCCTCCATATTCAAACCCTTAGAGGGCGGGGCTGTCTCCTTGACTTCACCTAGTTTGGTGGCCTTCAAAGTTTGTGAGGCCTTAGATGAGGTGGATAAAGGCTTTTTTCCTTGAGCCTTTTCCATCATATTAATGCCTAGACATATTGCAGCCTTGCTACATAGCTCAAACAACTTGGGATTCATTGCAAACAAAAGACCATGAAGCTTACAGTCCCACAAACCTACGAGGAAGCATGGCAATAGTTTTGCATCACTCGTTCTCTCATGAGGTTCACATCATGAGTTCAATAATCTTGGAAATGAAATATCTAAGAGATGCCTTTTGCTTGACCTTGTAGATCTGGTTAATAGGACTCCATTTTGGTCCACTTGGGGCAAACCCTACTATGAATGGCAATGTGTCCCAATTTATATTCTCCACTAGGTTCAGAGCCTTGAACCACTATCTAGCCTTGCCATCTAGGCTCCACCCGAAGGCATTGACTTTATCTAGGTCTCCAATATCCCCAAAGGCTTCACAAAAATTTGTTCAAAATGCTCAACATGGGAGATTAGGTCTCCTTTCCCAAAGAACTTGGTGATTATCTTGGAGATCATGACGAGTTCACTTCTAGAAGGATTGTCCTCTCCCCTTAAATATTGTGGGCATGGCCCCCCTTCCTAGTGCTTGCACTAGGATCCTCATGCTTCATCGGTAAGTATCATTTGTGGAGTAGGCATAGCAGGATATGGTGACCCTGCTCTATACATTGGTGGTCTCAATTGTACTTCGATAAACTTTGCATCAGCAGACCGTTTAGGGTATTGGCCACCTTGTTTTGGCAGTGAGAAAGCCCTTTGAATGACCGTACTGTCGAGGATAATGTTCAGTGGGCTCTGCTGTACAGTGATTGTACTGTACTTGCCATCCTTTGCATTGCTGGAGTAGTAAGAATGGAGAAAGTCCTTGATGTAGGTGGTCAGGATAGGACTGTCCTCCAAGGATTTGAGGCTCTCATGCAAATTGCCTAGACCCCATTGTTCTAAGTAAGATGTTGCTTCCTGGGAAAGAGCATAAGTCGATGTGGGTGGCCAGACAAGTTCCAATGATTGGGCCTTGTTAACGGTTGTGTAGGCCAGTTGTGACTGGGGTGGCATTTGTTCTGCTTGGTCATGCACTGAATCTTCTTGGGAGCTATCGCTTTGGACCACGAATGCCTATGGTCTCCGTGGTTGAGAAGATGTAGATGGCTGCGAACTTTGGAGGGGTCCCGTGGTTGAGGCGGTGGGCTCTTTCTGCGTATCCTCTTTAGTGGCGGCATCTTTTCTGAACCTGCATCCATGTACATGTAGTGTACCATTGATCATTAAATTGATTGGCATGCCTGTATGACCTTTCTGTGTGTGTGTGGGAGAGAGAGCCTTTTTTTATACATCTTTTGAGAGTGTGGAATGAAAGTGTGTGGTACAATTATTCATGCAATCATCTATGTGTCTAAGCGAAAGCGTGTGGGTGCACGTGACCTAGTAGCTAAGTAGGGACTAACTATATGCTTTTTTTGCTGGGATTTTCATAGGGCAGCTAGAACTCATTCATCACTTCTGAGCTCTAGGTAAAATCGATTGATGCTACCTATATGTGCGAAGACGTACATATGCAAGTGAGTGCTCGTGATACAATCTAATCCTAACTAAGGAAGACTTGGTTTCCCAAATCTTCGTTTTTGTCGGGGATGGCTCGCGTGTTGATGTAGTAGCGCTCCCGTTTATTGTTGTGTTGAATTGGACTCCATTGAGTGTTTCAAGTAGCACAGCTCCGATGGGATTCATCTTTCATACTCGGTAGGGTCCTTGACCTAGATACTTCAGTTTTCCCTTGTGTAATTTGGCATTGTATAATAGGACAAAGTCGCCTTCCTTGATGTCTTTAGCTTTCAGATTCCTATCAAACCATGCCTTTCGTCGGCGTTTTTATGTTGTCATGGCATGATAAGCGACTAGTCTTGTCTCTGTATGCTTTTCCAACTGATAGAGCCTTTCTTTCAAGGACTCATGATCACCCATGCGTTCCTGTACTCTGCGATGCGTAGACTTGGTATTACAAATTCGAGTGGGACCACGGCTTCAAGGCCGTACACCAATTGAAAAGGTGTGTTCCCTGTACTGACCTTGAATGTGGTTCTGTATGCCCATAAGGCTGCATTCAGTTTCTCTGCCCAATCAGAACGCTGTGGTTCTACTACCTTGGTGAGGATAGTGCATATGATTTTGTTTGTGGATTCTGCTAGTCCATTCCCTTGGGGGTAGTAGGGTGTGCTTTTTTTATGGATGACCATGAAGCCAGACAAGAGTTCTTGGATTACCTCATTGACAAAATGTGTGCCTCTATTCGACACAATTTCAATGGGGCATCCGAATCGGGTGATCACATGTTCGTATAAGAATCTTGCTGTGCTTTTGGCATCTGCCTTTCTGACTGCTTTAGCTTCAGCCCATTTTGTGAAGTAATCAGTGGCCACAATGATGTAGCGTGACTGTCTTCCTTTTGCTGCTGGATGTATGGGACCCACATAGTCAATCCCCCATTTTTTCAAATGGTTGTTGTGCAACAACTGTTGTTAGGGGATTGAAGTCTTTGTGTTGTGGTTTAATAGTCCATTGGCATACATCATAGCCTTTTACATATTCATAAGCATCTGCCCACAGTGTTGGCCACCAGTAGCCTGCGA